>NC_139225.1:46026744-47246744 GCF_055691185.1 Crinia signifera | reverse complement strand
TAATTTTAAAACCGAAAATGTCAATTGTGACATCACTGATGATGTCATAATTGATTTTAACCATCTTTTCAAAACTGTAAATTTGACGATTCTGAACTCACGGATGGCACGGACATCATCTACGACAGTAATTTTAAAACCGATTATGTCAATTGTGACATCACTGATGATGTCATAATTAATTTTGACCATCTTTTCAAAACTGTAAAATTGACGCTTCTGAACTCACGAATGGCACGGACATCATATACGACAGTAATTTTAAAACCGATTATGTCAATTGTGACATCACTGATGATGTCATAATTGATTTCGACATCTTTTCAAAACTGTGAAATTGATGCTTCATCTACAACAGTAATTTTAAAACTGATAATGTCAATTGTGACATCACTGATGATGTCATAATTGATTTTAACCATCTTTTCAAAACTGTAAATTTGACGATTCTGAACTCACGGATGGCACGGACATCATCTACGACAGTAATTTTAAAACCGATTATGTCAATTGTGACATCACATATGATGTAATAATTGATTTCGATATCTTTTCAAAACTGTGAAATTGATGCTTCTGAACTCACGAATGGCACAGACATCATCTACGACAGTAATTTTGAAACCGATAATGTCAATTGTGACATCACTGATGATGTCATAATTGATTTTGACCATCTTTTCAAAACTGTAAAAATTGACGCTTCTGAACTCACGGATGGCACAGACATCATCTATGACAGTAATTTTAAAACCGATTATGTCAATTGTGACATCACTGATGATGTCATAATTGATTTCGACATCTTTTCAAAACTGTGAAATTGATGCTTCTGAACTCACGAATGGCACGGACATCATCTACGACAGTAAAATTTAAAACCGAAAATGTCAATTGTGACATCACTGATGATGTCATAATTGATTTTAACCATCTTTTCAAAACTGTAAATTTGACGATTCTGAACTCACGGATGGCACGGACATCATCTACGACAGTAATTTTAAAACCGATTATGTCAATTGTGACATCACTGATGATGTCATAATTGATTTTGACCATCTTTTCAAAACTGTAAAATTGACGCTTCTGAACTCACGAATGGCACGGACATCATCTACGACAGTAATTTTAAAACCGATTATGTCAATTGTGACATCACTGATGATGTCATAATTGATTTCGACATCTTTTCAAAACTGTGAAATTTATGCTTCTGAACTCACTAATGGCACGGACATCATCTACGACAGTAATTTTAAAACCGATAATGTCAATTGTGACATCACTGATGATGTCATAATTGATTTTAACCATCTTTTCAAAACTGTAAATTTGACGATTCTGAACTCACGGATGGCACGGACATCATCTACTACAGTAATTTTAAAACCGATTATGTCAATTGTGACATCACTGATGATGTAATAATTGATTTCGACATCTTTTCAAAACTGTGAAATTGATGCTTCTGAATTCACGAATGGCACAGACATCATCTACGACAGTAATTTTGAAACCGATAATGTCAATTGTGACATCACTGATGATGTCATAATTGATTTTAACCATCTTTTCAAAACTGTAAAATTGACACTTCTGAACTCACGGATGGCACGGACATCATCTACGACAGTAATTTTAAAACCGATAATGTCAATTGTGACATCACTGATGATGTCATAATTGATTTTGACCATCTTTTCAAAACTGTAAAATTGACGCTTCTGAACTCACGGATGGCACAGACATCATCTACGACAGTAATTTTAAAACCGATGATGTCAATTGTGACATCACTGATGATGTCATAATTGATTGTGACCATCTTTTCAAAACTGTAAAATTGACTCTTCTGAACTCACGGATGTCACAGACATCATCTACGACAGTAATTTTAAAACCGATTATGTCAATTGTGACATCACTGATGATGTCATAATTGATTTCGACATCTTTTCAAAACTGTGAAATTGATGCTTCTGAACTCACGAATGGCACGGACATCATCTACGACAGTAATTTTAAAACCGATAATGTCAATTGTGACATCACTGATGATGTCATAATTGATTTTAACCATCTTTTCAAAACTGTAAAATTGACGCTTCTGAACTCACGGATGGCACGGACATCATCTATGACAGTAATTTTAAAACCGATTATGTCAATTGTGACATCACTGATGATGTCATAATTGATTTCGACATCTTTTCAAAACTGTGAAATTGATGCTTCTGAACTCACGAATGGCACGGACATCATCTACAACAGTAATTTTAAAACCGATAATGTCAATTGTGACATCACTGATGATGTCATAATTGATTTTAACCATCTTTTCAAAACTGTAAATTTGACGATTCTGAACTCACGGATGGCACGGACATCATCTACGACAGTAATTTTAAAACCGATTATGTCAATTGTGACATCACATATGATGTAATAATTGATTTCGACATCTTTTCAAAACTGTGAAATTGATGCTTCTGAACTCACGAATGGCACAGACATCATCTACGACAGTAATTTTGAAACCGATAATGTCAATTGTGACATCACTGATGATGTCATAATTGATTTTGACCATCTTTTCAAAACTGTAAAAATTGACGCTTCTGAACTCACGGATGGCACAGACATCATCTATGACAGTAATTTTAAAACCGATTATGTCAATTGTGACATCACTGATGATGTCATAATTGATTTCGACATCTTTTCAAAACTGTGAAATTGATGCTTCTGAACTCACGAATGGCACGGACATCATCTACGACAGTAAATTTAAAACCGAAAATGTCAATTGTGACATCACTGATGATGTCATAATTGATTTTAACCATCTTTTCAAAACTGTAAATTTGACGATTCTGAACTCACGGATGGCACGGACATCATCTACGACAGTAATTTTAAAACCGATTATGTCAATTGTGACATCACTGATGACGTCATAATTGATTTTGACCATCTTTTCAAAACTGTAAAATTGACGCTTCTGAACTCACGAATGGCACGGACATCATCTACGACAGTAATTTTAAAACCGATTATGTCAATTGTGACATCACTGATGATGTCATAATTGATTTCGACATCTTTTCAAAACTGTGAAATTTATGCTTCTGAACTCACGAATGGCACGGACATCATCTACGACAGTAATTTTAAAACCGATAATGTCAATTGTGACATCACTGATGATGTCATAATTGATTTTAACCATCTTTTCAAAACTGTAAATTTGACGATTCTGAACTCACGGATGGCACGGACATCATCTACGACAGTAATTTTAAAACCGATTATGTCAATTGTGACATCACTGATGATGTCATAATTGATTTTAACCATCTTTTCAAAACTGTAAATTTGACGATTCTGAACTCACGGATGGCACGGACATCATCTACGACAGTAATTTTAAAACCGATTATGTCAATTGTGACATCACTGATGATGTCATAATTGATTTTGACCATCTTTTCAAAACTGTAAAATTGACGCTTCTGAACTCACGAATGGCACGGACATCATCTACGACAGTAATTTTAAAACCGATTATGTCAATTGTGACAGCACTGATGATGTCATAATTGATTTCGACATCTTTTCAAAACTGTGAAATTGATGCTTCTGAACTCACGAATGGCACGGACATCATCTACGACAGTAATTTTAAAACCGATAATGTCAATTGTGACATCACTGATGATGACATAATTGATTTTAACCATCTTTTCAAAACTGTAAAATTGACACTTCTGAACTCACGGATGGCACGGACATCATCTACGACAGTAATTTTAAAACCGATAATGTCAATTGTGACATCACTGATGATGTCATAATTGATTTTGACCATCTTTTCAAAACTGTAAAATTGACGCTTCTGAACTCACGGATGGCACAGACATCATCTACGACAGTAATTTTAAAACCGATAATGTCAATTGTGACATCACTGATGATGTCATAATTGATTGTGACCATCTTTTCAAAACTGTAAAATTGACTCTTCTGAACTCACGGATGTCACAGACATCATCTACGACAGTAATTTTAAAACCGATTATGTCAATTGTGACATCACTGATGATGTCATAATTGATTTCGACATCTTTTCAAAACTGTGAAATTGATGCTTCTGAACTCACGAATGGCACGGACATCATCTACGACAGTAATTTTAAAACCGATAATGTCAATTGTGACATCACTGATGATGTCATAATTGATTTTAACCATCTTTTCAAAACTGTAAAATTGACGCTTCTGAACTCACGGATGGCACGGACATCATCTACGACAGTAATTTTAAAACCGATAATGTCAATTGTGACATCACTGATGATGTCATAATTGATTTTGACCATCTTTTCAAAACTGTAAAATTGACGCTTCTGAACTCACGGATGGCACAGACATCATCTACGACAGTAATTTTAAAACCGATAATGTCAATTGTGACATCACTGATGATGTCATAATTGATTGTGACCATCTTTTCAAAACTGTAAAATTGACTCTTCTGAACTCACGGATGTCACAGACATCATCTACGACAGTAATTTTAAAACCGATTATGTCAATTGTGACATCACTGATGATGTCATAATTGATTTCGACATCTTTTCAAAACTGTGAAATTGATGCTTCTGAACTCACGAATGGCACGGACATCATCTACGACAGTAATTTTAAAACCGATAATGTCAATTGTGACATCACTGATGATGTCATAATTGATTTTAACCATCTTTTCAAAACTGTAAAATTGACGCTTCTGAACTCACGGATGGCACAGACATCATCTATGACAGTAATTTTAAAACCGATTATGTCAATTGTGACATCACTGATGATGTCATAATTGATTTCGACATCTTTTCAAAACTGTGAAATTGATGCTTCTGAACTCACGAATGGCACGGACATCATCTACGACAGTAATTTTAAAACCGAAAATGTCAATTGTGACATCACTGATGATGTCATAATTGATTTTAACCATCTTTTCAAAACTGTAAATTTGACGATTCTGAACTCACGGATGGCACGGACATCATCTACGACAGTAATTTTAAAACCGATTATGTCAATTGTGACATCACTGATGATGTCATAATTAATTTTGACCATCTTTTCAAAACTGTAAAATTGACGCTTCTGAACTCACGAATGGCACGGACATCATATACGACAGTAATTTTAAAACCGATTATGTCAATTGTGACATCACTGATGATGTCATAATTGATTTCGACATCTTTTCAAAACTGTGAAATTGATGCTTCATCTACAACAGTAATTTTAAAACTGATAATGTCAATTGTGACATCACTGATGATGTCATAATTGATTTTAACCATCTTTTCAAAACTGTAAATTTGACGATTCTGAACTCACGGATGGCACGGACATCATCTACGACAGTAATTTTAAAACCGATTATGTCAATTGTGACATCACATATGATGTAATAATTGATTTCGGTATCTTTTCAAAACTGTGAAATTGATGCTTCTGAACTCACGAATGGCACAGACATCATCTACGACAGTAATTTTGAAACCGATAATGTCAATTGTGACATCACTGATGATGTCATAATTGATTTTGACCATCTTTTCAAAACTGTAAAAATTGACGCTTCTGAACTCACGGATGGCACAGACATCATCTATGACAGTAATTTTAAAACCGATTATGTCAATTGTGACATCACTGATGATGTCATAATTGATTTCGACATCTTTTCAAAACTGTGAAATTGATGCTTCTGAACTCACGAATGGCACGGACATCATCTACGACAGTAAAATTTAAAACCGAAAATGTCAATTGTGACATCACTGATGATGTCATAATTGATTTTAACCATCTTTTCAAAACTGTAAATTTGACGATTCTGAACTCACGGATGGCACGGACATCATTTACGACAGTAATTTTAAAACCGATTATGTCAATTGTGACATCACTGATGATGTCATAATTGATTTTGACCATCTTTTCAAAACTGTAAAATTGACGCTTCTGAACTCACGAATGGCACGGACATCATCTACGACAGTAATTTTAAAACCGATTATGTCAATTGTGACATCACTGATGATGTCATAATTGATTTCGACATCTTTTCAAAACTGTGAAATTTATGCTTCTGAACTCACGAATGGCACGGACATCATCTACGACAGTAATTTTAAAACCGATAATGTCAATTGTGACATCACTGATGATGTCATAATTGATTTTAACCATCTTTTCAAAACTGTAAATTTGACGATTCTGAACTCACGGATGGCACGGACATCATCTACTACAGTAATTTTAAAACCGATTATGTCAATTGTGACATCACTGATGATGTAATAATTGATTTCGACATCTTTTCAAAACTGTGAAATTGATGCTTCTGAATTCACGAATGGCACAGACATCATCTACGACAGTAATTTTGAAACCGATAATGTCAATTGTGACATCACTGATGATGTCATAATTGATTTTGACCATCTTTTCAAAACTGTAAAATTGACGCTTCTGAACTCACGGATGGCACAGACATCATCTATGACAGTAATTTTAAAACCGATTATGTCAATTGTGACATCACTGATGATGTCATAATTGATTTCGACATCTTTTCAAAACTGTGAAATTGATGCTTCTGAACTCACGAATGGCACGGACATCATCTACGACAGTAATTTTAAAACCGATTATATCAATTGTGACATCACTGATGATGTCATAATTGATTTCGACATCTTTTCAAAACTGTGAAATTGATGCTTCTGAACTCACGAATGGCACGGACATCATCTACGACAGTAATTTTAAAACCGATAATGTCAATTGTGACATCACTGATGATGTCATAATTGATTTTAACCATCTTTTCAAAACTGTAAATTTGACGATTCTGAACTCACGGATGGCACGGACATCATCTACGACAGTAATTTTAAAACCGATTATGTCAATTGTGACATCACTGATGATGTCATAATTGATTTTGACCATCTTTTCAAAACTGTAAAATTGACGCTTCTTAACTCACGGATGGCACAGACATCATCTACGACAGTAATTTTAAAACCTATTATGTCAATTGTGGCATCACTGATGATGTCATAATTGATTTCGACATCTTTTCAAAACTGTGAAATTGATGCTTCTGAACTCACGAATGGCACGGACATCATCTACGACAGTAATTTTAAAACCGATAATGTCAATTGTGACATCACTGATGATGTCATAATTGATTTTGACCATCTTTTCAAAACTGTAAAATTGACGATTCTGAACTCACGAATGGCACGGACATCATCTACGACAGTAATTTTAAAACCGATTATGTCAATTGTGACATCACTGATGATGTCATAATTGATTTCGACATCTTTTCAAAACTGTGAAATTGATGCTTCTGAACTCACGAATGGCACGGACATCATCTACGACAGTAATTTTAAAACCGATAATGTCAATTGTGACATCACTGATGATGACATAATTGATTTTAACCATCTTTTCAAAACTGTAAAATTGACACTTCTGAACTCACGGATGGCACAGACATCATCTACGACAGTAATTTTAAAACCGATAATGTCAATTGTGACATCACTGATGATGTCATAATTGATTGTGACCATCTTTTCAAAACTGTAAAATTGACTCTTCTGAACTCACGGATGTCACAGACATCATCTACGACAGTAATTTTAAAACCGATTATGTCAATTGTGACATCACTGATGATGTCATAATTGATTTCGACATCTTTTCAAAACTGTGAAATTGATGCTTCTGAACTCACGAATGGCACGGACATCATCTACGACAGTAATTTTAAAACCGATAATGTCAATTGTGACATCACTGATGATGTCATAATTGATTTTAACCATCTTTTCAAAACTGTAAAATTGACGCTTCTGAACTCACGGATGGCACGGACATCATCTATGACAGTAATTTTAAAACCGATTATGTCAATTGTGACATCACTGATGATGTCATAATTGATTTTGACCATCTTTTCAAAACTGTAAAATTGACGCTTCTGAACTCACGAATGGCACGGACATCATCTACGACAGTAATTTTAAAACCGATAATGTCAATTGTGACATCACTGATGATGTCATAATTGATTTTAACCATCTTTTCAAAACTGTAAATTTGACGCTTCTGAACTCACGGATGGCACGGACATCATCTACGACAGTAATTTTAAAACCGATTATGTCAATTGTGACATCACTGATGATGTAATAATTGATTTCGACATCTTTTCAAAACTGTGAAATTGATGCTTCTGAACTCACGAATGGCACAGACATCATCTACGACAGTAATTTTGAAACCGATAATGTCAATTGTGACATCACTGATGATGTCATAATTGATTTTGACCATCTTTTCAAAACTGTAAAATTGACGCTTCTGAACTCACGGATGGCACAGACATCATCTATGACAGTAATTTTAAAACCGATTATGTCAATTGTGACATCACTGATGATGTCATAATTGATTTCGACATCTTTTCAAAACTGTGAAATTGATGCTTCTGAACTCACGAATGGCACGGACATCATCTACGACAGTAATTTTAAAACCGAAAATGTCAATTGTGACATCACTGATGATGTCATAATTGATTTTAACCATCTTTTCAAAACTGTAAATTTGACGATTCTGAACTCACGGATGGCACGGACATCATCTACGACAGTAATTTTAAAACCGATTATGTCAATTGTGACATCACTGATGATGTCATAATTAATTTTGACCATCTTTTCAAAACTGTAAAATTGACGCTTCTGAACTCACGAATGGCACGGACATCATATACGACAGTAATTTTAAAACCGATTATGTCAATTGTGACATCACTGATGATGTCATAATTGATTTCGACATCTTTTCAAAACTGTGAAATTGATGCTTCATCTACAACAGTAATTTTAAAACCGATAATGTCAATTGTGACATCACTGATGATGTCATAATTGATTTTAACCATCTTTTCAAAACTGTAAATTTGACGATTCTGAACTCACGGATGGCACGGACATCATCTACGACAGTAATTTTAAAACCGATTATGTCAATTGTGACATCACATATGATGTAATAATTGATTTCGACATCTTTTCAAAACTGTGAAATTGATGCTTCTGAACTCACGAATGGCACAGACATCATCTACGACAGTAATTTTGAAACCGATAATGTCAATTGTGACATCACTGATGATGTCATAATTGATTTTGACCATCTTTTCAAAACTGTAAAAATTGACGCTTCTGAACTCACGGATGGCACAGACATCATCTATGACAGTAATTTTAAAACCGATTATGTCAATTGTGACATCACTGATGATGTCATAATTGATTTCGACATCTTTTCAAAACTGTGAAATTGATGCTTCTGAACTCACGAATGGCACGGACATCATCTACGACAGTAAAATTTAAAACCGAAAATGTCAATTGTGACATCACTGATGATGTCATAATTGATTTTAACCATCTTTTCAAAACTGTAAATTTGACGATTCTGAACTCACGGATGGCACGGACATCATCTACGACAGTAATTTTAAAACCGATTATGTCAATTGTGACATCACTGATGATGTCATAATTGATTTTGACCATCTTTTCAAAACTGTAAAATTGACGCTTCTGAACTCACGAATGGCACGGACATCATCTACGACAGTAATTTTAAAACCGATTATGTCAATTGTGACATCACTGATGATGTCATAATTGATTTCGACATCTTTTCAAAACTGTGAAATTTATGCTTCTGAACTTACGAATGGCACGGACATCATCTACGACAGTAATTTTAAAACCGATAATGTCAATTGTGACATCACTGATGATGTCATAATTGATTTTAACCATCTTTTCAAAACTGTAAATTTGACGATTCTGAACTCACGGATGGCACGGACATCATCTACGACAGTAATTTTAAAACCGATTATGTCAATTGTGACATCACTGATGATGTAATAATTGATTTCGACATCTTTTCAAAACTGTGAAATTGATGCTTCTGAATTCACGAATGGCACAGACATCATCTACGACAGTAATTTTGAAACCGATAATGTCAATTGTGACATCACTGATGATGTCATAATTGATTTTGACCATCTTTTCAAAACTGTAAAATTGACGCTTCTGAACTCACGGATGGCACAGACATCATCTATGACAGTAATTTTAAAACCGATTATGTCAATTGTGACATCACTGATGATGTCATAATTGATTTCGACATCTTTTCAAAACTGTGAAATTGATGCTTCTGAACTCACGAATGGCACGGACATCATCTACGACAGTAAATTTAAAACCGAAAATGTCAATTGTGACATCACTGATGATGTCATAATTGATTTTAACCATCTTTTCAAAACTGTAAATTTGACGATTCTGAACTCACGGATGGCACGGACATCATCTACGACAGTAATTTTAAAACCGATTATGTCAATTGTGACATCACTGATGATGTCATAATTGATTTTGACCATCTTTTCAAAACTGTAAAATTGACGCTTCTGAACTCACGAATGGCACGGACATCATCTACGACAGTAATTTTAAAACCGATTATATCAATTGTGACATCACTGATGATGTCATAATTGATTTCGACATCTTTTCAAAACTGTGAAATTGATGCTTCTGAACTCACGAATGGCACGGACATCATCTACGACAGTAATTTTAAAACCGATAATGTCAATTGTGACATCACTGATGATGTCATAATTCATTTTAACCATCTTTTCAAAACTGTAAATTTGACGATTCTGAACTCACGGATGGCACGGACATCATCTACGACAGTAATTTTAAAACCGATTATGTCAATTGTGACATCACTGATGATGTCATAATTGATTTTGACCATCTTTTCAAAACTGTAAAATTGACGCTTCTTAACTCACGGATGGCACAGACATCATCTACGACAGTAATTTTAAAACCTATTATGTCAATTGTGGCATCACTGATGATGTCATAATTGATTTCGACATCTTTTCAAAACTGTGAAATTGATGCTTCTGAACTCAAGAATGGCACGGACATCATCTACGACAGTAATTTTAAAACCGATAATGTCAATTGTGACATCACTGATGATGTCATAATTGATTTTAACCATCTTTTCAAAACTGTAAAATTGACGCTTCTAAACTCACGGATGGCACGGACATCATCTACGACAGTAATTTTAAAACCGATAATGTCAATTGTGACATCACTGATGATGTCATAATTGATTTTAACCTTTTTTTCAAAACTGTAAATTTGACGATTCTGAACTCACGGATGGCACGGACAGCATCATCTACGACAGTAATTTTAAAACCGATTATGTCAATTGTGACATCACTGATGATGTCATAATTGATTTCGACATCTTTTCAAAACTGTGAAATTGATGCTTCTGAACTCACGAATGGCACGGACATCATCTACGACAGTAATTTTAAAACCTATTATGTCAATTGTGGCATCACTGATGATGTCATAATTGATTTCGACATCTTTTCAAAACTGTGAAATTGATGCTTCTGAACTCACGAATGGCACGGACATCATCTACGACAGTAATTTTAAAACCGATAATGTCAATTGTGACATCACTGATGATGTCATAATTGATTTTAACCATCTTTTCAAAACTGTAAAATTGACGCTTCTGAACTCACGGATGGCACAGACATCATCTACGACAGTCATTTTAAAACCGATAATGTCAATTGTGACATCACTGATGATGTCATAATTGATTGTGACCATCTTTTCAAAACTGTAAAATTGACTCTTCTGAACTCACGGATGTCACAGAC
The DNA here is from genome assembly GCF_055691185.1 of Crinia signifera. Taxonomy (NCBI): domain Eukaryota; kingdom Metazoa; phylum Chordata; class Amphibia; order Anura; family Myobatrachidae; genus Crinia; species Crinia signifera. The sequence continues at coordinate 47,234,827 of NC_139225.1, read as the reverse complement.
ATCATCTACGACAGTAATTTTAAAACCGATTATGTCAATTGTGACATCACTGATGATGTCATAATTGATTTCGACATCTTTTCAAAACTGTGAAATTGATGCTTCTGAACTCACGAATGGCACGGACATCATCTACGACAGTAATTTTAAAACCGATAATGTCAATTGTGACATCACTGATGATGTCATAATTGATTTTGACCATCTTTTCAAAACTGTAAAATTGACGCTTCTGAACTCACGAATGGCACGGACATCATCTACGACAGTAATTTTAAAACGATAATGTCAATTGTGACATCACTGATGATTTCATAATTGATTTTAAAAATCTTTTCAAAACTGTAAATTTGACGATTCTGAACTCACGGATGGCACGGACATCATCTACGATAGTAATTTTAAAACCGATTATGTCAATTGTGACATCACTGATGATGTCATAATTGATTTTGACCATCTTTTCAAAACTGTAAAATTGACGCTTCTGAACTCACGAATGGCACGGACATCATCTACGACAGTAATTTTAAAACCGATAATGTCAATTGTGACATCACTGATGATGTCATAATTGATTGTGATCATCTTTTTAAAACTGTAAAATTGACTCTTCTGAACTCACGGATGTCACAGACATCATCTACGACAGTAATTTTGAAACCGATAATGTCAATTGTGACATCACTGATGATGTCATAATTGATTTTGACCATCTTTTCAAAACTGTAAAATTGACGCTTCTGAACTCACGGATGGCACAGACATTATCTATGACAGTAATTTTAAAACCGATTATGTCAATTGTGACATCACTGATGATGTCATAATTGATTTCGACATCTTTTCAAAACTGATAAATTGATGCTTCTGAACTCACGAATGGCACGGACATCATCTACGACAGTAATTTTAAAACCGAAAATGTCAATTGTGACATCACTGATGATGTCATAATTGATTTTAACCATCTTTTCAAAACTGAAAATTTGACGATTCTGAACTCACGGATGGCACAGACATCATCTACGACAGTAATTTTAAAACCGATTATGTCAATTGTGACATCACTAATGATGTAATAATTGATTTCGACATCTTTTCAAAACTGTGAAATTGATGCTTCTGAACTCACGAATGGCACAGACATCATCTACGACAGTAATTTTGAAACCGATAATTTCAATTGTGACATCACTGATGATGTCATAATTGATTTTGACCATCTTTTCAAAACTGTAAAATTGACGCTTCTGAACTCACGGATGGCACAGACATCATCTATGACAGTAATTTTAAAACCGATTATGTCAATTGTGACATCACTGATGATGTCATAATTGATTTCGACATCTTTTCAAAACTGTGAAATTGATGCTTCTGAACTCACGAATGGCACGGACATCATCTACGACAGTAATTTTAAAACCGAAAATGTCAATTGTGACATCACTGATGATGTCATAATTGATTTTAACCATCTTTTCAAAACTGTAAATTTGACGCTTCTGAACTCACGGATGGCACGGACATCATCTACGACAGTAATTTTAAAACCGATTATGTCAATTGGGACATCACTGATGATGTCATAATTGATTTCAACCATCTTTTCAAAACTGTAAAATTGACGCTTCTGAACTCACGGATGGCACGGACATCATCTACGACAGTAATTTTAAAACCGATAATGTCAATTGTGACATCACTGATGATGTCATAATTGATTTTAACCATCTTTTCAAAACTGTAAATTTGACGATTCTGAACTCACGGATGGCACGGACATCATCTACGACAGTAATTTTAAAACCGATTATGTCAATTGTGACATCACTGATGATGTCATAATTGATTTCGACATCTTTTCAAAACTGTGAAATTGATGCTTCTGAACTCACGAATGGCACGGACATCATCTACGACAGTAATTTTAAAACCGATAATGTCAATTGTGACATCACTGATGATGTCATAATTGATTTTAACCATCTTTTCAAAACTGTAAAATTGACGCTTCTTAACTCACGGATGGCACGGACATCATCTACGACAGTAATTTTAAAACCGATAATGTCAATTGTGACATCACTGATGATGTCATAATTGATTTTAACCTTTTTTTCAAAACTGTAAATTTTACGATTCTGAACTCACGGATGGCACAGACATCATCTACGACAGTAATTTTAAAACCGATTATGTCAATTGTGACATCACTGATGATGTCATAATTGATTTTGACCATCTTTTCAAAACTGTAAAATTGACGCTTCTGAACTCACGGATGGCACAGACATCATCTACGACAGTAATTTTAAAACCGATTATGTCAATTGTGACATCACTGATGATGTCATAATTGATTTTGACCATCTTTTCAAAACTGTAAAATTGATGCTTCTGAACTCACGAATGGCACGGACATCATCTACGACAGTAATTTTAAAACCGATTATGTCAATTGTGACATCACTGATGATGTAATAATTGATTTCGACATCTTTTCAAAACTGTGAAATTGATGCTTCTGAACTCACGAATGGCACGGACATCATCTACGACAGTAATTTTAAAACCGATTATGTCAATTGTGACATCACTGATGATGTCATAATTGATTTTGACCATCTTTTCAAAACTGTAAAATTGATGCTTCTTAACTCACGAATGGCACGGACATCATCTACGACAGTAATTTTAAAACCGATAATGTCAATTGTGACATCACTGATGATGTCATAATTGATTTTAACCATCTTTTCAAAACTGTAAAATTGACGCTTCTGAACTCACGGATGGCACGGACATCATCTACGACAGTAATTTTAAAACCGATAATGTCAATTGTGACATCACTGATGATGTCATAATTGATTTTAACCTTTTTTTCAAAACTATAAATTTGACGATTCTGAACTCACGGATGGCACGGACAGCATCTACGACAGTCATTTTAAAACCGATTATGTCAATTGTGACATCACTGATGATGTCATAATTGATTTTGACCATCTTTTCAAAACTGTAAAATTGACGCTTCTTAACTCACGGATGGCACGGACATCATCTACGACAGTAATTTTAAAACCGATTATGTCAATTGTGACATCACTGATGATGTCATAATTGATTTTAATCATCTTTTCAAAACTGTAAATTTGACGATTCTGAACTCACGAATGGCACAGACATCATCTACGACAGTAATTTTAAAACCGATAATGTCAATTGTGACATCACTGATGATGTCATAATTGATTTTAACCATCTTTTCAAAACTGTAAAATTGATGCTTCTGAACTCACGGATGGCACGGACATCATCTACGACAGTAATTTTAAAACCGATAATGTCAATTGTGACATCACTGATGATGTCATAATTGATTTTAACCTTTTTTTCAAAACTGTAAAATTGACGCTTCTGAACTCACGAATGGCACGGACATCATCTACGACAGTCATTTTAAAACCGATAATGTCAATTGTGACATCACTGATGATGTCATAATTGATTTTAACCATCTTTTCAAAACTGTAAATTTGACGCTTCTGAACTCACGAATGGCACGGACATCATCTACGACAGTAATTTTAAAACCGAAAATGTCAATTGTGACATCACTGATGATGTCATAATTGATTTTAACCATCTTTTCAAAACTGTAAATTTGACGATTCTGAACTCACGGATGGCACGGACATCATCTACGACAGTAATTTTAAAACCGATTATGTCAATTGTGACATCACTGATGATGTCATAATTGATTTTGACCATCTTTTCAAAACTGTAAAATTGACGCTTCTGAACTCAGGAATGGCACGGACATCATCTACGACAGTAATTTTAAAACTGATTATGTCAATTGTGACATCACTGATGATGTCATAATTGATTTCGACATCTTTTCAAAACTGTGAAATTGATGCTTCTGAACTCACGAATGGCACGGACATCATCTACGACAGTAATTTTAAAACCGATAATGTCAATTGTGACATCACTGATGATGTCATAATTGATTTTAACCATCTTTTCAAAACTGTAAATTTGACGATTCTGAACTCACGGATGGCACGGACATCATCTACGACAGTAATTTTAAAACCGATAATGTCAATTGTGACATCACTGATGATGTCATAATTGATTTTAACCATCTTTTCAAAACTGTAAATTTGACGATTCTGAACTCACGGATGGCACGGACATCATCTACGACAGTAATTTTAAAACCGATTATGTCAATTGTGACATCACTGATGATGTCATAATTGATTTCGACATCTTTTCAAAACTGTGAAATTGATGCTTCTGAACTCATGAATGGCACGGACATCATCTACGACAGTAATTTTAAAACCGATAATGTCAATTGTGACACCACTGATGATGTCATAATTGATTTTAACCATCTTTTCAAAACTGTAAAATTGACGCTTCTGAACTCACGGATGGCACGGACATCATCTACGACAGTAATTTTAAAACCGATAATGTCAATTGTGACATCACTGATGATGTCATAATTGATTTTAACCTTTTTTTCAAAACTGTAAATTTTACGATTCTGAACTCACGGATGGCACAGACATCATCTACGACAGTAATTTTAAAACCGATTATGTCAATTGTGACATCACTGATGATGTCATAATTGATTTTGACCATCTTTTCAAAACTGTAAAATTGACGCTTCTGAACTCACGGATGGCACAGACATCATCTACGACAGTAATTTTAAAACCGATTATGTCAATTGTGACATCACTGATGATGTCATAATTGATTTTGACCATCTTTTCAAAACTGTAAAATTGATGCTTCTGAACTCACGAATGGCACGGACATCATCTACGACAGTAATTTTAAAACCGATTATGTCAATTGTGACATCACTGATGATGTAATAATTGATTTCGACATCTTTTCAAAACTGTGAAATTGATGCTTCTGAACTCACGAATGGCACGGACATCATCTACGACAGTAATTTTAAAACCGATTATGTCAATTGTGACATCACTGATGATGTCATAATTGATTTTGACCATCTTTTCAAAACTGTAAAATTGATGCTTCTTAACTCACGAATGGCACGGACATCATCTACGACAGTAATTTTAAAACCGATAATGTCAATTGTGACATCACTGATGATGTCATAATTGATTTTAACCATCTTTTCAAAACTGTAAAATTGACGCTTCTGAACTCACGGATGGTACGGACATCATCTACGACAGTAATTTTAAAACCGATAATGTCAATTGTGACATCACTGATGATGTCATAATTGATTTTAACCTTTTTTTCAAAACTATAAATTTGACGATTCTGAACTCACGGATGTCACGGACAGCATCTACGACAGTCATTTTAAAACCGATTATGTCAATTGTGACATCACTGATGATGTCATAATTGATTTTGACCATCTTTTCAAAACTGTAAAATTGACGCTTCTTAACTCACGGATGGCACGGACATCATCTACGACAGTAATTTTAAAACCGATTATGTCAATTGTGACATCACTGATGATGTCATAATTGATTTTAACCATCTTTTCAAAACTGTAAATTTGACGATTCTGAACTCACGAATGGCACGGACATCATCTACGACAGTAATTTTAAAACCGATAATGTCAATTGTGACATCACTGATGATGTCATAATTGATTTTAACCATCTTTTCAAAACTGTAAAATTGATGCTTCTGAACTCACGGATGGCACGGACATCATCTACGACAGTAATTTTAAAACCGATAATGTCAATTGTGACATCACTGATGATGTCATAATTGATTTTAACCTTTTTTTCAAAACTGTAAAATTGACGCTTCTGAACTCACGAATGGCACGGACATCATCTACGACAGTAATTTTAAAACCGATAATGTCAATTGTGACATCACTGATGATGTCATAATTGATTTTAACCATCTTTTCAAAACTGTAAATTTGACGCTTCTGAACTCACGGATGGCACGGACATCATCTACGACAGTAATTTTAAAACCGATTATGTCAATTGTGACATCACTGATGATGTCATAATTGATTTCAACCATCTTTTCAAAACTGTAAATTTGACGCTTCTGAACTCACGGATGGCACGGACATCATCTACGACAGTAATTTTAAAACCGATAATGTCAATTGTGACATCACTGATGATGTCATAATTGATTTTAACCATCTTTTCAAAACTGTAAATTTGACGATTCTGAACTCACGGATGGCACGGACATAATCTACGACAGTAATTTTAAAACCGATTATGTCAATTGTGACATCACTGATGATGTCATAATTGATTTCGACATCTTTTCAAAACTGTGAAATTGATGCTTCTGAACTCACGAATGGCACGGACATCATCTACGACAGTAATTTTAAAACCGATAATGTCAATTGTGACATCACTGATGATGTCATAATTGATTTTAACCATCTTTTCAAAACTGTAAATTTGACGATTCTGAACTCACGGATGGTACGGACATCATCTACGACAGTAATTTTAAAACCGATAATGTCAATTGTGACATCACTGATGATGTCATAATTGATTTTGACCATCTTTTCAAAACTATAAATTTGACGATTCTGAACTCACGGATGGCACGGACAGCATCTACGACAGTAATTTTAAAACCGATTATGTCAATTGTGACATCACTGATGATGTCATAATTGATTTTGACCATCTTTTCAAAACTGTAAAATTGACGCTTCTGAACTCACGGATGGCACAGACATCATCTACGACAGTAATTTTAAAACCGATTATGTCAATTGTGACATCACTGATGATGTAATAATTGATTTCGACATCTTTTCAAAACTGTGAAATTGATGCTTCTGAACTCACGAATGGCACGGACATCATCTACGACAGTAATTTTAAAACCGAAAATGTCAATTGTGACATCACTGATGATGTCATAATTGATTTTAACAATCTTTTCAAAATTGTAAATTTGACGATTCTGAACTCACGGATGGCACGGACATCATCTACGACAGTAATTTTAAAACCGATTATGTCAATTGTGACATCACTGATGATGTCATAATTGATTTTGACCATCTTTTCAAAACTGTAAAATTGACGCTTCTGAACTCATGAATGGCACGGACATCATCTACGACAGTAATTTTAAAACCGATAATGTCAATTGTGACATCACTGAAGATGTCATAATTGATTTTAACCATCTTTTCAAAACTGTAAATTTGACGCTTCTGAACTCACGGATGGCACGGACATCATCTACGACAGTAATTTTAAAACCTATAATGTCAATTGTGACATCACTGATGATGTCATAATTGATTTTAAACATCTTTTCAAAACTGTAAATTTGACGCTTCTGAACTCACAGATGGCACGGACATCATCTACGACAGTAATTTTAAAACCGATTATGTCAATTGTGACATCACTGATGATGTCATAATTGATTTTGACCATCTTTTCAAAACTGTAAAATTGACGCTTCTGAACTCACGGATGGCACAGACATCATCTACGACAGTAATTTTAAAACCGATTATGTCAATTGTGACATCACTGATGATGTCATAATTGATTTTGACCATCTTTTCAAAACTGTAAAATTGACGCTTCTGAACTCACGAATGGCACGGACATCATCTACGACAGTAATTTTAAAACCGATAATGTCAATTGTGACATCACTGATGATGTCATAATTGATTTTGACCATCTTTTCAAAACTGTAAAATTGACGCTTCTGAACTCACGAATGGCACGGACATCATCTACGACAGTAATTTTAAAACCGATAATGTCAATTGTGACATCACTGATGATGTCATAATTGATTTTAACCATCTTTTCAAAACTGTAAATTTGACGCTTCTGAACTCACGGATGGCACGGACATCATCTACGACAGTAATTTTAAAACCGATAATGTCAATTGTGACATCACTGATGATGTCATAATTGATTTTAACCATCTTTTCAAAACTGTAAATTTGACGCTTCTGAACTCACGGATGGCACGGACATCATCTACGACAGTAATTTTAAAACCGATAATGTCAATTGTGACATCACTGATGATGTCATAATTGATTTTGACCATCTTTTCAAAACTGTAAAATTGACGCTTCTTAACTCACGGATGGCACAGACATCATCTACGACAGTAATTTTAAAACCGATTATGTCAATTGTGACATCACTGATGATGTCATAATTGATTTTGACCATCTTTTCAAAACTGTAAAATTGACGCTTCTGAACTCACGGATGGCACAGACATCATCTACGACAGTAATTTTAAAACCGATAATGTCAATTGTGACATCACTGATGATGTCATAATTGATTTTAACCTTTTTTTCAAAACTGTAAATTTGACGATTCTGAACTCACGGATGGCACGGACAGCATTTACGACAGTAATTTTAAAACCGATTATGTCAATTGTGACATCACTGATAATGTCATAATTGATTTTGACCATCTTTTCAAAACTGTAAAATTGACGCTTCTGAACTCACGGATGGCACAGACATCATCTACGACAGTAATTTTAAAACCGATTATGTCAATTGTGACATCACTGATGATGTAATAATTGATTTCGACATCTTTTCAAAACTGTGAAATTGATGCTTCTGAACTCACGAATGGCACAGACATCATCTACGACAGTAATTTTAAAACCGATAATGTCAATTGTGACATCACTGATGATGTCATAATTGATTTTGACCATCTTTTCAAAACTGTAAAATTGACGCTTCTGAACTCACGGATGGCACAGACATCATCTACGACAGTAATTTTAAAACCGATTATGTCAATTGTGACATCACTGATGATGTCATAATTGATTTCGACATCTTTTCAAAACTGTGAAATTGATGCTTCTGAACTCACGAATGGCACGGACATCATCTACGACGTTAATTTTAAAACCGATAATATCAATTGTGACATCACTGATGATGTCATAATTGATTTTAACCATCTTTTCAAAACTGTAAAATTGACGCTTCTGAACTCACGGATGGCACGGACATTATCTACGACAGTAATTTTAAAACCGATAATGTCAATTGTGACATCACTGATGATGTCATAATTGATTTTAACCTTTTTTTCAAAACTGTAAATTTGACGATTCTGAACTCACGGATGGCACGGACAGCATCTTTGACAGTAATTTTAAAACCGATTATGTCAATTGTGACATCACTGATGATGTCATAATTGATTTTGACCATCTTTTCAAAACTGTAAAATTGATGCTTCTGAACTCACGAATGGCACGGACATCATCTACGACAGTAATTTTAAAACCGATAATGTCAATTGTGACATCACTGATGATGTCATAATTGATTTTAACCATCTTTTCAAAACTGTAAAATTGACGCTTCTGAACTCACGGATGGCACAGACATCATCTACGACAATAATTTTGGTACTTATGTAATATCTGGGCTCCCGTTTTTCTTATGAGACCGCGTCCCCTCGCGGGGCTCGCTGCGCTCACCACGCTTCGGGCACGGTGGCTCGCTGCGCTCGCCACACTATATAAAATCAACTCCATGCGTAGTTGGATAGTAGGGGTATGAAAAAATGGTGTGCATTTAACATGGGAGCCCAGATAATACATAAGTACCATAATTTTAAAACCGATTATGTCAATTGTGACATCACTGATGATGTAATAATTGATTTCGACATCTTTTCAAAACTGTGAATTTGATGCTTCTGAACTCACGAATGGCACAGACATCATCTACGACAGTAATTTTAAAACCGATATTGTCAATTGTGACATCACTGATGATGTCATAATTGATTTTGACCATCTTTTCAAAACTGTAAAATTGACGCTTCTGAACTCACGGATGGCACAGACATCATCTATGACAGTAATTTTAAAACCGATTATGTCAATTGTGACATCACTGATGATGTCATAATTGATTTCGACATCTTTTCAAAACTGTGAAATTGATGCTTCTGAACTCACGGATGGCACGGACATCATCTACGACAATAATTTTAAAACCGATTATGTCAATTGTGACATCACTGATGATGTCATAATTGATTTTAACCATCTTTTCAAAACTGTAAATTTGACGATTCTGAACTCACGGATGGCACGGACATCATCTACGACAGTAATTTTAAAACCGATTATGTCAATTGTGACATCACTGATGATGTCATAATTGATTTTGACCATCTTTTCAAAACTGTAAAATTTACGCTTCTGAACTCACGAATGGCACGGACATCATCTACGACAGTAATTTTAAAACCGATAATGTCAATTGTGACATCACTGATGATGTCATAATTGATTTTAACCATCTTTTCAAAACTGTAAATTTGACGCTTCTGAACTCACGGATGGCACGGACATCATCTACGACAGTAATTTTAAAACCGATAATGTCAATTGTGACATCACTGATGATGTCATAATTGATTTTAAAAATCTTTTCAAAACTGTAAATTTGACGCTTCTGAACTCACGGATGGCACGGACATCATCTACGACAGTAATTTTAAAACCAATAATGTCAATTGTGACATCACTGATGATGTCATAATTGATTTCGACATCTTTTCAAAACTGTGAAATTGATGCTTCTGAACTCACGAATGGCACAGACATCATCTACGACAGTATTTTTAAAACCGATAATGTCAATTGTGACATCACTGATGATGTCATAATTGATTTTAACCATCTTTTCAAAACTGTAAAATTGACGCTTCTGAACTCACGGATGGCACGGACATCATCTACGACAGTAATTTTAAAACCGATTATGTCACTTGTGACATCACTGATGATGTAATAATTGATTTCGACATCTTTTCAAAACTGTGAAATTGATGCTTCTGAACTCATGAATGGCACAGACATCATCTACGACAGTAATTTTAAAACCGATTATGTCAATTGTGACATCAGTGATGATGTAATAATTGATTTCGACATCTTTTCAAAACGGTGAAATTGATGCTTCTGAACTCACGGATAGCACATACATCATCTACGACAGTAATTTTAAAACCGATTATGTCAATTGTGACATCACTGATGATGTCATAATTGATTTCGACATCTTTTCAAAACTGTGAAATTGATGCTTCTGAACTCACGAATGGCACAGACATCATCTACGACAGTATTTTTAAAACCGATAATGTCAATTGTGACATCACTGATGATGTCATAATTGATTTTAACCATCTTTTCAAAACTGTAAAATTGACGCTTCTGAACTCACGGATGGCACGGACATCATCTACGACAGTAATTTTAAAACCGATTATGTCACTTGTGACATCACTGATGATGTAATAATTGATTTCGACATCTTTTCAAAACTGTGAAATTGATGCTTCTGAACTCATGAATGGCACAGACATCATCTACGACAGTAATTTTAAAACCGATAATGTCAATTGTGACATCACTGATGATGTCATAATTGATTTTGACCATCTTTTCAAAACTGTAAAATTTACGCTTCTGAACTCACGGATGGCACAGACATCATCTATGACAGTAATTTTAAAACCGATTATGTCAATTGTGACATCACTGATGATGTCATAATTGATTTCGACATCTTTTCAAAACTGTGAAATTGATGCTTCTGAACTCACGAATGGCACGGACATCATCTACGACAGTAATTTTAAAACCGATAATATCAATTGTGACATCACTGATGATGTCATAATTGATTTTGACCATCTTTTCAAAACTGTAAAATTGATGCTTCTGAACTCACGGATGGCACGGACATCATCTACGACAGTAATTTTAAAACCGATTATGTCAATTGTGACATCACTGATGATGTCATAATTGATTTTAACCATCTTTTCAAAACTGTAAAATTGATGCTTCTGAACTCACGAATGGCACGGACATCATCTACGACAGTAATTTTAAAACCGATAATGTCAATTGTGACATCACTGATGATGTCATAATTGATTTTGACCATCTTTTCAAAACTGTAAAATTGACGCTTCTGAACTCACGGATGGCACAGACATCATCTACGACAGTAATTTTAAAACCGATTATGTCAATTGTGACATCACTGATGATGTCATAATTGATTTTGACCATCTTTTCAAAACTGTAAAGTTGACGCTTCTGAACTCACGGATGGCACAGACATCATCTACGACAGTAATTTTAAAACCGATTATGTCACTTGTGACATCACTGATGATGTAATAATTGATTTCGACATCTTTTCAAAACTGTGAAATTGATGCTTCTGAACTCATGAATGGCACAGACATCATCTACGACAGTAATTTTAAAACCGATAATGTCAATTGTGACATCACTGATGATGTCATAATTAATTTTGACCATCTTTTCAAAACTGTAAAATTGACGCTTCTGAACTCACGGATGGCACAGACATCATCTATGACAGTAATTTTAAAACCGATTATGTCAATTGTGACATCACTGATGATGTCATAATTGATTTCGACATCTTTTCAAAACTGTGAAATTGATGCTTCTGAACTCACGAATGGCACGGACATCATCTACGACAGTAATTTTAAAACCGAAAATGTCAATTGTGACATCACTGATGATGTCATAATTGATTTTAACCATCTTTTCAAAACTGTAAATTTGACGATTCTGAACTCACGGATGGCACGGACATCATCTACGACAGTAATTTTAAAACCGATTATGTCAATTGTGACATCACTGATGATGTCATAATTGATTTTGACCATCTTTTCAAAACTGTAAAATTTACGCTTCTGAACTCACGAATGGCACGGACATCATCTACGACAGTAAATTTAAAACCGATAATGTCAATTGTGACATCACTGATGATGTCATAATTGATTTTAACCATCTTTTCAAAACTGTAAATTTGATGCTTCTGAACTCACGGATGGCACGGACATCATCTACGACAGTAATTTTAAAACCGATAATGTCAATTGTCACATCACTGATGATGTCATAATTGATTTTAACCATCTTTTCAAAACTGTAAATTTGACGCTTCTGAACTCACGGATGACACGGACATCATCTACGACAGTAATTTTAAAACCGATAATGTCAATTGTGACATCACTGATGATGTCATAATTGATTTTAACCATCTTTTCAAAACTGTAAATTTGACTATTCTGAACTCACGGATGGCACAGACATCATCTACGACAGTAATTTTAAAACCTATTATGTCAATTGTGACATCACTGATGATGTCATAATTGATTTTGACCATCTTTTCAAAACTGTAAAATTGATGCTTCTGAACTCACGAATGGCACGGACATCATCTACGACAGTAATTTTAAAACCGATAATGTCAATTGTGACATCACTTATGATGTCATAATTGATTTTAACCATCTTTTCAAAACTGTAAAATTGACGCTTCTGAACTCACGGATGGCACAGACATCATCTACGACAATAATTTTAAAACCGATTATGTCAATTGTGACATCACTGATGATGTAATAATTGATTTCGACATCTTTTCAAAACTGTGAATTTGATGCTTCTGAACTCACGAATGGCACAGACATCATCTACGACAGTAATTTTAAAACCGATATTGTCAATTGTGACATCACTGATGATGTCATAATTGATTTCGACATCTTTTCAAAACTGTGAAATTGATGCTTCTGAACTCACGGATGGCACGGACATCATCTACGACAATAATTTTAAAACCGATTATGTCAATTGTGACATCACTGATGATGTCATAATTGATTTTAACCATCTTTTCAAAACTATAAATTTGACGATTCTGAACTCACGGATGGCACGGACATCATCTACGACAGTAATTTTAAAACCGATTATGTCAATTGTGACATCACTGATGATGTCATAATTGATTTTGACCATCTTTTCAAAACTGTAAAATTGACGCTTCTGAACTCACGAATGGCACGGACATCATCTACGACAGTAATTTTAAAACCGATAATGTCAATTGTGACATCACTGATGATGTCATAATTGATTTTAACCATCTTTTCAAAACTGTAAATTTGACGCTTCTGAACTCACGGATGGGACGGACATCATCTACGACAGTAATTTTAAAACCGATAATGTCAATTGTGACATCACTGATGATGTCATAATTGATTTTAACCATCTTTTCAAAACTGTAAATTTGACGCTTCTGAACTCACGGATGGCACGGACATCATCTACGACAGTAATTTTAAAACCGATAATGTCAATTGTGACATCACTGATGATGTCATAATTGATTTTAACCATCTTTTCAAAACTGTAAATTTGACTATTCTGAACTCACGGATGGCACAGACATCATCTACGACAGTAATTTTAAAACCGATTATGTCAATTGTGACATCACTGATGATGTCATAATTGATTTTGACCATCTTTTCAAAACTGTAAAATTGACGCTTCTGAACTCACGGATGGCACAGACATCATCTACGACAGTAATTGTAAAACCGATTATGTCAATTGTGACATCAGTGATGATGTAATAATTGATTTCGACATCTTTTCAAAACTGTGAAATTGATGCTTCTGAACTCACGGATAGCACATACATCATCTACGACAGTAATTTTAAAACCGATTATGTCAATTGTGACATCACTGATGATGTCATAATTGATTTCGACATCTTTTCAAAACTGTGAAATTGATGCTTCTGAACTCACGAATGGCACAGACATCATCTACGACAGTATTTTTAAAACCGATAATGTCAATTGTGACATCACTGATGATGTCATAATTGATTTTAACCATCTTTTCAAAACTGTAAAATTGACGCTTCTGAACTCACGGATGGCACGGACATCATCTACGACAGTAATTTTAAAACCGATTATGTCACTTGTGACATCACTGATGATGTAATAATTGATTTCGACATCTTTTCAAAACTGTGAAATTGATGCTTCTGAACTCATGAATGGCACAGACATCATCTACGACAGTAATTTTAAAACCGATAATGTCAATTGTGACATCACTGATGATGTCATAATTGATTTTGACCATCTTTTCAAAACTGTAAAATTTACGCTTCTGAACTCACGGATGGCACAGACATCATCTATGACAGTAATTTTAAAACCGATTATGTCAATTGTGACATCACTGATGATGTCATAATTGATTTCGACATCTTTTCAAAACTGTGAAATTGATGCTTCTGAACTCATGAATGGCACAGACATCATCTACGACAGTAATTTTAAAACCGATAATATCAATTGTGACATCACTGATGATGTCATAATTGATTTTAACTATCTTTTCAAAACTGTAAAATTGATGCTTCTGAACTCACGGATGGCACGGACATCATCTACGACAGTAATTTTAAAACCGATTATGTCAATTGTGACATCACTGATGATGTCATAATTGATTTTAACCATCTTTTCAAAACTGTAAAATTGATGCTTCTGAACTCACGAATGGCACGGACATCATCTACGACAGTAATTTTAAAACCGATAATGTCAATTGTGACATCACTGATGATGTCATAATTGATTTTGACCATCTTTTCAAAACTGTAAAATTGACGCTTCTGAACTCACGGATGGCACAGACATCATCTACGACAGTAATTTTAAAACCGATTATGTCAATTGTGACATCACTGATGATGTCATAATTGATTTTGACCATCTTTTCAAAACTGTAAAGTTGACGCTTCTGAACTCACGGATGGCACAGACATCATCTACGACAGTAATTTTAAAACCGATTATGTCACTTGTGACATCACTGATGATGTAATAATTGATTTCGACATCTTTTCAAAACTGTGAAATTGATGCTTCTGAACTCATGAATGGCACAGACATCATCTACGACAGTAATTTTAAAACCGATAATGTCAATTGTGACATCACTGATGATGTCATAATTGATTTTGACCATCTTTTCAAAACTGTAAAATTGACGCTTCTGAACTCACGGATGGCACAGACATCATCTATGACAGTAATTTTAAAACCGATTATGTCAATTGTGACATCACTGATGATGTCATAATTGATTTCGACATCTTTTCAAAACTGTGAAATTGATGCTTCTGAACTCACGAATGGCACGGACATCATCTACGACAGTAATTTTAAAACCGAAAATGTCAATTGTGACATCACTGATGATGTCATAATTGATTTTAACCATCTTTTCAAAACTGTAAATTTGACGATTCTGAACTCACGGATTGCACGGACATCATCTACGACAGTAATTTTAAAACCGATTATGTCAATTGTGACATCACTGATGATGTCATAATTGATTTTGACCATCCTTTCAAAACTGTAAAATTTACGCTTCTGAACTCACGAATGGCACGGACATCATCTACGACAGTAAATTTAAAACCGATAATGTCAATTGTGACATCACTGATGATGTCATAATTGATTTTAACCATCTTTTCAAAACTGTAAATTTGATGCTTCTGAACTCACGGATGGCACGGACATCATCTACGACAGTAATTTTAAAACCGATAATGTCAATTGTCACATCACTGATGATGTCATAATTGATTTTAACCATCTTTTCAAAACTGTAAATTTGACGCTTCTGAACTCACGGATGACACGGACATCATCTACGACAGTAATTTTAAAACCGATAATGTCAATTGTGACATCACTGATGATGTCATAATTGATTTTAACCATCTTTTCAAAACTGTAAATTTGACTATTCTGAACTCACGGATGGCACAGACATCATCTACGACAGTAATTTTAAAACCGATTATGTCAATTGTGACATCACTGATGATGTCATAATTGATTTTAACCATCTTTTCAAAACTGTAAAATTGATGCTTCTGAACTCACGGATGGCACGGACATCATCTACGACAGTAATTTTAAAACCGATTATGTCAATTGTGACATCACTGATGATGTCATAATTGATTTTAACCATCTTTTCAAAACTGTAAAATTGATGCTTCTGAACTCACGAATGGCACGGACATCATCTACGACAGTAATTTTAAAACCGATAATGTCAATTGTGACATCACTGATGATGTCATAATTGATTTTAACCATCTTTTCAAAACTGTAAAATTTACGCTTCTGAACTCACGGATGGTACGGACATCATCTACGACAGTAATTTTAAAACCGATAATGTCAATTGTGACATCACTGATGATGTCATAATTGATTTTGACCATCTTTTCAAAACTGTAAAATTGACGCTTCTGAACTCACGGATGGCACAGACATCATCTACGACAGTAATTTTAAAACCGATTATGTCAATTGTGACATCACTGATGATGTCATAATTGATTTTGACCATCTTTTCAAAACTGTAAAGTTGACGCTTCTGAACTCACGGATGGCACAGACATCATCTACGACAGTAATTTTAAAACCGATTATGTCACTTGTGACATCACTGATGATGTAATAATTGATTTCGACATCTTTTCAAAACTGTGAAATTGATGCTTCTGAACTCATGAATGGCACAGACATCATCTACGACAGTAATTTTAAAACCGATAATGTCAATTGTGACATCACTGATGATGTCATAATTGATTTTGACCATCTTTTCAAAACTGTAAAATTGACGCTTCTGAACTCACGGATGGCACAGACATCATCTATGACAGTAATTTTAAAACCGATTATGTCAATTGTGACATCACTGATGATGTCATAATTGATTTCGACATCTTTTCAAAACTGTGAAATTGATGCTTCTGAACTCACGAATGGCACGGACATCATCTACGACAGTAATTTTAAAACCGAAAATGTCAATTGTGACATCACTGATGATGTCATAATTGATTTTAACCATCTTTTCAAAACTGTAAATTTGACGATTCTGAACTCACGGATGGCACGGACATCATCTACGACAGTAATTTTAAAACCGATTATGTCAATTGTGACATCACTGATGATGTCATAATTGATTTCGACATCTTTTCAAAACTGTGAAATTGATGCTTCTGAACTCACGAATGGCACGGACATCATCTACGACAGTAATTTTAAAACCGAAAATGTCAATTGTGACATCACTGATGATGTCATAATTGATTTTAACCATCTTTTCAAAACTGTAAATTTGACGATTCTGAACTCACGGATGGCACGGACATCATCTACGACAGTAATTTTAAAACCGATTATGTCAATTGTGACATCACTGATGATGTCATAATTGATTTTGACCATCTTTTCAAAACTGTAAAATTTACGCTTCTGAACTCACGAATGGCACGGACATCATCTACGACAGTAAATTTAAAACCGATAATGTCAATTGTGACATCACTGATGATGTCATAATTGATTTTAACCATCTTTTCAAAACTGTAAATTTGATGCTTCTGAACTCACGGATGGCACGGACATCATCTACGACAGTAATTTTAAAACCGATAATGTCAATTGTCACATCACTGATGATGTCACAATTGACTTTGACCATCTTTTCAAAACTGTAAAATTTACGCTTCTGAACTCACGGATGGCACAGACATCATCTATGACAGTAATTTTAAAACCGATTATGTCAATTGTGACATCACTGATGATGTCATAATTGATTTCGACATCTTTTCAAAACTGTGAAATTGATGCTTCTGAACTCATGAATGGCACAGACATCATCTACGACAGTAATTTTAAAACCGATAATATCAATTGTGACATCACTGATGATGTCATAATTGATTTTAACCATCTTTTCAAAACTGTAAAATTGATGCTTCTGAACTCACGGATGGCACGGACATCATCTACGACAGTAATTTTAAAACCGATTATGTCAATTGTGACATCACTGATGATGTCATAATTGATTTTAACCATCTTTTCAAAACTGTAAAATTGATGCTTCTGAACTCACGAATGGCACGGACATCATCTACGACAGTAATTTTAAAACCGATAATGTCAATTGTGACATCACTGATGATGTCATAATTGATTTTGACCATCTTTTCAAAACTGTAAAATTGACGCTTCTGAACTCACGGATGGCACAGACATCATCTACGACAGTAATTTTAAAACCGATTATGTCAATTGTGACATCACTGATGATGTCATAATTGATTTTGACCATCTTTTCAAAACTGTAAAGTTGACGCTTCTGAACTCACGGATGGCACAGACATCATCTACGACAGTAATTTTAAAACCGATTATGTCACTTGTGACATCACTGATGATGTAATAATTGATTTCGACATCTTTTCAAAACTGTGAAATTGATGCTTCTGAACTCATGAATGGCACAGACATCATCTACGACAGTAATTTTAAAACCGATAATGTCAATTGTGACATCACTGATGATGTCATAATTGATTTTGACCATCTTTTCAAAACTGTAAAATTGACGCTTCTGAACTCACGGATGGCACAGACATCATCTATGACAGTAATTTTAAAACCGATTATGTCAATTGTGACATCACTGATGATGTCATAATTGATTTCGACATCTTTTCAAAACTGTGAAATTGATGCTTCTGAACTCACGAATGGCACGGACATCATCTACGACAGTAATTTTAAAACCGAAAATGTCAATTGTGACATCACTGATGATGTCATAATTGATTTTAACCATCTTTTCAAAACTGTAAATTTGACGATTCTGAACTCACGGATGGCACGGACATCATCTACGACAGTAATTTTAAAACCGATTATGTCAATTGTGACATCACTGATGATGTCATAATTGATTTTGACCATCTTTTCAAACTGTAAAATTTACGCTTCTGAACTCACGAATGGCACGGACATCATCTACGACAGTAAATTTAAAACCGATAATGTCAATTGTGACATCACTGATGATGTCATAATTGATTTTAACCATCTTTTCAAAACTGTAAATTTGATGCTTCTGAACTCACGGATGGCACGGACATCATCTACGACAGTAATTTTAAAACCGATAATGTCAATTGTCACATCACTGATGATGTCACAATTGACTTTGACCATCTTTTCAAAACTGTAAAATTTACGCTTCTGAACTCACGGATGGCACAGACATCATCTATGACAGTAATTTTAAAACCGATTATGTCAATTGTGACATCACTGATGATGTCATAATTGATTTCGACATCTTTTCAAAACTGTGAAATTGATGCTTCTGAACTCATGAATGGCACAGACATCATCTACGACAGTAATTTTAAAACCGATAATATCAATTGTGACATCACTGATGATGTCATAATTGATTTTAACCATCTTTTCAAAACTGTAAAATTGATGCTTCTGAACTCACGGATGGCACGGACATCATCTACGACAGTAATTTTAAAACCGATTATGTCAATTGTGACATCACTGATGATGTCATAATTGATTTTAACCATCTTTTCAAAACTGTAAAATTGATGCTTCTGAACTCACGAATGGCACGGACATCATCTACGACAGTAATTTTAAAACCGATAATGTCAATTGTGACATCACTGATGATGTCATAATTGATTTTGACCATCTTTTCAAAACTGTAAAATTGACGCTTCTGAACTCACGGATGGCACAGACATCATCTACGACAGTAATTTTAAAACCGATTATGTCAATTGTGACATCACTGATGATGTCATAATTGATTTTGACCATCTTTTCAAAACTGTAAAGTTGACGCTTCTGAACTCACGGATGGCACAGACATCATCTACGACAGTAATTTTAAAACCGATTATGTCACTTGTGACAACACTGATGATGTAATAATTGATTTCGACATCTTTTCAAAACTGTGAAATTGATGCTTCTGAACTCATGAATGGCACAGACATCATCTACGACAGTAATTTTAAAACCGAAAATGTCAATTGTGACATCACTGATGATGTCATAATTGATTTTGACCATCTTTTCAAAACTGTAAAATTTACGCTTCTGAACTCACGGATGGCACAGACATCATCTATGACAGTAATTTTAAAACCGATTATGTCAATTGTGACATCACTGATGATGTCATAATTGATTTCGACATCTTTTCAAAACCGTGAAATTGATGCTTCTGAACTCATGAATGGCACAGACATCATCTACGACAGTAATTTTAAAACCGATAATATCAATTGTGACATCACTGATGATGTCATAATTGATTTTAACCATCTTTTCAAAACTGTAAAATTGATGCTTCTGAACTCACGGATGGCACGGACATCATCTACGACAGTAATTTTAAAACCGATTATGTCAATTGTGACATCACTGATGATGTCATAATTGATTTTAACCATCTTTTCAAAACTGTAAATTTGACGATTCTGAACTCACGGATGGCACGGACATCATCTACGACAGTAATTTTAAAACCGATTATGTCAATTGTGACATCACTGATGATGTCATAATTGATTTTGACCATCTTTTCAAAACTGTAAAATTTACGCTTCTGAACTCACGAATGGCACGGACATCATCTACGACAGTAAATTTAAAACCGATAATGTCAATTGTGACATCACTGATGATGTCATAATTGATTTTAACCATCTTTTCAAAACTGTAAATTTGATGCTTCTGAACTCACGGATGGCACGGACATCATCTACGACAGTAATTTTAAAACCGATAATGTCAATTGTCACATCACTGATGATGTCACAATTGACTTTGACCATCTTTTCAAAACTGTAAAATTTACGCTTCTGAACTCACGGATGGCACAGACATCATCTATGACAGTAATTTTAAAACCGATTATGTCAATTGTGACATCACTGATGATGTCATAATTGATTTCGACATCTTTTCAAAACTGTGAAATTGATGCTTCTGAACTCATGAATGGCACAGACATCATCTACGACAGTAATTTTAAAACCGATAATATCAATTGTGACATCACTGATGATGTCATAATTGATTTTAACCATCTTTTTAAAACTGTAAAATTGATGCTTCTGAACTCACGGATGGCACGGACATCATCTACGACAGTAATTTTAAAACCGATTATGTCAATTGTGACATCACTGATGATGTCATAATTGATTTTAACCATCTTTTCAAAACTGTAAAATTGATGCTTCTGAACTCACGAATGGCACGGATATCATCTACGACAGTAATTTTAAAACCGATAATGTCAATTGTGACATCACTGATGATGTCATAATTGATTTTGACCATCTTTTCAAAACTGTAAAATTGACGCTTCTGAACTCACGGATGGCACAGACATCATCTATGACAGTAATTTTAAAACCGATTATGTCAATTGTGACATCACTGATGATGTCATAATTGATTTCGACATCTTTTCAAAACTGTGAAATTGATGCTTCTGAACTCACGAATGGCACGGACATCATCTACGACAGTAATTTTAAAACCGAAAATGTCAATTGTGACATCACTGATGATGTCATAATTGATTTTAACCATCTTTTCAAAACTGTAAATTTGACGATTCTGAACTCACGGATGGCACGGACATCATCTACGACAGTAATTTTAAAACCGATTATGTCAATTGTGACATCACTGATGATGTCATAATTGATTTTGACCATCCTTTCAAAACTGTAAAATTTACGCTTCTAAACTCACGAATGGCACGGACATCATCTACGACAGTAAATTTAAAACCGATAATGTCAATTGTGACATCACTGATGATGTCATAATTGATTTTAACCATCTTTTCAAAACTGTAAATTTGATGCTTCTGAACTCACGGATGGCACGGACATCATCTACGACAGTAATTTTAAAACCGATAATGTCAATTGTCACATCACTGATGATGTCATAATTGATTTTAACCATCTTTTCAAAACTGTAAATTTGACGCTTCTGAACTCACGGATGACACGGACATCATCTACGACAGTAATTTTAAAACCGATAATGTCAATTGTGACATCACTGATGATGTCATAATTGATTTTAACCATCTTTTCAAAACTGTAAATTTGACTATTCTGAACTCACGGATGGCACAGACATCATCTACGACAGTAATTTTAAAACCGATTATGTCAATTGTGACATCACTGATGATGTCATAATTGATTTTAACCATCTTTTCAAAACTGTAAAATTGATGCTTCTGAACTCACGGATGGCACGGACATCATCTACGACAGTAATTTTAAAACCGATTATGTCAATTGTGACATCACTGATGATGTCATAATTGATTTTAACCATCTTTTCAAAACTGTAAAATTGATGCTTCTGAACTCACGAATGGCACGGACATCATCTACGACAGTAATTTTAAAACCGATAATGTCAATTGTGACATCACTGATGATGTCATAATTGATTTTAACCATCTTTTCAAAACTGTAAAATTTACGCTTCTGAACTCACGGATGGTACGGACATCATCTACGACAGTAATTTTAAAACCGATAATGTCAATTGTGACATCACTGATGATGTCATAATTGATTTTGACCATCTTTTCAAAACTGTAAAATTGACGCTTCTGAACTCACGGATGGCACAGACATCATCTACGACAGTAATTTTAAAACCGATTATGTCAATTGTGACATCACTGATGATGTCATAATTGATTTTGACCATCTTTTCAAAACTGTAAAGTTGACGCTTCTGAACTCACGGATGGCACAGACATCATCTACGACAGTAATTTTAAAACCGATTATGTCACTTGTGACATCACTGATGATGTAATAATTGATTTCGACATCTTTTCAAAACTGTGAAATTGATGCTTCTGAACTCATGAATGGCACAGACATCATCTACGACAGTAATTTTAAAACCGATAATGTCAATTGTGACATCACTGATGATGTCATAATTGATTTTGACCATCTTTTCAAAACTGTAAAATTGACGCTTCTGAACTCACGGATGGCACAGACATCATCTATGACAGTAATTTTAAAACCGATTATGTCAATTGTGACATCACTGATGATGTCATAATTGATTTCGACATCTTTTCAAAACTGTGAAATTGATGCTTCTGAACTCACGAATGGCACGGACATCATCTACGACAGTAATTTTAAAACCGAAAATGTCAATTGTGACATCACTGATGATGTCATAATTGATTTTAACCATCTTTTCAAAACTGTAAATTTGACGATTCTGAACTCACGGATGGCACGGACATCATCTACGACAGTAATTTTAAAACCGATTATGTCAATTGTGACATCACTGATGATGTCATAATTGATTTCGACATCTTTTCAAAACTGTGAAATTGATGCTTCTGAACTCACGAATGGCACGGACATCATCTACGACAGTAATTTTAAAACCGAAAATGTCAATTGTGACATCACTGATGATGTCATAATTGATTTTAACCATCTTTTCAAAACTGTAAATTTGACGATTCTGAACTCACAGATGGCACGGACATCATCTACGACAGTAATTTTAAAACCGATTATGTCAATTGTGACATCACTGATGATGTCATAATTGATTTTGACCATCTTTTCAAAACTGTAAAATTTACGCTTCTGAACTCACGAATGGCACGGACATCATCTACGACAGTAAATTTAAAACCGATAATGTCAATTGTGACATCACTGATGATGTCATAATTGATTTTAACCATCTTTTCAAAACTGTAAATTTGATGCTTCTGAACTCACGGATGGCACGGACATCATCTACGACAGTAATTTTAAAACCGATAATGTCAATTGTCACATCACTGATGATGTCACAATTGACTTTGACCATCTTTTCAAAACTGTAAATTTGACGATTCTGAACTCACGGATGGCACGGACATCATCTACGACAGTAATTTTAAAACCGATTATGTCAATTGTGACATCACTGATGATGTCATAATTGATTTCGACATCTTTTCAAAACTGTGAAATTGATGCTTCTGAACTCACGAATGGCACGGACATCATCTACGACAGTAATTTTAAAACCGAAAATGTCAATTGTGACATCACTGATGATGTCATAATTGATTTTAACCATCTTTTCAAAACTGTAAATTTGACGATTCTGAACTCACAGATGGCACGGACATCATCTACGACAGTAATTTTAAAACCGATTATGTCAATTGTGACATCACTGATGATGTCATAATTGATTTTGACCATCTTTTCAAAACTGTAAAATTTACGCTTCTGAACTCACGAATGGCACGGACATCATCTACGACAGTAAATTTAAAACCGATAATGTCAATTGTGACATCACTGATGATGTCATAATTGATTTTAACCATCTTTTCAAAACTGTAAATTTGATGCTTCTGAACTCACGGATGGCACGGACATCATCTACGACAGTAATTTTAAAACCGATAATGTCAATTGTCACATCACTGATGATGTCACAATTGACTTTGACCATCTTTTCAAAACTGTAAAATTTACGCTTCTGAACTCACGGATGGCACAGACATCATCTATGACAGTAATTTTAAAACCGATTATGTCAATTGTGACATCACTGATGATGTCATAATTGATTTCGACATCTTTTCAAAACTGTGAAATTGATGCTTCTGAACTCATGAATGGCACAGACATCATCTACGACAGTAATTTTAAAACCGATAATATCAATTGTGACATCACTGATGATGTCATAATTGATTTTAACCATCTTTTCAAAACTGTAAAATTGATGCTTCTGAACTCACGAATGGCACGGACATCATCTACGACAGTAATTTTAAAACCGATAATGTCAATTGTGACATCACTGATGATGTCATAATTGATTTTGACCATCTTTTCAAAACTGTAAAATTGACGCTTCTGAACTCACGGATGGCACAGACATCATCTACGACAGTAATTTTAAAACCGATTATGTCAATTGTGACATCACTGATGATGTCATAATTGATTTTGACCATCTTTTCAAAACTGTAAAGTTGACGCTTCTGAACTCACGGATGGCACAGACATCATCTACGACAGTAATTTTAAAACCGATTATGTCACTTGTGACATCACTGATGATGTAATAATTGATTTCGACATCTTTTCAAAACTGTGAAATTGATGCTTCTGAACTCATGAATGGCACAGACATCATCTACGACAGTAATTTTAAAACCGATAATGTCAATTGTGACATCACTGATGATGTCATAATTGATTTTGACCATCTTTTCAAAACTGTAAAATTGACGCTTCTGAACTCACGGATGGCACAGACATCATCTATGACAGTAATTTTAAAACCGATTATGTCAATTGTGACATCACTGATGATGTCATAATTGATTTCGACATCTTTTCAAAACTGTGAAATTGATGCTTCTGAACTCACGAATGGCACGGACATCATCTACGACAGTAATTTTAAAACCGAAAATGTCAATTGTGACATCACTGATGATGTCATAATTGATTTTGACCATCTTTTCAAAACTGTAAAATTTACGCTTCTGAACTCACGGATGGCACAGACATCATCTATGACAGTAATTTTAAAACCGATTATGTCAATTGTGACATCACTGATGATGTCATAATTGATTTCGACATCTTTTCAAAACTGTGAAATTGATGCTTCTGAACTCATGAATGGCACAGACATCATCTACGACAGTAATTTTAAAACCGATAATATCAATTGTGACATCACTGATGATGTCATAATTGATTTTAACCATCTTTTCAAAACTGTAAAATTGATGCTTCTGAACTCACGGATGGCACGGACATCATCTACGACAGTAATTTTAAAACCGATTATGTCAATTGTGACATCACTGATGATGTCATAATTGATTTTAACCATCTTTTCAAAACTGTAAATTTGACGATTCTGAACTCACGGATGGCACGGACATCATCTACGACAGTAATTTTAAAACCGATTATGTCAATTGTGACATCACTGATGATGTCATAATTGATTTTGACCATCTTTTCAAAACTGTAAAATTTACGCTTCTGAACTCACGAATGGCACGGACATCATCTACGACAGTAAATTTAAAACCGATAATGTCAATTGTGACATCACTGATGATGTCATAATTGATTTTAACCATCTTTTCAAAACTGTAAATTTGATGCTTCTGAACTCACGGATGGCACGGACATCATCTACGACAGTAATTTTAAAACCGATAATGTCAATTGTCACATCACTGATGATGTCACAATTGACTTTGACCATCTTTTCAAAACTGTAAAATTTACGCTTCTGAACTCACGGATGGCACAGACATCATCTATGACAGTAATTTTAAAACCGATTATGTCAATTGTGACATCACTGATGATGTCATAATTGATTTCGACATCTTTTCAAAACTGTGAAATTGATGCTTCTGAACTCATGAATGGCACAGACATCATCTACGACAGTAATTTTAAAACCGATAATATCAATTGTGACATCACTGATGATGTCATAATTGATTTTAACCATCTTTTCAAAACTGTAAAATTGATGCTTCTGAACTCACGGATGGCACGGACATCATCTACGACAGTAATTTTAAAACCGATTATGTCAATTGTGACATCACTGATGATGTCATAATTGATTTTAACCATCTTTTCAAAACTGTAAAATTGATGCTTCTGAACTCACGAATGGCACGGACATCATCTACGACAGTAATTTTAAAACCGATAAGGTCAATTGTGACATCACTGATGATGTCATAATTGATTTTGACCATCTTTTCAAAACTGTAAAATTGACGCTTCTGAACTCACGGATGGCACAGACATCATCTACGACAGTAATTTTAAAACCGATTATGTCAATTGTGACATCACTGATGATGTCATAATTGATTTTGACCATCTTTTCAAAACTGTAAAGTTGACGCTTCTGAACTCACGGATGGCACAGACATCATCTACGACAGTAATTTTAAAACCGATTATGTCACTTGTGACATCACTGATGATGTAATAATTGATTTCGACATCTTTTCAAAACTGTGAAATTGATGCTTCTGAACTCATGAATGGCACAGACATCATCTACGACAGTAATTTTAAAACCGATGATGTCAATTGTGACATCACTGATGATGTCATAATTGATTTTGACCATCTTTTCAAAACTGTAAAATTGACGCTTCTGAACTCACGGATGGCACAGACATCATCTATGACAGTAATTTTAAAACCGATTATGTCAATTGTGACATCACTGATGATGTCATAATTGATTTCGACATCTTTTCAAAACTGTGAAATTGATGCTTCTGAACTCACGAATGGCACGGACATCATCTACGACAGTAATTTTAAAACCGAAAATGTCAATTGTGACATCACTGATGATGTCATAATTGATTTTAACCATCTTTTCAAAACTGTAAATTTGACGATTCTGAACTCACGGATGGCACGGATATCATCTACGACAGTAATTTTAAAACCGATTATGTCAATTGTGACATCACTGATGATGTCATAATTGATTTTGACCATCCTTTCAAAACTGTAAAATTTACGCTTCTGAACTCACGAATGGCACGGACATCATCTACGACAGTAAATTTAAAACCGATAATGTCAATTGTGACATCACTGATGATGTCATAATTGATTTTAACCATCTTTTCAAAACTGTAAATTTGATGCTTCTGAACTCACGGATGGCACGGACATCATCTACGACAGTAATTTTAAAACCGATAATGTCAATTGTCACATCACTGATGATGTCATAATTGATTTTAACCATCTTTTCAAAACTGTAAATTTGACGCTTCTGAACTCACGGATGACACGGACATCATCTACGACAGTAATTTTAAAACCGATAATGTCAATTGTGACATCACTGATGATGTCATAATTGATTTTAACCATCTTTTCAAAACTGTAAATTTGACTATTCTGAACTCACGGATGGCACAGACATCATCTACGACAGTAATTTTAAAACCGATTATGTCAATTGTGACATCACTGATGATGTCATAATTGATTTTAACCATCTTTTCAAAACTGTAAAATTGATGCTTCTGAACTCACGGATGGCACGGACATCATCTACGACAGTAATTTTAAAACCGATTATGTCAATTGTGACATCACTGATGATGTCATAATTGATTTTAACCATCTTTTCAAAACTGTAAAATTGATGCTTCTGAACTCACGAATGGCACGGACATCATCTACGACAGTAATTTTAAAACCGATAATGTCAATTGTGACATCAATGATGATGTCATAATTGATTTTAACCATCTTTTCAAAACTGTAAAATTTACGCTTCTGAACTCACGGATGGTACGGACATCATCTACGACAATAATTTTAAAACCGATAATGTCAATTGTGACATCACTGATGATGTCATAATTGATTTTGACCATCTTTTCAAAACTGTAAAATTGACGCTTCTGAACTCACGGATGGCACAGACATCATCTACGACAGTAATTTTAAAACCGATTATGTCAATTGTGACATCACTGATGTTGTCATAATTGATTTTGACCATCTTTTCAAAACTGTAAAGTTGACGCTTCTGAACTCACGGATGGCACAGACATCATCTACGACAGTAATTTTAAAACCGATTATGTCACTTGTGACATCACTGATGATGTAATAATTGATTTCGACATCTTTTCAAAACTGTGAAATTGATGCTTCTGAACTCATGAATGGCACAGACATCATCTACGACAGTAATTTTAAAAACGATAATGTCAATTGTGACATCACTGATGATGTCATAATTGATTTTGACCATCTTTTCAAAACTGTAAAATTGACGCTTCTGAACTCACGGATGGCACAGACATCATCTATGACAGTAATTTTAAAACCGATTATGTCAATTGTGACATCACTGATGATGTCATAATTGATTTCGACATCTTTTCAAAACTGTGAAATTGATGCTTCTGAACTCACGAATGGCACGGACATCATCTACGACAGTAATTTTAAAACCGAAAATGTCAATTGTGACATCACTGATGATGTCATAATTGATTTTAACCATCTTTTCAAAACTGTAAATTTGACGATTCTGAACTCACGGATGGCACGGACATCATCTACGACAGTAATTTTAAAACCGATTATGTCAATTGTGACATCACTGATGATGTCATAATTGATTTCGACATCTTTTCAAAACTGTGAAATTGATGCTTCTGAACTCACGAATGGCACGGACATCATCTACGACAGTAATTTTAAAACCGAAAATGTCAATTGTGACATCACTGATGATGTCATAATTGATTTTAACCATCTTTTCAAAACTGTAAATTTGACGATTCTGAACTCACGGATGGCACGGACATCATCTACGACAGTAATTTTAAAACCGATTATGTCAATTGTGACATCACTGATGATGTCATAATTGATTTTGACCATCTTTTCAAAACTGTAAAATTTACGCTTCTGAACTCACGAATGGCACGGACATCATCTACGACAGTAAATTTAAAACCGATAATGTCAATTGTGACATCACTGATGATGTCATAATGGATTTTAACCATCTTTTCAAAACTGTAAATTTGATGCTTCTGAACTCACGGATGGCACGGACATCATCTACGACAGTAATTTTAAAACCGATAATGTCAATTGTCACATCACTGATGATGTCACAATTGACTTTGACCATCTTTTCAAAACTGTAAAATTTACGCTTCTGAACTCACGGATGGCACATACATCATCTATGACAGTAATTTTAAAACCGATTATGTCAATTGTGACATCACTGATGATGTCATAATTGATTTCGACATCTTTTCAAAACTGTGAAATTGATGCTTCTGAACTCATGAATGGCACAGACATCATCTACGACAGTAATTTTAAAACCGATAATATCAATTGTGACATCACTGATGATGTCATAATTGATTTTAACCATCTTTTCAAAACTGTAAAATTGATGCTTCTGAACTCACGGATGGCACGGACATCATCTACGACAGTAATTTTAAAACCGATTATGTCAATTGTGACATCACTGATGATGTCATAATTGATTTTAACCATCTTTTCAAAACTGTAAAATTGATGCTTCTGAACTCACGAATGGCACGGACATCATCTACGACAGTAATTTTAAAACCGATAATGTCAATTGTGACATCACTGATGATGTCATAATTGATTTTGACCATCTTTTCAAAACTGTAAAATTGACGCTTCTGAACTCACGGATGGCACAGACATCATCTACGACAGTAATTTTAAAACCGATTATGTCAATTGTGACATCACTGATGATGTCATAATTGATTTTGACCATCTTTTCAAAACTGTAAAGTTGACGCTTCTGAACTCACGGATGGCACAGACATCATCTACGACAGTAATTTTAAAACCGATTATGTCACTTGTGACATCACTGATGATGTAATAATTGATTTCGACATCTTTTCAAAACTGTGAAATTGATGCTTCTGAACTCATGAATGGCACAGACATCATCTACGACAGTAATTTTAAAACCGATAATGTCAATTGTGACATCACTGATGATGTCATAATTGATTTTGACCATCTTTTCAAAACTGTAAAATTGACGCTTCTGAACTCACGGATGGCACAGACATCATCTATGACAGTAATTTTAAAACCGATTATGTCAATTGTGACATCACTGATGATGTCATAATTGATTTCGACATCTTTTCAAAACTGTGAAATTGATGCTTCTGAACTCACGAATGGCACGGACATCATCTACGACAGTAATTTTAAAACCGAAAATGTCAATTGTGACATCACTGATGATGTCATAATTGATTTTAACCATCTTTTCAAAACTGTAAATTTGACGATTCTGAACTCACGGATGGCACGGATATCATCTACGACAGTAATTTTAAAACCGATTATGTCAATTGTGACATCACTGATGATGTCATAATTGATTTTGACCATCCTTTCAAAACTGTAAAATTTACGCTTCTGAACTCACGAATGGCACGGACATCATCTACGACAGTAAATTTAAAACCGATAATGTCAATTGTGACATCACTGATGATGTCATAATTGATTTTAACCATCTTTTCAAAACTGTAAATTTGATGCTTCTGAACTCACGGATGGCACGGACATCATCTACGACAGTAATTTTAAAACCGATAATGTCAATTGTCACATCACTGATGATGTCATAATTGATTTTAACCATCTTTTCAAAACTGTAAATTTGACGCTTCTGAACTCACGGATGACACGGACATCATCTACGACAGTAATTTTAAAACCGATAATGTCAATTGTGACATCACTGATGATGTCATAATTGATTTTAACCATCTTTTCAAAACTGTAAATTTGACTATTCTGAACTCACGGATGGCACAGACATCATCTACGACAGTAATTTTAAAACCGATTATGTCAATTGTGACATCACTGATGATGTCATAATTGATTTTAACCATCTTTTCAAAACTGTAAAATTGATGCTTCTGAACTCACGGATGGCACGGACATCATCTACGACAGTAATTTTAAAACCGATTATGTCAATTGTGACATCACTGATGATGTCATAATTGATTTTAACCATCTTTTCAAAACTGTAAAATTGATGCTTCTGAACTCACGAATGGCACGGACATCATCTACGACAGTAATTTTAAAACCGATAATGTCAATTGTGACATCAATGATGATGTCATAATTGATTTTAACCATCTTTTCAAAACTGTAAAATTTACGCTTCTGAACTCACGGATGGTACGGACATCATCTACGACAATAATTTTAAAACCGATAATGTCAATTGTGACATCACTGATGATGTCATAATTGATTTTGACCATCTTTTCAAAACTGTAAAATTGACGCTTCTGAACTCACGGATGGCACAGACATCATCTACGACAGTAATTTTAAAACCGATTATGTCAATTGTGACATCACTGATGTTGTCATAATTGATTTTGACCATCTTTTCAAAACTGTAAAGTTGACGCTTCTGAACTCACGGATGGCACAGACATCATCTACGACAGTAATTTTAAAACCGATTATGTCACTAGTGACATCACTGATGATGTAATAATTGATTTCGACATCTTTTCAAAACTGTGAAATTGATGCTTCTGAACTCATGAATGGCACAGACATCATCTACGACAGTAATTTTAAAAACGATAATGTCAATTGTGACATCACTGATGATGTCATAATTGATTTTGACCATCTTTTCAAAACTGTAAAATTGACGCTTCTGAACTCACGGATGGCACAGACATCATCTATGACAGTAATTTTAAAACCGATTATGTCAATTGTG
The DNA here is from genome assembly GCF_055691185.1 of Crinia signifera. Lineage (NCBI taxonomy): Eukaryota > Metazoa > Chordata > Amphibia > Anura > Myobatrachidae > Crinia > Crinia signifera. The sequence continues at coordinate 47,201,483 of NC_139225.1, read as the reverse complement.
ACATCACTGATGATGTCATAATTGATTTCGACATCTTTTCAAAACTGTGAAATTGATGCTTCTGAACTCACGAATGGCACGGACATCATCTACGACAGTAATTTTAAAACCGAAAATGTCAATTGTGACATCACTGATGATGTCATAATTGATTTTAACCATCTTTTCAAAACTGTAAATTTGACGATTCTGAACTCACGGATGGCACGGACATCATCTACGACAGTAATTTTAAAACCGATTATGTCAATTGTGACATCACTGATGATGTCATAATTGATTTCGACATCTTTTCAAAACTGTGAAATTGATGCTTCTGAACTCACGAATGGCACGGACATCATCTACGACAGTAATTTTAAAACCGAAAATGTCAATTGTGACATCACTGATGATGTCATAATTGATTTTAACCATCTTTTCAAAACTGTAAATTTGACGATTCTGAACTCACGGATGGCACGGACATCATCTACGACAGTAATTTTAAAACCGATTATGTCAATTGTGACATCACTGATGATGTCATAATTGATTTTGACCATCTTTTCAAAACTGTAAAATTTACGCTTCTGAACTCACGAATGGCACGGACATCATCTACGACAGTAAATTTAAAACCGATAATGTCAATTGTGACATCACTGATGATGTCATAATGGATTTTAACCATCTTTTCAAAACTGTAAATTTGATGCTTCTGAACTCACGGATGGCACGGACATCATCTACGACAGTAATTTTAAAACCGATAATGTCAATTGTCACATCACTGATGATGTCACAATTGACTTTGACCATCTTTTCAAAACTGTAAAATTTACGCTTCTGAACTCACGGATGGCACAGACATCATCTATGACAGTAATTTTAAAACCGATTATGTCAATTGTGACATCACTGATGATGTCATAATTGATTTCGACATCTTTTCAAAACTGTGAAATTGATGCTTCTGAACTCATGAATGGCACAGACATCATCTACGACAGTAATTTTAAAACCGATAATATCAATTGTGACATCACTGATGATGTCATAATTGATTTTAACCATCTTTTCAAAACTGTAAAATTGATGCTTCTGAACTCACGGATGGCACGGACATCATCTACGACAGTAATTTTAAAACCGATTATGTCAATTGTGACATCACTGATGATGTCATAATTGATTTTAACCATCTTTTCAAAACTGTAAAATTGATGCTTCTGAACTCACGAATGGCACGGACATCATCTACGACAGTAATTTTAAAACCGATAATGTCAATTGTGACATCACTGATGATGTCATAATTGATTTTGACCATCTTTTCAAAACTGTAAAATTGACGCTTCTGAACTCACGGATGGCACAGACATCATCTACGACAGTAATTTTAAAACCGATTATGTCAATTGTGACATCACTGATGATGTCATAATTGATTTTGACCATCTTTTCAAAACTGTAAAGTTGACGCTTCTGAACTCACGGATGGCACAGACATCATCTACGACAGTAATTTTAAAACCGATTATGTCACTTGTGACATCACTGATGATGTAATAATTGATTTCGACATCTTTTCAAAACTGTGAAATTGATGCTTCTGAACTCATGAATGGCACAGACATCATCTACGACAGTAATTTTAAAACCGATAATGTCAATTGTGACATCACTGATGATGTCATAATTGATTTTGACCATCTTTTCAAAACTGTAAAATTGACGCTTCTGAACTCACGGATGGCACAGACATCATCTATGACAGTAATTTTAAAACCGATTATGTCAATTGTGACATCACTGATGATGTCATAATTGATTTCGACATCTTTTCAAAACTGTGAAATTGATGCTTCTGAACTCACGAATGGCACGGACATCATCTACGACAGTAATTTTAAAACCGAAAATGTCAATTGTGACATCACTGATGATGTCATAATTGATTTTGACCATCTTTTCAAAACTGTAAAATTTACGCTTCTGAACTCACGGATGGCACAGACATCATCTATGACAGTAATTTTAAAACCGATTATGTCAATTGTGACATCACTGATGATGTCATAATTGATTTCGACATCTTTTCAAAACTGTGAAATTGATGCTTCTGAACTCATGAATGGCACAGACATCATCTACGACAGTAATTTTAAAACCGATAATATCAATTGTGACATCACTGATGATGTCATAATTGATTTTAACCATCTTTTCAAAACTGTAAAATTGATGCTTCTGAACTCACGGATGGCACGGACATCATCTACGACAGTAATTTTAAAACCGATTATGTCAATTGTGACATCACTGATGATGTCATAATTGATTTTAACCATCTTTTCAAAACTGTAAAATTGATGCTTCTGAACTCACGAATGGCACGGACATCATCTACGACAGTAATTTTAAAACCGATAATGTCAATTGTGACATCACTGATGATGTCATAATTGATTTTGACCATCTTTTCAAAACTGTAAAATTGACGCTTCTGAACTCACGGATGGCACAGACATCATCTACGACAGTAATTTTAAAACCGATTATGTCAATTGTGACATCACTGATGATGTCATAATTGATTTTGACCATCTTTTCAAAACTGTAAAGTTGACGCTTCTGAACTCACGGATGGCACAGACATCATCTACGACAGTAATTTTAAAACCGATTATGTCACTTGTGACATCACTGATGATGTAATAATTGATTTCGACATCTTTTCAAAACTGTGAAATTGATGCTTCTGAACTCATGAATGGCACAGACATCATCTACGACAGTAATTTTAAAACCGATAATGTCAATTGTGACATCACTGATGATGTCATAATTGATTTTGACCATCTTTTCAAAACTGTAAAATTGACGCTTCTGAACTCACGGATGGCACAGACATCATCTATGACAGTAATTTTAAAACCGATTATGTCAATTGTGACATCACTGATGATGTCATAATTGATTTCGACATCTTTTCAAAACTGTGAAATTGATGCTTCTGAACTCACGAATGGCACGGACATCATCTACGACAGTAATTTTAAAACCGAAAATGTCAATTGTGACATCACTGATGATGTCATAATTGATTTTAACCATCTTTTCAAAACTGTAAATTTGACGATTCTGAACTCACGGATGGCACGGACATCATCTACGACAGTAATTTTAAAACCGATTATGTCAATTGTGACATCACTGATGATGTCATAATTGATTTTGACCATCTTTTCAAAACTGTAAAATTTACGCTTCTGAACTCACGAATGGCACGGACATCATCTACGACAGTAAATTTAAAACCGATAATGTCAATTGTGACATCACTGATGATGTCATAATTGATTTTAACCATCTTTTCAAAACTGTAAATTTGATGCTTCTGAACTCACGGATGGCACGGACATCATCTACGACAGTAATTTTAAAACCGATAATGTCAATTGTCACATCACTGATGATGTCATAATTGATTTTAACCATCTTTTCAAAACTGTAAATTTGACGCTTCTGAACTCACGGATGACACGGACATCATCTACGACAGTAATTTTAAAACCGATAATGTCAATTGTGACATCACTGATGATGTCATAATTGATTTTAACCATCTTTTCAAAACTGTAAATTTGACTATTCTGAACTCACGGATGGCACAGACATCATCTACGACAGTAATTTTAAAACCGATTATGTCAATTGTGACATCACTGATGATGTCATAATTGATTTTAACCATCTTTTCAAAACTTTAAAATTGATGCTTCTGAACTCACGGATGGCACGGACATCATCTACGACAGTAATTTTAAAACCGATTATGTCAATTGTGACATCACTGATGATGTCATAATTGATTTTAACCATCTTTTCAAAACTGTAAAATTGATGCTTCTGAACTCACGAATGGCACGGACATCATCTACGACAGTAATTTTAAAACCGATAATGTCAATTGTGACATCACTGATGATGTCATAATTGATTTTAACCATCTTTTCAAAACTGTAAAATTTACGCTTCTGAACTCACGGATGGTACGGACATCATCTACGACAGTAATTTTAAAACCGATAATGTCAATTGTGACATCACTGATGATGTCATAATTGATTTTGACCATCTTTTCAAAACTGTAAAATTGACGCTTCTGAACTCACGGATGGCACAGACATCATCTACGACAGTAATTTTAAAACCGATTATGTCAATTGTGACATCACTGATGATGTCATAATTGATTTTGACCATCTTTTCAAAACTGTAAAGTTGACGCTTCTGAACTCACGGATGGCACAGACATCATCTACGACAGTAATTTTAAAACCGATTATGTCACTTGTGACATCACTGATGATGTAATAATTGATTTCGACATCTTTTCAAAACTGTGAAATTGATGCTTCTGAACTCATGAATGGCACAGACATCATCTACGACAGTAATTTTAAAACCGATAATGTCAATTGTGACATCACTGATGATGTCATAATTGATTTTGACCATCTTTTCAAAACTGTAAAATTGACGCTTCTGAACTCACGGATGGCACAGACATCATCTATGACAGTAATTTTAAAACCGATGATGTCAATTATGACATCACTGATGATGTCATAATTGATTTCGACATCTTTTCAAAACTGTGAAATTGATGCTTCTGAACTCACGAATGGCACGGACATCATCTACGACAGTAATTTTAAAACCGAAAATGTCAATTGTGACATCACTGATGATGTCATAATTGATTTTAACCATCTTTTCAAAACTGTAAATTTGACGATTCTGAACTCACGGATGGCACGGACATCATCTACGACAGTAATTTTAAAACCGATTATGTCAATTGTGACATCACTGATGATGTCATAATTGATTTCGACATCTTTTCAAAACTGTGAAATTGATGCTTCTGAACTCACGAATGGCACGGACATCATCTACGACAGTAATTTTAAAACCGAAAATGTCAATTGTGACATCACTGATGATGTCATAATTGATTTTAACCATCTTTTCAAAACTGTAAATTTGACGATTCTGAACTCACGGATGGCACGGACATCATCTACGACAGTAATTTTAAAACCGATTATGTCAATTGTGACATCACTGATGATGTCATAATTGATTTTAACCATCTTTTCAAAACTGTAAAATTGATGCTTCTGAACTCACGGATGGCACGGACATCATCTACGACAGTAATTTTAAAACCGATTATGTCAATTGTGACATCACTGATGATGTCATAATTGATTTTAACCATCTTTTCAAAACTGTAAAATTGATGCTTCTGAACTCACGAATAGTACGGACATCATCTACGACAGTAATTTTAAAACCGATAATGTCAATTGTGACATCACTGATGATGTCATAATTGATTTTAACCATCTTTTCAAAACTGTAAAATTGACGCTTCTGAACTCACGGATGGTACGGACATCATCTACGACAGTAATTTTAAAACCGATTATGTCAATTGTGACATCACTGATGATGTCATAATTGATTTTGACCATCTTTTCAAAACTGTAAAGTTGACGCTTCTGAACTCACGGATGGCACAGACATCATCTACGACAGTAATTTTAAAACCGATTATGTCACTTGTGACATCACTGATGATGTAATAATTGATTTCGACATCTTTTCAAAACTGTGAAATTGATGCTTCTGAACTCATGAATGGCACAGACATCATCTACGACAGTAATTTTAAAACCGATAAGGTCAATTGTGACATCACTGATGATGTCATAATTGATTTTGACCATCTTTTCAAAACTGTAAAATTGACGCTTCTGAACTCACGGATGGCACAGACATCATCTATGACAGTAATTTTAAAACCGATTATGTCAATTGTGACATCACTGATGATGTCATAATTGATTTCGACATCTTTTCAAAACTGTGAAATTGATGCTTCTGAACTCACGAATGGCACGGACATCATCTACGACAGTAATTTTAAAACCGAAAATGTCAATTGTGACATCACTGATGATGTCATAATTGATTTTAACCATCTTTTCAAAACTGTAAATTTGACGATTCTGAACTCACGGATGGCACGGACATCATCTACGACAGTAATTTTAAAACCGATAATGTCAATTGTGACATCACTGATGATGTCATAATTGATTTTAACCATCTTTTCAAAACTGTAAAATTGACGCTTCTGAACTCACGGATGGCACAGACATCATCTACGACAGTAATTTTAAAACCGATTATGAAAATTGTGACATCACTGATGATGTAATAATTGATTTCGACATCTTTTCAAAACTGTGAAATTGATGCTTCTGAACTCACGAATGGCACAGACATCATCTACGACAGTAATTTTAAAACCGATAATGTCAATTGTGACATCACTGATGATGTCATAATTGATTTTGACCATCTTTTCAAAACTGTAAAATTGACGCTTCTGAACTCACGGATGGCACAGACATCAACTACGACAGTTATTTTAAAACCGATTATGTCAATTGTGACATCACTGATGATGTCATAATTGATTTCGACATATTTTCAAAACTGTGAAATTGATGCTTCTGAACTCACGAATGGCACGGACATCATCTACGACAGTAATTTTAAAACCGATAATATCAATTGTGACATCACTGATGATGTCATAATTGATTTTAACCATCTTTTCAAAACTGTAAAATTGACGCTTCTGAACTCACGGATGGCACGGACATCATCTACGACAGTAATTTTAAAACCGATAATGTCAATTGTGACATCACTGATGATGTCATAATTGATTTTAACCTTTTTTTCAAAACTGTAAATTTGACGATTCTGAACTCACGGATGGCACAGACAGCATCTACGACAGTAATTTTAAAACCGATTATGTCAATTGTGACATCACTGATGATGTCATAATTGATTTTGACCATCTTTTCAAAACTGTAAAATTGACGCTTCTGAACTCACGGATGGCACGGACATCATCTACGACAGTAATTTTAAAACCGATAATGTCAATTGTGACATCACTGATAATGTCATAATTGATTTTGACCATCTTTTCAAAACTGTAAAATTGACGCTTCTGAACTCACGGATGGCACAGACATCATCTATGACAGTAATTTTAAAACCGATTATGTCAATTGTGACATCACTGATGATGTCATAATTGATTTCGACATCTTTTCAAAACTGTGAAATTGATGCTTCTGAACTCACGGATGGCACGGACATCCTCTACGACAGTAATTTTAAAACCGAAAATGTCAATTGTGACATCACTGATGATGTCATAATTGATTTTAACCATCTTTTCAACACTGTAAATTTGACGATTCTGAACTCACGGATGGCACGGACATCATCTACGACAGTAATTTTAAAACCGATTATGTCAATTGTGACATCACTGATGATGTCATAATTGATTTTGACCATCTTTTTAAAACTGTAAAATTGACGCTTCTGAACTCACGAATGGCACGGACATCATCTACGACAGTAATTTTAAAACCGATAATGTCAATTGTGACATCACTGATGATGTCATAATTGATTTTAACCATCTTTTCAAAACTGTAAATTTGACGCTTCTGAACTCACGGATGGCACGGACATCATCTACGACAGTAATTTTAAAACTGATAATGTCAATTGTGACATCACTGATGATGTCATAATTGATTTTAACCATCTTTTCAAAACTGTAAATTTGACGCTTCTGAACTCACGGATGGCACGGACATCATCTACGACAGTAATTTTAAAACCGATAATGTCAATTGTGACATCACTGATGATGTCATAATTTATTTTAACCATCTTTTTAAAACTGTAAAATTGATGCTTCTGAACTCACAGATGGCACAGACATCATCTACGACAGTAATTTTAAAACCGATTATGTCAATTGTGACATCACTGATGATGTCATAATTGATTTCGACCATCTTTTCAAAACTGTAAAATTGACGCTTCTGAACTCACGGATGGCACAGACATCATCTACGACAGTAATTTTAAAACCGATTATGTCAATTGTGACATCACTGATGATGTAATAATTGATTTCGACATCTTTTCAAAACTGTGAAATTGATGCTTCTGAACTCACGAATGGCACAGACATCATCTACGACAGTAATTTTGAAACCGATAATGTCAATTGTGACATCACTGATGATGTCATAATTGATTTCGACCATCTTTTCAAAACTGTAAAATTGACGCTTCTGAACTCACGGATGGCACAGACATCATCTATGACAGTAATTTTAAAACCGATTATGTCAATTGTGACATCACTGATGATGTCATAATTGATTTCGACATCTTTTCAAAACTGTGAAATTGATGCTTCTGAACTCACGAATGGCACGGACATCATCTACGACAGTAATTTTAAAACCGAAAATGTCAATTGTGACATCACTGATGATGTCATAATTGATTTTAACCATCTTTTCAAAACTGTAAATTTGACGATTCTGAACTCACAGATGGCACGGACAGCATAGCATCTACGACAGTAATTTTAAAACCGATTATGTCAATTGTGACATCACTGATGATGTCATAATTGATTTCGACATCTTTTCAAAACTGAAATTGATGCTTCTGAACTCACGAATGGTACAGACATCATCTACGACAGTAATTTTGAAACCGATAATGTCAATTATGACATCACTGATGATGTCATAATTGATTTTGACCATCTTTTCAAAACTGTAAAATTGACGCTTCTGAACTCACGGATGGCACAGACATCATCTATGACAGTAATTTTAAAACCGATTATGTCAATTGTGACATCACTGATGATGTCATAATTGATTTCGACATCTTTTCAAAACTGTGAAATTGATGCTTCTGAACTCACGGATGGCACGGACATCCTCTACGACAGTAATTTTAAAACCGAAAATGTCAATTGTGACATCACTGATGATGTCATAATTGATTTTAACCATCTTTTCAACACTGTAAATTTGACGATTCTGAACTCACGGATGGCACGGACATCATCTACGACAGTAATTTTAAAACCGATTATGTCAATTGTGACATCACTGATGATGTCATAATTGATTTTGACCATCTTTTCAAAACTGTAAAATTGACGCTTCTGAACTCACGAATGGCACGGACATCATCTACGACAGTAATTTTAAAACCGATAATGTCAATTGTGACATCACTGATGATGTCATAATTGATTTTAACCATCTTTTCAAAACTGTAAATTTGACGCTTCTGAACTCACGGATGGCACGGACATCATCTACGACAGTAATTTTAAAACTGATAATGTCAATTGTGACATCACTGATGATGTCATAATTGATTTTAATTATCTTTTCAAAACTGTAAATTTGACGCTTCTGAACTCACGGATGGCACGGACATCATCTACGACAGTAATTTTAAAACCGATAATGTCAATTGTGACATCACTGATGATGTCATAATTGATTTTAACCATCTTTTTAAAACTGTAAAATTGATGCTTCTGAACTCACGGATGGCACAGACATCATCTACGACAGTAATTTTAAAACCGATTATGTCAATTGTGACATCACTGATGATGTCATAATTGATTTCGACCATCTTTTCAAAACTGTAAAATTGACGCTTCTGAACTCACGGATGGCACAGACATCATCTACGACAGTAATTTTAAAACCGATTATGTCAATTGTGACATCACTGATGATGTAATAATTGATTTCGACATCTTTTCAAAACTGTGAAATTGATGCTTCTGAACTCACGAATGGCACAGACATCATCTACGACAGTAATTTTGAAACCGATAATGTCAATTGTGACATCACTGATGATGTCATAATTGATTTCGACCATCTTTTCAAAACTGTAAAATTGACGCTTCTGAACTCACGGATGGCACAGACATCATTTATGACAGTAATTTTAAAACCGCTAAACAGATTTTTTAGGAGTAGACCTGTGATGGCGCTATGCTGCCTCAAGAATGTACTGACCCCTGATTATCACCCAATAATCAACAATACCAAACAATATACACAAATGGGGGTTTCCAACCACCGGGCGCAAAATGAAGTAGGTAAAAGTCTCTGAGTCTTCCTATGTTCTCCTTAAGAGTTACTCGACCATATAGGAGAAGATTTCAAAAGAGAAGAAGGTCGTTAGGTCTGACCAACCCAAATGTAAGACAGAGATGGCACAATGAATGTTTTATGAAGAGATGAATGGGCGTACCCTACTTACGGTGGGTAGGGCAGCGTACAGGCACGTAGCGGTTTCTTTTTTTCTTCTTCTTTCTTCTTTCTTTTATTTTTCTCTAGTGACTCTCTTCCACGTTGTGACCCTCAGTCGTCGTTGGTAGACGTGGTGTGGAAAGAAGGTATATTATGTGAGTTTACACTCAGTTGACCATATATTAAAAATTCAACACCCCGTGACCTGATTTTCTAATAAATGGAAAAGGTGCTAGAATCGTACCTTACTCACCGACAATGTAAGCAAGGTACACATATAAAGGTTTCTTTTTACTTAGCGGGATTGTTTCTCCTTATGTAGACCAAATATTGGCGTACCCCAACTCACGTGGAGAAAGGTGTCTTCATGCACGTAGCGTTTTCTTTAATCGATGGGGCTCGATGTGGATCAATGGACCAGATTTCTCTCCCAATTGTATAGTGGAAAATATATAATAAAATTGTGTCAAATCTTGGGTTTCACTTAATTGACTGTTGAAAATAAACACCCTGTGACTTGTTTTCTTAATAGACAGAATAAGTGCTTAGGATCGTACCTTACTCACCAATAGTATAGGTAAGGTACATACATAAAGGTTTCTTTTTACTTAGAAGAATTATTCTTCCATGTGTAGATCAAATAAAGGCGTACCCCAACTCACGTGAAGAAAAGTGTCTTTGTGTACGTAGCGTGTTCTTTATCTGGTTGGGCTCGATGTCGATCAATAGATCATGTTTTTCTCCCAATTGTGTGATAGACAATATGGAAAAATTGTGTCAAATCAATAATGAATAAAACCTCCTTTGTATTAGAGGTAGAATATGTGATTAAGTGTTATTAAATTAACGTGACCAGAAGGTACTTTATATCGTACCGTAACTCACACGTGATAGTGCAAATATGCTTTCATAAAGGTTTCTTTTCCATGGAAACAGTATTCCCACCACCACAGCTTCCCTTGTGCTTTGAGAGAGTAAGGAGGTGTATACCAAAGAATATGAAGTCCCCGATAAAGATATGCCAGCGTACCCAACTCACAATTGTGGGGGTATTTCACCACCCATAAAGGTATCTTTGCTCCTTCGAGTAATCAGGGTATCTGATGCCAATCTCTGATTCCAAAATATTCCCGAGATAGAGATCTCTTTTAAAAATGATTTATTGTACAAAAAATGACACAGTAAAAATCCTTCATCCCAACAATGAAAGGATCCCACAAAAAATATTTAAAGGGCTCTCCACAATGAGTCCCAAGGAAGCCCAAAAATACAAAAAGAAAGAATCCAGGAAAAATACAAAAATAAAAAAATAAAAAAATTCACTAAAACATTTCCTTAAAAACTTTTTCAAAAATACATACAACAATCCAGGAAAAAACGTCCAGAGGAAGGAATGATGGCTGCTCACTCTCCACAGGTAATTGTCAACGCGTTTCGGTGCCTACAGCACCTTTTTCAAGACATGTCTGTGGAGGGTGAGTGTCCATCTTTTATACTAGAAGCAGCCTATCAAAGTACACCGGAAGTGAGGTAGTTTTTAATACAGTACATTGTTCAAAACAGGTGTACATATTGTCAATATTACATTGCATTATATTTATATCACTATACAGTTATCCGAAATCGAAAATTACATATGCAGAGTCCAAAAAGCCAATATATAAACATTTCCTCATTGTAGGCATAGACGATCTCCATGGCAACCTGCATGACAACTTCCGGTCACGAAGTAATCTAGTGCGTTATTACATGAAGGGGACCCATAAGTGGTGCCTAGATGGTACAAGTGGAGAAAGTAAAATATACAGGGTTTTGTAGTGGGGAGGAAGTGTATCGCGTAATTCGCGATTGGATACCCATAGCTCAAAGACGCTGTGTCCCATGTGGCTTCCGGTCTGTGAACCGCAGGTCACGGAAGCCTGGGAGAGTCAGCGTCCAGATGCGTGCCGTCATTTCCGGCGCTTGAACCGCATAATGCGGAACTGATTCAGGTGACAGCCGCACATCGTAAATGCCGGAGGCTTAGGAGGATGGACTTGCAGGTGTATGCCGTCACTTCCAGCATTTGGACCGCATAATGCGGAAATGGTTTGCATTTGGACCGCACATCGTAAGTGACATGGATTATGCCATGTCTGTTGCCATGGTGACGCGGCCATATCTAAAATAGATAAAAAGAAATAACAATGAGATATGGGTATTCATCACATATATAATCAAATGTTTTTCACAATGAGTCCACGAGTGATGTGTATATAACCCTGATGTTTGGACATAATTTAACCATACATAGGAGGACGATATAAAATCCCAATGTTGATACTATATGGATGGATAAATCCAAAACTGAGTGAATCACTACAATGAAACATGATGGTATACATATATATACATACACATATATATATATATACATACATATATACATCTGATATTTAGGGGACAGAAATTGCCGAATTATGGCCATATGTAACCCACTGGACAGTGACTCCGAGCAAAAGGAGTGGAGAGTTATAAAAACCACTTCAGCTCAAAGTCACTGTTCAGTCCTCCCGGTATTAACGTATTACAATTAAATATGAGATTCATCTCCATTTTTGCTAGGGGGGTGGTGGTGTCATTGTGTCTCAAGTTGTTTTTTATGACTCTAAGGCCACAAAAGGAGACAATATTTGCTGGGGAGCAATTATGTACACTTTTGAAATGTGCTGATAGTGCATGGGACTCAAAGCCATTTCTTATATTTCGAATATGCTCCCCTAAACGGGTCTTTAGAGCCCTAGTTGTACGGCCAATATAGTGTTTATTGCAGCTGCATTCTATGGTGTAAATCACATTTTTTACATTACACGTGATAAAATCCTTTATGTCCATTTTGAACTCATTTATGACATATTCAGTGATTTTGTTAGATCCCTTACTTTTTACGTTTCTACACCCCACACAGCTCCCACATCTAAAGAAACCTTTAGTATTGATTCTCGTCATGGGTGGTTTAGAGGTATACGCACTCCTTACCAATGCTGATTTGATATTAGGGGCCTTACGGTATATATGTTTGGGTATTTCTGGTAGTATATTTTTCAAGATGGGATCGCACAATAATACTTTCCAGTGCTTTCTAAAAGCTTTTTCAACTTTTTTATGTTCTTGTGTGTAAGTAGACACAAACGCAAAGGCGAAATTCTCTCCTTTTTTCCCTTTTTGGCTCTGTATTGTGGGATTTAAGGGATCATTGGTTTCTAATGAATCAATTTCTCTTTCTAATTTCTCTTTCTCATAACCACATGAGATGAATTTTTTCTTCATGTCTGCGGCTTGTTCTATGAAGACTTTGTTGTCGGAGCAATTTCTCCGCAACCTTTTGAACTGCCCTTTTGGTACAGAGTTAAGCCATTGTGTGTGATGGCAACTTGATGAAGAGATGTAGGTCCCGGAATCTGTGGGTTTACGGAAGTTTTTATGTTTAAGTACCCCCTCCTCCACATAGACCGTAATATCCAGAAAGTTTATACTCTCTTCCTCTATTTCAAAGGTGAGTTTGATGTTGCGGTCATTATTATTCAAATGATCACAGAATACTTTGAGGGTTTCTTTATCCCCCTCCCATATAAAGAATATGTCGTCGATGTACCTCGCGTAGGACACCAGACTCGCCCCAAGTGGATTATTTGCCCAGATGTTGTCAAGCTCCCATGCCCCCATAAACAGGTTAGCATAGCTTGGGGCGAATCTGGTGCCCATCGCGGTGCCTGTCCGCTGGATATAAAAATCTTCATTGAAGAGAAAAAAATTATTTTGGAGGATGAAGGATATACCTTCTAGGACAAATTCCTGTAGACCTTGCGGTTCTTCAGACAATGACAAAAAATATTTAGCACTTCTTATTCCTACATCGTGTTCGATGATAGTATAAAGTGAACTTACATCGGCCGTGACAAGTAAAGAATTTGGTTTCCATGTAATGGAATCAATGAGCTTTAAAAAGTCTCCTGTATCCTTTAGATGCGATTTATTAAGGCATACCAGGGGTTGGAGATGGTGGTCAACGAACATAGATAAATTGCTCGTAATTGATTCCACCCCAGAGATTATTGGTCTCCCGGGGGGATTGGTGAGGCATTTGTGCACTTTCGGTAAAATATATATTACCGGAGTTATAGGTTTTTCATTAAGCAGAAATTTTGCCTCGCCTGGAGTGATGATGTTTTTTTCTAGCGCTATTTTTATAAGAGCCTCTAGTTTTTTTAGGGTATTTGATGTAGGGTCCCCTCTTAGTTTTCTATAAGTTTGTTTGTCCTCCAGTTGTCTCATAATTTCGGCTTCATATTTTACTGCATCTAGCACTACAATCCCCCCCCCCTTGTCTGCTGGTTTTATTATTATTTTTTTGTTCTCCTTTAAGTCTTTCATTGCTTCCTTTTCTTTGTTTGTTAAGTTAGATGTTCTTTTTTCAGTTTTTATGGATTTCAAATCCTCTAAGACCAATGTAGAGAACGTTTCAACATAGGGGCCCTTACAATGCTGGGGATAAAAGATCGACTTCGGTTTAAATGAAGGTACGACCTCCTCACTGGTAGTATCTATGGTGGACACCTCATTTTTGTGAAAAAACTTTTTTAAAGCTAATTTTCTAGTAAATCTTTGTAGATCAATATATAACTCGAAATTGTTAATGTGATTTGTGGGCGCATATTTTAACCCTTTTTGCAATAGATTAGTTTCTTCCTGGGATAATTCATGTGAACTTAAATTGAAGATTTTTGTAGGTTCTATATTGGGACTCTCGTCATTTTCTAGAACGGCTGTGCCATTTAAAATTTTGTTCTTCTTTTTTTCTCTTTTGTTTTTATAAGTCCTAACTTTTTTTGAGTGGGTTTTGACTTTTTTTCCTCCTCTTTTGCCCCTAAGGAAGCAATGAAAGACTTAAAGGAGAACAAAAAAATAATAATAAAACCAGCAGACAAGGGGGGGGGGATTGTAGTGCTAGATGCAGTAAAATATGAAGCCGAAATTATGAGACAACTGGAGGACAAACAAACTTATAGAAAACTAAGAGGGGACCCTACATCAAATACCCTAAAAAAACTAGAGGCTCTTATAAAAATAGCGCTAGAAAAAAACATCATCACTCCAGGCGAGGCAAAATTTCTGCTTAATGAAAAACCTATAACTCCGGTAATATATATTTTACCGAAAGTGCACAAATGCCTCACCAATCCCCCCGGGAGACCAATAATCTCTGGGGTGGAATCAATTACGAGCAATTTATCTATGTTCGTTGACCACCATCTCCAACCCCTGGTATGCCTTAATAAATCGCATCTAAAGGATACAGGAGACTTTTTAAAGCTCATTGATTCCATTACATGGAAACCAAATTCTTTACTTGTCACGGCCGATGTAAGTTCACTTTATACTATCATCGAACACGATGTAGGAATAAGAAGTGCTAAATATTTTTTGTCATTGTCTGAAGAACCGCAAGGTCTACAGGAATTTGTCCTAGAAGGTATATCCTTCATCCTCCAAAATAATTTTTTTCTCTTCAATGAAGATTTTTATATCCAGCGGACAGGCACCGCGATGGGCACCAGATTCGCCCCAAGCTATGCTAACCTGTTTATGGGGGCATGGGAGCTTGACAACATCTGGGCAAATAATCCACTTGGGGCGAGTCTGGTGTCCTACGCGAGGTACATCGACGACATATTCTTTATATGGGAGGGGGATAAAGAAACCCTCAAAGTATTCTGTGATCATTTGAATAATAATGACCGCAACATCAAACTCACCTTTGAAATAGAGGAAGAGAGTATAAACTTTCTGGATATTACGGTCTATGTGGAGGAGGGGGTACTTAAACATAAAAACTTCCGTAAACCCACAGATTCCGGGACCTACATCTCTTCATCAAGTTGCCATCACACACAATGGCTTAACTCTGTACCAAAAGGGCAGTTCAAAAGGTTGCGGAGAAATTGCTCCGACAACAAAGTCTTCATAGAACAAGCCGCAGACATGAAGAAAAAATTCATCTCATGTGGTTATGAGAAAGAGAAATTAGAAAGAGAAATTGATTCATTAGAAACCAATGATCCCTTAAATCCCACAATACAGAGCCAAAAAGGGAAAAAAGGAGAGAATTTCGCCTTTGCGTTTGTGTCTACTTACACACAAGAACATAAAAAAGTTGAAAAAGCTTTTAGAAAGCACTGGAAAGTATTATTGTGCGATCCCATCTTGAAAAATATACTACCAGAAATACCCAAACATATATACCGTAAGGCCCCTAATATCAAATCAGCATTGGTAAGGAGTGCGTATACCTCTAAACCACCCATGACGAGAATCAATACTAAAGGTTTCTTTAGATGTGGGAGCTGTGTGGGGTGTAGAAACGTAAAAAGTAAGGGATCTAACAAAATCACTGAATATGTCATAAATGAGTTCAAAATGGACATAAAGGATTTTATCACGTGTAATGTAAAAAATGTGATTTACACCATAGAATGCAGCTGCAATAAACACTATATTGGCCGTACAACTAGGGCTCTAAAGACCCGTTTAGGGGAGCATATTCGAAATATAAGAAATGGCTTTGAGTCCCATGCACTATCAGCACATTTCAAAAGTGTACATAATTGCTCCCCAGCAAATATTGTCTCCTTTTGTGGCCTTAGAGTCATAAAAAACAACTTGAGACACAATGACACCACCACCCCCCTAGCAAAAATGGAGATGAATCTCATATTTAATTGTAATACGTTAATACCGGGAGGACTGAACAGTGACTTTGAGCTGAAGTGGTTTTTATAACTCTCCACTCCTTTTGCTCGGAGTCACTGTCCAGTGGGTTACATATGGCCATAATTCGGCAATTTCTGTCCCCTAAATATCAGATGTATATATGTATGTATATATATATATATATGTGTATGTATATATATGTATACCATCATGTTTCATTGTAGTGATTCACTCAGTTTTGGATTTATCCATCCATATAGTATCAACATTGGGATTTTATATCGTCCTCCTATGTATGGTTAAATTATGTCCAAACATCAGGGTTATATACACATCACTCGTGGACTCATTGTGAAAAACATTTGATTATATATGTGATGAATACCCATATCTCATTGTTATTTCTTTTTATCTATTTTAGATATGGCCGCGTCACCATGGCAACAGACATGGCATAATCCATGTCACTTACGATGTGCGGTCCAAATGCAAACCATTTCCGCATTATGCGGTCCAAATGCTGGAAGTGACGGCATACACCTGCAAGTCCATCCTCCTAAGCCTCCGGCATTTACGATGTGCGGCTGTCACCTGAATCAGTTCCGCATTATGCGGTTCAAGCGCCGGAAATGACGGCACGCATCTGGACGCTGACTCTCCCAGGCTTCCGTGACCTGCGGTTCACAGACCGGAAGCCACATGGGACACAGCGTCTTTGAGCTATGGGTATCCAATCGCGAATTACGCGATACACTTCCTCCCCACTACAAAACCCTGTATATTTTACTTTCTCCACTTGTACCATCTAGGCACCACTTATGGGTCCCCTTCATGTAATAACGCACTAGATTACTTCGTGACCGGAAGTTGTCATGCAGGTTGCCATGGAGATCGTCTATGCCTACAATGAGGAAATGTTTATATATTGGCTTTTTGGACTCTGCATATGTAATTTTCGATTTCGGATAACTGTATAGTGATATAAATATAATGCAATGTAATATTGACAATATGTACACCTGTTTTGAACAATGTACTGTATTAAAAACTACCTCACTTCCGGTGTACTTTGATAGGCTGCTTCTAGTATAAAAGATGGACACTCACCCTCCACAGACATGTCTTGAAAAAGGTGCTGTAGGCACCGAAACGCGTTGACAATTACCTGTGGAGAGTGAGCAGCCATCATTCCTTCCTCTGGACGTTTTTTCCTGGATTGTTGTATGTATTTTTGAAAAAGTTTTTAAGGAAATGTTTTAGTGATTTTTTTTATTTTTTTATTTTTGTATTTTTCCTGGATTCTTTCTTTTTGTATTTTTGGGCTTCCTTGGGACTCATTGTGGAGAGCCCTTTAAATATTTTTTGTGGGATCCTTTCATTGTTGGGATGAAGGATTTTTACTGTGTCATTTTTTGTACAATAAATCATTTTTAAAAGAGATCTCTATCTCGGGAATATTTTGGAATCAGAGATTGGCATCAGATACCCTGATTACTCGAAGGAGCAAAGATACCTTTATGGGTGGTGAAATACCCCCACAATTGTGAGTTGGGTACGCTGGCATATCTTTATCGGGGACTTCATATTCTTTGGTATACACCTCCTTACTCTCTCAAAGCACAAGGGAAGCTGTGGTGGTGGGAATACTGTTTCCATGGAAAAGAAACCTTTATGAAAGCATATTTGCACTATCACGTGTGAGTTACGGTACGATATAAAGTACCTTCTGGTCACGTTAATTTAATAACACTTAATCACATATTCTACCTCTAATACAAAGGAGGTTTTATTCATTATTGATTTGACACAATTTTTCCATATTGTCTATCACACAATTGGGAGAAAAACATGATCTATTGATCGACATCGAGCCCAACCAGATAAAGAACACGCTACGTACACAAAGACACTTTTCTTCACGTGAGTTGGGGTACGCCTTTATTTGATCTACACATGGAAGAATAATTCTTCTAAGTAAAAAGAAACCTTTATGTATGTACCTTACCTATACTATTGGTGAGTAAGGTACGATCCTAAGCACTTATTCTGTCTATTAAGAAAACAAGTCACAGGGTGTTTATTTTCAACAGTCAATTAAGTGAAACCCAAGATTTGACACAATTTTATTATATATTTTCCACTATACAATTGGGAGAGAAATCTGGTCCATTGATCCACATCGAGCCCCATCGATTAAAGAAAACGCTACGTGCATGAAGACACCTTTCTCCACGTGAGTTGGGGTACGCCAATATTTGGTCTACATAAGGAGAAACAATCCCGCTAAGTAAAAAGAAACCTTTATATGTGTACCTTGCTTACATTGTCGGTGAGTAAGGTACGATTCTAGCACCTTTTCCATTTATTAGAAAATCAGGTCACGGGGTGTTGAATTTTTAATATATGGTCAACTGAGTGTAAACTCACATATTATACCTTCTTTCCACACCACGTCTACCAACGACGACTGAGGGTCACAACGTGGAAGAGAGTCACTAGAGAAAAATAAAAGAAAGAAGAAAGAAGAAGAAAAAAAGAAACCGCTACGTGCCTGTACGCTGCCCTACCCACCGTAAGTAGGGTACGCCCATTCATCTCTTCATAAAACATTCATTGTGCCATCTCTGTCTTACATTTGGGTTGGTCAGACCTAACGACCTTCTTCTCTTTTGAAATCTTCTCCTATATGGTCGAGTAACTCTTGAGGAGAACATAGGAAGACTCAGAGACTTTTACCTACTTCATTTTGCGCCCGGTGGTTGGAAACCCCCATTTGTGTATATTGTTTGGTATTGTTGATTATTGGGTGATAATCAGGGGTCAGTACATTCTTGAGGCAGCATAGCGCCATCACAGGTCTACTCCTAAAAAATCTGTTTAGCTGTATTGTCTTTTTCACCTTCATAGGAGAACCTGTTAAGGCTGCTGTTTATTTTACATCATGTTCCAATTTAGGGAACAACGCCGTTCTAATTTTGAGAAAATGTTTGAGGATAATTCCGATGAAATAGAACTTATTGATGAAGATCTTGAGGGGATTATGGAGAAATTAGAAATAATGCTTCTCAAAGAGAGTAAAACATTATGGGAAGTAATCACACTTGAAAAATACTTATCCCAGAAATTGATCCCCAAGGGTTTAAAAATAAATAAGACCTCAACTTTTTCCACTGCTAGAGAAGAATTCAAGAAACAATGGGAAACCATTGTTAATGAATGCTCATTTTCCCTTATGGAACTCATAATCAATGAGAGAAAGAGGGAACTAGAAAAAGTGGAGGATGAAATAAAAATGTATAAATCATTAGCTCTACCCTATGCCAAGAATGAGGAATTTAAACTACTTGAACAAACGATCTCAGCCAATGTGAAAAGAGCAGAAAGGGCAATAATACAAAGAAAAGTAAAGAAATTCAAAAGGGACAAGGAAGAACTGATCAAAGATCTAGAAGACCCTAAAATAATACCTAATAATAGGAATATCCCTAAGGAGGGTAAACTAACCATTAAGGGGCAAAAAAGAACTTATGCAAAGAAAACCTATACACAAGACCTTTATAGATATAGAAATGAAAGAGAACCATATAGGTACAATAGATACCAATCTCCTCATCAAAAATATAACACCTACAATGGAAGGAATTCAGATTATATACCCCATTGGAAGAGATATACTCCCACTACGAGAGAAAGATATCATACCAATGAACGACAAGGAACGCCTGAATGGAGAGTTCCATCAAAAATTCACAGGGATCGAAATAGAGAACAGGTGAGATACAATCCAGTAACCTTTAAAAATAGATTTAGTCCATTACTACAGGATGAATCCCTAAATGAAGATCTAAATCCTTGCTACTCTCCTTTTTTAGAGATGAGTCAGACCTCATCCCCAAACAGATAACTTATCGGTCCCAATATAGGGGCAAAAGAGGAGGAAAAAAAGTCAAAACCCACTCAAAAAAAGTTAGGACTTATAAAAACAAAAGAGAAAAAAAGAAGAACAAAATTTTAAATGGCACAGCCGTTCTAGAAAATGACGAGAGTCCCAATATAGAACCTACAAAAATCTTCAATTTAAGTTCACATGAATTATCCCAGGAAGAAACTAATCTATTGCAAAAAGGGTTAAAATATGCGCCCACAAATCACATTAACAATTTCGAGTTATATATTGATCTACAAAGATTTACTAGAAAATTAGCTTTAAAAAAGTTTTTTCACAAAAATGAGGTGTCCACCATAGATACTACCAGTGAGGAGGTCGTACCTTCATTTAAACCGAAGTCGATCTTTTATCCCCAGCATTGTAAGGGCCCCTATGTTGAAACGTTCTCTACATTGGTCTTAGAGGATTTGAAATCCATAAAAACTGAAAAAAGAACATCTAACTTAACAAACAAAGAAAAGGAAGCAATGAAAGACTTAAAGGAGAACAAAAAAATAATAATAAAACCAGCAGACAAGGGGGGGGGGATTGTAGTGCTAGATGCAGTAAAATATGAAGCCGAAATTATGAGACAACTGGAGGACAAACAAACTTATAGAAAACTAAGAGGGGACCCTACATCAAATACCCTAAAAAAACTAGAGGCTCTTATAAAAATAGCGCTAGAAAAAAACATCATCACTCCAGGCGAGGCAAAATTTCTGCTTAATGAAAAACCTATAACTCCGGTAATATATATTTTACCGAAAGTGCACAAATGCCTCACCAATCCCCCCGGGAGACCAATAATCTCTGGGGTGGAATCAATTACGAGCAATTTATCTATGTTCGTTGACCACCATCTCCAACCCCTGGTATGCCTTAATAAATCGCATCTAAAGGATACAGGAGACTTTTTAAAGCTCATTGATTCCATTACATGGAAACCAAATTCTTTACTTGTCACGGCCGATGTAAGTTCACTTTATACTATCATCGAACACGATGTAGGAATAAGAAGTGCTAAATATTTTTTGTCATTGTCTGAAGAACCGCAAGGTCTACAGGAATTTGTCCTAGAAGGTATATCCTTCATCCTCCAAAATAATTTTTTTCTCTTCAATGAAGATTTTTATATCCAGCGGACAGGCACCGCGATGGGCACCAGATTCGCCCCAAGCTATGCTAACCTGTTTATGGGGGCATGGGAGCTTGACAACATCTGGGCAAATAATCCACTTGGGGCGAGTCTGGTGTCCTACGCGAGGTACATCGACGACATATTCTTTATATGGGAGGGGGATAAACAAACCCTCAAAGTATTCTGTGATCATTTGAATAATAATGACCGCAACATCAAACTCACCTTTGAAATAGAGGAAGAGAGTATAAACTTTCTGGATATTACGGTCTATGTGGAGGAGGGGGTACTTAAACATAAAAACTTCCGTAAACCCACAGATTCCGGGACCTACATCTCTTCATCAAGTTGCCATCACACACAATGGCTTAACTCTGTACCAAAAGGGCAGTTCAAAAGGTTGCGGAGAAATTGCTCCGACAACAAAGTCTTCATAGAACAAGCCGCAGACATGAAGAAAAAATTCATCTCATGTGGTTATGAGAAAGAGAAATTAGAAAGAGAAATTGATTCATTAGAAACCAATGATCCCTTAAATCCCACAATACAGAGCCAAAAAGGGAAAAAAGGAGAGAATTTCGCCTTTGCGTTTGTGTCTACTTACACACAAGAACATAAAAAAGTTGAAAAAGCTTTTAGAAAGCACTGGAAAGTATTATTGTGCGATCCCATCTTGAAAAATATACTACCAGAAATACCCAAACATATATACCGTAAGGCCCCTAATATCAAATCAGCATTGGTAAGGAGTGCGTATACCTCTAAACCACCCATGACGAGAATCAATACTAAAGGTTTCTTTAGATGTGGGAGCTGTGTGGGGTGTAGAAACGTAAAAAGTAAGGGATCTAACAAAATCACTGAATATGTCATAAATGAGTTCAAAATGGACATAAAGGATTTTATCACGTGTAATGTAAAAAATGTGATTTACACCATAGAATGCAGCTGCAATAAACACTATATTGGCCGTACAACTAGGGCTCTAAAGACCCGTTTAGGGGAGCATATTCGAAATATAAGAAATGGCTTTGAGTCCCATGCACTATCAGCACATTTCAAAAGTGTACATAATTGCTCCCCAGCAAATATTGTCTCCTTTTGTGGCCTTAGAGTCATAAAAAACAACTTGAGACACAATGACACCACCACCCCCCTAGCAAAAATGGAGATGAATCTCATATTTAATTGTAATACGTTAATACCGGGAGGACTGAACAGTGACTTTGAGCTGAAGTGGTTTTTATAACTCTCCACTCCTTTTGCTCGGAGTCACTGTCCAGTGGGTTACATATGGCCATAATTCGGCAATTTCTGTCCCCTAAATATCAGATGTATATATGTATGTATATATATATATGTGTATGTATATATATGTATACCATCATGTTTCATTGTAGTGATTCACTCAGTTTTGGATTTATCCATCCATATAGTATCAACATTGGGATTTTATATCGTCCTCCTATGTATGGTTAAATTATGTCCAAACATCAGGGTTATATACACATCACTCGTGGACTAATTGTGAAAAACATTTGATTATATATGTGATGAATACCCATATCTCATTGTTATTTCTTTTTATCTATTTTAGATATGGCCGCGTCACCATGGCAACAGACATGGCATAATCCATGTCACTTACGATGTGCGGTCCAAATGCAAACCATTTCCGCATTATGCGGTCCAAATGCTGGAAGTGACGGCATACACCTGCAAGTCCATCCTCCTAAGCCTCCGGCATTTACGATGTGCGGCTGTCACCTGAATCAGTTCCGCATTATGCGGTTCAAGCGCCGGAAATGACGGCACGCATCTGGACGCTGACTCTCCCAGGCTTCCGTGACCTGCGGTTCACAGACCGGAAGCCACATGGGACACAGCGTCTTTGAGCTATGGGTATCCAATCGCGAATTACGCGATACACTTCCTCCCCACTACAAAACCCTGTATATTTTACTTTCTCCACTTGTACCATCTAGGCACCACTTATGGGTCCCCTTCATGTAATAACGCACTAGATTACTTCGTGACCGGAAGTTGTCATGCAGGTTGCCATGGAGATCGTCTATGCCTACAATGAGGAAATGTTTATATATTGGCTTTTTGGACTCTGCATATGTAATTTTCGATTTCGGATAACTGTATAGTGATATAAATATAATGCAATGTAATATTGACAATATGTACACCTGTTTTGAACAATGTACTGTATTAAAAACTACCTCACTTCCGGTGTACTTTGATAGGCTGCTTCTAGTATAAAAGATGGACACTCACCCTCCACAGACATGTCTTGAAAAAGGTGCTGTAGGCACCGAAACGCGTTGACAATTACCTGTGGAGAGTGAGCAGCCATCATTCCTTCCTCTGGACGTTTTTTCCTGGATTGTTGTATGTATTTTTGAAAAAGTTTTTAAGGAAATGTTTTAGTGAATTTTTTTATTTTTTTATTTTTGTATTTTTCCTGGATTCTTTCTTTTTGTATTTTTGGGCTTCCTTGGGACTCATTGTGGAGAGCCCTTTAAATATTTTTTGTGGGATCCTTTCATTGTTGGGATGAAGGATTTTTACTGTGTCATTTTTTGTACAATAAATCATTTTTAAAAGAGATCTCTATCTCGGGAATATTTTGGAATCAGAGATTGGCATCAGATACCCTGATTACTCGAAGGAGCAAAGATACCTTTATGGGTGGTGAAATACCCCCACAATTGTGAGTTGGGTACGCTGGCATATCTTTATCGGGGACTTCATATTCTTTGGTATACACCTCCTTACTCTCTCAAAGCACAAGGGAAGCTGTGGTGGTGGGAATACTGTTTCCATGGAAAAGAAACCTTTATGAAAGCATATTTGCACTATCACGTGTGAGTTACGGTACGATATAAAGTACCTTCTGGTCACGTTAATTTAATAACACTTAATCACATATTCTACCTCTAATACAAAGGAGGTTTTATTCATTATTGATTTGACACAATTTTTCCATATTGTCTATCACACAATTGGGAGAAAAACATGATCTATTGATCGACATCGAGCCCAACCAGATAAAGAACACGCTACGTACACAAAGACACTTTTCTTCACGTGAGTTGGGGTACGCCTTTATTTGATCTACACATGGAAGAATAATTCTTCTAAGTAAAAAGAAACCTTTATGTATGTACCTTACCTATACTATTGGTGAGTAAGGTACGATCCTAAGCACTTATTCTGTCTATTAAGAAAACAAGTCACAGGGTGTTTATTTTCAACAGTCAATTAAGTGAAACCCAAGATTTGACACAATTTTATTATATATTTTCCACTATACAATTGGGAGAGAAATCTGGTCCATTGATCCACATCGAGCCCCATCGATTAAAGAAAACGCTACGTGCATGAAGACACCTTTCTCCACGTGAGTTGGGGTACGCCAATATTTGGTCTACATAAGGAGAAACAATCCCGCTAAGTAAAAAGAAACCTTTATATGTGTACCTTGCTTACATTGTCGGTGAGTAAGGTACGATTCTAGCACCTTTTCCATTTATTAGAAAATCAGGTCACGGGATGTTGAATTTTTAATATATGGTCAACTGAGTGTAAACTCACATATTATACCTTCTTTCCACACCACGTCTACCAACGACGACTGAGGGTCACAACGTGGAAGAGAGTCACTAGAGAAAAATAAAAGAAAGAAGAAAGAAGAAGAAAAAAAGAAACCGCTACGTGCCTGTACGCTGCCCTACCCACCGTAAGTAGGGTACGCCCATTCATCTCTTCATAAAACATTCATTGTGCCATCTCTGTCTTACATTTGGGTTGGTCAGACCTAACGACCTTCTTCTCTTTTGAAATCTTCTCCTATATGGTCGAGTAACTCTTGAGGAGAACATAGGAAGACTCAGAGACTTTTACCTACTTCATTTTGCGCCCGGTGGTTGGAAACCCCCATTTGTGTATATTGTTTAGTAATTTTAAAACCGATTATGTCAATTGTGACATCACTGATGATGTCATAATTGATTTCGACATCTTTTCAAAACTGTGAAATTGATGCTTCTGAACTCACGAATGGCACGGACATAATCTACGACAGTAATTTTAAAACCGAAAATGTCAATTGTGACATCACTGATGATGTCATAATTGATTTTAACCATCTTTTCAAAACTGTAAATTTGACGATTCTGAATCCACGGATGGCACGGACATCATCTACGACAGTAATTTTAAAACCGATTATGTAAATTGTGACATCACTGATGATGTCATAATTGATTTTGACCATCTTTTCAAAACTGTAAAATAGACGCTTCTGAACTCACGAATGGCACGGACATCATCTACGACAGTAATTTTAAAACCGATAATGTCAATTGTGACATCACTGATGATGTCATAATTGATTTTAACCATCTTTTCAAAACTGTAAATTTGACGATTCTGAACTCACGGATGGCACGGACATCATCTACGACAGTATTTTTAAAACCGATTATGTCAATTGTGACATCACTGATGATGTCATAATTGATTTTGACCATCTTTTCAAAACTGTAAAATTGACGCTTCTGAACTCACGGATGGCACAGACATCATCTACGACAGTAATTTTAAAACCGATTATGTCAATTGTGACATCACTGATGATGTCATAATTGATTTCGACATCTTTTCAAAACTGTGAAATTGATGCTTCTGAACTCACGAATGGCACGGACATCATCTACGACAGTAATTTTAAAACCGATAATGTCAATTGTGACATCACTGATGATGTCATAATTGATTTTAACCATCTTTTCAAAACTGTAAAATTGACGCTTCTGAACTCAAGGATGGCACGGACATCATCTACGACAGTAATTTTAAAACCGATAATGTCAATTGTGACATCACTGATGATGTCATAATTGATTTTAACCTTTTTTTCAAAACTGTAAATTTGACGATTCTGAACTCACGGATGGCACGGACAGCATCTACGACAGTAATTTTAAAACCGATTATGTCAATTGTGACATCACTGATGATGTCATAATTGATTTTGACCATCTTTTCAAAACTGTAAAATTGACGCTTCTGAACTCACGGATGGCACAGACATCATCTACGACAGTAATTTTAAAACCGATTATGTCAATTGTGACATCACTGATGATGTCATAATTGATTTTAACCTTTTTTTCAAAACTGTAAATTTGACGATTCTGAACTCACGGATGGCACGGACAGCATCTACGACAGTAATTTTGAAACCGATAATGTCAATTGTGACATCACTGATGATGTCATAATTGATTTTGACCATCTTTTCAAAACTGTAAAATTGACGCTTCTGAACTCACGGATGGCACAGACATCATCTATGACAGTCATTTTAAAACCGATAATGTCAATTGTGACATCACTGATGATGTCATAATTGATTTTAACCATCTTTTCAAAACTGTAAATTTGACGCTTCTGAACTCACGGATGGCACGGACATCATCTACGACAGTAATTTTAAAACCGATAATATCAATTGTGACATCACTGATGATGTCATAATTGATTTTAACCATCTTTTCAAAACTGTAAATTTGACGATTCTGAACTCACGGATGGCACGGACATCATCTACGACAGTAATTTTAAAACCGATTATGTCAATTGTGACATCACTGATGATGTCATAATTGATTTTAACCATCTTTTCAAAACTGTAAATTTGACGCTTCTGAACTCACGGATGGCACGGACATAATCTACGACAGTTATTTTAAAACCGATAATGTCAATTGTGACATCACTGATGATGTCATAATTGATTTTAACCATCTTTTCAAAACTGTAAATTTGACGCTTCTGAACTCACGGATGGCACGGACATCATCTACGACAGTAATTTTAAAACCGATAATGTCAATTGTGACATCACTGATGATGTCATAATTGATTTTAACCATCTTTTCAAAACTGTAAAATTGATGCTTCTGAACTCACGGATGGCACAGACATCATCTACGACAGTAATTTTAAAACCGATTATGTCAATTGTGACATCACTGATGATGTCATAATTGATTTCGACCATCTTTTCAAAACTGTAAAATTGACGCTTCTGAACTCACGGATGGCACAGACATCATCTACGACAGTAATTTTAAAACCGATTATGTCAATTGTGACATCACTGATGATGTAATAATTGATTTCGACATCTTTTCAAAACTGTGAAATTGATGCTTCTGAACTCACGAATGGCACAGACATCATCTACGACAGTAATTTTGAAACCGATAATGTCAATTGTGACATCACTGATGATGTCATAATTGATTTTGACCATCTTTTCAAAACTGTAAAATTGACGCTTCTGAACTCACGGATGGCACAGACATCATCTATGACAGTAATTTTAAAACCGATTATGTCAATTGTGACATCACTGATGATGTCATAATTGATTTCGACATCTTTTCAAAACTGTGAAATTGATGCTTCTGAACTCACGAATGGCACGGACATCATCTACGACAGTAATTTTAAAACCGAAAATGTCAATTGTGACATCACTGATGATGTCATAATTGATTTTAACCATCTTTTCAAAACTGTAAATTTGACGATTCTGAACTCACGGATGGCACGGACATCATCTACGACAGTAATTTTAAAACCGATTATGTCAATTGTGACATCACTGATGATGTCATAATTGATTTTGACCATCTTTTCAAAACTGTAAAATTGACGCTTCTGAACTCACGAATGGCACGGACATCATCTACGACAGTAATTTTAAAACCGATAATGTCAATTGTGACATCACTGATGATGTCATAATTGATTTTAACCATCTTTTCAAAACTGTAAATTTGACGATTCTGAACTCACGGATGGCACGGACATCATCTACGACAGTATTTTTAAAACCGATTATGTCAATTGTGACATCACTGATGATGTCATAATTGATTTTGACCATCTTTTCAAAACTGTAAAATTGACGCTTCTGAACTCACGGATGGCACAGACATCATCTACGACAGTAATTTTAAAACCGATTATGTCAATTGTGACATCACTGATGATGTCATAATTGATTTCGACATCTTTTCAAAACTGTGAAATTGATGCTTCTGAACTCACGAATGGCACGGACATCATCTACGACAGTAATTTTAAAACCGATAATGTCAATTGTGACATCACTGATGATGTCATAATTGATTTTAACCATCTTTTCAAAACTGTAAAATTGACGCTTCTGAACTCAAGGATGGCACGGACATCATCTACGACAGTAATTTTAAAACCGATAATGTCAATTGTAACATCACTGATGATGTCATAATTGATTTTAACCTTTTTTTCAAAACTGTAAATTTGACGATTCTGAACTCACGGATGGCACGGACAGCATCTACGACAGTAATTTTAAAACTGATTATGTCAATTGTGACATCACTGATGATGTCATAATTGATTTTGACCATCTTTTCAAAACTGTAAAATTGACGCTTCTGAACTCACGGATGGCACAGACATCATCTACGACAGTAATTTTAAAACCGATTATGTCAATTGTGACATCACTGATGATGTCATAATTGATTTTAACCTTTTTTTCAAAACTGTAAATTTGACGATTCTGAACTCACGGATGGCACGGACAGCATCTACGACAGTAATTTTGAAACCGATAATGTCAATTGTGACATCACTGATGATGTCATAATTGATTTTGACCATCTTTTCAAAACTGTAAAATTGACGCTTCTGAACTCACGGATGGCACAGACATCATCTATGACAGTCATTTTAAAACCGATAATGTCAATTGTGACATCACTGATGATGTCATAATTGATTTTAACCATCTTTTCAAAACTGTAAATTTGACGCTTCTGAACTCACGGATGGCACGGACATCATCTACGACAGTAATTTTAAAACCGATAATATCAATTGTGACATCACTGATGATGTTATAATTGATTTTAACTATCTTTTCAAAACTGTAAATTTGACGCTTCTGAACTCACGGATGGCACGGACATCATCTACGACAGTAATTTTAAAACCGATAATGTCAATTGTGACATCACTGATGATGTCATAATTGATTTTAACCATCTTTTCAAAACTGTAAATTTGACGATTCTGAACTCACGGATGGCACGGACATCATCTACGACAGTAATTTTAAAACCGATTATGTCAATTGTGACATCACTGATGATGTCATAATTGATTTTGACCATCTTTTCAAAACTGTAAAATTTACGCTTCTTAACTCACGGATGGCACAGACATCATCTACGACAGTAATTTTAAAACCGATTATGTCAATTGTGACATCACTGATGATGTCATAATTGATTTTAACCATCTTTTCAAAACTGTAAATTTGACGATTCTGAACTCACGGATGGCACGGACATCATCTACGACAGTAATTTTAAAACCGATTATGTCAATTGTGACATCACTGATGATGTCATAATTGATTTTAACCATCTTTTCAAAACTGTAAATTTGACGCTTCTGAACTCACGGATGGCACGGACATCATCTACGACAGTTATTTTAAAACCGATAATGTCAATTGTGACATCACTGATGATGTCATAATTGATTTTAACAATCTTTTCAAAACTGTAAATTTGACGCTTCTGAACTCACGGATGGCACGGACATCATCTACGACAGTAATTTTAAAACCGATAATGTCAATTGTGACATCAATGATGATGTCATAATTGATTTTAACCATCTTTTCAAAACTGTAAATTTGACGCTTCTGAACTCACGGATGGCACGGACAGCATCTACGACAGTAATTTTAAAACCGATTATGTCAATTGTGACATCACTGATGATGTCATAATTGATTTTGACCATCTTTTCAAAACTGTAAAATTGATGCTTCTGAACTCACGAATGGCACGGACATCATCTACGACAGTAATTTTAAAACCGATTATGTCAATTGTGACATCACTGATGATGTCATAATTGATTTTAACCATCTTTTCAAAACTGTAAAATTGACGCTTCTGAACTCACGGATGGCACGGACATCATCTACGACAGTAATTTTAAAACCGATAATGTCAATTGTGACATCACTGATGATGTCATAATTGATTTTAACCTTTTTTTCAAAACTGTAAATTTGACGATTCTGAACTCACTGATGGCACGGACAGCATCTACGACAGTAATTTTAAAACCGATTATGTCAATTGTGACATCACTGATGATGTCATAATTGATTTTGACCATCTTTTCAAAACTGTAAAATTGATGCTTCTGAACTCACGGATGGCACAGACATCATCTACGACAGTAATTTTAAAACCGATTATGTCAATTGTGACATCACTGATGATGTCATAATTGATTTCGATTATCTTTTCAAAACTGTAAAATTGACGCTTCTGAACTCACGGATGGCACAGACATCATCTACGACAGTAATTTTAAAACCGATTATGTCAATTGTGACATCACTGATGATGTAATAATTGATTTCGACATCTTTTCAAAACTGTGAAATTGATGCTTCTGAACTCACGAATGGCACAGACATCATCTACGACAGTAATTTTGAAACCGATAATGTCAATTGTGACATCACTGATGATGTCATAATTGATTTCGACCATCTTTTCAAAACTGTAAAATTGACGCTTCTGAACTCACGGATGGCACAGACATCATCTATGACAGTAATTTTAAAACCGATTATGTCAATTGTGACATCACTGATGATGTCATAATTGATTTCGACATCTTTTCAAAACTGTGAAATTGATGCTTCTGAACTCACGAATGGCACGGACATCATCTACGACAGTAATTTTAAAACCGAAAATGTCAATTGTGACATCACTGATGATGTCATAATTGATTTTAACCATCTTTTCAAAACTGTAAATTTGACGATTCTGAACTCACAGATGGCACGGACAGCATAGCATCTACGACAGTAATTTTAAAACCGATTATGTCAATTGTGACATCACTGATGATGTCATAATTGATTTCGACATCTTTTCAAAACTGAAATTGATGCTTCTGAACTCACGAATGGTACAGACATCATCTACGACAGTAATTTTGAAACCGATAATGTCAATTATGACATCACTGATGATGTCATAATTGATTTTGACCATCTTTTCAAAACTGTAAAATTGACGCTTCTGAACTCACGGATGGCACAGACATCATCTATGACAGTAATTTTAAAACCGATTATGTCAATTGTGACATCACTGATGATGTCATAATTGATTTCGACATCTTTTCAAAACTGTGAAATTGATGCTTCTGAACTCACGGATGGCACGGACATCCTCTACGACAGTAATTTTAAAACCGAAAATGTCAATTGTGACATCACTGATGATGTCATAATTGATTTTAACCATCTTTTCAACACTGTAAATTTGACGATTCTGAACTCACGGATGGCACGGACATCATCTACGACAGTAATTTTAAAACCGATTATGTCAATTGTGACATCACTGATGATGTCATAATTGATTTTGACCATCTTTTCAAAACTGTAAAATTGACGCTTCTGAACTCACGAATGGCACGGACATCATCTACGACAGTAATTTTAAAACCGATAATGTCAATTGTGACATCACTGATGATGTCATAATTGATTTTAACCATCTTTTCAAAACTGTAAATTTGACGCTTCTGAACTCACGGATGGCACGGACATCATCTACGACAGTAATTTTAAAACTGATAATGTCAATTGTGACATCACTGATGATGTCATAATTGATTTTAACCATCTTTTCAAAACTGTAAATTTGACGCTTCTGAACTCACGGATGGCACGGACATCATCTACGACAGTAATTTTAAAACCGATAATGTCAATTGTGACATCACTGATGATGTCATAATTGATTTTGACCATCTTTTCAAAACTGTAAAATTGACGCTTCTGAACTCACGGATGGCACAGACATCATCTACGACAGTAATTTTAAAACCGATTATGTCAATTGTGACATCACTGATGATGTAATAATTGATTTCGACATCTTTTCAAAACTGTGAAATTGATGCTTCTGAACTCACGAATGGCACAGACATCATCTACGACAGTAATTTTGAAACCGATAATGTCAATTGTGACATCACTGATGATGTCATAATTGATTTCGACCATCTTTTCAAAACTGTAAAATTGACGCTTCTGAACTCACGGATGGCACAGACATCATCTATGACAGTAATTTTAAAACCGATTATGTCAATTGTGACATCACTGATGATGTCATAATTGATTTCGACATCTTTTCAAAACTGTGAAATTGATGCTTCTGAACTCACGAATGGCACGGACATCATCTACGACAGTAATTTTAAAACCGAAAATGTCAATTGTGACATCACTGATGATGTCATAATTGATTTTAACCATCTTTTCAAAACTGTAAATTTGACGATTCTGAATCCACGGATGGCACGGACATCATCTACGACAGTAATTTTAAAACCGATTATGTAAATTGTGACATCACTGATGATGTCATAATTGATTTTGACCATCTTTTCAAAACTGTAAAATAGACGCTTCTGAACTCACGAATGGCACGGACATCATCTACGACAGTAATTTTAAAACCGATAATGTCAATTGTGACATCACTGATGATGTCATAATTGATTTTAACCATCTTTTCAAAACTGTAAATTTGACGATTCTGAACTCACGGATGGCACGGACATCATCTACGACAGTATTTTTAAAACCGATTATGTCAATTGTGACATCACTGATGATGTCATAATTGATTTTGACCATCTTTTCAAAACTGTAAAATTGACGCTTCTGAACTCACGGATGGCACAGACATCATCTACGACAGTAATTTTAAAACCGATTATGTCAATTGTGACATCACTGATGATGTCATAATTGATTTCGACATCTTTTCAAAACTGTGAAATTGATGCTTCTGAACTCACGAATGGCACGGACATCATCTACGACAGTAATTTTAAAACCGATAATGTCAATTGTGACATCACTGATGATGTCATAATTGATTTTAACCATCTTTTCAAAACTGTAAAATTGACGCTTCTGAACTCAAGGATGGCACGGACATCATCTACGACAGTAATTTTAAAACCGATAATGTCAATTGTGACATCACTGATGATGTCATAATTGATTTTAACCTTTTTTTCAAAACTGTAAATTTGATGATTCTGAACTCACGGATGGCACGGACAGCATCTACGACAGTAATTTTAAAACCGATTATGTCAATTGTGACATCACTGATGATGTCATAATTGATTTTGACCATCTTTTCAAAACTGTAAAATTGACGCTTCTGAACTCACGGATGGCACAGACATCATCTACGACAGTAATTTTAAAACCGATTATGTCAATTGTGACATCACTGATGATGTCATAATTGATTTTAACCTTTTTTTCAAAACTGTAAATTTGACGATTCTGAACTCACGGATGGCACGGACAGCATCTACGACAGTAATTTTGAAACCGATAATGTCAATTGTGACATCACTGATGATGTCATAATTGATTTTGACCATCTTTTCAAAACTGTAAAATTGACGCTTCTGAACTCACGGATGGCACAGACATCATCTATGACAGTCATTTTAAAACCGATAATGTCAATTGTGACATCACTGATGATGTCATAATTGATTTTAACCATCTTTTCAAAACTGTAAATTTGACGCTTCTGAACTCACGGATGGCACGGACATCATCTACGACAGTAATTTTAAAACCGATAATATCAATTGTGACATCACTGATGATGTCATAATTGATTTTAACCATCTTTTCAAAACTGTAAATTTGACGATTCTGAACTCACGGATGGCACGGACATCATCTACGACAGTAATTTTAAAACCGATTATGTCAATTGTGACATCACTGATGATGTCATAATTGATTTTAACCATCTTTTCAAAACTGTAAATTTGACGCTTCTGAACTCACGGATGGCACGGACATAATCTACGACAGTTATTTTAAAACCGATAATGTCAATTGTGACATCACTGATGATGTCATAATTGATTTTAACCATCTTTTCAAAACTGTAAATTTGACGCTTCTGAACTCACGGATGGCACGGACATCATCTACGACAGTAATTTTAAAACCGATAATGTCAATTGTGACATCACTGATGATGTCATAATTGATTTTAACCATCTTTTCAAAACTGTAAAATTGATGCTTCTGAACTCACGGATGGCACAGACATCATCTACGACAGTAATTTTAAAACCGATTATGTCAATTGTGACATCACTGATGATGTCATAATTGATTTCGACCATCTTTTCAAAACTGTAAAATTGACGCTTCTGAACTCACGGATGGCACAGACATCATCTACGACAGTAATTTTAAAACCGATTATGTCAATTGTGACATCACTGATGATGTAATAATTGATTTCGACATCTTTTCAAAACTGTGAAATTGATGCTTCTGAACTCACGAATGGCACAGACATCATCTACGACAGTAATTTTGAAACCGATAATGTCAATTGTGACATCACTGATGATGTCATAATTGATTTTGACCATCTTTTCAAAACTGTAAAATTGACGCTTCTGAACTCACGGATGGCACAGACATCATCTATGACAGTAATTTTAAAACCGATTATGTCAATTGTGACATCACTGATGATGTCATAATTGATTTCGACATCTTTTCAAAACTGTGAAATTGATGCTTCTGAACTCACGAATGGCACGGACATCATCTACGACAGTAATTTTAAAACCGAAAATGTCAATTGTGACATCACTGATGATGTCATAATTGATTTTAACCATCTTTTCAAAACTGTAAATTTGACGATTCTGAACTCACGGATGGCACGGACATCATCTACGACAGTAATTTTAAAACCGATTATGTCAATTGTGACATCACTGATGATGTCATAATTGATTTTGACCATCTTTTCAAAACTGTAAAATTGACGCTTCTGAACTCACGAATGGCACGGACATCATCTACGACAGTAATTTTAAAACCGATAATGTCAATTGTGACATCACTGATGATGTCATAATTGATTTTAACCATCTTTTCAAAACTGTAAATTTGACGATTCTGAACTCACGGATGGCACGGACATCATCTACGACAGTATTTTTAAAACCGATTATGTCAATTGTGACATCACTGATGATGTCATAATTGATTTTGACCATCTTTTCAAAACTGTAAAATTGACGCTTCTGAACTCACGGATGGCACAGACATCATCTACGACAGTAATTTTAAAACCGATTATGTCAATTGTGACATCACTGATGATGTCATAATTGATTTCGACATCTTTTCAAAACTGTGAAATTGATGCTTCTGAACTCACGAATGGCACGGACATCATCTACGACAGTAATTTTAAAACCGATAATGTCAATTGTGACATCACTGATGATGTCATAATTGATTTTAACCATCTTTTCAAAACTGTAAAATTGACGCTTCTGAACTCAAGGATGGCACGGACATCATCTACGACAGTAATTTTAAAACCGATAATGTCAATTGTGACATCACTGATGATGTCATAATTGATTTTAACCTTTTTTTCAAAACTGTAAATTTGACGATTCTGAACTCACGGATGGCACGGACAGCATCTACGACATTAATTTTAAAACCGATTATGTCAATTGTGACATCACTGATGATGTCATAATTGATTTTGACCATCTTTTCAAAACTGTAAAATTGACGCTTCTGAACTCACGGATGGCACAGACATCATCTACGACAGTAATTTTAAAACCGATTATGTCAATTGTGACATCACTGATGATGTCATAATTGATTTTAACCTTTTTTTCAAAACTGTAAATTTGACGATTCTGAACTCACGGATGGCACGGACAGCATCTACGACAGTAATTTTGAAACCGATAATGTCAATTGTGACATCACTG
The DNA here is from genome assembly GCF_055691185.1 of Crinia signifera. NCBI lineage: Eukaryota > Metazoa > Chordata > Amphibia > Anura > Myobatrachidae > Crinia > Crinia signifera. The sequence continues at coordinate 47,164,414 of NC_139225.1, read as the reverse complement.
ATGATGTCATAATTGATTTTGACCATCTTTTCAAAACTGTAAAATTGACGCTTCTGAACTCACGGATGGCACAGACATCATCTATGACAGTCATTTTAAAACCGATAATGTCAATTGTGACATCACTGATGATGTCATAATTGATTTTAACCATCTTTTCAAAACTGTAAATTTGACGCTTCTGAACTCACGGATGGCACGGACATCATCTACGACAGTAATTTTAAAACCGATAATATCAATTGTGACATCACTGATGATGTCATAATTGATTTTAACTATCTTTTCAAAACTGTAAATTTGACGCTTCTGAACTCACGGATGGCACGGACATCATCTACGACAGTAATTTTAAAACCGATAATGTCAATTGTGACATCACTGATGATGTCATAATTAATTTTAACCATCTTTTCAAAACTGTAAATTTGACGATTCTGAACTCACGGATGGCACGGACATCATCTACGACAGTAATTTTAAAACCGATTATGTCAATTGTGACATCACTGATGATGTCATAATTGATTTTGACCATCTTTTCAAAACTGTAAAATTTACGCTTCTTAACTCACGGATGGCACAGACATCATCTACGACAGTAATTTTAAAACCGATTATGTCAATTGTGACATCACTGATGATGTCATAATTGATTTTAACCATCTTTTCAAAACTGTAAATTTGACGATTCTGAACTCACGGATGGCACGGACATCATCTACGACAGTAATTTTAAAACCGATTATGTCAATTGTGACATCACTGATGATGTCATAATTGATTTTAACCATCTTTTCAAAACTGTAAATTTGACGCTTCTGAACTCACGGATGGCACGGACATCATCTACGACAGTTATTTTAAAACCGATAATGTCAATTGTGACATCACTGATGATGTCATAATTGATTTTAACAATCTTTTCAAAACTGTAAATTTGACGCTTCTGAACTCACGGATGGCACGGACATCATCTACGACAGTAATTTTAAAACCGATAATGTCAATTGTGACATCAATGATGATGTCATAATTGATTTTAACCATCTTTTCAAAACTGTAAATTTGACGCTTCTGAACTCACGGATGGCACGGACAGCATCTACGACAGTAATTTTAAAACCGATTATGTCAATTGTGACATCACTGATGATGTCATAATTGATTTTGACCATCTTTTCAAAACTGTAAAATTGACGCTTCTGAACTCACGAATGGCACGGACATCATCTACGACAGTAATTTTAAAACCGATTATGTCAATTGTGACATCACTGATGATGTAATAATTGATTTCAACATCTTTTCAAAACTGTGAAATTGATGCTTCTGAACTCACGAATGGCACAGACATCATCTACGACAGTAATTTTGAAACCGATAATGTCAATTGTGACATCACTGATGATGTCATAATTGATTTTGACCATCTTTTCAAAACTGTAAAATTGACGCTTCTGAACTCACGGATGGCACAGACATCATCTATGACAGTAATTTTAAAACCGATTATGTCAATTGTGACATCACTGATGATGTCATAATTGATTTCGACATCTTTTCAACACTGTAAATTTGACGATTCTGAACTCACGGATGGCACGGACATCATCTACGACAGTAATTTTAAAACCGATTATGTCAATTGTGACATCACTGATGATGTCATAATTGATTTTGACCATCTTTTCAAAACTGTAAAATTGACGCTTCTGAACTCACGAATGGCACGGACATCATCTACGACAGTAATTTTAAAACCGATAATGTCAATTGTGACATCACTGATGATGTCATAATTGATTTTAACCATCTTTTCAAAACTGTAAATTTGACACTTCTGAACTCACGGATGGCACGGACATCATCTACGACAGTAATTTTAAAACCAATAATGTCAATTGTGACATCACTGATGATGTCATAATTGATTTTAACCATCTTTTCAAAACTGTAAATTTGACGCTTCTGAACTCACGGATGGCACGGACATCATCTACGACAGTAATTTTAAAACCGATAATGTCAATTGTGACATCACTGATGATGTCATAATTGATTTTGACCATCTTTTCAAAACTGTAAAATTGACGCTTCTGAACTCACGGATGGCACAGACATCATCTATGACAGTAATTTTAAAACCGATTATGTCAATTGTGACATCACTGATGATGTCATAATTGATTTCGACATCTTTTCAAAACTGTGAAATTGATGCTTCTGAACTCACGAATGGCACGGACATCATCTACGACAGTAATTTTAAAACCGAAAATGTCAATTGTGACATCACTGATGATGTCATAATTGATTTTAACCATCTTTTCAAAACTGTAAATTTGACGATTCTGAACTCACGGATGGCACGGACATCATCTACGACAGTAATTTTAAAACCGATTATGTCAATTGTGACATCACTGATGATGTCATAATTGATTTTGACCATCTTTTCAAAACTGTAAAATTGACGCTTCTGAACTCACGAATGGCACGGACATCATCTACGACAGTAATTTTAAAACCGATAATGTCAATTGTGACATCACTGATGATGTCATAATTGATTTTAACCATCTTTTCAAAACTGTAAATTTGACGATTCTGAACTCACGGATGGCACGGACATCATCTACGACAGTATTTTTAAAACCGATTATGTCAATTGTGACATCACTGATGATGTCATAATTGATTTTGACCATCTTTTCAAAACTGTAAAATTGACGCTTCTGAACTCACGGATGGCACAGACATCATCTACGACAGTAATTTTAAAACCGATTATGTCAATTGTGACATCACTGATGATGTCATAATTGATTTCGACATCTTTTCAAAACTGTGAAATTGATGCTTCTGAACTCACGAATGGCACGGACATCATCTACGACAGTAATTTTAAAACCGATAATGTCAATTGTGACATCACTGATGATGTCATAATTGATTTTAACCATCTTTTCAAAACTGTAAAATTGACGCTTCTGAACTCAAGGATGGCACGGACATCATCTACGACAGTAATTTTAAAACCGATAATGTCAATTGTGACATCACTGATGATGTCATAATTGATTTTAACCTTTTTTTCAAAACTGTAAATTTGACGATTCTGAACTCACGGATGGCACGGACAGCATCTACGACATTAATTTTAAAACCGATTATGTCAATTGTGACATCACTGATGATGTCATAATTGATTTTGACCATCTTTTCAAAACTGTAAAATTGACGCTTCTGAACTCACGGATGGCACAGACATCATCTACGACAGTAATTTTAAAACCGATTATGTCAATTGTGACATCACTGATGATGTCATAATTGATTTTAACCTTTTTTTCAAAACTGTAAATTTGACGATTCTGAACTCACGGATGGCACGGACAGCATCTACGACAGTAATTTTGAAACCGATAATGTCAATTGTGACATCACTGATGATGTCATAATTGATTTTGACCATCTTTTCAAAACTGTAAAATTGACGCTTCTGAACTCACGGATGGCACAGACATCATCTATGACAGTCATTTTAAAACCGATAATGTCAATTGTGACATCACTGATGATGTCATAATTGATTTTAACCATCTTTTCAAAACTGTAAATTTGACGCTTCTGAACTCACGGATGGCACGGACATCATCTACGACAGTAATTTTAAAACCGATAATATCAATTGTGACATCACTGATGATGTCATAATTGATTTTAACTATCTTTTCAAAACTGTAAATTTGACGCTTCTGAACTCACGGATGGCACGGACATCATCTACGACAGTAATTTTAAAACCGATAATGTCAATTGTGACATCACTGATGATGTCATAATTAATTTTAACCATCTTTTCAAAACTGTAAATTTGACGATTCTGAACTCACGGATGGCACGGACATCATCTACGACAGTAATTTTAAAACCGATTATGTCAATTGTGACATCACTGATGATGTCATAATTGATTTTGACCATCTTTTCAAAACTGTAAAATTTACGCTTCTTAACTCACGGATGGCACAGACATCATCTACGACAGTAATTTTAAAACCGATTATGTCAATTGTGACATCACTGATGATGTCATAATTGATTTTAACCATCTTTTCAAAACTGTAAATTTGACGATTCTGAACTCACGGATGGCACGGACATCATCTACGACAGTAATTTTAAAACCGATTATGTCAATTGTGACATCACTGATGATGTCATAATTGATTTTAACCATCTTTTCAAAACTGTAAATTTGACGCTTCTGAACTCACGGATGGCACGGACATCATCTACGACAGTTATTTTAAAACCGATAATGTCAATTGTGACATCACTGATGATGTCATAATTGATTTTAACAATCTTTTCAAAACTGTAAATTTGACGCTTCTGAACTCACGGATGGCACGGACATCATCTACGACAGTAATTTTAAAACCGATAATGTCAATTGTGACATCAATGATGATGTCATAATTGATTTTAACCATCTTTTCAAAACTGTAAATTTGACGCTTCTGAACTCACGGATGGCACGGACAGCATCTACGACAGTAATTTTAAAACCGATTATGTCAATTGTGACATCACTGATGATGTCATAATTGATTTTGACCATCTTTTCAAAACTGTAAAATTGACGCTTCTGAACTCACGAATGGCACGGACATCATCTACGACAGTAATTTTAAAACCGATTATGTCAATTGTGACATCACTGATGATGTAATAATTGATTTCAACATCTTTTCAAAACTGTGAAATTGATGCTTCTGAACTCACGAATGGCACAGACATCATCTACGACAGTAATTTTGAAACCGATAATGTCAATTGTGACATCACTGATGATGTCATAATTGATTTTGACCATCTTTTCAAAACTGTAAAATTGACGCTTCTGAACTCACGGATGGCACAGACATCATCTATGACAGTAATTTTAAAACCGATTATGTCAATTGTGACATCACTGATGATGTCATAATTGATTTCGACATCTTTTCAACACTGTAAATTTGACGATTCTGAACTCACGGATGGCACGGACATCATCTACGACAGTAATTTTAAAACCGATTATGTCAATTGTGACATCACTGATGATGTCATAATTGATTTTGACCATCTTTTCAAAACTGTAAAATTGACGCTTCTGAACTCACGAATGGCACGGACATCATCTACGACAGTAATTTTAAAACCGATAATGTCAATTGTGACATCACTGATGATGTCATAATTGATTTTAACCATCTTTTCAAAACTGTAAATTTGACACTTCTGAACTCACGGATGGCACGGACATCATCTACGACAGTAATTTTAAAACCAATAATGTCAATTGTGACATCACTGATGATGTCATAATTGATTTTAACCATCTTTTCAAAACTGTAAATTTGACGCTTCTGAACTCACGGATGGCACGGACATCATCTACGACAGTAATTTTAAAACCGATAATGTCAATTGTGACATCACTGATGATGTCATAATTGATTTTAACCATCTTTTCAAAACTGTAAAATTGACGCTTCTGAACTCACGGATGGCACAGACATCATCTACGACAGTAATTTTAAAACCGATTATGTCAATTGTGACATCACTGATGATGTAATAATTGATTTCGACATCTTTTCAAAACTGGGAAATTGATGCTTCTGAACTCACGAATGGCACAGACATCATCTACGACAGTAATTTTAAAACCGATAATGTCAATTGTGACATCACTGATGATGTCATAATTGATTTTGACCATCTTTTCAAAACTGTAAAAATTAGGCTTCTGAACTCACGGATGGCAAAGACATCATCTACGACAGTAATTTTAAAACCGATTATGTCAATTGTGACATCACTGATGATGTCATAATTGATTTCGACATCTTTTCAAAACTGTGAAATTGATGCTTCTGAACTCACGAATGGCACGGACATCATCTACGACAGTAATTTTAAAACCGATAATGTCAATTGTGACATCACTGATGATGTCATAATTGATTTTAACCATCTTTTCAAAACTGTAAATTTGACGCTTCTGAACTCACGGATGGCACGGACATCATCTACGACAGTAATTTTAAAACCGATAATGTCAATTGTGACATCACTGATGATGTCATAATTGATTTTAACCATCTTTTCAAAACTGTAAATTTGACGATTCTGAACTCACGGATGGCACGGACATCATCTACGACAGTAATTTTAAAACCGATTATGTCAATTGTGACATCACTGATGATGTCATAATTGATTTTAACCATCGTTTCAAAACTGTAAATTTGACGCTTCTGAACTCACGGATGGCACGGACATCATCTACGACAGTTATTTTAAAACCGATAATGTCAATTGTGACATCACTGATGATGTCATAATTGATTTTAACCATCTTTTCAAAACTGTAAATTTGACGCTTCTGAACTCACGGATGGCACGGACATCATCTACGACAGTAATTTTAAAACCGATAATGTCAATTGTGACATCACTGATGATGTCATAATTGATTTTAACCATCTTTTCAAAACTGTAAATTTGACGATTCTGAACTCACGGATGGCACGGACAGCATCTACGACAGTAATTTTAAAACCGAATATGTCAATTGTGACATCACTGATGATGTCATAATTGATTTTGACCATCTTTTCAAAATTGTAAAATTGACGCTTCTAAACTCACGGATGGCACAGACATCATCTACGACAGTAATTTTAAAACCGATAATGTCAATTGTGACATCACTGATGATGTCATAATTGATTTTAACCATCTTTTCAAAACTGTAAAATTGACGCTTCTGAACTCACGGATGGCACGGACATCATCTACGACAGTAATTTTAAAACCGATAATGTCAATTGTGACATCACTGATGATGTCATAATTGATTTTAACCTTTTTTTCAAAACTGTAAATTTGACGATTCTGAACTTACGGATGGCACGGACAGCATCTACGACAGTAATTTTAAAACCGATTATGTCAATTGTGACATCACTGATGATGTCATAATTGATTTTGACCATCTTTTCAAAACTGTAAAATTGACGCTTCTGAACTCACGGATGGCACAGACATCATCTACGACAGTAATTTTAAAACCGATTATGTCAATTGTGACATCACTGATGATGTAATAATTGATTTCGACATCTTTTCAAAACTGTGAAATTGATGCTTCTGAACTCACGAATGGCACAGACATCATCTACGACAGTAATTTTGAAACCGATAATGTCAATTGTGACATCACTGATGATGTCATAATTGATTTTGACCATCTTTTCAAAACTGTAAAATTGACGCTTCTGAACTCACGGATGGCACAGACATCATCTATGACAGTAATTTTAAAACCGATTATGTCAATTGTGACATCACTGATGATGTCATAATTGATTTCGACATCTTTTCAAAACTGTGAAATTGATGCTTCTGAACTCACGAATGGCACGGACATCATCTACGACAGTAATTTTAAAACCGAAAATGTCAATTGTGACATCACTGATGATGTCATAATTGATTTTAACCATCTTTTCAAAACTGTAAATTTGACGATTCTGAATCCACGGATGGCACGGACATCATCTACGACAGTAATTTTAAAACCGATTATGTAAATTGTGACATCACTGATGATGTCATAATTGATTTTGACCATCTTTTCAAAACTGTAAAATAGACGCTTCTGAACTCACGAATGGCACGGACATCATCTACGACAGTAATTTTAAAACCGATAATGTCAATTGTGACATCACTGATGATGTCATAATTGATTTTAACCATCTTTTCAAAACTGTAAATTTGACGATTCTGAACTCACGGATGGCACGGACATCATCTACGACAGTATTTTTAAAACCGATTATGTCAATTGTGACATCACTGATGATGTCATAATTGATTTTGACCATCTTTTCAAAACTGTAAAATTGACGCTTCTGAACTCACGGATGGCACAGACATCATCTACGACAGTAATTTTAAAACCGATTATGTCAATTGTGACATCACTGATGATGTCATAATTGATTTCGACATCTTTTCAAAACTGTGAAATTGATGCTTCTGAACTCACGAATGGCACGGACATCATCTACGACAGTAATTTTAAAACCGATAATGTCAATTGTGACATCACTGATGATGTCATAATTGATTTTACCATCTTTTCAAAACTGTAAAATTGACGCTTCTGAACTCAAGGATGGCACGGACATCATCTACGACAGTAATTTTAAAACCGATAATGTCAATTGTGACATCACTGATGATGTCATAATTGATTTTAACCTTTTTTTCAAAACTGTAAATTTGACGATTCTGAACTCACGGATGGCACGGACAGCATCTACGACAGTAATTTTAAAACCGATAATGTCAATTGTGACATCACTGATGATGTCATAATTGATTTTAACCATCTTTTCAAAACTGTAAATTTGACGCTTCTGAACTCACGGATGGCACGGACATCATCTACGACAGTAATTTTAAAACCGATAATGTCAATTGTGACATCACTGATGATGTCATAATTGATTTTAACCATCTTTTCAAAACTGTAAATTTGACGATTCTGAACTCACGGATGGCACGGACAGCATCTACGACAGTAATTTTAAAACCGATTATGTCAATTGTGACATCACTGATGATGTCATAATTGATTTTGACCATCTTTTCAAAATTGTAAAATTGACGCTTCTAAACTCACGGATGGCACAGACATCATCTACGACAGTAATTTTAAAACCGATAATGTCAATTGTGACATCACTGATGATGTCATAATTGATTTTAACCATCTTTTCAAAACTGTAAAATTGACGCTTCTGAACTCACGGATGGCACGGACATCATCTACGACAGTAATTTTAAAACCGATAATGTCAATTGTGACATCACTGATGATGTCATAATTGATTTTAACCTTTTTTTCAAAACTGTAAATTTGACGATTCTGAACTTACGGATGGCACGGACAGCATCTACGACAGTAATTTTAAAACCGATTATGTCAATTGTGACATCACTGATGATGTCATAATTGATTTTGACCATCTTTTCAAAACTGTAAAATTGACGCTTCTGAACTCACGGATGGCACAGACATCATCTACGACAGTAATTTTAAAACCGATTATGTCAATTGTGACATCACTGATGATGTAATAATTGATTTCGACATCTTTTCAAAACTGTGAAATTGATGCTTCTGAACTCACGAATGGCACAGACATCATCTACGACAGTAATTTTGAAACCGATAATGTCAATTGTGACATCACTGATGATGTCATAATTGATTTTGACCATCTTTTCAAAACTGTAAAATTGACGCTTCTGAACTCACGGATGGCACAGACATCATCTATGACAGTAATTTTAAAACCGATTATGTCAATTGTGACATCACTGATGATGTCATAATTGATTTCGACATCTTTTCAAAACTGTGAAATTGATGCTTCTGAACTCACGAATGGCACGGACATCATCTACGACAGTAATTTTAAAACCGAAAATGTCAATTGTGACATCACTGATGATGTCATAATTGATTTTAACCATCTTTTCAAAACTGTAAATTTGACGATTCTGAATCCACGGATGGCACGGACATCATCTACGACAGTAATTTTAAAACCGATTATGTAAATTGTGACATCACTGATGATGTCATAATTGATTTTGACCATCTTTTCAAAACTGTAAAATAGACGCTTCTGAACTCACGAATGGCACGGACATCATCTACGACAGTAATTTTAAAACCGATAATGTCAATTGTGACATCACTGATGATGTCATAATTGATTTTAACCATCTTTTCAAAACTGTAAATTTGACGATTCTGAACTCACGGATGGCACGGACATCATCTACGACAGTATTTTTAAAACCGATTATGTCAATTGTGACATCACTGATGATGTCATAATTGATTTTGACCATCTTTTCAAAACTGTAAAATTGACGCTTCTGAACTCACGGATGGCACAGACATCATCTACGACAGTAATTTCAAAACCGATTATGTCAATTGTGACATCACTGATGATGTCATAATTGATTTCGACATCTTTTCAAAACTGTGAAATTGATGCTTCTGAACTCACGAATGGCACGGACATCATCTACGACAGTAATTTTAAAACCGATAATGTCAATTGTGACATCACTGATGATGTCATAATTGATTTTAACCATCTTTTCAAAAGTGTAAAATTGACGCTTCTGAACTCAAGGATGGCACGGACATCATCTACGACAGTAATTTTAGAACCGATAATGTCAATTGTGACATCACTGATGATGTCATAATTGATTTTAACCTTTTTTTCAAAACTGTAAATTTGACGATTCTGAACTCACGGATGGCACGGACAGCATCTACGACAGTAATTTTAAAACCGATAATGTCAATTGTGACATCACTGATGATGTCATAATTGATTTTAACCATCTTTTCAAAACTGTAAATTTGACGCTTCTGAACTCACGGATGGCACGGACATCATCTACGACAGTAATTTTAAAACCGATAATGTCAATTGTGACATCACTGATGATGTCATAATTGATTTTAACCATCTTTTCAAAACTGTAAATTTGACGATTCTGAACTCACGGATGGCACGGACAGCATCTACGACAGTAATTTTAAAACCGATTATGTCAATTGTGACATCACTGATGATGTCATAATTGATTTTGACCATCTTTTCAAAATTGTAAAATTGACGCTTCTAAACTCACGGATGGCACAGACATCATCTACGACAGTAATTTTAAAACCGATAATGTCAATTGTGACATCACTGATGATGTCATAATTGATTTTAACCATCTTTTCAAAACTGTAAAATTGACGCTTCTGAACTCACGGATGGCACGGACATCATCTACGACAGTAATTTTAAAACCGATAATGTCAATTGTGACATCACTGATGATGTCATAATTGATTTTAACCTTTTTTTCAAAACTGTAAATTTGACGATTCTGAACTTACGGATGGCACGGACAGCATCTACGACAGTAATTTTAAAACCGATTATGTCAATTGTGACATCACTGATGATGTCATAATTGATTTTGACCATCTTTTCAAAATTGTAAAATTGACGCTTCTAAACTCACGGATGGCACAGACATCATCTACGACAGTAATTTTAAAACCGATAATGTCAATTGTGACATCACTGATGATGTCATAATTGATTTTAACCATCTTTTCAAAACTGTAAAATTGACGCTTCTGAACTCACGGATGGCACGGACATCATCTACGACAGTAATTTTAAAACCGATAATGTCAATTGTGACATCACTGATGATGTCATAATTGATTTTAACCTTTTTTTCAAAACTGTAAATTTGACGATTCTGAACTTACGGATGGCACGGACAGCATCTACGACAGTAATTTTAAAACCGATTATGTCAATTGTGACATCACTGATGATGTCATAATTGATTTTGACCATCTTTTCAAAACTGTAAAATTGACGCTTCTGAACTCACGGATGGCACAGACATCATCTACGACAGTAATTTTAAAACCGATTATGTCAATTGTGACATCACTGATGATGTAATAATTGATTTCGACATCTTTTCAAAACTGTGAAATTGATGCTTCTGAACTCACGAATGGCACAGACATCATCTACGACAGTAATTTTGAAACCGATAATGTCAATTGTGACATCACTGATGATGTCATAATTGATTTTGACCATCTTTTCAAAACTGTAAAATTGACGCTTCTGAACTCACGGATGGCACAGACATCATCTATGACAGTAATTTTAAAACCGATTATGTCAATTGTGACATCACTGATGATGTCATAATTGATTTCGACATCTTTTCAAAACGGTGAAATTGATGCTTCTGAACTCACGGATGGCACGGACATCATCTACGACAGTAATTTTAAAACCGAAAATGTCAATTGTGACATCACTGATGATGTCATAATTGATTTTAACCATCTTTTCAAAACTGTAAATTTGACGATTCTGAACTCACGGATGGCACGGACATCATCTACGACAGTAATTTTAAAACCGATTATGTCAATTGTGACATCACTGATGATGTCATAATTGATTTTAACCATCTTTTCAAAACTGTAAATTTGACGCTTCTGAACTCACGGATGGCACGGACATCATCTACGACAGTAATTTTAAAACCGATAATGTCAATTGTGACATCACTGATGATGTCATAATTGATTTTAACCATCTTTTCAAAACTGTAAATTTGACGCTTCTGAACTCACGGATGGCACGGACATCATCTACGACAGTAATTTTAAAACCGATAATGTCAATTGTGACATCACTGATGATGTCATAATTGATTTTAACCATCTTTTCAAAACTGTAAAATTGACGCTTCTGAACTCACGGATGGCACAGACATCATCTACGACAGTAATTTTAAAACCGATTATGTCAATTGTGACATCACTGATGATGTAATAATTGATTTTGACATCTTTTCAAAACTGTGAAATTGATGCTTCTGAACTCACGAATGGCACAGACATCATCTACGACAGTAATTTTAAAACCGATAATGTCAATTGTGACATCACTGATGATGTCATAATTGATTTTGACCATCTTTTCAAAACTGTAAAAATGACGCTTCTGAACTCACGGATGGCACAGACATCATCTACGACAGTAATTTTAAAACCGATTATGTCAATTGTGACATCACTGATGATGTCATAATTGATTTCGACATCTTTTCAAAACTGTGAAATTGATGCTTCTGAACTCACGAATGGCACGAACATCATCTACGACAGTAATTTTAAAACTGATAATGTCAATTGTGACATCACTGATAATGTCATAATTGATTTTAACCATCTTTTCAAAACTGTAAAATTGACGCTTCTGAACTCACGGATGGTACGGACATCATCTACGACAGTAATTTTAAAACCGATAATGTCAATTGTGACATCACTGATGATGTCATAATTGATTTTAACCTTTTTTTCAAAACTGTAAATTTGACGATTCTGAACTCACGGATGGCACGGACAGCATCTACGACAGTAATTTTAAAACCGATTATGTCAATTGTGACATCACTGATGATGTCATAATTGATTTTGACCATCTTTTCAAAACTGTAAAATTGACGCATCTGAACTCACGGATGGCACAGACATCATCTACGACAGTAATTTTAAAACCGATTATGTCAATTGTGACATCACTGATGATGTAATAATTGATTTCGACATCTTTTCAAAACTGTGAAATTGATGCTTCTGAACTCACGAATGGCACAGACATCATCTACGACAGTAATTTTGAAACCGATAATGTCAATTGTGACATCACTGATGATGTCATAATTGATTTTGACCATCTTTTCAAAACTGTAAAATTGACGCTTCTGAACTCACGGATGGCACAGACATCATCTATGACAGTAATTTTAAAACCGATTATGTCAATTGTGACATCACTGATGATGTCATAATTGATTTCGACATCTTTTCAAAACTGTGAAATTGATGCTTCTGAACTCACGAATGGCACGGACATCATCTACGACAGTAATTTTAAAACCGAAAATGTCAATTGTGACATCACTGATGATGTCATAATTGTTTTTAACCATCTTTTCAAAACTGTAAATTTGACGATTCTGAACTCACGGATGGCACGGACATCATCTACGACAGTAATTTTAAAACCGATTATGTCAATTGTGACATCACTGATGATGTCATAATTGATTTTGACCATCTTTTCAAAACTGTAAAATTGACTCTTCTGAACTCACGAATGGTACGGACATCATCTACGACAGTAATTTTAAAACCGATAATGTCAATTGTGACATCACTGATGATGTCATAATTGATTTTAACCATCTTTTCAAAACTGTAAATTTGACGCTTCTGAACTCACGGATGGCACGGACTGTTAGCGTCTCGGACGCTCGGCTGCCGCGGGCCGGTGCACAGAGGGTGCACACGGCACTTCCGCCCGGCTCAGCCGAGCGCCCGTCCGTCACTTCCGCCAGGCGGAGTGACACAACTTCCGCCCGGCGGGGACGCACTGCACCCAGCCCCCGGCGTTCCCCTGCAGCCGCTCAGCGGTCGCCTGGCAACAGGGGACGCCGGGAAACGCGCGCTCGGCCATCCTGATAGGTCCATTTTCCGGAGGCCGGCCTGGCCAGGCGGCGCCATGATTGGCTGCACCATTCCTCTTAAGGAATGGACACAGGCAACATGGCGCCGGTTATAGTTCTCAGCACCCGCTGTTTACTCCCGGTCCCTGGTGTCTTTGGTCACCAGCATCTCAGCCCCCGCTCCTTGAGAGTTGTTCCTGGTCTCCTGTTCCGTGGAAGAGCTGTGTCCCTGCAGTGCTGTGCTTGCACCTTCATCCATTCCTTCCCTCCGTGGTTGCTGATAGCTCCATCCTTCCTGGGCCTTCCTTGCAGTTGATCCACATTCTCCATCCTTCCGTGGGTCACGTAAGTCCTCCAGTGGAGCCCGGGTATTTTGCATTTCCCTCCTGAGCCCTCCGTGGCTTCTCTCTCGCTCCGTGGGTCCGCAGTTCGTTCCGGTCCCTCCTGTTCTTTATCCTTTTCGGTTCTTCCGTTGTCTGTCTCCCTAGTTCCCGTCAGGCAGGGGTTCACCCCTTTCCATCTCTGGTGTCTGCGACTGGGTCGCTATTCCCGTCTTTGGCCTGGTGCCGGTAGTCAGGGGTACTTTTCCAGCTAGGCCCTGTAGTCAGAATATCCTTTTGAGCTACCCCCTGACGATTGCTCACCCCTTGTCTGTACCTAACTGTTGGCTGCATCGGGGTTGGAGCAGGCTTAACCGGCTCCTTCAGACGCGGCGGCTACAGGCGAAGCCTAGCACTCGCAGGGGTGTTCCATCTGCCCGGGGGACTCAACAGAGTCAGCGTAGGTTTCGCTGTGGCCGTCCTGAACAGCGGTCCCAGCTACGGGCTCACGCCTGACCTTCTAACCTTTCCTTCCTGTAGTTCCACCCATTACCTCGGCAGGTATCGTAACATTATAACCGGCCATACAGGTTATATAACTTTTTATTTATATAGCAAAATTCAGGCTGAGTGTGGAGATGAATCCCACACCTCAGACTTTTGCAGATCAGGTCCAGGGGTTGACACAAATGGTTCGAGAGTTGTCTCTAAAAGTTGCCTCACAAGAACAAAGGGTTCGACCTCCAGATCCAATGATTCAGGAGCCAAAAGTTAATTTGCCTGATCGTTTTTCAGGAGATCGGAGGGCCTTTTTTAACTTCCGTGAAAGTTGCAAACTATATTTTCGACTTAGGCCTCGGTCTTCCGGTTCTGAGTCTCAACGAGTGGGCTTAGTAATGTCACTCCTGCAAGGAGACCCTCAGACCTGGGCATTTGGCCTCCCTGCCGACAGTCCAGTCTTGTCATCAGTGGAGAATTTCTTTTCCTCCCTAGGTCTCCTCTATGATGATCCCGACAGGGAAGCCTCTGCAGAAACCCACCTCCGGGCCTTAAAACAGGGAAGGGACCCAGCAGAGGCTTACTGTACGGAGTTTCGCCGTTGGTCGAATGACTGCGGCTGGAATGACTCCGCTCTACGGAGCCAATTCCGTTGTGGGCTTTCTGACGCCATTAAGGATAGCCTAATTCAGTACCCAGTACCCACGTCCCTGGATAAACTCATGGAATTGGCTATCCGAATTGACCGCCGCCTCCGTGAGCGAAGGTCAGAACGAGGGGCTCAAATACGTCCCCTTCCATTTGTTCCCCTGGTCCCCGAGGACAGTGAAGAACCCATGCAAATTGGGGCGACTCGCATCTCCTCGGAAGAAAGAGCACGTCGGTTCAGTGCTGGCTTATGCTTGTACTGTGGAGGCAAAGGACATCTGCTCCGTAATTGTCCTATCAGGCCAGTAAAAGCCCAGGCCAAGTGAACAAGGAGAGGGTTCACTTAGGCCTTCAGCTTTTTTTCTCTCAAGATTCCTTATTAGTTCCTTGTTGTATTTCGTTTCAAGAAAATAATTTTTCTGGTACCGCCTTTATTGATAGTGGTGCTGCAGGAAATTTTCTTGATATTTCCTTAGCCCGTAGTTTAGGTATTCCTTTTCTCAAGCTGAATGGTTTTATCACCCTAAGGGGTTTAGACGGGAATGTACTGTCTAATGGAGCAATCTCCTTTCAAACACCCCTGGTTAGTAAAACACAATCCCGTCATTGACTGGAGTACCGGCGAGATTGCTCGTTGGAGTCCTTACTGCTCGGAACAATGTGTTCACATCCCGTTGGTTCAGGCTACTGTGTCCATTTCCGAGATTCCTGCCCCGTATGTAGATTTTTCCGACGTATTTTCCAAAGGGAAAGCAGACAATCTTCCACCACATCGTTCCTACGATTGTGGCATCAAGCTCATTCCCGATGCTCCTCTGCCCAAGGGAAGATTGTACGCCTTGTCTATCCCTGAAACCAAGGCCATGGATGAATACGTCCAAGAAAGCCTCAAGAAGGGGTTCATCCGACCCTCTAAATCTCCCCTTAGTGCCGGTTTCTTTTTTGTGGAAAAAAAAGACGGCTCTCTCAGGCCTTGTATTGATTTTCGGGCCCTCAATAAAATCACGGTGAAAAATACATATCCCCTTCCCTTGATTTCAGTAATTTTTGATCAATTGCGGTCGGCCACCATCTTCACTAAAATTGATCTCAGGGGAGCTTACAATCTCATCCGAATCAAGGAGGGCGATGAATGGAAGACGGCGTTTAGTACTCAGTCTGGGCATTATGAATATCTAGTAATGCCTTTTGGTCTCTCCAACGCCCCAGCCGTTTTTCAAGATCTTATAAATGACGTCCTCCGTGATTTTTTGGGCCGATTTGTTGTCGTATATTTAGACGACATTCTGATTTTTTCCCGAGATATCAGATCACATAGGGACCAAGTTAGACAAGTCCTGCAAAAGTTAAGAGAAAACCAGTTATTTGCTAAACTTGAGAAATGTGAATTTGAGGTGTCTCAAGTCTCTTTTTTGGGGTACATAATCTCCTCCGAAGGATTCCAAATGGATCCCAAGAAACTCCAGGCCATTGTGGATTGGTCTCGGCCCACCAACTTGAAGGCAATCCAACGATTTCTTGGATTTGCTAATTATTATAGACGTTTCATTCATTCGTTTTCTTCTATAGTGGCGCCTCTGGTTGCACTAACAAAGAAAGGATCCGACCCAGCTAATTGGTCACCTCAAGTTGAGCAGGCATTTCAGGCACTAAAACAGGCCTTCATCTCCGCTCCCGTTTTAAGACATCCAGATCCTGATCTCCCCTTCATAGTGGAAGTGGATGCCTCCGAGGTAGGAGCCGGAGCAGTTTTGTCCCAAAGGGATCCTAGATCCCTGGAGTTACATCCCTGCGCATATATGTCGAGGAAATTTTCGCCAGCCGAGGCCAATTATGATGTGGGTAATCGAGAGTTACTTGCGGTGAAATGGGCCTTCGATGAATGGCGTCACTGGTTGGAAGGAGCTGTTCATCAAATTTTAGTTCTCACTGATCATAAGAACCTACAGTACATCGAAACTGCCAAAAGGCTCAATGCTCGGCAAGCCCGCTGGGCTTTGTTCTTTATGCGGTTTAATTTTTTAATCTCATACAGACCAGGTTCTAAGAACAGTAGAGCTGACGCGCTTTCTCGCTGTTTTCTCCCCCAGCACGAGATCAGGACTAGCAAGATTCCTATATTACCACCATCCTGTATCCATGCAGGAATCAACCAGACCTTGGAGGGCCTGATTCGTCAAGCCCAGAGTCAGGCTCCTACCCAAACACCTGCCACTCGATTATTCGTACCCGAGTCTCTGCGACGCAGAGTATTGTCTGATCTGCATGATTCTAAAATCGCAGGTCATCCTGGAGTCACCAAAACCTTAGACCTCTTATCCCGGGTGGTCTGGTGGCCAGGAATGGCACTAGATGCCAGGGAATTTGTTCTGTCTTGTCCGGTTTGCGCCCAACATAAGGTCCCCAGGTCTCGACCCCTTGGGGTCCTTGTACCCTTGTCCATTCCTTCCAGGCCATGGTCACATTTAGCCATGGATTTCATAGTTGGGTTACCTGTGTCGTCTCAGTGCCAAGTTATTTGGGTCATCATCGACAGATTTTCTAAGATGGCACATTTTGTGGCTCTTAAGCAGTTGCCTTCTGCCAAGGAGTTGGCTGGGTTATTCCTGCAACATGTGTTTCGACTCCATGGTTTGCCCACCGACATAGTGTCCGATCGAGGCCCACAATTTGTGGCACAATTCTGGAGACTTTTTTGTTCCTCTCTTAAAATAAAGACCAGTTTAACTTCGGCCTTTCACCCACAGTCGAACGGACAGACTGAGCGACTGAACCAGTCCCTTAAGCAGTACTTGCGATGTTTTGTGTCCAAGTTACAGAATGATTGGGTGAGCTTCCTACCATTGGCGGAATTTGCGTATAATAACGCTTACCATTCAGCCTCGAAGGCCTCGCCCTTCTTTGTGGTGTATGGTTTCCATCCACGGGCTAATTCTCTAGGACCAGAAGCCCCTAGATCCTCTTCTTCCTCCGTCTCGCACCTCAGAGTCATTTGGAGAAGAACCCATGAGGCTCTCAAGGTAGCAGCCTTTAAAGAGAAAGTGTTCGCTGACAAGTCCAGACGTCCTTGCCAGTTTAAAGTGGGTGACTGGGTGTGGTTATCCACCCGTAATATCAAACTTCACCAACACTCAGCGAGGTTAGGGCCAAAATACATTGGTCCCTTTCGGATTGTCAGGAGGGTTAATCCGGTGGCCTTTCGGCTTTTGCTGCCCAAGTCCCTCAAAATCGCCAACACTTTTCACGCCTCCCTGCTAAAACCAGTGTTCTTCTCGCGAAAATTTCCCCGCAGGATTAACCCTGGGTCTGCCCCAGTGGTGGTACGGGGTCAGCAGGAATTCCAAGTGGAGAGGATATTAGACTCCAAGTTTCGGAGAGGTTCCCTTCAGTTCTTAGTACATTGGAAGGGTTTCGGTCCAGAAGAGAGGTCTTGGGTGCCCGATGGACATCTGCATGCTCCCAATCTTAAGAGGCTATTCTTTCGGGAGTTTCCATTCAAGCCCGGTGGTAGGGGTTTGTTGACCCCTCCTCAAGGGGGGGGTACTGTTAGCGTCTCGGACGCTCGGCTGCCGCGGGCCGGTGCACAGAGGGTGCACACGGCACTTCCGCCCGGCTCAGCCGAGCGCCCGTCCGTCACTTCCGCCAGGCGGAGTGACACAACTTCCGCCCGGCGGGGACGCACTGCACCCAGCCCCCGGCGTTCCCCTGCCGCCGCTCAGCGGTCGCCTGGCAACAGGGGACGCCGGGAAACGCGCGCTCGGCCATCCTGATAGGTCCATTTTCCGGAGGCCGGCCTGGCCAGGCGGCGCCATGATTGGCTGCACCATTCCTCTTAAGGAATGGACACAGGCAACATGGC
Organism: Crinia signifera; assembly: GCF_055691185.1. Classification (NCBI taxonomy): domain Eukaryota; kingdom Metazoa; phylum Chordata; class Amphibia; order Anura; family Myobatrachidae; genus Crinia; species Crinia signifera. Next base: position 47,144,872 of record NC_139225.1, on the reverse strand, counting down.
GCCGGTTATAGTTCTCAGCACCCGCTGTTTACTCCCGGTCCCTGGTGTCTTTGGTCACCAGCATCTCAGCCCCCGCTCCTTGAGAGTTGTTCCTGGTCTCCTGTTCCGTGGAAGAGCTGTGTCCCTGCAGTGCTGTGCTTGCACCTTCATCCATTCCTTCCCTCCGTGGTTGCTGATAGCTCCATCCTTCCTGGGCCTTCCTTGCAGTTGATACACGTTCTCCATCCTTCCGTGGGTCACGTAAGTCCTCCAGTGGAGCCCGGGTATTTTGCATTTCCCTCCTGAGCCCTCCGTGGCTTCTCTCTCGCTCCGTGGGTCCGCAGTTCGTTCCGGTCCCTCCTGTTCTTTATCCTTTTCGGTTCTTCCGTTGTCTGTCTCCCTAGTTCCCGTCAGGCAGGGGTTCACCCCTTTCCATCTCTGGTGTCTGCGACTGGGTCGCTATTCCCGTCTTTGGCCTGGTGCCGGTAGTCAGGGGTACTTTTCCAGCTAGGCCCTGTAGTCAGAATATCCTTTTGAGCTACCCCCTGACGATTGCTCACCCCTTGTCTGTACCTAACTCCTGGCTGCATCGGGGTTGGAGCAGGCTTAACCGGCTCCTTCGGACGCGGCGGCTACAGGCGAAGCCTAGCACTCGCAGGGGTGTTCCATCTGCCCGGGGGACTCAACAGAGTCAGCGTAGGTTTCGCTGTGGCCGTCCTGAACAGCGGTCCCAGCTACGGGCTCACGCCTGACCTTCTAACCTTTCCTTCCTGTAGTTCCACCCAGTACCTCGGCAGGTATCGTAACACGGACATCATCTACGACAGTAATTTTAAAACCGATAATGTTAATTGTGACATCACTGATGATGTCATAATTGATTTTAACCATCTTTTCAAAACTGTAAATTTGACGATTCTGAACTCACGGATGGCACGGACATCATCTACGACAGTAATTTTAAAACCGATTATGTCAATTGTGACATCACTGATGATGTCATAATTGATTTTGACCATCTTTTCAAAACTGTAAAATTGACGCTTCTGAACTCACGGATGGCACAGACATCATCTACGACAGTAATTTTAAAACCGATTATGTCAATTGTGACATCACTGATGATGTCATAATTGATTTCGACATCTTTTCAAAACAGTGAAATTGGTGCTTCTGAACTCACGAATGGCACGGACATCATCTACGACAGTAATTTTAAAACCGATAATGTCAATTGTGACATCACTGATGATGTCATAATTGATTTTAACCATCTTTTCAAAACTGTAAAATTGACGCTTCTGAACTCAAGGATGGCACGGACATCATCTACGACAGTAATTTTAAAACCGATAATGTCAATTGTGACATCACTGATGATGTCATAATTGATTTTAACCTTTTTTTCAAAACTGTAAATTTGACGATTCTGAACTCACGGATGGCACGGACAGCATCTACGACAGTAATTTTAAAACCGATTATGTCAATTGTGACATCACTGATGATGTCATAATTGATTTTGACCATCTTTTTAAAACTGTAAAATTGACGCTTCTGAACTCACGGATGGCACAGACATCATCTACGACAGTAATTTTAAAACCGATTATGTCAATTGTGACATCACTGATGATGTAATAATTGATTTCGACATCTTTTCAAAACTGTGAAATTGATGCTTCTGAACTCACGAATGGCACAGACATCATCTACGACAGTAATTTTAAAACCGATAATGTCAATTGTGACATCACTGATGATCTCATAATTGATTTTAACCATCTTTTCAAAACTGTAAATTTGACGATTCTGAACTCACGGATGGCACAGACATCATCTACGACAGTAATTTTAAAACCGATTATGTCAATTGTGACATCACTGATGATGTCATAATTGATTTTGACCATCTTTTCAAAACTGTGAAATTGATGCTTCTGAACTCACGGATGGCACGGACATCATCTACGACAGTAATTTTAAAACCGATAATGTCAATTGTGACATCACTGATGATGTCATAATTGATTTTAACCATCTTTTCAAAACTGTAAATTTGACGATTCTGAACTCACGGATGGCACGGACATCATCTACGACAGTAATTTTAAAACCGATTATGTCAATTGTGACATCACTGATGATGTCATAATTGAATTTGACCATCTTTTCAAAACTGTAAAATTGATGCTTCTGAACTCACTGATGGCACGGACTTCATCTACGACAGTAATTTTAAAACCGATTATGTCAATTGTGACATCACTGATGATGTCATAATTGATTTCGACATCTTTTCAAAACTGTGAAATTGATGCTTCTGAACTCACGAATGGCACAGACATCATCTACGACAGTAATTTTAAAACCGATAATGTCAATTGTGACATCACTGATGATGTCATAATTGATTTTAACCATCTTTTCAAAACTGTAAAATTGACGCTTCTGAACTCACGGATGGCACGGACATCATCTACGACAGTAATTTTAAAACCGATAATGTCAATTGTGACATCACTGATGATGTCATAATTGATTTTAACCATATTTTCAAAACTGTAAATTTGACGCTTCTCAACTCACGGATGGCACGGACATCATCTACGACAGTAATTTTAAAACCGATAATGTCAATTGTGACATCACTGATGATGTCATAATTGATTTTAACCATCTTTTCAAAACTGTAAAATTGACGCTTCTGAACTCACGGATGGGACGGACATCATCTACAACAGTAATTTTAAAACCGATAATGTCAATTGTGACATCACTGATGATGTCATAATTGATTTCGACATCTTTTCAAAACTGTGAAATTGATGCTTCTGAACTCACAAATGGCACGGACATCATCTACGACAGTAATTTTAAAACCGATAATGTCAATTGTGACATCACTGATGATGTCATAATTGATTTTGACCATCTTTTCAAAACTGTAAAATTGACGCTTCTGAAATCACGGATGGCACAGACATCATCTACGACAATAATTTTAAAACCGATTATGTCAATTGTGACATCACTGATGATGTAATAATTGATTTCGACATCTTTTCAAAACTGTGAAATTGATGCTTCTGAACTCACGAATGGCACAGACATCATCTACAACAGTAATTTTAAAACCGATAATGTCAATTGTGACATCACTGATGATGTCATAATTGATTTTTACCATCTTTTCAAAACTGTAAAATTGACGCTTCTGAACTCACGGATGGCACAGACATCATCTATGACAGTAATTTTAAAACCGATTATGTCAATTGTGACATCACTGATGATGTCATAATTGATTTCGACATCTTTTCAAAACTGTGAAATTGATGCTTCTGAACTCACGAATGGCACGGACATCATCTACGACAGTAATTTTAAAACCGAAAATGTCAATTGTGACATCACTGATGATGTCATAATTGATTTTAACCATCTTTTCAAAACTGTAAATTTGACGATTCTGAACTCACGGATGGCACAGACATCATCTACGACAGTAATTTTAAAACCGATTATGTCAATTGTGACATCACTGATGATGTCATAATTGATTTTGACCATCTTTTCAAAACTGTGAAATTGATGCTTCTGAACTCACGGATGGCACGGACATAATCTACGACAGTAATTTTAAAACCGATTATGTCAATTGTGACATCACTGATGATGTCATAATTGATTTTAACCATCTTTTCAAAACTGTAAATTTGACGATTCTGAACTCACGGATGGCACGGACATCATCTACGACAGTAATTTTAAAACCGATTATGTCAATTGTGACATCACTGATGATGTCATAATTGATTTTGACCATCTTTTCAAAACTGTAAAATTGACGCTTCTGAACTCACTCATGGCACGGACTTCATCTACGACAGTAATTTTAAAACCGATAATGTCAATTGTGACATCACTGATGATGTCATAATTGATTTTAACCATCTTTTCAAAACTGTAAAATTGACGCTTCTGAACTCACGGATGGCACGGACATCATCTACGACAGTAATTTTAAAACCGATAATGTCAATTGTGACATCACTGATGATGTCATAATTGATTTTAACCATCTTTTCAAAACTGTAAATTTGACGATTCTGAACTCACGAATGGCACAGACATCATCTACGACAGTAATTTTAAAACCGATAATGTCAATTATGACATCACTGATGATGTCATAATTGATTTTAACCATCTTTTCAAAACTGTAAATTTGACGATTCTGAACTCACGGATGGCACAGACATCATCTACGACAGTAATTTTAAAACCGATTATGTCAATTGTGACATCACTGATGATGTCATAATTGATTTTGACCATCTTTTCAAAACTGTGAAATTGATGCTTCTGAACTCACGGATGGCACGGACATCATCTACGACAGTAATTTTAAAACCGATTATGTCAATTGTGACATCACTGATGATGTCATAATTGATTTTAACCATCTTTTCAAAACTGTAAATTTGACGATTCTGAACTTTGGGATGGCACGGACATCATCTACGACAGTAATTTTAAAACCGATTATGTCAATTGTGACATCACTGATGATGTCATAATTGATTTTGACCATCTTTTCAAAACTGTAAAATTGATGCTTCTGAACTCACGAATGGCACGGACTTCATCTACGACAGTAATTTTAAAACCGATTATGTCAATTGTGACATCACTGATGATGTCATAATTGATTTCGACATCTTTTCAAAACTGTGAAATTGATGCTTCTGAACTCACGAATGGCACAGACATCATCTATGACAGTAATTTTAAAACCGATAATGTCGATTGTGACATCACTGATGATGTCATAATTGATTTTAACCATCTTTTCAAAACTGTAAAATTGACGCTTCTGAACTCACGGATGGCACGGACATCATCTACGACAGTAATTTAAAAACCGATAATGTCAATTGTGACATCACTGATGATGTCATAATTGATTTTAACCATCTTTTCAAAACTGTAAATTTGACGCTTCTGAACTCACGGATGGCACGGACATCATCTACGACAGTAATTTTAAAACCGATAATGTCAATTGTGACATCACTGATGATGTCATAATTGATTTTAACCATCTTTTCAAAACTGTAAAATTGACGCTTTTGAACTCACGGATGGCACGGACATCATCTACGACAGTAATTTTAAAACCGATAATGTCAATTGTGACATCACTGATGATGTCATAATTGATTTCGACATCTTTTCAAAACTGTGAAATTGATGCTTCTGAACTCACAAATGGCACGGACATCATCTACGACAGTAATTTTAAAACCGATTATGTCAATTGTGACATCACTGATGATGTCATAATTGATTTCGACATCTTTTCAAAACTGTAAAATTGATGCTTCTGAACTCACGGATGGCACGGACATCATCTACGACAGTAATTTTAAAACCGATTATGTTAATTGTGACATCACTGATGATGTCATAATTGATTTTGACCATCTTTTCAAAACTGTAAAATTGACGCTTCTGAACTCACGAATGGCAAGGACATCATCTACGACAGTAATTTTAAAACCGATAATGTCAATTGTGACATCACTGATGATGTCATAATTGATTTTAACCATCTTTTCAAAACTGTAAATTTGACGCTTCTGAACTCACGGATGGCACGGACTGTTAGCGTCTCGGACGCTCGGCTGCCGCGGGCCGGTGCACAGAGGGTGCACACGGCACTTCCGCCCGGCTCAGCCGAGCGCCCGTCCGTCACTTCCGCCAGGCGGAGTGACACAACTTCCGCCCGGCGGGGACGCACTGCACCCAGCCCCCGGCGTTCCCCTGCAGCCGCTCAGCGGTCGCCTGGCAACAGGGGACGCCGGGAAACGCGCGCTCGGCCATCCTGATAGGTCCATTTTCCGGAGGCCGGCCTGGCCAGGCGGCGCCATGATTGGCTGCACCATTCCTCTTAAGGAATGGACACAGGCAACATGGCGCCGGTTATAGTTCTCAGCACCCGCTGTTTACTCCCGGTCCCTGGTGTCTTTGGTCACCAGCATCTCAGCCCCCGCTCCTTGAGAGTTGTTCCTGGTCTCCTGTTCCGTGGAAGAGCTGTGTCCCTGCAGTGCTGTGCTTGCACCTTCATCCATTCCTTCCCTCCGTGGTTGCTGATAGCTCCATCCTTCCTGGGCCTTCCTTGCAGTTGATCCACATTCTCCATCCTTCCGTGGGTCACGTAAGTCCTCCAGTGGAGCCCGGGTATTTTGCATTTCCCTCCTGAGCCCTCCGTGGCTTCTCTCTCGCTCCGTGGGTCCGCAGTTCGTTCCGGTCCCTCCTGTTCTTTATCCTTTTCGGTTCTTCCGTTGTCTGTCTCCCTAGTTCCCGTCAGGCAGGGGTTCACCCCTTTCCATCTCTGGTGTCTGCGACTGGGTCGCTATTCCCGTCTTTGGCCTGGTGCCGGTAGTCAGGGGTACTTTTCCAGCTAGGCCCTGTAGTCAGAATATCCTTTTGAGCTACCCCCTGACGATTGCTCACCCCTTGTCTGTACCTAACTGTTGGCTGCATCGGGGTTGGAGCAGGCTTAACCGGCTCCTTCAGACGCGGCGGCTACAGGCGAAGCCTAGCACTCGCAGGGGTGTTCCATCTGCCCGGGGGACTCAACAGAGTCAGCGTAGGTTTCGCTGTGGCCGTCCTGAACAGCGGTCCCAGCTACGGGCTCACGCCTGACCTTCTAACCTTTCCTTCCTGTAGTTCCACCCATTACCTCGGCAGGTATCGTAACATTATAACCGGCCATACAGGTTATATAACTTTTTATTTATATAGCAAAATTCAGGCTGAGTGTGGAGATGAATCCCACACCTCAGACTTTTGCAGATCAGGTCCAGGGGTTGACACAAATGGTTCGAGAGTTGTCTCTAAAAGTTGCCTCACAAGAACAAAGGGTTCGACCTCCAGATCCAATGATTCAGGAGCCAAAAGTTAATTTGCCTGATCGTTTTTCAGGAGATCGGAGGGCCTTTTTTAACTTCCGTGAAAGTTGCAAACTATATTTTCGACTTAGGCCTCGGTCTTCCGGTTCTGAGTCTCAACGAGTGGGCTTAGTAATGTCACTCCTGCAAGGAGACCCTCAGACCTGGGCATTTGGCCTCCCTGCCGACAGTCCAGTCTTGTCATCAGTGGAGAATTTCTTTTCCTCCCTAGGTCTCCTCTATGATGATCCCGACAGGGAAGCCTCTGCAGAAACCCACCTCCGGGCCTTAAAACAGGGAAGGGACCCAGCAGAGGCTTACTGTACGGAGTTTCGCCGTTGGTCGAATGACTGCGGCTGGAATGACTCCGCTCTACGGAGCCAATTCCGTTGTGGGCTTTCTGACGCCATTAAGGATAGCCTAATTCAGTACCCAGTACCCACGTCCCTGGATAAACTCATGGAATTGGCTATCCGAATTGACCGCCGCCTCCGTGAGCGAAGGTCAGAACGAGGGGCTCAAATACGTCCCCTTCCATTTGTTCCCCTGGTCCCCGAGGACAGTGAAGAACCCATGCAAATTGGGGCGACTCGCATCTCCTCGGAAGAAAGAGCACGTCGGTTCAGTGCTGGCTTATGCTTGTACTGTGGAGGCAAAGGACATCTGCTCCGTAATTGTCCTATCAGGCCAGTAAAAGCCCAGGCCAAGTGAACAAGGAGAGGGTTCACTTAGGCCTTCAGCTTTTTTTCTCTCAAGATTCCTTATTAGTTCCTTGTTGTATTTCGTTTCAAGAAAATAATTTTTCTGGTACCGCCTTTATTGATAGTGGTGCTGCAGGAAATTTTCTTGATATTTCCTTAGCCCGTAGTTTAGGTATTCCTTTTCTCAAGCTGAATGGTTTTATCACCCTAAGGGGTTTAGACGGGAATGTACTGTCTAATGGAGCAATCTCCTTTCAAACACCCCTGGTTAGTAAAACACAATCCCGTCATTGACTGGAGTACCGGCGAGATTGCTCGTTGGAGTCCTTACTGCTCGGAACAATGTGTTCACATCCCGTTGGTTCAGGCTACTGTGTCCATTTCCGAGATTCCTGCCCCGTATGTAGATTTTTCCGACGTATTTTCCAAAGGGAAAGCAGACAATCTTCCACCACATCGTTCCTACGATTGTGGCATCAAGCTCATTCCCGATGCTCCTCTGCCCAAGGGAAGATTGTACGCCTTGTCTATCCCTGAAACCAAGGCCATGGATGAATACGTCCAAGAAAGCCTCAAGAAGGGGTTCATCCGACCCTCTAAATCTCCCCTTAGTGCCGGTTTCTTTTTTGTGGAAAAAAAAGACGGCTCTCTCAGGCCTTGTATTGATTTTCGGGCCCTCAATAAAATCACGGTGAAAAATACATATCCCCTTCCCTTGATTTCAGTAATTTTTGATCAATTGCGGTCGGCCACCATCTTCACTAAAATTGATCTCAGGGGAGCTTACAATCTCATCCGAATCAAGGAGGGCGATGAATGGAAGACGGCGTTTAGTACTCAGTCTGGGCATTATGAATATCTAGTAATGCCTTTTGGTCTCTCCAACGCCCCAGCCGTTTTTCAAGATCTTATAAATGACGTCCTCCGTGATTTTTTGGGCCGATTTGTTGTCGTATATTTAGACGACATTCTGATTTTTTCCCGAGATATCAGATCACATAGGGACCAAGTTAGACAAGTCCTGCAAAAGTTAAGAGAAAACCAGTTATTTGCTAAACTTGAGAAATGTGAATTTGAGGTGTCTCAAGTCTCTTTTTTGGGGTACATAATCTCCTCCGAAGGATTCCAAATGGATCCCAAGAAACTCCAGGCCATTGTGGATTGGTCTCGGCCCACCAACTTGAAGGCAATCCAACGATTTCTTGGATTTGCTAATTATTATAGACGTTTCATTCATTCGTTTTCTTCTATAGTGGCGCCTCTGGTTGCACTAACAAAGAAAGGATCCGACCCAGCTAATTGGTCACCTCAAGTTGAGCAGGCATTTCAGGCACTAAAACAGGCCTTCATCTCCGCTCCCGTTTTAAGACATCCAGATCCTGATCTCCCCTTCATAGTGGAAGTGGATGCCTCCGAGGTAGGAGCCGGAGCAGTTTTGTCCCAAAGGGATCCTAGATCCCTGGAGTTACATCCCTGCGCATATATGTCGAGGAAATTTTCGCCAGCCGAGGCCAATTATGATGTGGGTAATCGAGAGTTACTTGCGGTGAAATGGGCCTTCGATGAATGGCGTCACTGGTTGGAAGGAGCTGTTCATCAAATTTTAGTTCTCACTGATCATAAGAACCTACAGTACATCGAAACTGCCAAAAGGCTCAATGCTCGGCAAGCCCGCTGGGCTTTGTTCTTTATGCGGTTTAATTTTTTAATCTCATACAGACCAGGTTCTAAGAACAGTAGAGCTGACGCGCTTTCTCGCTGTTTTCTCCCCCAGCACGAGATCAGGACTAGCAAGATTCCTATATTACCACCATCCTGTATCCATGCAGGAATCAACCAGACCTTGGAGGGCCTGATTCGTCAAGCCCAGAGTCAGGCTCCTACCCAAACACCTGCCACTCGATTATTCGTACCCGAGTCTCTGCGACGCAGAGTATTGTCTGATCTGCATGATTCTAAAATCGCAGGTCATCCTGGAGTCACCAAAACCTTAGACCTCTTATCCCGGGTGGTCTGGTGGCCAGGAATGGCACTAGATGCCAGGGAATTTGTTCTGTCTTGTCCGGTTTGCGCCCAACATAAGGTCCCCAGGTCTCGACCCCTTGGGGTCCTTGTACCCTTGTCCATTCCTTCCAGGCCATGGTCACATTTAGCCATGGATTTCATAGTTGGGTTACCTGTGTCGTCTCAGTGCCAAGTTATTTGGGTCATCATCGACAGATTTTCTAAGATGGCACATTTTGTGGCTCTTAAGCAGTTGCCTTCTGCCAAGGAGTTGGCTGGGTTATTCCTGCAACATGTGTTTCGACTCCATGGTTTGCCCACCGACATAGTGTCCGATCGAGGCCCACAATTTGTGGCACAATTCTGGAGACTTTTTTGTTCCTCTCTTAAAATAAAGACCAGTTTAACTTCGGCCTTTCACCCACAGTCGAACGGACAGACTGAGCGACTGAACCAGTCCCTTAAGCAGTACTTGCGATGTTTTGTGTCCAAGTTACAGAATGATTGGGTGAGCTTCCTACCATTGGCGGAATTTGCGTATAATAACGCTTACCATTCAGCCTCGAAGGCCTCGCCCTTCTTTGTGGTGTATGGTTTCCATCCACGGGCTAATTCTCTAGGACCAGAAGCCCCTAGATCCTCTTCTTCCTCCGTCTCGCACCTCAGAGTCATTTGGAGAAGAACCCATGAGGCTCTCAAGGTAGCAGCCTTTAAAGAGAAAGTGTTCGCTGACAAGTCCAGACGTCCTTGCCAGTTTAAAGTGGGTGACTGGGTGTGGTTATCCACCCGTAATATCAAACTTCACCAACACTCAGCGAGGTTAGGGCCAAAATACATTGGTCCCTTTCGGATTGTCAGGAGGGTTAATCCGGTGGCCTTTCGGCTTTTGCTGCCCAAGTCCCTCAAAATCGCCAACACTTTTCACGCCTCCCTGCTAAAACCAGTGTTCTTCTCGCGAAAATTTCCCCGCAGGATTAACCCTGGGTCTGCCCCAGTGGTGGTACGGGGTCAGCAGGAATTCCAAGTGGAGAGGATATTAGACTCCAAGTTTCGGAGAGGTTCCCTTCAGTTCTTAGTACATTGGAAGGGTTTCGGTCCAGAAGAGAGGTCTTGGGTGCCCGATGGACATCTGCATGCTCCCAATCTTAAGAGGCTATTCTTTCGGGAGTTTCCATTCAAGCCCGGTGGTAGGGGTTTGTTGACCCCTCCTCAAGGGGGGGGTACTGTTAGCGTCTCGGACGCTCGGCTGCCGCGGGCCGGTGCACAGAGGGTGCACACGGCACTTCCGCCCGGCTCAGCCGAGCGCCCGTCCGTCACTTCCGCCAGGCGGAGTGACACAACTTCCGCCCGGCGGGGACGCACTGCACCCAGCCCCCGGCGTTCCCCTGCCGCCGCTCAGCGGTCGCCTGGCAACAGGGGACGCCGGGAAACGCGCGCTCGGCCATCCTGATAGGTCCATTTTCCGGAGGCCGGCCTGGCCAGGCGGCGCCATGATTGGCTGCACCATTCCTCTTAAGGAATGGACACAGGCAACATGGCGCCGGTTATAGTTCTCAGCACCCGCTGTTTACTCCCGGTCCCTGGTGTCTTTGGTCACCAGCATCTCAGCCCCCGCTCCTTGAGAGTTGTTCCTGGTCTCCTGTTCCGTGGAAGAGCTGTGTCCCTGCAGTGCTGTGCTTGCACCTTCATCCATTCCTTCCCTCCGTGGTTGCTGATAGCTCCATCCTTCCTGGGCCTTCCTTGCAGTTGATACACGTTCTCCATCCTTCCGTGGGTCACGTAAGTCCTCCAGTGGAGCCCGGGTATTTTGCATTTCCCTCCTGAGCCCTCCGTGGCTTCTCTCTCGCTCCGTGGGTCCGCAGTTCGTTCCGGTCCCTCCTGTTCTTTATCCTTTTCGGTTCTTCCGTTGTCTGTCTCCCTAGTTCCCGTCAGGCAGGGGTTCACCCCTTTCCATCTCTGGTGTCTGCGACTGGGTCGCTATTCCCGTCTTTGGCCTGGTGCCGGTAGTCAGGGGTACTTTTCCAGCTAGGCCCTGTAGTCAGAATATCCTTTTGAGCTACCCCCTGACGATTGCTCACCCCTTGTCTGTACCTAACTCCTGGCTGCATCGGGGTTGGAGCAGGCTTAACCGGCTCCTTCGGACGCGGCGGCTACAGGCGAAGCCTAGCACTCGCAGGGGTGTTCCATCTGCCCGGGGGACTCAACAGAGTCAGCGTAGGTTTCGCTGTGGCCGTCCTGAACAGCGGTCCCAGCTACGGGCTCACGCCTGACCTTCTAACCTTTCCTTCCTGTAGTTCCACCCAGTACCTCGGCAGGTATCGTAACACGGACATCATCTACGACAGTAATTTTAAAACCGATAATGTTAATTGTGACATCACTGATGATGTCATAATTGATTTTAACCATCTTTTCAAAACTGTAAATTTGACGATTCTGAACTCACGGATGGCACGGACATCATCTACGACAGTAATTTTAAAACCGATTATGTCAATTGTGACATCACTGATGATGTCATAATTGATTTTGACCATCTTTTCAAAACTGTAAAATTGACGCTTCTGAACTCACGGATGGCACAGACATCATCTACGACAGTAATTTTAAAACCGATTATGTCAATTGTGACATCACTGATGATGTCATAATTGATTTCGACATCTTTTCAAAACAGTGAAATTGGTGCTTCTGAACTCACGAATGGCACGGACATCATCTACGACAGTAATTTTAAAACCGATAATGTCAATTGTGACATCACTGATGATGTCATAATTGATTTTAACCATCTTTTCAAAACTGTAAAATTGACGCTTCTGAACTCAAGGATGGCACGGACATCATCTACGACAGTAATTTTAAAACCGATAATGTCAATTGTGACATCACTGATGATGTCATAATTGATTTTAACCTTTTTTTCAAAACTGTAAATTTGACGATTCTGAACTCACGGATGGCACGGACAGCATCTACGACAGTAATTTTAAAACCGATTATGTCAATTGTGACATCACTGATGATGTCATAATTGATTTTGACCATCTTTTTAAAACTGTAAAATTGACGCTTCTGAACTCACGGATGGCACAGACATCATCTACGACAGTAATTTTAAAACCGATTATGTCAATTGTGACATCACTGATGATGTAATAATTGATTTCGACATCTTTTCAAAACTGTGAAATTGATGCTTCTGAACTCACGAATGGCACAGACATCATCTACGACAGTAATTTTAAAACCGATAATGTCAATTGTGACATCACTGATGATCTCATAATTGATTTTAACCATCTTTTCAAAACTGTAAATTTGACGATTCTGAACTCACGGATGGCACAGACATCATCTACGACAGTAATTTTAAAACCGATTATGTCAATTGTGACATCACTGATGATGTCATAATTGATTTTGACCATCTTTTCAAAACTGTGAAATTGATGCTTCTGAACTCACGGATGGCACGGACATCATCTACGACAGTAATTTTAAAACCGATAATGTCAATTGTGACATCACTGATGATGTCATAATTGATTTTAACCATCTTTTCAAAACTGTAAATTTGACGATTCTGAACTCACGGATGGCACGGACATCATCTACGACAGTAATTTTAAAACCGATTATGTCAATTGTGACATCACTGATGATGTCATAATTGAATTTGACCATCTTTTCAAAACTGTAAAATTGATGCTTCTGAACTCACTGATGGCACGGACTTCATCTACGACAGTAATTTTAAAACCGATTATGTCAATTGTGACATCACTGATGATGTCATAATTGATTTCGACATCTTTTCAAAACTGTGAAATTGATGCTTCTGAACTCACGAATGGCACAGACATCATCTACGACAGTAATTTTAAAACCGATAATGTCAATTGTGACATCACTGATGATGTCATAATTGATTTTAACCATCTTTTCAAAACTGTAAAATTGACGCTTCTGAACTCACGGATGGCACGGACATCATCTACGACAGTAATTTTAAAACCGATAATGTCAATTGTGACATCACTGATGATGTCATAATTGATTTTAACCATATTTTCAAAACTGTAAATTTGACGCTTCTCAACTCACGGATGGCACGGACATCATCTACGACAGTAATTTTAAAACCGATAATGTCAATTGTGACATCACTGATGATGTCATAATTGATTTTAACCATCTTTTCAAAACTGTAAAATTGACGCTTCTGAACTCACGGATGGGACGGACATCATCTACAACAGTAATTTTAAAACCGATAATGTCAATTGTGACATCACTGATGATGTCATAATTGATTTCGACATCTTTTCAAAACTGTGAAATTGATGCTTCTGAACTCACAAATGGCACGGACATCATCTACGACAGTAATTTTAAAACCGATAATGTCAATTGTGACATCACTGATGATGTCATAATTGATTTTGACCATCTTTTCAAAACTGTAAAATTGACGCTTCTGAAATCACGGATGGCACAGACATCATCTACGACAATAATTTTAAAACCGATTATGTCAATTGTGACATCACTGATGATGTAATAATTGATTTCGACATCTTTTCAAAACTGTGAAATTGATGCTTCTGAACTCACGAATGGCACAGACATCATCTACAACAGTAATTTTAAAACCGATAATGTCAATTGTGACATCACTGATGATGTCATAATTGATTTTTACCATCTTTTCAAAACTGTAAAATTGACGCTTCTGAACTCACGGATGGCACAGACATCATCTATGACAGTAATTTTAAAACCGATTATGTCAATTGTGACATCACTGATGATGTCATAATTGATTTCGACATCTTTTCAAAACTGTGAAATTGATGCTTCTGAACTCACGAATGGCACGGACATCATCTACGACAGTAATTTTAAAACCGAAAATGTCAATTGTGACATCACTGATGATGTCATAATTGATTTTAACCATCTTTTCAAAACTGTAAATTTGACGATTCTGAACTCACGGATGGCACAGACATCATCTACGACAGTAATTTTAAAACCGATTATGTCAATTGTGACATCACTGATGATGTCATAATTGATTTTGACCATCTTTTCAAAACTGTGAAATTGATGCTTCTGAACTCACGGATGGCACGGACATAATCTACGACAGTAATTTTAAAACCGATTATGTCAATTGTGACATCACTGATGATGTCATAATTGATTTTAACCATCTTTTCAAAACTGTAAATTTGACGATTCTGAACTCACGGATGGCACGGACATCATCTACGACAGTAATTTTAAAACCGATTATGTCAATTGTGACATCACTGATGATGTCATAATTGATTTTGACCATCTTTTCAAAACTGTAAAATTGACGCTTCTGAACTCACTCATGGCACGGACTTCATCTACGACAGTAATTTTAAAACCGATAATGTCAATTGTGACATCACTGATGATGTCATAATTGATTTTAACCATCTTTTCAAAACTGTAAAATTGACGCTTCTGAACTCACGGATGGCACGGACATCATCTACGACAGTAATTTTAAAACCGATAATGTCAATTGTGACATCACTGATGATGTCATAATTGATTTTAACCATCTTTTCAAAACTGTAAATTTGACGATTCTGAACTCACGAATGGCACAGACATCATCTACGACAGTAATTTTAAAACCGATAATGTCAATTATGACATCACTGATGATGTCATAATTGATTTTAACCATCTTTTCAAAACTGTAAATTTGACGATTCTGAACTCACGGATGGCACAGACATCATCTACGACAGTAATTTTAAAACCGATTATGTCAATTGTGACATCACTGATGATGTCATAATTGATTTTGACCATCTTTTCAAAACTGTGAAATTGATGCTTCTGAACTCACGGATGGCACGGACATCATCTACGACAGTAATTTTAAAACCGATTATGTCAATTGTGACATCACTGATGATGTCATAATTGATTTTAACCATCTTTTCAAAACTGTAAATTTGACGATTCTGAACTTTGGGATGGCACGGACATCATCTACGACAGTAATTTTAAAACCGATTATGTCAATTGTGACATCACTGATGATGTCATAATTGATTTTGACCATCTTTTCAAAACTGTAAAATTGATGCTTCTGAACTCACGAATGGCACGGACTTCATCTACGACAGTAATTTTAAAACCGATTATGTCAATTGTGACATCACTGATGATGTCATAATTGATTTCGACATCTTTTCAAAACTGTGAAATTGATGCTTCTGAACTCACGAATGGCACAGACATCATCTATGACAGTAATTTTAAAACCGATAATGTCGATTGTGACATCACTGATGATGTCATAATTGATTTTAACCATCTTTTCAAAACTGTAAAATTGACGCTTCTGAACTCACGGATGGCACGGACATCATCTACGACAGTAATTTAAAAACCGATAATGTCAATTGTGACATCACTGATGATGTCATAATTGATTTTAACCATCTTTTCAAAACTGTAAATTTGACGCTTCTGAACTCACGGATGGCACGGACATCATCTACGACAGTAATTTTAAAACCGATAATGTCAATTGTGACATCACTGATGATGTCATAATTGATTTTAACCATCTTTTCAAAACTGTAAAATTGACGCTTTTGAACTCACGGATGGCACGGACATCATCTACGACAGTAATTTTAAAACCGATAATGTCAATTGTGACATCACTGATGATGTCATAATTGATTTCGACATCTTTTCAAAACTGTGAAATTGATGCTTCTGAACTCACAAATGGCACGGACATCATCTACGACAGTAATTTTAAAACCGATTATGTCAATTGTGACATCACTGATGATGTCATAATTGATTTCGACATCTTTTCAAAACTGTAAAATTGATGCTTCTGAACTCACGGATGGCACGGACATCATCTACGACAGTAATTTTAAAACCGATTATGTTAATTGTGACATCACTGATGATGTCATAATTGATTTTGACCATCTTTTCAAAACTGTAAAATTGACGCTTCTGAACTCACGAATGGCAAGGACATCATCTACGACAGTAATTTTAAAACCGATAATGTCAATTGTGACATCACTGATGATGTCATAATTGATTTTAACCATCTTTTCAAAACTGTAAATTTGACGCTTCTGAACTCACGGATGGCACGGACATCATCTACGACAGTAATTTTAAAACCGATAATGTCAATTGTGACATCACTGATGATGTCATAATTGATTTTAACCATCTTTTCAAAACTGTAAATTTGACGATTCTGAACTCACGAATGGCACAGACATCATCTACGACAGTAATTTTAAAACCGATTATGTCAATTGTGACATCACTGATGATGTCATAATTGATTTCGACATCTTTTCAAAACTGTGAAATTGATGCTTCTGAACTCACGGATGGCACGGACATCATCTACGACAGTAATTTTAAAACCGATTATGTCAATTGTGACATCACTGATGATGTCATAATTGATTTTGACCATCTTTTCAAAACTGTAAAATTGACGCTTCTGAACTCACGAATGGCAAGGACATCATCTACGACAGTAATTTTAAAACCGATAATGTCAATTGTGACATCACTGATGATGTCATAATTGATTTTAACCATCTTTTCAAAACTGTAAATTTGACGCTTCTGAACTCACGGATGGCACGGACATCATCTACGACAGTAATTTTAAAACCGATAATGTCAATTGTGACATCACTGATGATGTCATAATTGATTTTAACCATCTTTTCAAAACTGTAAATTTGACGATTCTGAACTCACGAATGCACAGACATCATCTACGACAGTAATTTTAAAACCGATAATGTCAATTGTGACATCACTGATAATGTCATAATTGATTTTAATCATCTTTTCAAAACTGTGAAATTGATGCTTCTGAACTCACGGATGGCACGGACATCATCTACAACAGTAATTTTAAAACCGATTATGTCAAGTGTGACATCACTGATGATGTCATAATTGATTTTGACCATCTTTTCAAAACTGTAAAATTGACGCTTCTGAACTCACAAATGGCAAGGACATCATCTACGACAGTAATTTTAAAACCGATAATGTCAATTGTGACATCACTGATGATGTCATAATTAATTTTGACCATCTTTTCAAAACTGTAAAATTTACGCTTCTGAACTCACGGATGGCACAGACATCATCTACGACAGTAATTTTAAAACCGATTATGTCAATTGTGACATCACTGATGATGTAATAATTGATTTCGACATCTTTTCAAAACTGTGAAATTGATGCTTCTGAACTCACGAATGGCACAGACATCATCTACGACAGTAATTTTAAAACCGATAATGTCAATTGTGACATCACTGATGATGTCATAATTGATTTTGACCATCTTTTCAAAACTGTCAAATTGACGCTTCTGAACTCACGGATGGCACAGACATCATCTATGACAGTAATTTTAAAACCGATTATGTCAATTGTGACATCACTGATGATGTCATAATTGATTTCGACATCTTTTCAAAACTGTGAAATTGATGCTTCTGAACTCACGAATGGCACGGACATCATCTACGACAGTAATTTTAAAACCGAAAATGTCAATTGTGACATCACTGATGATGTCATAATTGATTTTAACCATCTTTTCAAAACTGTAAATTTGACGATTCTGAACTCACGAATGGCACAGACATCATCTACGACAGTAATTTTAAAACCGATTATGTCAATAGTGACATCACTGATGATGTCATAATTGATTTCGACATCTTTTCAAAACTGTGAAATTGATGCTTCTGAACTCACGGATGGCACGGACATCATCTACGACAGTAATTTTAAAACCGATTATGTCAATTGTGACATCACTGATGATGTCATAATTGATTTCGACATCTTTTCAAAACTGTGAAATTGATGCTTCTGAACTCACGGATGGCACGGACATCATCTACGACAGTAATTTTAAAACCGATTATGTCAATTGTGACATCACTGATGATGTCATAATTGATTTTGACCATCTTTTCAAAACTGTAAAATTGACGCTTCTGAACTCACGAATGGCAAGGACATCATCTACGACAGTAATTTTAAAACCGATAATGTCAATTGTGACATCACTGATGATGTCATAATTGATTTTAACCATCTTTTCAAAACTGTAAATTTGACGCTTCTGAACTCACGGATGGCACGGACATCATCTACGACAGTAATTTTAAAACCGATAATGTCAATTGTGACATCACTGATGATGTCATAATTGATTTTGACCATCTTTTCAAAACTGTGAAATTGATGCATCTGAACTCACGGATGGCACAAACATCATCTACGACAGTAATTTTAAAACCGATTATGTCAATTGTGACATCACTGATGATGTCATAATTGATTTTAACCATCTTTTCAAAACTGTAAATTTGACGATTCTGAACTCACGGATGGCACGGACATCATCTACGACAGTAATTTTAAAACCGATTATGTCAATTGTGACATCACTGATGATGTCATAATTGATTTTGACCATCTTTTCAAAACTGTAAAATTGATGCTTCTGAACTCACGAATGGCACGGACTTCATCTACGACAGTAATTTTAAAACCGATTATGTCAATTGTGACATCACTGATGATGTCATAATTGATTTTAACCATCTTTTCAAAACTGTGAAATTGATGCATCTGAACTCACGGATGGCACAAACATCATCTACGACAGTAATTTTAAAACCGATTATGTCAATTGTGACATCACTGATGATGTCATAATTGATTTTAACCATCTTTTCAAAACTGTAAATTTGACGATTCTGAACTCACGGATGGCACGGACATCATCTACGACAGTAATTTTAAAACCGATTATGTCAATTGTGACATCACTGATGATGTCATAATTGATTTTGACCATCTTTTCAAAACTGTAAAATTGATGCTTCTGAACTCACGAATGGCACGGACTTCATCTACGACAGTAATTTTAAAACCGATTATGTCAATTGTGACATCACTGATGATGTCATAATTGATTTCGACATCTTTTCAAAACTGTGAAATTGATGCTTCTGAACTCACGAATGGCACAGACATCATCTACGACAGTAATTTTAAAACCGATAATGTCAATTGTGACATCACTGATGATGTCATAATTGATTTTAACCATCTTTTCAAAACTGTAAAATTGACGCTTCTGAACTCACGGATGGCACGGACATCATCTACGACAGTAATTTTAAAACCGAAAATGTCAATTGTGACATCACTGATGATGTCATAATTGATTTTAACCATCTTTTCAAAACTGTAAATTTGACGCTTCTGAACTCACGGATGGCACGGACATCATCTACGACAGTAATTTTAAAACCGATAATGTCAATTGTGACATCACTGATGATGTCATAATTGATTTTAACCATCTTTTCAAAACTGTAAAATTGACGCTTCTGAACTCACGGATGGCACGGACATCATCTACGACAGTAATTTTAAAACCGATAATGTCAATTGTGACATCACTGATGATGTCATAATTGATTTCGACATCTTTTCAAAACTGTGAAATTGATGCTTCTGAACTCACAAATGGCACGGACATCATCTACGACAGTAATTTTAAAACCGATAATGTCAATTGTGACATCACTGATGATGTCATAATTGATTTTAACCATCTTTTCAAAACTGTAAAATTGACGCTTCTGAACTCAGGGATGGCACGGACATCATCTACGACAGTAATTTTAAAACCGATAATGTCAATTGTGACATCACTGATGATGTCATAATTGATTTCGACATCTTTTCAAAACTGTGAAATTGATGCTTCTGAACTCACAAATGGCACGGACATCATCTACGACAGTAATTTTAAAACCGATAATGTCAATTGTGACATCACTGATGATGTCATAATTGATTTTAACCATCTTTTCAAAACTGTAAAATTGACGCTTCTAAACTCACGGATGGCACGGACATCATCTACGACAGTAATTTTAAAACCGATAATGTCAATTGTGACATCACTGATGATGTCATAATTGATTTCGACATCTTTTCAAAACTGTGAAATTGATGCTTCTAAACTCAGGGATGGCACGGACATCATCTACGACACTAATTTTAAAACCGATAATGTCAATTGTGACATCACTGATGATGTCATAATTGATTTTAACCATCTTTTCAAAACTGTAAATTTGACGCTTCTGAACTCACGGATGGCACGGACATCATCTACGACAGTAATTTTAAAACCGATAATGTCAATTGTGACATCACTGATGATGTCATAATTGATTTTAACCATCTTTTCAAAACTGTAAAATTGACGCTTCTGAACTCACGAATGGCACGGACATCATCTACGACAGTAATTTTAAAACCGATAATGTCAATTGTGACATCACTGATGATGTCATAATTGATTTTAACCATCTTTTCAAAACTGTAAAATTGACGCTTCTGAACTCACGGATGGCACGGACATCATCTACGACAGTAATTTTAAAACCGATTATGTCAATTGTGACATCACTGATGATGTAATAATTGATTTCGACATCTTTTCAAAACTGTGAAATTGATGCTTCTGAACTCACGAATGGCACAGACATCATCTACGACAGTAATTTTAAAACCGATAATGTCAATTGTGACATCACTGATGATGTCATAATTGATTTTAACCATCTTTTCAAAACTGTAAAATTGACGCTTCTGAACTCACGGATGGCACGGACACCATCTACGACAGTAATTTTTAAACCGATAATGTCAATTGTGACATCACTGATGATGTCATAATTGATTTTAACCATCTTTTCAAAACTGTAAATTTGACGCTTCTGAACTCACGGATGGCACGGACATCATCTACGACAGTAATTTTAAAACCGATAATGTCAATTGTGACATCACTGATGATGTCATAATTGATTTCGACATCTTTTCAAAACTGTAAAATTGACGCTTCTGAACTCAGGGATGGCACGGACATCATCTACGACACTAATTTTAAAACCGATAATGTCAATTGTGACATCACTGATGATGTCATAATTGATTTTAACCATCTTTTCAAAACTGTAAATTTGACGCTTCTGAACTCACGGATGGCACGGACATCATCTACGACAGTAATTTTAAAACCGATAATGTCAATTGTGACATCACTGATGATGTCATAATTGATTTTAACCATCTTTTCAAAACTGTAAAATTGACGCTTCTGAACTCACGGATGGCACGGACATCATCTACGACAGTAATTTTAAAACCGATAATGTCAATTGTGACATCACTGATGATGTCATAATTGATTTTAACCATCTTTTCAAAACTGTAAAATTGACGCTTCTGAACTCACGGATGGCACGGACATCATCTACGACAGTAATTTTAAAACCGATAATGTCAATTGTGACATCACTGATGATGTTATAATTGATTTCGACATCTTTTCAAAACTGTGAAATTGATGCTTCTGAACTCACAAATGGCACGGACATCATCTACGACAGTAATTTTAAAACCGATAATGTCAATTGTGACATCACTGATGATGTCATAATTGATTTTGACCATCTTTTCAAAACTGTAAAATTGACGCTTCTGAACTCACGGATGGCACAGACATCATCTACGACAGTAATTTTAAAACCGATTATGTCAATTGTGACATCACTGATGATGTAATAATTGATTTCGACATCTTTTCAAAACTGTGAAATTGATGCTTCTGAACTCACGAATGGCACAGACATCATCTACGACAGTAATTTTAAAACCGATAATGTCAATTGTGACATCACTGATGATGTCATAATTGATTTTAACCATCTTTTCAAAACTGTAAAATTGACGCTTCTGAACTCACGGATGGCACGGACACCATCTATGACAGTAATTTTTAAACCGATAATGTCAATTGTGACATCACTGATGATGTCATAATTGATTTTAACCATCTTTTCAAAACTGTAAATTTGACGCTTCTGAACTCACGGATGGCACGGACATCATCTACGACAGTAATTTTAAAACCGATAATGTCAATTGTGACATCACTGATGATGTCATAATTGATTTTAACCATCTTTTCAAAACTGTAAAATTGACGCTTCTGAACTCACGGATGGCACGGACATCATCTACGACAGTAATTTTAAAACCGATTATGTCAATTGTGACATCACTGATGATGTAATAATTGATTTCGACATCTTTTCAAAACTGTGAAATTGATGCTTCTGAACTCACGAATGGCACAGACATCATCTACGACAGTAATTTTAAAACCGATAATGTCAATTGTGACATCACTGATGATGTCATAATTGATTTTGACCATCTTTTCAAAACTGTAAAATTGACGCTTCTGAACTCACGGATGGCACAGACATCATCTATGACAGTAATTTTAAAACCGATTATGTCAATTGTGACATCACTGATGATGTCATAATTGATTTCGACATCTTTTCAAAACTGTGAAATTGATGCTTCTGAACTCACGAATGGCACGGACATCATCTACGACAGTAATTTTAAAACCGAAAATGTCAATTGTGACATCACTGATGATGTCATAATTGATTTTAACCATCTTTTCAAAACTGTAAATTTGACGATTCTGAACTCACGAATGGCACAGACATCATCTACGACAGTAATTTTAAAACCGATTATGTCAATTGTGACATCACTGATGATGTCATAATTGATTTCGACATCTTTTCAAAACTGTGAAATTGATGCTTCTGAACTCACGGATGGCACGGACATCATCTACGACAGTAATTTTAAAACCGATTATGTCAATTGTGACATCACTGATGATGTCATAATTGATTTTGACCATCTTTTCAAAACTGTAACATTGACTCTTCTGAACTCACGAATGGCAAGGACATCATCTACGACAGTAATTTTAAAACCGATAATGTCAATTGTGACATCACTGATGATGTCATAATTTATTTTAACCATCTTTTCAAAACTGTAAAATTGACGCTTCTGAACTCACGGATGGCACAGACATCATCTACGACAGTAATTTTAAAACCGATTATGTCAATTGTGACATCACTGATGATGTAATAATTGATTTCGACATCTTTTCAAAACTGTGAAATTGATGCTTCTGAACTCACGAATGGCACAGACATCATCTACGACAGTAATTTTAAAACCGATTATGTCAATTGTGACATCACTGATGATGTCATAATTGATTTTAACCATCTTTTCAAAACTGTAAATTTGACTCTTCTGAACTCACGGATGGCACGGACATCATCTACGACAGTAATTTTAAAACCGATTATGTCAATTGTGACATCACTGATGATGTAATAATTGATTTCAACATCTTTTCAAAACTGTAAAATTGACGCTTCTGAACTCACGAATGGCACGGACATCATCTACGACAGTAATTTTAAAACCGATAATGTCAATTGTGACATCACTGATGATGTCATAATTGATTTTAACCATCTTTTCAAAACTGTAAATTTGACGATTCTGAACTCACGGATGGCACGGACATCATCTACGACAGTAATTTTAAAACCGATTATGTCAATTGTGACATCACTGATGATGTCATAATTGATTTTGACCATCTTTTCAAAACTGTAAAATTGACGCTTCTGAACTCACGAATGGCACGGACATCATCTACGACAGTAATTTTAAAACCGATAATGTCAATTGTGACATCACTGATGATGTCATAATTGATTTTGACCATCTTTTCAAAACTGTAAAATTGACGCTTCTGAACTCACGGATGGCACAGACATCATCTATGACAGTAATTTTAAAACCGATTATGTCAATTGTGACATCACTGATGATGTCATAATTGATTTCGACATCTTTTCAAAACTGTGAAATTGATGCTTCTGAACTCACGAATGGCACGGACATCATCTACGACAGTAATTTTAAAACCGAAAATGTCAATTGTGACATCACTGATGATGTCATAATTGATTTTAACCATCTTTTCAAAACTGTAAATTTGACGATTCTGAACTCACGGATGGCACGGACATCATCTACGACAGTAATTTTAAAACCGATTATGTCAATTGTGACATCACTGATGATGTCATAATTGATTTTGACCATCTTTTCAAAACTGTAAAATTGACGCTTCTGAACTCACGAATGGCACGGACATCATCTACGACAGTAATTTTAAAACCGATTATGTCAATTGTGACATCACTGATGATGTCATAATTGATTTTAACCATCCTTTCAAAACTGTAAAATTGACGCTTCTGAACTCACGGATGGCACGGACATCATCTACGACAGTAATTTTAAAACCAATAAAGTCAATTGTGACATCACTGATGATGTCATAATTGATTTTAACCATCTTTTCAAAACTGTAAATTTGACGATTCTGAACTCACGGATGGCACGGACATCATCTACGACAGTAATTTTAAAACCGATTATGTCAATTGTGACATCACTGATGATGTCATAATTGATTTTGACCGTCTTTTCAAAACTGTAAAATTGGCGCTTCTTAACTCACGGATGGCACAGACATCATCTACGACAGTAATTTTAAAACCGATTATGTCAATTGTGACATCACTGATGATGTCATAATTGATTTCGACATCTTTTCAAAACTGTAAAATTGATGCTTCTGAACTCACGAATGGCACAGACATCATCTACGACAGTAATTTTGAAACCGATAATGTCAATTGTGACATCACTGATGATGTCATAATTGATTTTGACCATCTTTTCAAAACTGTAAAATTGACGCTTCTGAACTCACGGATTGCACAGACATCATCTATGACAGTAATTTTAAAACCGATTATATCAATTGTGACATCACTGATGATGTCATAATTGATTTCGACATCTTTTCAAAACTGTGAAATTGATGCTTCTGAACTCACGAATGGCACGGACAGCATCTACGACAGTAATTTTAAAACCGATTATGTCAATTGTGACATCACTGATGATGTCATAATTGATTTTGACCATCTTTTCAAAACTGTAAAATTGACGCTTCTGAACTCACGGATGGCACGGACATCATCTACGACAGTAATTTTAAAACCGATTATGTCAATTGTGACATCACTGATGATGTAATAATTGATTTCGACATCTTTTCAAAACTGTGAAATTGATGCTTCTGAACTCACGAATGGCACAGACATCATCTACGACAGTAATTTTAAAACCGATAATGTCAATTGTGACATCACTGATGATGTCATAATTGATTTTGACCATCTTTTCAAAACTGTAAAATTGACGCTTCTGAACTCACGGATGGCACAGACATCATCTACGACAGTAATTTTAAAACCGATAATGTCAATTGTGACATCACTGATGATGTCATAATTGATTTTGACCATCTTTTCAAAACTGTAAAATTGACGCTTCTGAACTCACGGATGGCACAGACATCATCTATGACAGTAATTTTAAAACCGATTATGTCAATTGTGACATCACTGATGATGTCATAATTGATTTCGACATCTTTTCAAAACTGTGAAATTGATGCTTCTGAACTCACGAATGGCACGGACATCATCTACGACAGTAATTTTAAAACCGATAATGTCAATTGTGACATCACTGATGATGTCATAATTGATTTTAACCATCTTTTCAAAACTGTAAAATTGACGCTTCTGAACTCACGGATGGCACGGACATCATCTACGACAGTAATTTTAAAACCGATAATGTCAATTGTGACATCACTGATGATGTCATAATTGATTTTAACCATCTTTTCAAAACTGTAAAATTGACGCTTCTGAACTCACGGATGGCACGGACATCATCTACGACAGTAATTTTAAAACCGATAATGTCAATTGTGACATCACTGATGATGTTATAATTGATTTCGACATCTTTTCAAAACTGTGAAATTGATGCTTCTGAACTCACAAATGGCACGGACATCATCTACGACAGTAATTTTAAAACCGATAATGTCAATTGTGACATCACTGATGATGTCATAATTGATTTTGACCATCTTTTCAAAACTGTAAAATTGACGCTTCTGAACTCACGGATGGCACAGACATCATCTACGACAGTAATTTTAAAACCGATTATGTCAATTGTGACATCACTGATGATGTAATAATTGATTTCGACATCTTTTCAAAACTGTGAAATTGATGCTTCTGAACTCACGAATGGCACAGACATCATCTACGACAGTAATTTTAAAACCGATAATGTCAATTGTGACATCACTGATGATGTCATAATTGATTTTAACCATCTTTTCAAAACTGTAAAATTGACGCTTCTGAACTCACGGATGGCACGGACACCATCTATGACAGTAATTTTTAAACCGATAATGTCAATTGTGACATCACTGATGATGTCATAATTGATTTTAACCATCTTTTCAAAACTGTAAATTTGACGCTTCTGAACTCACGGATGGCACGGACATCATCTACGACAGTAATTTTAAAACCGATAATGTCAATTGTGACATCACTGATGATGTCATAATTGATTTTAACCATCTTTTCAAAACTGTAAAATTGACGCTTCTGAACTCACGGATGGCACGGACATCATCTACGACAGTAATTTTAAAACCGATTATGTCAATTGTGACATCACTGATGATGTAATAATTGATTTCGACATCTTTTCAAAACTGTGAAATTGATGCTTCTGAACTCACGAATGGCACAGACATCATCTACGACAGTAATTTTAAAACCGATAATGTCAATTGTGACATCACTGATGATGTCATAATTGATTTTGACCATCTTTTCAAAACTGTAAAATTGACGCTTCTGAACTCACGGATGGCACAGACATCATCTATGACAGTAATTTTAAAACCGATTATGTCAATTGTGACATCACTGATGATGTCATAATTGATTTCGACATCTTTTCAAAACTGTGAAATTGATGCTTCTGAACTCACGAATGGCACGGACATCATCTACGACAGTAATTTTAAAACCGAAAATGTCAATTGTGACATCACTGATGATGTCATAATTGATTTTAACCATCTTTTCAAAACTGTAAATTTGACGATTCTGAACTCACGAATGGCACAGACATCATCTACGACAGTAATTTTAAAACCGATTATGTCAATTGTGACATCACTGATGATGTCATAATTGATTTCGACATCTTTTCAAAACTGTGAAATTGATGCTTCTGAACTCACGGATGGCACGGACATCATCTACGACAGTAATTTTAAAACCGATTATGTCAATTGTGACATCACTGATGATGTCATAATTGATTTTGACCATCTTTTCAAAACTGTAACATTGACTCTTCTGAACTCACGAATGGCAAGGACATCATCTACGACAGTAATTTTAAAACCGATAATGTCAATTGTGACATCACTGATGATGTCATAATTTATTTTAACCATCTTTTCAAAACTGTAAAATTGACGCTTCTGAACTCACGGATGGCACAGACATCATCTACGACAGTAATTTTAAAACCGATTATGTCAATTGTGACATCACTGATGATGTAATAATTGATTTCGACATCTTTTCAAAACTGTGAAATTGATGCTTCTGAACTCACGAATGGCACAGACATCATCTACGACAGTAATTTTAAAACCGATTATGTCAATTGTGACATCACTGATGATGTCATAATTGATTTTAACCATCTTTTCAAAACTGTAAATTTGACTCTTCTGAACTCACGGATGGCACGGACATCATCTACGACAGTAATTTTAAAACCGATTATGTCAATTGTGACATCACTGATGATGTAATAATTGATTTCAACATCTTTTCAAAACTGTAAAATTGACGCTTCTGAACTCACGAATGGCACGGACATCATCTACGACAGTAATTTTAAAACCGATAATGTCAATTGTGACATCACTGATGATGTCATAATTGATTTTAACCATCTTTTCAAAACTGTAAATTTGACGATTCTGAACTCACGGATGGCACGGACATCATCTACGACAGTAATTTTAAAACCGATTATGTCAATTGTGACATCACTGATGATGTCATAATTGATTTTGACCATCTTTTCAAAACTGTAAAATTGACGCTTCTGAACTCACGAATGGCACGGACATCATCTACGACAGTAATTTTAAAACCGATAATGTCAATTGTGACATCACTGATGATGTCATAATTGATTTTGACCATCTTTTCAAAACTGTAAAATTGACGCTTCTGAACTCACGGATGGCACAGACATCATCTATGACAGTAATTTTAAAACCGATTATGTCAATTGTGACATCACTGATGATGTCATAATTGATTTCGACATCTTTTCAAAACTGTGAAATTGATGCTTCTGAACTCACGAATGGCACGGACATCATCTACGACAGTAATTTTAAAACCGAAAATGTCAATTGTGACATCACTGATGATGTCATAATTGATTTTAACCATCTTTTCAAAACTGTAAATTTGACGATTCTGAACTCACGGATGGCACGGACATCATCTACGACAGTAATTTTAAAACCGATTATGTCAATTGTGACATCACTGATGATGTCATAATTGATTTTGACCATCTTTTCAAAACTGTAAAATTGACGCTTCTGAACTCACGAATGGCACGGACATCATCTACGACAGTAATTTTAAAACCGATTATGTCAATTGTGACATCACTGATGATGTCATAATTGATTTTAACCATCCTTTCAAAACTGTAAAATTGACGCTTCTGAACTCACGGATGGCACGGACATCATCTACGACAGTAATTTTAAAACCAATAAAGTCAATTGTGACATCACTGATGATGTCATAATTGATTTTAACCATCTTTTCAAAACTGTAAATTTGACGATTCTGAACTCACGGATGGCACGGACATCATCTACGACAGTAATTTTAAAACCGATTATGTCAATTGTGACATCACTGATGATGTCATAATTGATTTTGACCGTCTTTTCAAAACTGTAAAATTGGCGCTTCTTAACTCACGGATGGCACAGACATCATCTACGACAGTAATTTTAAAACCGATTATGTCAATTGTGACATCACTGATGATGTCATAATTGATTTCGACATCTTTTCAAAACTGTAAAATTGATGCTTCTGAACTCACGAATGGCACAGACATCATCTACGACAGTAATTTTGAAACCGATAATGTCAATTGTGACATCACTGATGATGTCATAATTGATTTTGACCATCTTTTCAAAACTGTAAAATTGACGCTTCTGAACTCACGGATTGCACAGACATCATCTATGACAGTAATTTTAAAACCGATTATATCAATTGTGACATCACTGATGATGTCATAATTGATTTCGACATCTTTTCAAAACTGTGAAATTGATGCTTCTGAACTCACGAATGGCACGGACAGCATCTACGACAGTAATTTTAAAACCGATTATGTCAATTGTGACATCACTGATGATGTCATAATTGATTTTGACCATCTTTTCAAAACTGTAAAATTGACGCTTCTGAACTCACGGATGGCACGGACATCATCTACGACAGTAATTTTAAAACCGATTATGTCAATTGTGACATCACTGATGATGTAATAATTGATTTCGACATCTTTTCAAAACTGTGAAATTGATGCTTCTGAACTCACGAATGGCACAGACATCATCTACGACAGTAATTTTAAAACCGATAATGTCAATTGTGACATCACTGATGATGTCATAATTGATTTTGACCATCTTTTCAAAACTGTAAAATTGACGCTTCTGAACTCACGGATGGCACAGACATCATCTACGACAGTAATTTTAAAACCGATTATGTCAATTGTGACATCACTGATGATGTCATAATTGATTTCGACATCTTTTCAAAACTATGAAATTGATGCTTCTGAACTCACGAATGGCACGGACATCATCTACGACAGTAATTTTAAAACCGATAATGTCAATTGTGACATCACTGATGATGTCATAATTGATTTTAACCATCTTTTCAAAACTGTACATTTGACGATTCTGAACTCACGAATGGCACGGACATCATCTACGACAGTAATTTTAAAACCGATAATGTCAATTGTGACATCACTGATGATGTCATAATTGATTTTAACCTTTTTTTCAAAACTGTAAATTTGACGATTCTGAACTCACGGATGGCACGGACAGCATCTACGACAGTAATTTTAAAACCGATAATGTCAATTGTGACATCACTGATGATGTCATAATTGATTTTAACCTTTTTTTCAAAACTGTAAATTTGACGATTCTGAACTCACGGATGGCACGGACAGCATCTACGACAGTAATTTTAAAACCGATAATGTCAATTGTGACATCACTGATGATGTCATAATTGATTTTGACATCTTTTCAAAACTGTGAAATTGATGCTTCTGAACTCACGAATGGCACGGACATCATCTTCGACAGTAATTTTAAAACCGATAATGTCAATTGTGACATCACTGATGATGTCATAATTGATTTTAACCATCTTTTCAAAACTGTAAAATTGACGCTTCTGAACTCACGGATGGCACGGACATCATCTACGACAGTAATTTTAAAACCGATAATGTCAATTGTGACATCACTGATGATGTCATAATTGATTTTAACCTTTTTTTCAAAACTATAAATTTGACGATTCTGAACTCACGGATGGCACGGACAGCATCTACGACAGAAATTTTAAAACCGATTATGTCAATTGTGACATTACTGATGATGTCATAATTGATTTTGACCATCTTTTCAAAACTGTAAAATTGACGCTTCTGAACTCACGGATGGCACAGACATCATCTACGACAGTAATTTTAAAACCAATTATGTCAATTGTGACATCACTGATGATGTAATAATTGATTTCGACATCTTTTCAAAACTGTGAAATTGATGCTTCTGAACTCACGAATGGCACAGACATCATCTACGACAGTAATTTTAAAACCGATAATGTCAATTGTGACATCACTGATGATGTCATAATTGATTTTGACCATCTTTTCAAAACTGTAAAATTGACGCTTCTGAACTCACGGATGGCACAGACATCATCTACGACAGTAATTTTAAAACCGATTATGTCAATTGTGACATCACTGATGATGTCATAATTGATTTCGACATCTTTTCAAAACTGTGAAATTGATGCTTCTGAACTCACGAATGGCACGGACATCATCTACGACAGTAATTTTAAAACCGATAATGTCAATTGTGACATCACTGATGATGTCATAATTGATTTTAACCATCTTTTCAAAACTGTAAAATTGACACTTCTGAACTCACGAATGGCACGGACATCATCTACGACAGTAATTTTAAAACCGATAATGTCAATTGTGACATCACTGATGATGTCATAATTGATTTTGACCATCTTTTCAAAACTGTAAAATTGACGCTTCTGAACTCACGGATGGCACAGACATCATCTACGACAGTAATTTTAAAACCGATAATGTCAATTGTGACATCACTGATGATGTCATAATTAATTGTGACCATCTTTTCAAAACTGTAAAATTTACTCTTCTGAACTCACAGATGTCACAGACATCATCTACGACAGTAATTTTAAAACCGATTATGTCAATTGTGACATCACTGATGATGTCATAATTGATTTCGACATCTTTTCAAAACTGTGAAATTGATGCTTCTGAACTCACGAATGGCACGGACATCATCTACGACAGTAATTTTAAAACCGATAATGTCAATTGTGACATCACTGATGATGTCATAATTGATTTTAACCATCTTTTCAAAACTGTAAAATTGACGCTTCTGAACTCACGGATGGCACGGACATCATCTACGACAGTAATTTTAAAACCGATTATGTCAATTGTGACATCACTGATGATGTAATAATTGATTTCGACATCTTTTCAAAACTGTGAAATTGATGCTTCTGAACTCACGAATGGCACAGACATCATCTACGACAGTAATTTTAAAACCGATAATGTCAATTGTGACATCACTGATGATGTCATAATTGATTTTGACCATCTTTTCAAAACTGTAAAATTGACGCTTCTGAACTCACGGATGGCACAGACATCATCTACGACAGTAATTTTAAAACCGATTATGTCAATTGTGACATCACTGATGATGTCATAATTGATTTCGACATCTTTTCAAAACTATGAAATTGATGCTTCTGAACTCACGAATGGCACGGACATCATCTACGACAGTAATTTTAAAACCGATAATGTCAATTGTGACATCACTGATGATGTCATAATTGATTTTAACCATCTTTTCAAAACTGTAAATTTGACGATTCTGAACTCACGAATGGCACGGACATCATCTACGACAGTAATTTTAAAACCGATAATGTCAATTGTGACATCACTGATGATGTCATAATTGATTTTAACCTTTTTTTCAAAACTGTAAATTTGACGATTCTGAACTCACGGATGGCACGGACAGCATCTACGACAGTAATTTTAAAACCGATTATGTCAATTGTGACATCACTGATGATGTCATAATTGATTTTGACCATCTTTTCAAAACTGTAAAATTGATGCTTCTGAACTCACGAATGGCACGGACATCATCTACGACAGTAATTTTAAAACCGATAATGTCAATTGTGACATCACTGATGATGTCATAATTGATTTTAACCATCTTTTCAAAACTGTAAAATTGACACTTCTGAACTCACGGATGGCACGGACATCATCTACGACAGTAATTTTAAAACCGATAATGTCAATTGTGACATCACTGATGATGTCATAATTGATTGTGACCATCTTTTCAAAACTGTAAAATTGACTCTTCTGAACTCACGGATGTCACAGACATCATCTACGACAGTAATTTTAAAACCGATTATGTCAATTGTGACATCACTGATGATGTCATAATTGATATCGACATCTTTTCAAAACTGTGAAATTGATGCTTCTGAACTCACGAATGGCACGGACATCATCTACGACAGTAATTTTAAAACCGATAATGTCAATTGTGACATCACTGATGATGTCATAATTGATTTTAACCATCTTTTCAAAACTGTAAAATTGACGCTTCTGAACTCACGGATGGCACGGACATCATCTACGACAGTAATTTTAAAACCGATAATGTCAATTGTGACATCACTGATGATGTCATAATTGATTTTAACCATCTTTTCAAAACTGTAAAATTGACGCTTCTGAACTCACGGATGGCACGGACATCATCTACGACAGTAATTTTAAAACCGATAATGTCAATTGTGACATCACTGATGATGTCATAATTGATTTTGACATCTTTTCAAAACTGTGAAATTGATGCTTCTGAACTCACGGATGGCACAGACATCATCTACGACAGTAATTTTAAAACCAATTATGTCAATTGTGACATCACTGATGATGTAATAATTGATTTCGACATCTTTTCAAAACTGTGAAATTGATGCTTCTGAACTCACGAATGGCACAGACATCATCTACGACAGTAATTTTAAAACCGATAATGTCAATTGTGACATCACTGATGATGTCATAATTGATTTTGACCATCTTTTCAAAACTGTAAAATTGACGCTTCTGAACTCACGGATGGCACAGACATCATCTACGACAGTAATTTTAAAACCGATTATGTCAATTGTGACATCACTGATGATGTCATAATTGATTTCGACATCTTTTCAAAACTGTGAAATTGATGCTTCTGAACTCACGAATGGCACGGACATCATCTACGACAGTAATTTTAAAACCGATAATGTCAATTGTGACATCACTGATGATGTCATAATTGATTTTAACCATCTTTTCAAAACTGTAAAATTGACACTTCTGAACTCACGAATGGCACGGACATCATCTACGACAGTAATTTTAAAACCGATAATGTCAATTGTGACATCACTGATGATGTCATAATTGATTTTGACCATCTTTTCAAAACTGTAAAATTGACGCTTCTGAACTCACGGATGGCACAGACATCATCTACGACAGTAATTTTAAAACCGATAATGTCAATTGTGACATCACTGATGATGTCATAATTAATTGTGACCATCTTTTCAAAACTGTAAAATTTACTCTTCTGAACTCACAGATGTCACAGACATCATCTACGACAGTAATTTTAAAACCGATTATGTCAATTGTGACATCACTGATGATGTCATAATTGATTTCGACATCTTTTCAAAACTGTGAAATTGATGCTTCTGAACTCACGAATGGCACGGACATCATCTACGACAGTAATTTTAAAACCGATAATGTCAATTGTGACATCACTGATGATGTCATAATTGATTTTAACCATCTTTTCAAAACTGTAAAATTGATGCTTCTGAACTCACGGATGGCACGGACATCATCTACGACAGTAATTTTAAAACCGATTATGTCAATTGTGACATCACTGATGATGTCATAATTGATTTTGACCATCTTTTCAAAACTGTAAAATTGATGCTTCTGAACTCACGAATGGCACGGACATCATCTACGACAGTAATTTGAAACCGATAATGTCAATTGTGACATCACTGATGATGTCATAATTGATTTTAACTATCTTTTCCAAACTGTAAATTTGACGATTCTGAACTCACGGATGGCACGGACATCATCTACGACAGTAATTTTAAAACCGATTATGTCAATTGTGACATCACTGATGATGTAATAATTGATTTCGACATCTTTTCAAAACTGTGAAATTGATGCTTCTGAACTCACGAATGGCACAGACATCATCTACGACAGTAATTTTGAAACCGATAATGTCAATTGTGACATCACTGATGATGTCATAATTGATTTTGACCATCTTTTCAAAACTGTAAAATTTACGCTTCTGAACTCACGGATGGCACAGACATCATCTATGACAGTAATTTTAAAACCGATTATGTCAATTGTGACATCACTGATTATGTCATAATTGATTTCGACATCTTTTCAAAACTGTGAAATTGATGCTTCTGAACTCACGAATGGCACGGACATCATCTACGACAGTAATTTTAAAACCGAAAATGTCAATTGTGACATCACTGATGATGTCATAATTGATTTTAACCATCTTTTCAAAACTGTAAATTTGACGATTCTGAACTCACGGATGGCACGGACATCATCTACGACAGTAATTTTAAAACCGATTATGTCAATTGTGACATCACTGATGATGTCATAATTGATTTTGACCATCTTTTCAAAACTGTAAAATTGACGCTTCTGAACTCACGAATGGCACGGACATCATCTACGACAGTAATTTTAAAACCGATAATGTCAATTGTGACATCACTGATGATGTCATAATTGATTTTAACCATCTTTTCAAAACTGTAAATTTGACGCTTCTGAACTCACGGATGGCACGGACATCATCTACGACAGTAATTTTAAAACCGATTATGTCAATTGTGACATCACTGATGATGTAATAATTGATTTCGACATCTTTTCAAAACTGTGAAATTGATGCTTCTGAACTCACGAATGGCACAGACATCATCTACGACAGTAATTTTGAAACCGATAATGTCAATTGTGACATCACTGATGATGTCATAATTGATTTTGACCATCTTTTCAAAACTGTAAAATTGACGCTTCTGAACTCACGGATGGCACAGACATCATCTATGACAGTAATTTTAAAACCGATTATGTCAATTGTGACATCACTGATTATGTCATAATTGATTTCGACATCTTTTCAAAACTGTGAAATTGATGCTTCTGAACTCACGAATGGCACGGACATCATCTACGACAGTAATTTTAAAACCGAAAATGTCAATTGTGACATCACTGATGATGTCATAATTGATTTTAACCATCTGTTCAAAACTGTAAATTTGACGATTCTGAACTCACGGATGGCACAGACATCATCTACGACAGTAATTTTAAAACCGATTATGTCAATTGTGACATCACTGATGATGTCATAATTGATTTTGACCATCTTTTCAAAACTGTAAAATTGACGCTTCTGAACTCACGAATGGCACGGACATCATCTACGACAGTAATTTTAAAACCGATTATGTCAATTGTGACATCACTGATGATGTCATAATTGATTTCGACATCTTTTCAAAACTGTGAAATTGATGCTTCTGAACTCACGAATGGCACGGACATCATCTACGACAGTAATTTTAAAACCGATAATGTCAATTGTGACATCACTGATGATGTCATAATTGATTTTAACCATCTTTTCAAAACTGTAAATTTGACGATTCTGAACTCACGGATGGCACGGACATCATCTACGACAGTAATTTTAAAACCGATTATGTCAATTGTGACATCACTGATGATGTCATAATTGATTTTGACCATCTTTTCAAAACTGTAAAATTGACGCTTCTTAACTCACGGATGGCACAGACATCATCTACGACAGTAATTTTAAAACCGATTATGTCAATTGTGACATCACTGATGATGTCATAATTGATTTCGACATCTTTTCAAAACTGTGAAATTAATGCTTCTGAACTCACGAATGGCACGGACATCATCTACGACAGTAATTTTAAAACCGATAATGTCAATTGTGACATCACTGATGATGTCATAATTGATTTTAACCATCTTTTCAAAACTGTAAAATTGACGCTTCTGAACTCACGGATGGCACGGACATCATCTACGACAGTAATTTTAAAACCGATAATGTCAATTGTGACATCACTGATGATGTCATAATTGATTTTAACCTTTTTTTCAAAACTGTAAATTTGACGATTCTGAACTCACGGATGTCACGGACAGCATCTACGACAGTAATTTTAAAACCGATTATGTCAATTGTGACATCACTGATGATGTCATAATTGATTTTGACCATCTTTTCAAAACTGTAAATTTGACGCTTCTGAACTCACGGATGGCACAGACATCATCTACGACAGTAATTTTAAAACCGATTATGTCAATTGTGACATCACTGATGATGTCATAATTGATTTCGACATCTTTTCAAAACTGTGAAATTGATGCTTCTGAACTCACGAATAGCACGGACATCATCTACGACAGTAATTTTAAAACCGATAATGTCAATTGTGACATCACTGATGATGTCATAATTGATTTTAACCATCTTTTCAAAACTGTAAAATTGACACTTCTGAACTCACGGATGGCATGGACATCATCTACGACAGTAATTTTAAAACCGATAATGTCAATTGTGACATCACTGATGATGTCATAATTGATTTTGACCATCTTTTCAAAACTGTAAAATTGACGCTTCTGAACTCACGGATGGCACAGACATCATCTACGACAGTAATTTTAAAACCGATAATGTCAATTGTGACATCACTGATGATGTCATAATTGATTGTGACCATCTTTTCAAAACTGTAAAATTGACTCTTCTGAACTCACGGATGTCACAGACATCATCTAAGACAGTAATTTTAAAACCGATTATGTCAAATGTGACATCACTGATGATGTCATAATTGATTTCGACATCTTTTCAAAACTGTGAAATTGATGCTTCTGAACTCACGAATGGCACGGACATCATCTACGACAGTAATTTTAAAACCGATAATGTCAATTGTGACATCACTGATGATGTCATAATTGATTTTAACCATCTTTTCAAAACTGTAAAATTGACGCTTCTGAACTCACGGATGGCATGGACATCATCTACGACAGTAATTTTAAAACCGATAATGTCAATAGTGACATCACTGATGATGTCATAATTGATTTTAACCTTTTTTTCAAAACTGTAAATTTTACGATTCTGAACTCACGGATGGCACGGACATCATCTACGACAGTAATTTTAAAACCGATTATGTCAATTGTGACATCACTGATGATGTCATAATTGATTTTGACCATCTTTTCAAAACTGTAAAATTGACGCTTCTGAACTCACGAATGGCACGGACATCATCTACGACAGTAATTTTAAAACCGATAATGTCAATTGTGACATCACTGATGATGTCATAATTGATTGTGACCATCTTTTCAAAACTGTAAAATTGACTCTTCTGAACTCACGGATGTCACAGACATCATCTACGACAATAATTTTGAAACCGATAATGTCAATTGTGACATCACTGATTAAGTCATAATTGATTTTGACCATCTTTTCAAAACTGTAAAATTGACGCTTCTGAACTCACGGATGGCACAGACATCATCTATGACAGTAATTTTAAAACCGATTATGTCAATTGTGACATCACTGATTATGTCATAATTGATTTCGACATCTTTTCAAAACTGTGAAATTGATGCTTCTGAACTCACGAATGGCACGGACATCATCTACGACAGTAATTTTAAAACCGAAAATGTCAATTGTGACATCACTGATGATGTCATAATTGATTTTAACCATCTTTTCAAAACTGTAAATTTGACGATTCTGAACTCACGGATGGCACGGACATCATCTACGACAGTAATTTTAAAACCGATTATGTCAATTGTGACATCACTGATGATGTCATAATTGATTTTGACCATCTTTTCAAAACTGTAAAATTGACGCTTCTGAACTCACGAATGGCACGGACATCATCTACGACAGTAATTTTAAAACCGATAATGTCAATTGTGACATCACTGATGATGTCATAATTGATTTTAACCATCTTTTCAAAACTGTAAATTTGACGCTTCTGAACTCACGGATGGCACGGACATCATCTACGACAGTAATTTTAAAACCGATTATGTCAATTGTGACATCACTGATGATGTAATAATTGATTTCGACATCTTTTCAAAACTGTGAAATTGATGCTTCTGAACTCACGAATGGCACAGACATCATCTACGACAGTAATTTTGAAACCGATAATGTCAATTGTGACATCACTGATGATGTCATAATTGATTTTGACCATCTTTTCAAAACTGTAAAATTGACGCTTCTGAACTCACGGATGGCACAGACATCATCTATGACAGTAATTTTAAAACCGATTATGTCAATTGTGACATCACTGATTATGTCATAATTGATTTCGACATCTTTTCAAAACTGTGAAATTGATGCTTCTGAACTCACGAATGGCACGGACATCATCTACGACAGTAATTTTAAAACCGAAAATGTCAATTGTGACATCACTGATGATGTCATAATTGATTTTAACCATCTGTTCAAAACTGTAAATTTGACGATTCTGAACTCACGGATGGCACAGACATCATCTACGACAGTAATTTTAAAACCGATTATGTCAATTGTGACATCACTGATGATGTCATAATTGATTTTGACCATCTTTTCAAAACTGTAAAATTGACGCTTCTGAACTCACGAATGGCACGGACATCATCTACGGAATGTGGAAAATAATTAAGCGCTTGGAATAGGTGTTTTTTAAGGGAAAAAATATCAATAAGTTTAGGGATGAATGAAAAATTAAAATAACCATGTAACATGCCGTTTTAAACCAAATAATAAAAACATGTATAATTGACAGTTTTAAATGTTTACAACTCCTTTTGGAGTTTTCTGGGAAGTGCCGTTTTTAGCAATGATGTTAATGCTTAGGTTCTCCGTTTCTCTGAAGTTTGCAGCGCAAGGTAAGGTCCAGGCAGTTCGGTGTTGCTATCTGTCCCTAACTATTACCTTATCGCTGTCTTCCTTCTCCGTCCACGGGAATCTTCAGCCGTAGCGCTCACTCGTTACCGGAAGTGCAGGGTCCCGTCTCTGTGCGGCGTCTCCGGGTAGCGTGTTCTGCGGCTTACTTCTGACAGCTAGTGTCGGCTCTCTTCCTCTTTCGCATCCAACGCGTTTCGAAGCACTAGGCTTCTTTGTCAAGGATGTTGGAATGGACTGGCTGACTGTTTTTTATACCAGTGAAAAAAACTTTTTTTTATTTTTTTCTAAAAAACTTTATTTGTAAAAACGGAAGTTTTTGGTTGTTTTTGGCGGCATGCACATGTCTCTATATAAATAATCTAAAATGTGGTATATTTGAGGGAAAAAATACTTAAAAAAAGGGGAATTTTTTGTGTAAGTGTTTTATTTTAAAAAAGCAGAAATTTCAAAATCAATATTCAGTCCAAAAGGTTGCAAAGTTCTCAGTTCATAAATCCATTTGGATTCTCTCTTTTTCAACTGTACTACTGGATCTCCACCTCTCCAGTTCCTGGTGATTTTCTCAATAGCATTTATTTTTAAAAAGCTAGGATCCTTATTATGAACTTCTGAGAAGTGTTGGGATAAGCTATGAGTTTGTAATCCCTTTTTAATATT
The DNA here is from genome assembly GCF_055691185.1 of Crinia signifera. NCBI lineage: Eukaryota > Metazoa > Chordata > Amphibia > Anura > Myobatrachidae > Crinia > Crinia signifera. The sequence goes on along the minus strand of NC_139225.1, from coordinate 47,103,875 downwards.
GTATATGTGTTCGGCAACGCGAACTTTGAGACATCTTTTTGTTTGGCCCACATACTGGAGGCCACACGGACATTCCAGCAAATAAATCACTTCTTTGGTCAGACAGGAAATGTTTTGTTTTTGTTCGTACTTTTTTGTGTTCTTATTTGAATTGAAGGTGGTTATTGGTTTTGTACTTTGTACTCCAGTTGTTTTACAGCCAACACACCTTAGGCATGGGAAGAAGCCTGGTGTTTGTTCTTGTTTTGGGTCTTCAACAGTGGTTGTTATATAACTTTTTGTTAGTTCTTGCTTCAGGGTTTTGGCTCTTCTGTACACAATCTTTGGTTTTGGAGGTATAATATTGATCAAGTCTGTGTCTAACATGAGTACATTCCAGTGTTTATGTAAAATCTGTTCAAATTGTTTATGGTTTGAATTGTATTGGGTGATAAATGTTACTTCTTGTTTCTGGTTTGTTTCTATCTTCTTTTTGTACTGTAGCAGATCTTTTCTTTCCAATGTTTGTACTTTATTTAGTTCAGCATCTAATTGTGTTTCTGGGTATCCCTTCTTCATGAATTTTGTTTTTAGTTCTTCACTTTGTACCTTGTATAGTTCTTCTTCCGTGCAGTTTCGCTTGATGCGTCTTGCTTGGCTCCCAGGGATGCTTTTTTTCCAGTTTGTGTGATGGTTGCTTTGGTAGGCTAGAAAGTTGTTACCATCAACTTCTTTATTGTGTGTTTTGGTCATGATGGTGTTATTTTTTATATAGATCTCCAGGTCTAAGAATATTACTTTTTGTTCATCAGTTGTTGTAACGAATTCTAGTCCGTTCTGATTGGAGTTTATATGTTCCAAGAATTTGTTTAGATCTGACGGTGGGCCTCTCCATATAAAGAACACGTCGTCAATATATCTGTGCCAACAGACGATGTTTTCCAAAAATTGGTTGTTGCTCCAGATATATGACTCCTCCCACTCTGCAACATATAGATTTGCATATGAAGGGGCAAATGATGTCCCCATTGCTGTCCCCTTTGTCTGTACATAGAATTCTCCATCGTACCAGAAGTAATTATTCTCCAGAATGAACTCTATTTGTTCAATGATAAAGTTTATTTGTCGGTTGGGTATGTTGGTTTGATTTGTGAGTGCATTTCTTATGGCCATGCATCCCAATGAGTGCGGTATACAGGTGTACAGTGATTTCACGTCACTTGTACAAAGAATGTACTCTTGACGCCATTCGATGTTGTTCAGAATTTGGAGAATATGTATTGTGTCCTTAAGGTAGCTTTTCTGTTGTTTAACTATTGTTTGTAGAAATTGATCGATGTATCTTGACAGGTTTGCAGTTAATGATCCAATGCCTGAAATTATTGGGCGGCCGGGTGGGTTTTGGAGGTTTTTATGAATTTTTGGCAGATGATAGAATGTTGGAATGATGGGATGTGTGACTGTGATGTATTCATGTTCTTTCTTGGTTAAGATGCCCATAGTTAGACCTTCGTCCAATTGTGCTTTCAATTTTGTTTTGAAATTTTCTGTAGGATCAGAATTTATTTTCATATATGTTTCTGTATCCGCTAGAAGGGATCTTGCTTCATTTGTGTACTGGTCTTTGTCCATGACTACCAAGCCCCCCCCTTTATCGGCGGGCTTGATAATAATAGATTTTTCTTCTTTTAAGATTTTGAGGGCTTTATTTTCATCCTTTGTTAGATTATATTGAATTTTCTCCTTCTCTGGTAATTGCCTCAGGTCTTCTTCTACTAGTTTCTGAAATGTTTGTATATGTGGTCCTTTTATATAAGCTGGATAAAAGGTGGATGCTTGTTTAAGATCTGTGTGTTCATACTCTTGTGGTGGTTGAATATTTTCTTTTGGGGGATTTTTATCAAAGAATTTTTTAATACACAATTTTCGGACAAACTTCTCCGTGTCTATGAATGTGTCAAATTTGTTGATGGACGAATGGGGGGCAAATTTTAGGCCTTTTTTCAACAAGTTGATTTCATCTTTGTTCAGATCCCTTTTGCTCAGATTAAATATTGTCTGTTTCTCCTCTTCCATTGGGGTATCTGATTGGACTTCTTCTCTATTGGTCTTTCTTTTTAATTTTCTTCCACCTCTTTTCCCTCTCTTATTGGGCTTGTAATTTTTTGTTTCTTGTGTGGTACCGTGTTTTCTGGTGGTAATGTTTTCCTCCAGGCCTGGTCTAAAAAATCTTCTAATTCTTCAATGCTTTCTTCCCCTTCGTTTTCCTCCATCATATTTCTCTTTCTTGGATTAGGGTTATTACTTCTGTTTTCTATTGTTTTCATCAGTGTGGTTGTCTGTTCTCTTATTTCTGTTTGGGCTGCTTTCTTTCCACTTTGAAAAGATTCTCTAGCGATTTTGTTCTGATAGGAAAAGTTTTTCCTGTCATATTCTTTGTAATTCCTTGTTGTGCCGAGTGTGGTGGGAGTGATTTTCAATAGTGGGGTTTTGTTCTTCCATTGTGGAACATAGTTCTGTTTTGAGTATTTATTGTTGGTAGGTTGATTTATTTGTTGTTTCTTTTGGATTTTCTGGGAGTTTTCTTCTGTGCGGCGTGTTGATTTAGCATGGATCGGTAGATCTTCCTCTACCATATCGCGTCTAAATTTCTTTTGTTTCTGTTCTACAATGGAGTTTTCCAACTTTTCAATTTTCTCATTTGTCAATTTTATTAGTCTATTGAAATCTTCCATAGTTCTTAATGATTCGAATTTTTTCTCAATGGTTTTGATATTTTCATTGATGTTTTCTAGGGATTTTTTTCTGTCCTCTATGATGATTTTGATCAAATTCCGAGAGCATTTGTCCAATTCTTCATTCCAGAGTGTGAAGAAATTTTCTGTAGATGGTTCGAAGGTTGGATTTTTCTGCAACCTCAATCCCCTCGGTATGAGATTGTTCTCAAGGTATTTACTCAAGGTGGTGATCTCCCACCATTGTTTGGTTTCCTGAGTATAATATTTCTCTAGTCTCTGAAATTGAGAACAAAACCCTTCTTCTTGTGAGGAGGTTTCAATTATGATTGGCTGAGGGTCCCGTGAAAAGATTTTTTTCAGGTCCCCCGATCTGGTGGTATGCGTAATATGTGATGTCATAGCTGCAGTTTACTCTTAAGAATAAATACTAGTATGGGCAAAAAAGAAGAGTATGTTCTGCGCTTAATAGCTGCTCAATTCGTTAATTTTTTTAGTGCAATATGGAAAATAATTAAGCGCTTGGAATAGGTGTTTTTTAAGGGAAAAAATATCAATAAGTTTAGGGATGAATGAAAAATTAAAATAACCATGTAACATGCCGTTTTAAACCAAATAATAAAAACATGTATAATTGACAGTTTTAAATGTTTACAACTCCTTTTGGAGTTTTCTGGGAAGTGCCGTTTTTAGCAATGATGTTAATGCTTAGGTTCTCCGTTTCTCTGAAGTTTGCAGCGCAAGGTAAGGTCCAGGCAGTTCGGTGTTGCTATCTGTCCCTAACTATTACCTTATCGCTGTCTTCCTTCTCCGTCCACGGGAATCTTCAGCCGTAGCGCTCACTCGTTACCGGAAGTGCAGGGTCCCGTCTCTGTGCGGCGTCTCCGGGTAGCGTGTTCTGCGGCTTACTTCTGACAGCTAGTGTCGGCTCTCTTCCTAAGAGTAAACTGCAGCTATGACATCACATATTACGCATACCACCAGATCGGGGGACCTGAAAAAAATCTTTTCACGGGACCCTCAGCCAATCATAATTGAAACCTCCTCACAAGAAGAAGGGTTTTGTTCTCAATTTCAGAGACTAGAGAAATATTATACTCAGGAAACCAAACAATGGTGGGAGATCACCACCTTGAGTAAATACCTTGAGAACAATCTCATACCGAGGGGATTGAGGTTGCAGAAAAATCCAACCTTCGAACCATCTACAGAAAATTTCTTCACACTCTGGAATGAAGAATTGGACAAATGCTCTCGGAATTTGATCAAAATCATCATAGAGGACAGAAAAAAATCCCTAGAAAACATCAATGAAAATATCAAAACCATTGAGAAAAAATTCGAATCATTAAGAACTATGGAAGATTTCAATAGACTAATAAAATTGACAAATGAGAAAATTGAAAAGTTGGAAAACTCCATTGTAGAACAGAAACAAAAGAAATTTAGACGCGATATGGTAGAGGATGATCTACCGATCCATGCTAAATCAACACGCCGCACAGAAGAAAACTCCCAGAAAATCCAAAAGAAACAACAAATAAATCAACCTACCAACAATAAATACTCAAAACAGAACTATGTTCCACAATGGAAGAACAAAACCCCACTATTGAAAATCACTCCCACCACACTCGGCACAACAAGGAATTACAAAGAATATGACAGGAAAAACTTTTCCTATCAGAACAAAATCGCTAGAGAATCTTTTCAAAGTGGAAAGAAAGCAGCCCAAACAGAAATAAGAGAACAGACAACCACACTGATGAAAACAATAGAAAACAGAAGTAATAACCCTAATCCAAGAAAGAGAAATATGATGGAGGAAAACGAAGGGGAAGAAAGCATTGAAGAATTAGAAGATTTTTTAGACCAGGCCTGGAGGAAAACATTACCACCAGAAAACACGGTACCACACAAGAAACAAAAAATTACAAGCCCAATAAGAGAGGGAAAAGAGGTGGAAGAAAATTAAAAAGAAAGACCAATAGAGAAGAAGTCCAATCAGATACCCCAATGGAAGAGGAGAAACAGACAATATTTAATCTGAGCAAAAGGGATCTGAACAAAGATGAAATCAACTTGTTGAAAAAAGGCCTAAAATTTGCCCCCCATTCGTCCATCAACAAATTTGACACATTCATAGACACGGAGAAGTTTGTCCGAAAATTGTGTATTAAAAAATTCTTTGATAAAAATCCCCCAAAAGAAAATATTCAACCACCACAAGAGTATGAACACACAGATCTTAAACAAGCATCCACCTTTTATCCAGCTTATATAAAAGGACCACATATACAAACATTTCAGAAACTAGTAGAAGAAGACCTGAGGCAATTACCAGAGAAGGAGAAAATTCAATATAATCTAACAAAGGATGAAAATAAAGCCCTCAAAATCTTAAAAGAAGAAAAATCTATTATTATCAAGCCCGCCGATAAAGGGGGGGGCTTGGTAGTCATGGACAAAGACCAGTACACAAATGAAGCAAGATCCCTTCTAGCGGATACAGAAACATATATGAAAATAAATTCTGATCCTACAGAAAATTTCAAAACAAAATTGAAAGCACAATTGGACGAAGGTCTAACTATGGGCATCTTAACCAAGAAAGAACATGAATACATCACAGTCACACATCCCATCATTCCAACATTCTATCATCTGCCAAAAATTCATAAAAACCTCCAAAACCCACCCGGCCGCCCAATAATTTCAGGCATTGGATCATTAACTGCAAACCTGTCAAGATACATCGATCAATTTCTACAAACAATAGTTAAACAACAGAAAAGCTACCTTAAGGACACAATACATATTCTCCAAATTCTGAACAACATCGAATGGCGTCAAGAGTACATTCTTTGTACAAGTGACGTGAAATCACTGTACACCTGTATACCGCACTCATTGGGATGCATGGCCATAAGAAATGCACTCACAAATCAAACCAACATACCCAACCGACAAATAAACTTTATCATTGAACAAATAGAGTTCATTCTGGAGAATAATTACTTCTGGTACGATGGAGAATTCTATGTACAGACAAAGGGGACAGCAATGGGGACATCATTTGCCCCTTCATATGCAAATCTATATGTTGCAGAGTGGGAGGAGTCATATATCTGGAGCAACAACCAATTTTTGGAAAACATCGTCTGTTGGCACAGATATATTGACGACGTGTTCTTTATATGGAGAGGCCCACCGTCAGATCTAAACAAATTCTTGGAACATATAAACTCCAATCAGAACGGACTAGAATTCGTTACAACAACTGATGAACAAAAAGTAATATTCTTAGACCTGGAGATCTATATAAAAAATAACACCATCATGACCAAAACACACAATAAAGAAGTTGATGGTAACAACTTTCTAGCCTACCAAAGCAACCATCACACAAACTGGAAAAAAAAGCATCCCTGGGAGCCAAGCAAGACGCATCAAGCGAAACTGCACGGAAGAAGAACTATACAAGGTACAAAGTGAAGAACTAAAAACAAAATTCATGAAGAAGGGATACCCAGAAACACAATTAGATGCTGAACTAAATAAAGTACAAACATTGGAAAGAAAAGATCTGCTACAGTACAAAAAGAAGATAGAAACAAACCAGAAACAAGAAGTAACATTTATCACCCAATACAATTCAAACCATAAACAATTTGAACAGATTTTACATAAACACTGGAATGTACTCATGTTAGACACAGACTTGATCAATATTATACCTCCAAAACCAAAGATTGTGTACAGAAGAGCCAAAACCCTGAAGCAAGAACTAACAAAAAGTTATATAACAACCACTGTTGAAGACCCAAAACAAGAACAAACACCAGGCTTCTTCCCATGCCTAAGGTGTGTTGGCTGTAAAAAAACTGGAGTACAAAGTACAAAACCAATAACCACCTTCAATTCAAATAAGAACACAAAAAAGTACGAACAAAAACAAAACATTTCCTGTCTGACCAAAGAAGTGATTTATTTGCTGGAATGTCCGTGTGGCCTCCAGTATGTGGGCCAAACAAAAAGATGTCTCAAAGTTCGCGTTGCCGAACACATATACAATATTAAAAAGGGATTACAAACTCATAGCTTATCCCAACACTTCTCAGAAGTTCATAATAAGGATCCTAGCTTTTTAAAAATAAATGCTATTGAGAAAATCACCAGGAACTGGAGAGGTGGAGATCCAGTAGTACAGTTGAAAAAGAGAGAATCCAAATGGATTTATGAACTGAGAACTTTGCAACCTTTTGGACTGAATATTGATTTTGAAATTTCTGCTTTTTTAAAATAAAACACTTACACAAAAAATTCCCCTTTTTTTAAGTATTTTTTCCCTCAAATATACCACATTTTAGATTATTTATATAGAGACATGTGCATGCCGCCAAAAACAACCAAAAACTTCCGTTTTTACAAATAAAGTTTTTTAGAAAAAAATAAAAAAAAGTTTTTTTCACTGGTATAAAAAACAGTCAGCCAGTCCATTCCAACATCCTTGACAAAGAAGCCTAGTGCTTCGAAACGCGTTGGATGCGAAAGAGGAAGAGAGCCGACACTAGCTGTCAGAAGTAAGCCGCAGAACACGCTACCCGGAGACGCCGCACAGAGACGGGACCCTGCACTTCCGGTAACGAGTGAGCGCTACGGCTGAAGATTCCCGTGGACGGAGAAGGAAGACAGCGATAAGGTAATAGTTAGGGACAGATAGCAACACCGAACTGCCTGGACCTTACCTTGCGCTGCAAACTTCAGAGAAACGGAGAACCTAAGCATTAACATCATTGCTAAAAACGGCACTTCCCAGAAAACTCCAAAAGGAGTTGTAAACATTTAAAACTGTCAATTATACATGTTTTTATTATTTGGTTTAAAACGGCATGTTACATGGTTATTTTAATTTTTCATTCATCCCTAAACTTATTGATATTTTTTCCCTTAAAAAACACCTATTCCAAGCGCTTAATTATTTTCCATATTGCACTAAAAAAATTAACGAATTGAGCAGCTATTAAGCGCAGAACATACTCTTCTTTTTTGCCCATACGGACATCATCTACGACAGTAATTTTAAAACCGATTATGTCAATTGTGACATCACTGATGATGTCATAATTGATTTCGACATCTTTTCAAAACTGTGAAATTGATGCTTCTGAACTCACGAATGGCACGGACATCATCTACGACAGTAATTTTAAAACCGATAATGTCAATTGTGACATCACTGATGATGTCATAATTGATTTTAACCATCTTTTCAAAACTGTAAATTTGACGATTCTGAACTCACGGATGGCACGGACATCATCTACGACAGTAATTTTAAAACCGATTATGTCAATTGTGACATCACTGATGATGTCATAATTGATTTTGACCATCTTTTCAAAACTGTAAAATTGACGCTTCTTAACTCACGGATGGCACAGACATCATCTACGACAGTAATTTTAAAACCGATTATGTCAATTGTGACATCACTGATGATGTCATAATTGATTTCGACATCTTTTCAAAACTGTGAAATTAATGCTTCTGAACTCACGAATGGCACGGACATCATCTACGACAGTAATTTTAAAACCGATAATGTCAATTGTGACATCACTGATGATGTCATAATTGATTTTAACCATCTTTTCAAAACTGTAAAATTGACGCTTCTGAACTCACGGATGGCACGGACATCATCTACGACAGTAATTTTAAAACCGATAATGTCAATTGTGACATCACTGATGATGTCATAATTGATTTTAACCTTTTTTTCAAAACTGTAAATTTGACGATTCTGAACTCACGGATGGCACGGACAGCATCTACGACAGTAATTTTAAAACCGATTATGTCAATTGTGACATCACTGATGATGTCATAATTGATTTTGACCATCTTTTCAAAACTGTAAATTTGACGCTTCTGAACTCACGGATGGCACAGACATCATCTACGACAGTAATTTTAAAACCGATTATGTCAATTGTGACATCACTGATGATGTCATAATTGATTTCGACATCTTTTCAAAACTGTGAAATTGATGCTTCTGAACTCACGAATGGCACGGACATCATCTACGACAGTAATTTTAAAACCGATAATGTCAATTGTGACATCACTGATGATGTCATAATTGATTTTAACCATCTTTTCAAAACTGTAAAATTGACACTTCTGAACTCACGGATGGCATGGACATCATCTACGACAGTAATTTTAAAACCGATAATGTCAATTGTGACATCACTGATGATGTCATAATTGATTTTGACCATCTTTTCAAAACTGTAAAATTGACGCTTCTGAACTCACGGATGGCACAGACATCATCTACGACAGTAATTTTAAAACCGATAATGTCAATTGTGACATCACTGATGATGTCATAATTGATTGTGACCATCTTTTCAAAACTGTAAAATTGACTCTTCTGAACTCACGGATGTCACAGACATCATCTAAGACAGTAATTTTAAAACCGATTATGTCAAATGTGACATCACTGATGATGTCATAATTGATTTCGACATCTTTTCAAAACTGTGAAATTGATGCTTCTGAACTCACGAATGGCACGGACATCATCTACGACAGTAATTTTAAAACCGAAAATGTCAATTGTGACATCACTGATGATGTCATAATTGATTTTAACCATCTTTTCAAAACTGTAAATTTGACGATTCTGAACTCACGGATGGCACGGACATCATCTACGACAGTAATTTTAAAACCGATTATGTCAATTGTGACATCACTGATGATGTCATAATTGATTTTGACCATCTTTTCAAAACTGTAAAATTGACGCTTCTGAACTCGCGAATGGCACGGACATCATCTACGACAGTAATTTTAAAACCGATTATGTCAATTGTGACATCACTGATGATGTCATAATTGATTTCGACATCTTTTCAAAACTGTGAAATTGATGCTTCTGAACTCACGAATGGCACGGACATCATCTACGACAGTAATTTTAAAACCGATAATGTCAATTGTGACATCACTGATGATGTCATAATTGATTTTAACCATCTTTTCAAAACTGTAAATTTGACGATTCTGAACTCACGGATGGCACGGACATCATCTACGACAGTAATTTTAAAACCGATTATGTCAATTGTGACATCACTGATGATGTAATAATTGATTTCGACATCTTTTCAAAACTGTGAAATTGATGCTTCTGAACTCACGAATGGCACAGACATCATCTACGACAGTAATTTTGAAACCGATAATGTCAATTGTGACATCACTGATGATGTCATAATTGATTTTGACCATCTTTTCAAAACTGTAAAATTGACGCTTCTGAACTCACGGATGGCACAGACATCATCTATGACAGTAATTTTAAAACCGATTATGTCAATTGTGACATCACTGATGATGTCATAATTGATTTCGACATCTTTTCAAAACTGTGAAATTGATGCTTCTGAACTCACGAATGGCACGGACATCATCTACGACAGTAATTTTAAAACCGAAAATGTCAATTGTGACATCACTGATGATGTCATAATTGATTTTAACCATCTTTTCAAAACTGTAAATTTGACGATTCTGAACTCACGGATGGCACGGACATCATCTACGACAGTAATTTTAAAACCGATTATTTTAATTGTGACATCACTGATGATGTCATAATTGATTTCGACATCTTTTCAAAACTGTGAAATTGATGCTTCTGAACTCACGAATGGCACGGACATCATCTACGACAGTAATTTTAAAACCGATAATGTCAATTGTGACATCACTGATGATGTCATAATTGATTTTAACCATCTTTTCAAAACTGTAAATTTGACGATTCTGAACTCACGGATGGCACGGACATCATCTACGACAGTAATTTTAAAACCGATTATGTCAATTGTGACATCACTGATGATGTCATAATTGATTTTGACCATCATTTCAAAACTGTAAAATTGACGCTTCTTAACTCACGGATGGCACAGACATCATCTACGACAGTAATTTTAAAACCGATTATGTCAATTGTGACATCACTGATGATGTCATAATTGATTTCGACATCTTTTCAAAACTGTGAAATTGATGCTTCTGAACTCACGAATGGCACGGACATCATCTACGACAGTAATTTTAAAACCGATAATGTCAATTGTGACATCACTGATGATGTCATAATTGATTTTAACCATCTTTTCAAAACTGTAAATTTGACGATTCTGAACTCACGGATGGCACGGACATCATCTACGACAGTAATTTTAAAACCGATTATGTCAATTGTGACATCACTGATGATGTCATAATTGATTTTGACCATCTTTTCAAAACTGTAAAATTGACGCTTCTTAACTCACGGATGGCACAGACATCATCTACGACAGTAATTTTAAAACCGATTATGTCAATTGTGACATCACTGATGATGTCATAATTGATTCCGACATCTTTTCAAAACTGTGAAATTGATGCTTCTGAACTCACGAATGGCACGGACATCATCTTCGACAGTAATTTTAAAACCGATAATGTCAATTGTGACATCACTGATGATGTCATAATTGATTTTAACCATCTTTTCAAAACTGTAAAATTGACACTTCTGAACTCACGGATGGCACGGACATCATCTACGACAGTAATTTTAAAACCGATAATGTCAATTGTGACATCACTGATGATGTCATAATTGATTTTAACCTTTTTTTCAAAACTATAAATTTGACGATTCTGAACTCACGGATGGCACGGACAGCATCTACGACAGTAATTTTAAAACCGATTATGTCAATTGTGACATCACTGATGATGTCATAATTGATTTTGACCATCTTTTCAAAACTGTAAAATTGACGCTTCTTAACTCACGGATGGCACAGACATCATCTACGACAGTAATTTTAAAACCGATTATGTCAATTGTGACATCACTGATGATGTCATAATTGATTTCGACATCTTTTCAAAACTGTGAAATTGACTCTTCTGAACTCACGGATGTCACAGACATCATCTACGACAGTAATTTTGAAACCGATAATGTCAATTGTGACATCACTGATGATGTCATAATTGATTTTGACCATCTTTTCAAAACTGTAAAATTGACGCTTCTGAACTCACGGATGGCACAGACATCATCTATGACAGTAATTTTAAAACCGATTATGTCAATTGTGACATCACTGATGATGTCATAATTGATTTCGACATCTTTTCAAAACTGTGAAATTGATGCTTCTGAACTCACGAATGGCACGGACATCATCTACGACAGTAATTTTAAAACCGAAAATGTCAATTGTGACATCACTGATGATGTCATAATTGATTTTAACCATCTTTTCAAAACTGTAAATTTGACGATTCTGAACTCACGGATGGCACGGACATCATCTACGACAGTAATTTTAAAACCGATTATGTCAATTGTGACATCACTGATGATGTCATAATTGATTTTGACCATCTTTTCAAAACTGTAAAATTGACGCTTCTGAACTCACGAATGGCACGGACATCATCTACGACAGTAATTTTAAAACCGATTATGTCAATTGTGACATCACTGATGATGTCATAATTGATTTCGACATCTTTTCAAAACTGTGAAATTGATGCTTCTGAACTCACGAATGGCACGGACATCATCTACGACAGTAATTTTAAAACCGATAATGTCAATTGTGACATCACTGATGATGTCATAATTGATTTTAACCATCTTTTCAAAACTGTAAATTTGACGATTCTGAACTCACGGATGGCACGGACATCATCTACGACAGTAATTTTAAAACCGATTATGTCAATTGTGACATCACTGATGATGTAATAATTGATTTCGACATCTTTTCAAAACTGTGAAATTGATGCTTCTGAACTCACGAATGGCACAGACATCATCTACGACAGTAATTTTGAAACCGATAATGTCAATTGTGACATCACTGATGATGTCATAATTGATTTTGACCATCTTTTCAAAACTGTAAAATTGACGCTTCTGAACTCACGGATGGCACAGACATCATCTATGACAGTAATTTTAAAACCGATTATGTCAATTGTGACATCACTGATGATGTCATAATTGATTTCGACATCTTTTCAAAACTGTGAAATTGATGCTTCTGAACTCACGAATGGCACGGACATCATCTACGACAGTAATTTTAAAACCGAAAATGTCAATTGTGACATCACTGATGATGTCATAATTGATTTTAACCATCTTTTCAAAACTGTAAATTTGACGATTCTGAACTCACGGATGGCACGGACATCATCTACGACAGTAATTTTAAAACCGATTATTTTAATTGTGACATCACTGATGATGTCATAATTGATTTCGACATCTTTTCAAAACTGTGAAATTGATGCTTCTGAACTCACGAATGGCACGGACATCATCTACGACAGTAATTTTAAAACCGATAATGTCAATTGTGACATCACTGATGATGTCATAATTGATTTTAACCATCTTTTCAAAACTGTAAATTTGACGATTCTGAACTCACGGATGGCACGGACATCATCTACGACAGTAATTTTAAAACCGATTATGTCAATTGTGACATCACTGATGATGTCATAATTGATTTTGACCATCATTTTAAAACTGTAAAATTGACGCTTCTTAACTCACGGATGGCACAGACATCATCTACGACAGTAATTTTAAAACCGATTATGTCAATTGTGACATCACTGATGATGTCATAATTGATTTCGACATCTTTTCAAAACTGTGAAATTGATGCTTCTGAACTCACGAATGGCACGGACATCATCTACGACAGTAATTTTAAAACCGATAATGTCAATTGTGACATCACTGATGATGTCATAATTGATTTTAACCATCTTTTCAAAACTGTAAATTTGACGATTCTGAACTCACGGATGGCACGGACATCATCTACGACAGTAATTTTAAAACCGATTATGTCAATTGTGACATCACTGATGATGTCATAATTGATTTTGACCATCTTTTCAAAACTTGTAAAATTGACGCTTCTTAACTCACGGATGGCACAGACATCATCTACGACAGTAATTTTAAAACCGATTATGTCAATTGTGACATCACTGATGATGTCATAATTGATTTCGACATCTTTTCAAAACTGTGAAATTGATGCTTCTGAACTCAAGAATGGCACGGACATCATCTTCGACAGTAATTTTAAAACCGATAATGTCAATTGTGACATCACTGATGATGTCATAATTGATTTTAACCATCTTTTCAAAACTGTAAAATTGACACTTCTGAACTCACGGATGGCACGGACATCATCTACGACAGTAATTTTAAAACCGATAATGTCAATTGTGACATCACTGATGATGTCATAATTGATTTTAACCTTTTTTTCAAAACTATAAATTTGACGATTCTGAACTCACGGATGGCACGGACAGCATCTACGACAGTAATTTTAAAACCGATTATGTCAATTGTGACATCACTGATGATGTCATAATTGATTTTGACCATCTTTTCAAAACTGTAAAATTGACGCTTCTTAACTCACGGATGGCACAGACATCATCTACGACAGTAATTTTAAAACCGATTATGTCAATTGTGACATCACTGATGATGTCATAATTGATTTCGACCTCTTTTCAAAACTGTGAAATTGATGCTTCTGAACTCACGAATGGCACGGACATCATCTTCGACAGTAATTTTAAAACCGATAATGTCAATTGTGACATCACTGATGATGTCATAATTGATTTTAACCATCTTTTCAAAACTGTAAAATTGACGCTTCTGAACTCACGGATGGCACGGACATCATCTACGACAGTAATTTTAAAACCGATAATGTCAATTGTGACATCACTGATGATGTAATAATTGATTTCAACATCTTTTCAAAACTGTAAAATTACTGTCGTAGATGATGTCCGTGCCATTCGTGAGTTCAGAAGCGTCAATTTTACAGTTTTGAAAAAAAGGTTAAAATCAATTATGACATCATAATTGATTTTAACCTTTTTTTCAAAACTGTAAAATTGACGCTTCTGAACTCACGAATGGCACGGACATCATCTACGACAGTAATTTTAAAACCGATAATGTCAATTGTGACATCACTGATGATGTCATAATTGATTTTAACCATCTTTTCAAAACTGTAAATTTGACTCTTCTGAACTCATGGATGGCACGGACATCATCTACGACAGTAATTTTAAAACCGATTATGTCAATTGTGACATCACTGATGATGTAATAATTGATTTCAACATCTTTTCAAAACTGTAAAATTGACGCTTCTGAACTCACGAATGGCACGGACATCATCTACGACAGTAATTTTAAAACCGATAATGTCAATTGTGACATCACTGATGATGTCATAATTGATTTTAACCATCTTTTCAAAACTGTAAATTTGACGATTCTGAACTCACGGATGGCACGGACATCATCTACGACAGTAATTTTAAAACCGATTATGTCAATTGTGACATCACTGATGATGTCATAATTGATTTTGACCATCTTTTCAAAACTGTAAAATTGACGCTTCTGAACTCACGAATGGCACAGACATCATCTACGACAGTAATTTTAAAACCGATAATGTCAATTGTGACATCACTGATGATGTCATAATTGATTTTGACCATCTTTTCAAAACTGTAAAATTGACGCTTCTGAACTCACGGATGGCACAGACATCATCTATGACAGTAATTTTAAAACCGATTATGTCAATTGTGACATCACTGATGATGTCATAATTGATTTCGACATCTTTTCAAAACTGTGAAATTGATGCTTCTGAACTCACGAATGGCACGGACATCATCTACGACAGTAATTTTAAAACCGAAAATGTCAATTGTGACATCACTGATGATGTCATAATTGATTTTAACCATCTTTTCAAAACTGTAAATTTGACGATTCTGAACTCACGGATGGCACGGACATCATCTACGACAGTAATTTTAAAACCGATAATGTCAATTGTGACATCACTGATGATGTCATAATTGATTTTGACCATCTTTTCAAAACTGTAAAATTGACGCTTCTGAACTCACGGATGGCACAGACATCATCTATGACAGTAATTTTAAAACCGATTATGTCAATTGTGACATCACTGATGATGTCATAATTGATTTTGACATCTTTTCAAAACTGTGAAATTGATGCTTCTGAACTCACGAATGGCACGGACATCATCTACGACAGTAATTTTAAAACCGAAAATGTCAATTGTGACATCACTGATGATGTCATAATTGATTTTAACCATCTTTTCAAAACTGTAAATTTGACGATTCTGAACTCACGGATGGCACGGACATCATCTACGACAGTAATTTTAAAACCGATTATGTCAATTGTGACATCACTGATGATGTCATAATTGATTTTGACCATCTTTTCAAAACTGTAAAATTGACGCTTCTTAACTCACGGATGGCACAGACATCATCTACGACAGTAATTTTAAAACCGATTATGTCAATTGTGACATCACTGATGATGTCATAATTGATTTCGACATCTTTTCAAAACTGTGAAATTGATGCTTCTGAACTCACGAATGGCACGGACATCATCTACGACAGTAATTTTAAAACCGATAATGTCAATTGTGACATCACTGATGATGTCATAATTGATTTTAACCATCTTTTCAAAACTGTAAAATTGACGCTTCTGAACTCACGGATGGCACGGACATCATCTACGACAGTAATTTTAAAACCGATAATGTCAATTGTGACATCACTGATGATGTCATAATTGATTTTAACCTTTTTTTCAAAACTGTAAATTTGACGATTCTGAACTCACGGATGGCACGGACAGCATCTACGACAGTAATTTTAAAACCGATTATGTCAATTGTGACATCACTGATGATGTCATAATTGATTTTGACCATCTTTTCAAAACTGTAAATTTGACGCTTCTGAACTCACGGATGGCACAGACATCATCTACGACAGTAATTTTAAAACCGATTATGTCAATTGTGACATCACTGATGATGTCATAATTGATTTCGACATCTTTTCAAAACTGTGAAATTGATGCTTCTGAACTCACGAATGGCACGGACATCATCTACGAAAGTAATTTTAAAACCGATAATGTCAATTGTGACATCACTGATGATGTCATAATTGATTTTAACCATCTTTTCAAAACTGTAAAATTGACACTTCTGAACTCACGGATGGCATGGACATCATCTACGACAGTAATTTTAAAACCGATAATGTCAATTGTGACATCACTGATGATGTCATAATTGATTTTGACCATCTTTTCAAAACTGTAAAATTGACGCTTCTGAACTTACGGATGGCACAGACATCATCTATGACAGTAATTTTAAAACCGATAATGTCAATTGTGACATCACTGATGATGTCATAATTGATTGTG
This sequence comes from Crinia signifera, assembly GCF_055691185.1. Taxonomy (NCBI): domain Eukaryota; kingdom Metazoa; phylum Chordata; class Amphibia; order Anura; family Myobatrachidae; genus Crinia; species Crinia signifera. The sequence continues at coordinate 47,086,706 of NC_139225.1, read as the reverse complement.
ACCATCTTTTCAAAACTGTAAAATTGACTCTTCTGAACTCACGGATGTCACAGACATCATCTAAGACAGTAATTTTAAAACCGATTATGTCAAATGTGACATCACTGATGATGTCATAATTGATTTCGACATCTTTTCAAAACTGTGAAATTGATGCTTCTGAACTCACGAATGGCACGGACATCATCTACGACAGTAATTTTAAAACCGATAATGTCAATTGTGACATCACTGATGATGTCATAATTGATTTTAACCATCTTTTCAAAACTGTAAAATTGACGCTTCTGAACTCACGGATGGCATGGACATCATCTACGACAGTAATTTTAAAACCGATAATGTCAATTGTGACATCACTGATGATGTCATAATTGATTTTAACCTTTTTTTCAAAACTGTAAATTTTACGATTCTAAACTCACGGATGGCACGGACATCATCTACGACAGTAATTTTAAAACCGATTATGTCAATTGTGACATCACTGATGATGTCATAATTGATTTTGACCATCTTTTCAAAACTGTAAAATTGACGCTTCTGAACTCACGAATGGCACGGACATCATCTACGACAGTAATTTTAAAACCGATAATGTCAATTGTGACATCACTGATGATGTCATAATTGATTGTGACCATCTTTTCAAAACTGTAAAATTGACTCTTCTGAACTCACGGATGTCACAGACATCATCTACGACAGTAATTTTGAAACCGATAATGTCAATTGTGACATCACTGATGATGTCATAATTGATTTTGACCATCTTTTCAAAACTGTAAAATTGACGCTTCTGAACTCACGGATGGCACAGACATCATCTATGATAGTAATTTTAAAACCGATTATGTCAATTGTGACATCACTGATGATGTAATAATTGATTTCGACATCTTTTCAAAACTGTGAAATTGATGCTTCTGAACTCACGAATGGCACGGACATCATCTACGACAGTAATTTTAAAACCGAAAATGTCAATTGTGACATCACTGATGATGTCATAATTGATTTTAACCATCTTTTCAAAACTGTAAATTTGACGATTCTGAACTCACGGATGGCACGGACATCATCTACGACAGTAATTTTAAAACCGATTATGTCAATTGTGACATCACTGATGATGTCATAATTGATTTTGACCATCTTTTCAAAACTGTAAAATTGACGCTTCTGAACTCACGAATGGCACGGACATCATCTACGACAGTAATTTTAAAACCGATTATGTCAATTGTGACATCACTGATGATGTCATAATTGATTTCGACATCTTTTCAAAACTGTGAAATTGATGCTTCTGAACTCACGAATGGCACGGACATCATCTACGACAGTAATTTTAAAACCGATAATGTCAATTGTGACATCACTGATGATGTCATAATTGATTTTAACCATCTTTTCAAAACTGTAAATTTGACGATTCTGAACTCACGGATGGCACGGACATCATCTACGACAGTAATTTTAAAACCGATTATGTCAATTGTGACATCACTGATGATGTAATATTTGATTTCGACATCTTTTCAAAACTGTGAAATTGATGCTTCTGAACTCACGAATGGCACAGACATCATCTACGACAGTAATTTTGAAACCGATAATGTCAATTGTGACATCACTGATGATGTCATAATTGATTTTTGACCATCTTTTCAAAACTGTAAAATTGACGCTTCTGAACTCACGGATGGCACAGACATCATCTATGACAGTAATTTTAAAACCGATTATGTCAATTGTGACATCACTGATGATGTCATAATTGATTTCGACATCTTTTCAAAACTGTGAAATTGATGCTTCTGAACTCACGAATGGCACGGACATCATCTACGACAGTAATTTTAAAACCGAAAATGTCAATTGTGACATCACTGATGATGTCATAATTGATTTTAACCATCTTTTCAAAACTGTAAATTTGACGATTCTGAACTCACGGATGGCACGGACATCATCTACGACAGTAATTTTAAAACCGATTATTTTAATTGTGACATCACTGATGATGTCATAATTGATTTCGACATCTTTTCAAAACTGTGAAATTGATGCTTCTGAACTCACGAATGGCACGGACATCATCTACGACAGTAATTTTAAAACCGATAATGTCAATTGTGACATCACTGATGATGTCATAATTGATTTTAACCATCTTTTCAAAACTGTAAATTTGACGATTCTGAACTCACGGATGGCACGGACATCATCTACGACAGTAATTTTAAAACCGATTATGTCAATTGTGACATCACTGATGATGTCATAATTGATTTTGACCATCATTTCAAAACTGTAAAATTGACGCTTCTTAACTCACGGATGGCACAGACATCATCTACGACAGTAATTTTAAAACCGATTATGTCAATTGTGACATCACTGATGATGTCATAATTGATTTCGACATCTTTTCAAAACTGTGAAATTGATGCTTCTGAACTCACGAATGGCACGGACATCATCTACGACAGTAATTTTAAAACCGATAATGTCAATTGTGACATCACTGATGATGTCATAATTGATTTTAACCATCTTTTCAAAACTGTAAATTTGACGATTCTGAACTCACGGATGGCACGGACATCATCTACGACAGTAATTTTAAAACCGATTATGTCAATTGTGACATCACTGATGATGTCATAATTGATTTTGACCATCTTTTCAAAACTGTAAAATTGACGCTTCTTAACTCACGGATGGCACAGACATCATCTACGACAGTAATTTTAAAACCGATTATGTCAATTGTGACATCACTGATGATGTCATAATTGATTCCGACATCTTTTCAAAACTGTGAAATTGATGCTTCTGAACTCACGAATGGCACGGACATCATCTTCGACAGTAATTTTAAAACCGATAATGTCAATTGTGACATCACTGATGATGTCATAATTGATTTTAACCATCTTTTCAAAACTGTAAAATTGACACTTCTGAACTCACGGATGGCACGGACATCATCTACGACAGTAATTTTAAAACCGATAATGTCAATTGTGACATCACTGATGATGTCATAATTGATTTTAACCTTTTTTTCAAAACTATAAATTTGACGATTCTGAACTCACGGATGGCACGGACAGCATCTACGACAGTAATTTTAAAACCGATTATGTCAATTGTGACATCACTGATGATGTCATAATTGATTTTGACCATCTTTTCAAAACTGTAAAATTGACGCTTCTTAACTCACGGATGGCACAGACATCATCTACGACAGTAATTTTAAAACCGATTATGTCAATTGTGACATCACTGATGATGTCATAATTGATTTCGACATCTTTTCAAAACTGTGAAATTGACTCTTCTGAACTCACGGATGTCACAGACATCATCTACGACAGTAATTTTGAAACCGATAATGTCAATTGTGACATCACTGATGATGTCATAATTGATTTTGACCATCTTTTCAAAACTGTAAAAATTGACGCTTCTGAACTCACGGATGGCACAGACATCATCTATGACAGTAATTTTAAAACCGATTATGTCAATTGTGACATCACTGATGATGTCATAATTGATTTCGACATCTTTTCAAAACTGTGAAATTGATGCTTCTGAACTCACGAATGGCACGGACATCATCTACGACAGTAATTTTAAAACCGATAATGTCAATTGTGACATCACTGATGATGTCATAATTGATTTTAACCATCTTTTCAAAACTGTAAATTTGACGATTCTGAACTCACGGATGGCACGGACATCATCTACGACAGTAATTTTAAAACCGATTATGTCAATTGTGACATCACTGATGATGTCATAATTGATTTTGACCATCTTTTCAAAACTGTAAAATTGACGCTTCTGAACTCACGAATGGCACGGACATCATCTACGACAGTAATTTTAAAACCGATTATGTCAATTGTGACATCACTGATGATGTCATAATTGATTTCGACATCTTTTCAAAACTGTGAAATTGATGCTTCTGAACTCACGAATGGCACGGACATCATCTACGACAGTAATTTTAAAACCGATAATGTCAATTGTGACATCACTGATGATGTCATAATTGATTTTAACCATCTTTTCAAAACTGTAAATTTGACGATTCTGAACTCACGGATGGCACGGACATCATCTACGACAGTAATTTTAAAACCGATTATGTCAATTGTGACATCACTGATGATGTAATAATTGATTTCGACATCTTTTCAAAACTGTGAAATTGATGCTTCTGAACTCACGGATGGCACAGACATCATCTACGACAGTAATTTTGAAACCGATAATGTCAATTGTGACATCACTGATGATGTCATAATTGATTTTGACCATCTTTTCAAAACTGTAAAATTGACGCTTCTGAACTCACGGATGGCACAGACATCATCTAAGACAGTAATTTTAAAACCGATTATGTCAAATGTGACATCACTGATGATGTCATAATTGATTTCGACATCTTTTCAAAACTGTGAAATTGATGCTTCTGAACTCACGAATGGCACGGACATCATCTACGACAGTAATTTTAAAACCGAAAATGTCAATTGTGACATCACTGATGATGTCATAATTGATTTTAACCATCTTTTCAAAACTGTAAATTTGACGATTCTGAACTCACGGATGGCACGGACATCATCTACGACAGTAATTTTAAAACCGATTATGTCAATTGTGACATCACTGATGATGTCATAATTGATTTTGACCATCTTTTCAAAACTGTAAAATTGACGCTTCTGAACTCACGAATGGCACGGACATCATCTACGACAGTAATTTTAAAACCGAAAATGTCAATTGTGACATCACTGATGATGTCATAATTGATTTTAACCATCTTTTCAAAACTGTAAATTTGACGATTCTGAACTCACGGATGGCACGGACATCATCTACGACAGTAATTTTAAAACCGATTATGTCAATTGTGACATCACTGATGATGTCATAATTGATTTTGACCATCATTTCAAAACTGTAAAATTGACGCTTCTTAACTCACGGATGGCACAGACATCATCTACGACAGTAATTTTAAAACCGATTATGTCAATTGTGACATCACTGATGATGTCATAATTGATTTCGACATCTTTTCAAAACTGTGAAATTGATGCTTCTGAACTCACGAATGGCACGGACATCATCTACGACAGTAATTTTAAAACCGAAAATGTCAATTGTGACATCACTGATGATGTCATAATTGATTTTAACCATCTTTTCAAAACTGTAAATTTGACGATTCTGAACTCACGGATGGCACGGACATCATCTACGACAGTAATTTTAAAACCGATTATGTCAATTGTGACATCACTGATGATGTCATAATTGATTTTGACCATCTTTTCAAAACTGTAAAATTGACGCTTCTGAACTCACGAATGGCACGGACATCATCTACGACAGTAATTTTAAAACCGATTATGTCAATTGTGACATCACTGATGATGTCATAATTGATTTCGACATCTTTTCAAAACTGTGAAATTGATGCTTCTGAACTCACGAATGGCACGGACATCATCTACGACAGTAATTTTAAAACCGATAATGTCAATTGTGACATCACTGATGATGTCATAATTGATTTTAACCATCTTTTCAAAACTGTAAATTTGACGATTCTGAACTCACGGATGGCACGGACATCATCTACGACAGTAATTTTAAAACCGATTATGTCAATTGTGACATCACTGATGATGTAATAATTGATTTCGACATCTTTTTAAAACTGTGAAATTGATGCTTCTGAACTCACGGATGGCACAGACATCATCTACGACAGTAATTTTGAAACCGATAATGTCAATTGTGACATCACTGATGATGTCATAATTGATTTTGACCATCTTTTCAAAACTGTAAAATTGACGCTTCTGAACTCACGGATGGCACAGACATCATCTAAGACAGTAATTTTAAAACCGATTATGTCAAATGTGACATCACTGATGATGTCATAATTGATTTCGACATCTTTTCAAAACTGTGAAATTGATGCTTCTGAACTCACGAATGGCACGGACATCATCTACGACAGTAATTTTAAAACCGAAAATGTCAATTGTGACATCACTGATGATGTCATAATTGATTTTAACCATCTTTTCAAAACTGTAAATTTGACGATTCTGAACTCACGGATGGCACGGACATCATCTACGACAGTAATTTTAAAACCGATTATGTCAATTGTGACATCACTGATGATGTCATAATTGATTTTGACCATCTTTTCAAAACTGTAAAATTGACGCTTCTGAACTCACGAATGGCACGGACATCATCTACGACAGTAATTTTAAAACCGAAAATGTCAATTGTGACATCACTGATGATGTCATAATTGATTTTAACCATCTTTTCAAAACTGTAAATTTGACGATTCTGAACTCACGGATGGCACGGACATCATCTACGACAGTAATTTTAAAACCGATTATGTCAATTGTGACATCACTGATGATGTCATAATTGATTTTGACCATCATTTCAAAACTGTAAAATTGACGCTTCTTAACTCACGGATGGCACAGACATCATCTACGACAGTAATTTTAAAACCGATTATGTCAATTGTGACATCACTGATGATGTCATAATTGATTTCGACATCTTTTCAAAACTGTGAAATTGATGCTTCTGAACTCACGAATGGCACGGACATCATCTACGACAGTAATTTTAAAACCGATAATGTCAATTGTGACATCACTGATGATGTCATAATTGATTTTAACCATCTTTTCAAAACTGTAAATTTGACGATTCTGAACTCACGGATGGCACGGACATCATCTACGACAGTAATTTTAAAACCGATTATGTCAATTGTGACATCACTGATGATGTCATAATTGATTTTGACCATCTTTTCAAAACTTGTAAAATTGACGCTTCTGAACTCACGGATGGCATGGACATCATCTACGACAGTAATTTTAAAACCGATAATGTCAATTGTGACATCACTGATGATGTCATAATTGATTTTAACCTTTTTTTCAAAACTGTAAAATTGACGCTTCTGAACTCACGAATGGCACGGACATCATCTACGACAGTAATTTTAAAACCGATAATGTCAATTGTGACATCACTGATGATGTCATAATTGATTTTAACCATCTTTTCAAAACTGTAAATTTGACTCTTCTGAACTCACGGATGGCACGGACATCATCTACGACAGTAATTTTAAAACCGATTATGTCAATTGTGACATCACTGATGATGTAATAATTGATTTCAACATCTTTTCAAAACTGTAAAATTGACGCTTCTGAACTCACGAATGGCACGGACATCATCTACGACAGTAATTTTAAAACCGATAATGTCAATTGTGACATCACTGATGATGTCATAATTGATTTTAACCATCTTTTCAAAACTGTAAATTTGACGATTCTGAACTCACGGATGGCACGGACATCATCTACGACAGTAATTTTAAAACCGATTATGTCAATTGTGACATCACTGATGATGTCATAATTGATTTTGACCATCTTTTCAAAACTGTAAAATTGACGCTTCTGAACTCACGAATGGCACGGACATCATCTACGACAGTAATTTTAAAACCGATAATGTCAATTGTGACATCACTGATGATGTCATAATTGATTTTGACCATCTTTTCAAAACTGTAAAATTGACGCTTCTGAACTCACGGATGGCACAGACATCATCTATGACAGTAATTTTAAAACCGATTATGTCAATTGTGACATCACTGATGATGTCATAATTGATTTCGACATCTTTTCAAAACTGTGAAATTGATGCTTCTGAACTCACGAATGGCACGGACATCATCTACGACAGTAATTTTAAAACCGAAAATGTCAATTGTGACATCACTGATGATGTCATAATTGATTTTAACCATCTTTTTTTAAAACTGTAAATTTGACGATTCTGAACTCACGGATGGCACGGACATCATCTACGACAGTAATTTTAAAACCGATTATGTCAATTGTGACATCACTGATGATGTCATAATTGATTTTGACCATCTTTTCAAAACTGTAAAATTGACGCTTCTGAACTCACGAATGGCACGGACATCATCTACGACAGTAATTTTAAAACCGATTATGTCAATTGTGACATCACTGATGATGTCATAATTGATTTTAACCATCCTTTCAAAACTGTAAAATTGACGCTTCTGAACTCACGGATGGCACGGACATCATCTACGACAGTAATTTTAAAACCAATAAAGTCAATTGTGACATCACTGATGATGTCATAATTGATTTTAACCATCTTTTCAAAACTGTAAATTTGACGATTCTGAACTCACGGATGGCACGGACATCATCTACGACAGTAATTTTAAAACCGATTATGTCAATTGTGACATCACTGATGATGTCATAATTGATTTTGACCGTCTTTTCAAAACTGTAAAATTGGCGCTTCTTAACTCACGGATGGCACAGACATCATCTACGACAGTAATTTTAAAACCGATTATGTCAATTGTGACATCACTGATGATGTCATAATTGATTTCGACATCTTTTCAAAACTGTAAAATTGATGCTTCTGAACTCACGAATGGCACAGACATCATCTACGACAGTAATTTTGAAACCGATAATGTCAATTGTGACATCACTGATGATGTCATAATTGATTTTGACCATCTTTTCAAAACTGTAAAATTGACGCTTCTGAACTCACGGATTGCACAGACATCATCTATGACAGTAATTTTAAAACCGATTATATCAATTGTGACATCACTGATGATGTCATAATTGATTTCGACATCTTTTCAAAACTGTGAAATTGATGCTTCTGAACTCACGAATGGCACGGACAGCATCTACGACAGTAATTTTAAAACCGATTATGTCAATTGTGACATCACTGATGATGTCATAATTGATTTTGACCATCTTTTCAAAACTGTAAAATTGACGCTTCTGAACTCACGGATGGCACAGACATCATCTACGACAGTAATTTTAAAACCGATTATGTCAATTGTGACATCACTGATGATGTAATAATTGATTTCGACATCTTTTCAAAACTGTGAAATTGATGCTTCTGAACTCACGAATGGCACAGACATCATCTACGACAGTAATTTTAAAACCGATAATGTCAATTGTGACATCACTGATGATGTCATAATTGATTTTGACCATCTTTTCAAAACTGTAAAATTGACGCTTCTGAACTCACGGATGGCACAGACATCATCTACGACAGTAATTTTAAAACCGATTATGTCAATTATGACATCACTGATGATGTCATAATTGATTTCGACATCTTTTCAAAACTATGAAATTGATGCTTCTGAACTCACGAATGGCACGGACATCATCTACGACAGTAATTTTAAAACCGATAATGTCAATTGTGACATCACTGATGATGTCATAATTGATTTTAACCATCTTTTCAAAACTGTAAAATTGACACTTCTGAACTCACGAATGGCACGGACATCATCTACGACAGTAATTTTAAAACCGATAATGTCAATTGTGACATCACTGATGATGTCATAATTGATTTTGACCATCTTTTCAAAACTGTAAAATTGACGCTTCTGAACTCACGGATGGCACAGACATCATCTACGACAGTAATTTTAAAACCGATAATGTCAATTGTGACATCACTGATGATGTCATAATTGATTGTGACCATCTTTTCAAAACTGTAAAATTGACTCTAATGAACTCACGGATGTCACAGACATCATCTACGACAGTAATTTTAAAACCGATTATGTCAATTGTGACATCACTGATGATGTCATAATTGATTTCGACATCTTTTCAAAACTGTGAAATTGATGCTTCTGAACTCACGAATGGCACGGACATCATCTACGACAGTAATTTTAAAACCGATAATGTCAATTGTGACATCACTGATGATGTCATAATTGATTTTAACCATCTTTTCAAAACTGTAAAATTGACGCTTCTGAACTCACGGATGGCACGGACATCATCTACGACAGTAATTTTAAAACCGATTATGTCAATTGTGACATCACTGATGATGTCATAATTGATTTTGACCATCTTTTCAAAACTGTAAAATTGACGCTTCTGAACTCACGAATGGCACGGACATCATCTACGACAGTAATTTTAAAACCGATAATGTCAATTGTGACATCACTGATGATGTCATAATTGATTTTAACTATCTTTTCAAAACTGTAAATTTGACGATTCTGAACTCACGGTTGGCACGGACATCATCTACGACAGTAATTTTAAAACCGATTATGTCAATTGTGACATCACTGATGATGTCATAATTGATTTTGACCATCTTTTCAAAACTGTAAAATTGACGCTTCTGAACTCACGAATGGCACGGACATCATCTACGACAGTAATTTTAAAACCGATAATGTCAATTGTGACATCACTGATGATGTCATAATTGATTTTAACCATCTTTTCAAAACTGTAAATTTGACGCTTCTGAACTCACGGATGGCACGGACATCATCTACGACAGTAATTTTAAAACCGATTATGTCAATTGTGACATCACTGATGATGTAATAATTGATTTCGACATCTTTTCAAAACTGTGAAATTGATGCTTCTGAACTCACGAATGGCACAGACATCATCTACGACAGTAATTTTGAAACCGATAATGTCAATTGTGACATCACTGATGATGTCATAATTGATTTTGACCATCTTTTCAAAACTATAAAATTGACGCTTCTGAACTCACGGATGGCACAGACATCATCTATGACAGTAATTTTAAAACCGATTATGTCAATTGTGACATCACTGATGATGTCATAATTGATTTCGACATCTTTTCAAAACTGTGAAATTGATGCTTCTGAACTCACGAATGGCACGGACATCAGCTACGACAGTAATTTTAAAAATGAAAATGTCAATTGTGACATCACTGATGATGTCATAATTGATTTTAACCATCTGTTCAAAACTGTAAATTTGACGATTCTGAACTCACGGATGGCACGGACATCATCTACGACAGTAATTTTAAAACCGATTATGTCAATTGTGACATCACTGATGATGTCATAATTGATTTCGACATCTTTTCAAAACTGTGAAATTGATGCTTCTGAACTCACGAATGGCACGGACATCATCTACGACAGTAATTTTAAAACCGATAATGTCAATTGTGACATCACTGATGATGTCATAATTGATTTTAACCATCTTTTCAAAACTGTAAATTTGACGATTCTGAACTCACGGATGGCACGGACATCATCTACGACAGTAATTTTAAAACCGATTATGTCAATTGTGACATCACTGATGATGTCATAATTGATTTTGACCATCTTTTCAAAACTGTAAAATTGACGCTTCTTAACTCACGGATGGCACAGACATCATCTACGACAGTAATTTTAAAACCGATTATGTCAATTGTGACATCACTGATGATGTCATAATTGATTTCGACATCTTTTCAAAACTGTGAAATTGATGCTTCTGAACTCACGAATGGCACGGACATCATCTACGACAGTAATTTTAAAACCGATAATGTCAATTGTGACATCACTGATGATGTCATAATTGATTTTAACCATCTTTTCAAAACTGTAAAATTGACGCTTCTGAACTCACGGATGGCACGGACATCATCTACGACAGTAATTTTAAAACCGATAATGTCAATTGTGACATCACTGATGATGTCATAATTGATTTTAACCTTTTTTTCAAAACTGTAAATTTGACGATTCTGAACTCACGGATGGCACGGACAGCATCTACGGCAGTCATTTTAAAACCGATTATGTCAATTGTGACATCACTGATGATGTCATAATTGATTTTAACCATCTTTTCAAAACTGTAAATTTGACGATTCTGAACTCACGGATGGCACGGACATCATCTACGACAGTAATTTTAAAACCGATTATGTCAATTGTGACATCACTGATGATGTCATAATTGATTTTGACCGTCTTTTCAAAACTGTAAAATTGACGCTTCTTAACTCACGGATGGCACAGACATCATCTACGACAGTAATTTTAAAACCGATTATGTCAATTGTGACATCACTGATGATGTCATAATTGATTTCGACATCTTTTCAAAACTGTGAAATTGATGCTTCTGAACTCACGAATGGCACGGACATCATCTTCGACAGTAATTTTAAAACCGATAATGTCAATTGTGACATCACTGATGATGTCATAATTGATTTTAACCATCTTTTCAAAACTGTAAAATTGACGCTTCTGAACTCACGGATGGCACGGACATCATCTACGACAGTAATTTTAAAACCGATAATGTCAATTGTGACATCACTGATGATGTCATAATTGATTTTAACCTTTTTTTCAAAACTATAAATTTGACGATTCTGAACTCACGGATGGCACGGACAGCATCTACGACAGTAATTTTAAAACCGATTATGTCAATTGTGACATCACTGATGATGTCATAATTGATTTTGACCATCTTTTCAAAACTGTAAAATTGACGCTTCTGAACTCACGGATGGCACAGACATCATCTACGACAGTAATTTTAAAACCAATTATGTCAATTGTGACATCACTGATGATGTAATAATTGATTTCGACATCTTTTCAAAACTGTGAAATTGATGCTTCTGAACTCACGAATGGCACAGACATCATCTACGACAGTAATTTTAAAACCGATAATGTCAATTGTGACATCACTGATGATGTCATAATTGATTTTAACCATCTTTTCAAAACTGTAAATTTGACGCTTCTGAACTCACGGATGGCACGGACATCATCTATGACAGTAATTTTAAAACCGATTATGTCAATTGTGACATCACTGATGATGTAATAATTGATTTCGACATCTTTTCAAAACTGTGAAATTGATGCTTCTGAACTCACGAATGGCACAGACATCATCTACGACAGTAATTTTGAAACCGATAATGTCAATTGTGACATCACTGATGATGTCATAATTGATTTTGACCATCTTTTCAAAACTGTAAAATTGACGCTTCTGAACTCACGGATGGCACAGACATCATCTATGACAGTAATTTTAAAACCGATTATGTCAATTGTGACATCACTGATGATGTCATAATTGATTTCGACATCTTTTCAAAACTGTGAAATTGATGCTTCTGAACTCACGAATGGCACGGACATCATCTACGACAGTAATTTTAAAACCGAAAATGTCAATTGTGACATCACTGATGATGTCATAATTGATTTTAACCATCTGTTCAAAACTGTAAATTTGACGATTCTGAACTCACGGATGGCACGGACATCATCTACGACAGTAATTTTAAAACCGATTATGTCAATTGTGACATCACTGATGATGTCATAATTGATTTCGACATCTTTTCAAAACTGTGAAATTGATGCTTCTGAACTCACGAATGGCACGGACATCATCTACGACAGTAATTTTAAAACCGATAATGTCAATTGTGACATCACTGATGATGTCATAATTGATTTTAACCATCTTTTCAAAACTGTAAATTTGACGATTCTGAACTCACGGATGGCACGGACATCATCTACGACAGTAATTTTAAAACCGATTATGTCAATTGTGACATCACTGATGATGTCATAATTGATTGTGACCATCTTTTCAAAACTGTAAAATTGACTCTTCTGAACTCACGGATGTCACAGACATCATCTACGACAGTAATTTTAAAACCGATTATGTCAATTGTGACATCACTGATGATGTCATAATTGATTTTGACCATCTTTTCAAAACTGTAAAATTGACGCTTCTGAACTCACGAATGGCACGGACATCATCTACGACAGTAATTTTAAAACCGATAATGTCAATTGTGACATCACTGATGATGTCATAATTGATTTTAACTATCTTTTCAAAACTGTAAATTTGACGATTCTGAACTCACGGATGGCACGGACATCATCTACGACAGTAATTTTAAAACCAATTATGTCAATTGTGACATCACTGATGATGTCATAATTGATTTTGACCATCTTTTCAAAACTGTAAAATTGACGCTTCTGAACTCACGAATGGCACGGACATCATCTACGACAGTAATTTTAAAACCGATAATGTCAATTGTGACATCACTGATGATGTCATAATTGATTTTAACCATCTTTTCAAAACTGTAAATTTGACGCTTCTGAACTCACGGATGGCACGGACATCATCTATGACAGTAATTTTAAAACCGATTATGTCAATTGTGACATCACTGATGATGTAATAATTGATTTCGACATCTTTTCAAAACTGTGAAATTGATGCTTCTGAACTCACGAATGGCACAGACATCATCTACGACAGTAATTTTGAAACCGATAATGTCAATTGTGACATCACTGATGATGTCATAATTGATTTTGACCATCTTTTCAAAACTGTAAAATTGACGCTTCTGAACTCACGGATGGCACAGACATCATCTATGACAGTAATTTTAAAACCGATTATGTCAATTGTGACATCACTGATGATGTCATAATTGATTTCGACATCTTTTCAAAACTGTGAAATTGATGCTTCTGAACTCACGAATGGCACGGACATCATCTACGACAGTAATTTTAAAACCGAAAATGTCAATTGTGACATCACTGATGATGTCATAATTGATTTTAACCATCTGTTCAAAACTGTAAATTTGACGATTCTGAACTCACGGATGGCACGGAAATCATCTACGACAGTAATTTTAAAACCGATTATGTCAATTGTGACATCACTGATGATGTCATAATTGATTTTGACCATCTTTTCAAAACTGTAAAATTGACGCTTCTGAATTTACGAATGGCACGGACATCATCTACGACAGTAATTTTAAAACCGATTATGTCAATTGTGACATCACTGATGATGTCATAATTGATTTCGACATCTTTTCAAAACTGTGAAATTGATGCTTCTGAACTCACGAATGGCACGGACATCATCTACGACAGTAATTTTAAAACCGATAATGTCAATTGTGACATCACTGATGATGTCATAATTGATTTTAACCATCTTTTCAAAACTGTAAATTTGACGATTCTGAACTCACGGATGGCACGGACATCATCTACGACAGTAATTTTAAAACCGATTATGTCAATTGTGACATCACTGATGATGTCATAATTGATTTTGACCATCTTTTCAAAACTGTAAAATTGACGCTTCTTAACTCACGGATGGCACAGACATCATCTACGACAGTAATTTTAAAACCGATTATGTCAATTGTGACATCACTGATGATGTCATAATTGATTTCGACATCTTTTCAAAACTGTGAAATTGATGCTTCTGAACTCACGAATGGCACGGACATCATCTACGACAGTAATTTTAAAACCGATAATGTCAATTGTGACATCACTGATGATGTCATAATTGATTTTAACCATCTTTTCAAAACTGTAAAATTGATGCTTCTGAACTCACGGATGGCACGGACATCATCTACGACAGTAATTTTAAAACCGATAATGTCAATTGTGACATCACTGATGATGTCATAATTGATTTTAACCTTTTTTTCAAAACTGTAAATTTGACGATTCTGAACTCACGGATGGCACGGACAGCATCTACGACAGTAATTTTAAAACCGATTATGTCAATTGTGACATCACTGATGATGTCATAATTGATTTTGACCATCTTTTCAAAACTGTAAATTTGACGCTTCTGAACTCACGGATGGCACAGACATCATCTACGACAGTAATTTTAAAACCGATTATGTCAATTGTGACATCACTGATGATGTCATAATTGATTTCGACATCTTTTCAAAACTGTGAAATTGATGCTTCTGAACTCACGAATGGCACGGACATCATCTACGACAGTAATTTTAAAACCGATAATGTCAATTGTGACATCACTGATGATGTCATAATTGATTTTAACCATCTTTTCAAAACTGTAAAATTGACACTTCTGAACTCACGGATGGCATGGACATCATTTACGACAGTAATTTTAAAACCGATAATGTCAATTGTGACATCACTGATGATGTCATAATTGATTTTGACCATCTTTTCAAAACTGTAAAATTGACGCTTCTGAACTCACGGATGGCACAGACATCATCTACGACAGTAATTTTAAAACCGATAATGTCAATTGTGACATCACTGATGATGTCATAAGTGATTTTAACCTTTTTTTTAAAACTGTAAATTTTACGATTCTGAACTCACGGATGGCACGGACATCATCTACGACAGTAATTTTAAAACCGATTATGTCAATTGTGACATCACTGATGATGTCATAATTGATTTTGACCATCTTTTCAAAACTGTAAAATTGACGCTTCTGAACTCACGAATGGCACGGACATCATCTACGACAGTAATTTTAAAACCGATAATGTCAATTGTGACATCACTGATGATGTCATAATTGATTGTGACCATCTTTTCAAAACTGTAAAATTGACTCTTCTGAACTCACGGATGTCACAGACATCATCTACGACAGTAATTTTGAAACCGATAATGTCAATTGTGACATCACTGATGATGTCATAATTGATTTTGACCATCTTTTCAAAACTGTAAAATTGACGCTTCTGAACTCACGGATGGCACAGACATCATCTATGACAGTAATTTTAAAACCGATTATGTCAATTGTGACATCACTGATGATGTAATAATTGATTTCGACATCTTTTCAAAACTGTGAAATTGATGCTTCTGAACTCACGAATGGCACGGACATCATCTACGACAGTAATTTTAAAACCGATTATGTCAATTGTGACATCACCGATGATGTCATAATTGATTTTAACCATCTTTTCAAAACTGTAAATTTGACGATTCTGAACTCACGGATGGCACGGACATCATCTACGACAGTAATTTTAAAACCGATTATGTCAATTGTGACATCACTGATGATGTCATAATTGATTTTGACCATCTTTTCAAAACTGTAAAATTGACGCTTCTGAACTCACGAATGGCACGGACATCATCTACGACAGTAATTTTAAAACCGATTATGTCAATTGTGACATCACTGATGATGTCATAATTGATTTCGACATCTTTTCAAAACTGTGAAATTGATGCTTCTGAACTCACGAATGGCACGGACATCATCTACGACAGTAATTTTAAAACCGATAATGTCAATTGTGACATCACTGATGATGTCATAATTGATTTTAACCATCTTTTCAAAACTGTAAATTTGACGATTCTGAACTCACGGATGGCACGGACATCATCTACGACAGTAATTTTAAAACCGATTATGTCAATTGTGACATCACTGATGATGTAATAATTGATTTCGACATCTTTTCAAAACTGTGAAATTGATGCTTCTGAACTCACGAATGGCACAGACATCATCTACGACAGTAATTTTGAAACCGATAATGTCAATTGTGACATCACTGATGATGTCATAATTGATTTTGACCATCTTTTCAAAACTGTAAAATTGACGCTTCTGAACTCACGGATGGCACAGACATCATCTATGACAGTAATTTTAAAACCGATTATGTCAATTGTGACATCACTGATGATGTCATAATTGATTTCGACATCTTTTCAAAACTGTGAAATTGATGCTTCTGAACTCACGAATGGCACGGACATCATCTACGACAGTAATTTTAAAACCGAAAATGTCAATTGTGACATCACTGATGATGTCATAATTGATTTTAACCATCTTTTCAAAACTGTAAATTTGACGATTCTGAACTCACGGATGGCACGGACATCATCTACGACAGTAATTTTAAAACCGATTATTTTAATTGTGACATCACTGATGATGTCATAATTGATTTCGACATCTTTTCAAAACTGTGAAATTGATGCTTCTGAACTCACGAATGGCACGGACATCATCTACGACAGTAATTTTAAAACCGATAATGTCAATTGTGACATCACTGATGATGTCATAATTGATTTTAACCATCTTTTCAAAACTGTAAATTTGACGATTCTGAACTCACGGATGGCACGGACATCATCTACGACAGTAATTTTAAAACCGATTATGTCAATTGTGACATCACTGATGATGTCATAATTGATTTTGACCATCATTTCAAAACTGTAAAATTGACGCTTCTTAACTCACAGATGGCACAGACATCATCTACGACAGTAATTTTAAAACCGATTATGTCAATTGTGACATCACTGATGATGTCATAATTGATTTCGACATCTTTTCAAAACTGTGAAATTGATGCTTCTGAACTCACGAATGGCACGGACATCATCTACGACAGTAATTTTAAAACCGATAATGTCAATTGTGACATCACTGATGATGTCATAATTGATTTTAACCATCTTTTCAAAACTGTAAATTTGACGATTCTGAACTCACGGATGGCACGGACATCATCTACGACAGTAATTTTAAAACCGATTATGTCAATTGTGACATCACTGATGATGTCATAATTGATTTTGACCATCTTTTCAAAACTGTAAAATTGACGCTTCTTAACTCACGGATGGCACAGACATCATCTACGACAGTAATTTTAAAACCGATTATGTCAATTGTGACATCACTGATGATGTCATAATTGATTTCGACATCTTTTCAAAACTGTGAAATTGATGCTTCTGAACTCACGAATGGCACGGACATCATCTTCGACAGTAATTTTAAAACCGATAATGTCAATTGTGACATCACTGATGATGTCATAATTGATTTTAACCATCTTTTCAAAACTGTAAAATTGACACTTCTGAACTCACGGATGGCATGGACATCATCTACGACAGTAATTTTAAAACCGATAATGTCAATTGTGACATCACTGATGATGTCATAATTGATTTTGACCATCTTTTCAAAACTGTAAAATTGACGCTTCTGAACTCACGGATGGCACAGACATCATCTACGACAGTAATTTTAAAACCGATAATGTCAATTGTGACATCACTGATGATGTCATAATTGATTGTGACCATCTTTTCAAAACTGTAAAATTGACTCTTCTGAACTCACGGATGTCACAGACATCATCTAAGACAGTAATTTTAAAACCGATTATGTCAATTGTGACATCACTGATGATGTCATAATTGATTTTAACCATCTTTTCAAAACTGTAAAATTGACGCTTCTGAACTCACGGATGGCATGGACATCATCTACGACAGTAATTTTAAAACCGATAATGTCAATTGTGACATCACTGATGATGTCATAATTGATTTTAACCTTTTTTTCAAAACTGTAAATTTTACGATTCTGAACTCACGGATGGCACGGACATCATCTACGACAGTAATTTTAAAACCGATTATGTCAATTGTGACATCACTGATGATGTCATAATTGATTTTGACCATCTTTTCAAAACTGTAAAATTGACGCTTCTGAACTCACGAATGGCACGGACATCATCTACGACAGTAATTTTAAAACCGATAATGTCAATTGTGACATCACTGATGATGTCATAATTGATTGTGACCATCTTTTCAAAACTGTAAAATTGACTCCTCTGAACTCACGGATGTCACAGACATCATCTACGACAGTAATTTTGAAACCGATAATGTCAATTGTGACATCACTGATGATGTCATAATTGATTTTGACCATCTTTTCAAAACTGTAAAATTGACGCTTCTGAATTTACGGATGGCACAGACATCATCTATGACAGTAATTTTAAAACCGATTATGTCAATTGTGACATCACTGATGATGTCATAATTGATTTCGACATCTTTTCAAAACTGTGAAATTGATGCTTCTGAACTCACGAATGGCACGGACATCATCTACGACAGTAATTTTATAACCGAAAATGTCAATTGTGACATCACTGATGATGTCATAATTGATTTTAACCATCTTTTCAAAACTGTAAATTTGACGATTCTGAACTCACGGATGGCACGGACATCATCTACGACAGTAATTTTAAAACCGATTATGTCAATTGTGACATCACTGATGATGTCATAATTGATTTTGACCATCTTTTCAAAACTGTAAAATTGACGCTTCTGAACTCACGAATGGCACGGACATCATCTACGACAGTAATTTTAAAACCGATTATGTCAATTGTGACATCACTGATGATGTCATAATTGATTTCGACATCTTTTCAAAACTGTGAAATTGATGTTTCTGAACTCACGAATGGCACGGACATCATCTACGACAGTAATTTTAAAACCG
This sequence comes from Crinia signifera, assembly GCF_055691185.1. Classification (NCBI taxonomy): domain Eukaryota; kingdom Metazoa; phylum Chordata; class Amphibia; order Anura; family Myobatrachidae; genus Crinia; species Crinia signifera. The sequence continues at coordinate 47,066,442 of NC_139225.1, read as the reverse complement.
ATAATGTCAATTGTGACATCACTGATGATGTCATAATTGATTTTAACCATCTTTTCAAAACTGTAAATTTGACGATTCTGAACTCACGGATGGCACGGACATCATCTACGACAGTAATTTTAAAACCGATTATGTCAATTGTGACATCACTGATGATGTAATAATTGATTTCGACATCTTTTCAAAACTGTGAAATTGATGCTTCTGAACTCACGAATGGCACAGACATCATCTACGACAGTAATTTTGAAACCGATAATGTCAATTGTGACATCACTGATGATGTCATAATTGATTTTGACCATCTTTTCAAAACTGTAAAATTGACGCTTCGGAACTCACGGATGGCACAGACATCATCTATGACAGTAATTTTAAAACCGATTATGTCAATTGTGACATCACTGATGATGTCATAATTGATTTCGACATCTTTTCAAAACTGTGAAATTGATGGTTCTGAACTCACGAATGGCACGGACATCATCTACGACAGTAATTTTAAAACCGAAAATGTCAATTGTGACATCACTGATGATGTCATAATTGATTTTAACCATCTTTTCAAAACTGTAAATTTGACGATTCTGAACTCACGGATGGCACGGACATCATCTACGACAGTAATTTTAAAACCGATTATTTTAATTGTGACATCACTGATGATGTCATAATTGATTTCGACATCTTTTCAAAACTGTGAAATTGATGCTTCTGAACTCACGAATGGCACGGACATCATCTACGACTGTAATTTTAAAACCGATAATGTCAATTGTGACATCACTGATGATGTCATAATTGATTTTAACCATCTTTTCAAAACTGTAAATTTGACGATTCTGAACTCACGGATGGCACGGACATCATCTACGACAGTAATTTTAAAACCGATTATGTCAATTGTGACATCACTGATGATGTCATAATTGATTTTGACCATCATTTCAAAACTGTAAAATTGACGCTTCTTAACTCACAGATGGCACAGACATCATCTACGACAGTAATTTTAAAACCGATTATGTCAATTGTGACATCACTGATGATGTCATAATTGATTTCGACATCTTTTCAAAACTGTGAAATTGATGCTTCTGAACTCACGAATGGCACGGACATCATCTACGACAGTAATTTTAAAACCGATAATGTCAATTGTGACATCACTGATGATGTCATAATTGATTTTAACCATCTTTTCAAAACTATAAAATTGACGCTTCTGAACTCACGGATGGCACAGACATCATCTATGACAGTAATTTTGAAACCGATAATGTCAATTGTGACATCACTGATGATGTCATAATTGATTTTGACCATCTTTTCAAAACTATAAAATTGACGCTTCTGAACTCACGGATGGCACAGACATCATCTATGACAGTAATTTTAAAACCGATTATGTCAATTGTGACATCACTGATGATGTCATAATTGATTTCGACATCTTTTCAAAACTGTGAAATTGATGCTTCTGAACTCACGAATGGCACGGACATCAGCTACGACAGTAATTTTAAAAATGAAAATGTCAATTGTGACATCACTGATGATGTCATAATTGATTTTAACCATCTGTTCAAAACTGTAAATTTGACGATTCTGAACTCACGGATGGCACGGACATCATCTACGACAGTAATTTTAAAACCGATTATGTCAATTGTGACATCACTGATGATGTCATAATTGATTTCGACATCTTTTCAAAACTGTGAAATTGATGCTTCTGAACTCACGAATGGCACGGACATCATCTACGACAGTAATTTTAAAACCGATAATGTCAATTGTGACATCACTGATGATGTCATAATTGATTTTAACCATCTTTTCAAAACTGTAAATTTGACGATTCTGAACTCACGGATGGCACGGACATCATCTACGACAGTAATTTTAAAACCGATTATGTCAATTGTGACATCACTGATGATGTCATAATTGATTTTGACCATCTTTTCAAAACTGTAAAATTGACGCTTCTTAACTCACGGATGGCACAGACATCATCTACGACAGTAATTTTAAAACCGATTATGTCAATTGTGACATCACTGATGATGTCATAATTGATTTCGACATCTTTTCAAAACTGTGAAATTGATGCTTCTGAACTCACGAATGGCACGGACATCATCTACGACAGTAATTTTAAAACCGATAATGTCAATTGTGACATCACTGATGATGTCATAATTGATTTTAACCATCTTTTCAAAACTGTAAAATTGACGCTTCTGAACTCACGGATGGCACGGACATCATCTACGACAGTAATTTTAAAACCGATAATGTCAATTGTGACATCACTGATGATGTCATAATTGATTTTAACCTTTTTTTCAAAACTGTAAATTTGACGATTCTGAACTCACGGATGGCACGGACAGCATCTACGGCAGTCATTTTAAAACCGATTATGTCAATTGTGACATCACTGATGATGTCATAATTGATTTTAACCATCTTTTCAAAACTGTAAATTTGACGATTCTGAACTCACGGATGGCACGGACATCATCTACGACAGTAATTTTAAAACCGATTATGTCAATTGTGACATCACTGATGATGTCATAATTGATTTTGACCGTCTTTTCAAAACTGTAAAATTGACGCTTCTTAACTCACGGATGGCACAGACATCATCTACGACAGTAATTTTAAAACCGATTATGTCAATTGTGACATCACTGATGATGTCATAATTGATTTCGACATCTTTTCAAAACTGTGAAATTGATGCTTCTGAACTCACGAATGGCACGGACATCATCTTCGACAGTAATTTTAAAACCGATAATGTCAATTGTGACATCACTGATGATGTCATAATTGATTTTAACCATCTTTTCAAAACTGTAAAATTGACGCTTCTGAACTCACGGATGGCACGGACATCATCTACGACAGTAATTTTAAAACCGATAATGTCAATTGTGACATCACTGATGATGTCATAATTGATTTTAACCTTTTTTTCAAAACTATAAATTTGACGATTCTGAACTCACGGATGGCACGGACAGCATCTACGACAGTAATTTTAAAACCGATTATGTCAATTGTGACATCACTGATGATGTCATAATTGATTTTGACCATCTTTTCAAAACTGTAAAATTGACGCTTCTGAACTCACGGATGGCACAGACATCATCTACGACAGTAATTTTAAAACCAATTATGTCAATTGTGACATCACTGATGATGTAATAATTGATTTCGACATCTTTTCAAAACTGTGAAATTGATGCTTCTGAACTCACGAATGGCACAGACATCATCTACGACAGTAATTTTAAAACCGATAATGTCAATTGTGACATCACTGATGATGTCATAATTGATTTTAACCATCTTTTCAAAACTGTAAATTTGACGCTTCTGAACTCACGGATGGCACGGACATCATCTATGACAGTAATTTTAAAACCGATTATGTCAATTGTGACATCACTGATGATGTAATAATTGATTTCGACATCTTTTCAAAACTGTGAAATTGATGCTTCTGAACTCACGAATGGCACAGACATCATCTACGACAGTAATTTTGAAACCGATAATGTCAATTGTGACATCACTGATGATGTCATAATTGATTTTAACCATCTGTTCAAAACTGTAAATTTGACGATTCTGAACTCACGGATGGCACGGACATCATCTACGACAGTAATTTTAAAACCGATTATGTCAATTGTGACATCACTGATGATGTCATAATTGATTTCGACATCTTTTCAAAACTGTGAAATTGATGCTTCTGAACTCACGAATGGCACGGACATCATCTACGACAGTAATTTTAAAACCGATAATGTCAATTGTGACATCACTGATGATGTCATAATTGATTTTAACCATCTTTTCAAAACTGTAAATTTGACGATTCTGAACTCACGGATGGCACGGACATCATCTACGACAGTAATTTTAAAACCGATTATGTCAATTGTGACATCACTGATGATGTCATAATTGATTGTGACCATCTTTTCAAAACTGTAAAATTGACTCTTCTGAACTCACGGATGTCACAGACATCATCTACGACAGTAATTTTAAAACCGATTATGTCAATTGTGACATCACTGATGATGTCATAATTGATTTTGACCATCTTTTCAAAACTGTAAAATTGACGCTTCTGAACTCACGAATGGCACGGACATCATCTACGACAGTAATTTTAAAACCGATAATGTCAATTGTGACATCACTGATGATGTCATAATTGATTTTAACTATCTTTTCAAAACTGTAAATTTGACGATTCTGAACTCACGGATGGCACGGACATCATCTACGACAGTAATTTTAAAACCAATTATGTCAATTGTGACATCACTGATGATGTCATAATTGATTTTGACCATCTTTTCAAAACTGTAAAATTGACGCTTCTGAACTCACGAATGGCACGGACATCATCTACGACAGTAATTTTAAAACCGATAATGTCAATTGTGACATCACTGATGATGTCATAATTGATTTTAACCATCTTTTCAAAACTGTAAATTTGACGCTTCTGAACTCACGGATGGCACGGACATCATCTATGACAGTAATTTTAAAACCGATTATGTCAATTGTGACATCACTGATGATGTAATAATTGATTTCGACATCTTTTCAAAACTGTGAAATTGATGCTTCTGAACTCACGAATGGCACAGACATCATCTACGACAGTAATTTTGAAACCGATAATGTCAATTGTGACATCACTGATGATGTCATAATTGATTTTGACCATCTTTTCAAAACTCTAAAATTGACGCTTCTGATTTCACGGATGGCACAGACATCATCTATGACAGTAATTTTAAAACCGATTATGTCAATTGTGACATCACTGATGATGTCATAATTGATTTCGACATCTTTTCAAAACTGTGAAATTGATGCTTCTGAACTCACGAATGGCACGGACATCATCTACGACAGTAATTTTAAAACCGAAAATGTCAATTGTGACATCACTGATGATGTCATAATTGATTTTAACCATCTGTTCAAAACTGTAAATTTGACGATTCTGAACTCACGGATGGCACGGAAATCATCTACGACAGTAATTTTAAAACCGATTATGTCAATTGTGACATCACTGATGATGTCATAATTGATTTTGACCATCTTTTCAAAACTGTAAAATTGACGCTTCTGAATTTACGAATGGCACGGACATCATCTACGACAGTAATTTTAAAACCGATTATGTCAATTGTGACATCACTGATGATGTCATAATTGATTTCGACATCTTTTCAAAACTGTGAAATTGATGCTTCTGAACTCACGAATGGCACGGACATCATCTACGACAGTAATTTTAAAACCGATAATGTCAATTGTGACATCACTGATGATGTCATAATTGATTTTAACCATCTTTTCAAAACTGTAAATTTGACGATTCTGAACTCACGGATGGCACGGACATCATCTACGACAGTAATTTTAAAACCGATTATGTCAATTGTGACATCACTGATGATGTCATAATTGATTTTGACCATCTTTTCAAAACTGTAAAATTGACGCTTCTTAACTCACGGATGGCACAGACATCATCTACGACAGTAATTTTAAAACCGATTATGTCAATTGTGACATCACTGATGATGTCATAATTGATTTCGACATCTTTTCAAAACTGTGAAATTGATGCTTCTGAACTCACGAATGGCACGGACATCATCTACGACAGTAATTTTAAAACCGATAATGTCAATTGTGACATCACTGATGATGTCATAATTGATTTTAACCATCTTTTCAAAACTGTAAAATTGATGCTTCTGAACTCACGGATGGCACGGACATCATCTACGACAGTAATTTTAAAACCGATAATGTCAATTGTGACATCACTGATGATGTCATAATTGATTTTAACCTTTTTTTCAAAACTGTAAATTTGACGATTCTGAACTCACGGATGGCACGGACAGCATCTACGACAGTAATTTTAAAACCGATTATGTCAATTGTGACATCACTGATGATGTCATAATTGATTTTGACCATCTTTTCAAAACTGTAAATTTGACGCTTCTGAACTCACGGATGGCACAGACATCATCTACGACAGTAATTTTAAAACCGATTATGTCAATTGTGACATCACTGATGATGTCATAATTGATTTCGACATCTTTTCAAAACTGTGAAATTGATGCTTCTGAACTCACGAATGGCACGGACATCATCTACGACAGTAATTTTAAAACCGATAATGTCAATTGTGACATCACTGATGATGTCATAATTGATTTTAACCATCTTTTCAAAACTGTAAAATTGACACTTCTGAACTCACGGATGGCATGGACATCATTTACGACAGTAATTTTAAAACCGATAATGTCAATTGTGACATCACTGATGATGTCATAATTGATTTTGACCATCTTTTCAAAACTGTAAAATTGACGCTTCTGAACTCACGGATGGCACAGACATCATCTACGACAGTAATTTTAAAACCGATAATGTCAATTGTGACATCACTGATGATGTCATAAGTGATTTTAACCTTTTTTTTAAAACTGTAAATTTTACGATTCTGAACTCACGGATGGCACGGACATCATCTACGACAGTAATTTTAAAACCGATTATGTCAATTGTGACATCACTGATGATGTCATAATTGATTTTGACCATCTTTTCAAAACTGTAAAATTGACGCTTCTGAACTCACGAATGGCACGGACATCATCTACGACAGTAATTTTAAAACCGATAATGTCAATTGTGACATCACTGATGATGTCATAATTGATTGTGACCATCTTTTCAAAACTGTAAAATTGACTCTTCTGAACTCACGGATGTCACAGACATCATCTACGACAGTAATTTTGAAACCGATAATGTCAATTGTGACATCACTGATGATGTCATAATTGATTTTGACCATCTTTTCAAAACTGTAAAATTGACGCTTCTGAACTCACGGATGGCACAGACATCATCTATGACAGTAATTTTAAAACCGATTATGTCAATTGTGACATCACTGATGATGTAATAATTGATTTCGACATCTTTTCAAAACTGTGAAATTGATGCTTCTGAACTCACGAATGGCACGGACATCATCTACGACAGTAATTTTAAAACCGATTATGTCAATTGTGACATCACCGATGATGTCATAATTGATTTTAACCATCTTTTCAAAACTGTAAATTTGACGATTCTGAACTCACGGATGGCACGGACATCATCTACGACAGTAATTTTAAAACCGATTATGTCAATTGTGACATCACTGATGATGTCATAATTGATTTTGACCATCTTTTCAAAACTGTAAAATTGACGCTTCTGAACTCACGAATGGCACGGACATCATCTACGACAGTAATTTTAAAACCGATTATGTCAATTGTGACATCACTGATGATGTCATAATTGATTTCGACATCTTTTCAAAACTGTGAAATTGATGCTTCTGAACTCACGAATGGCACGGACATCATCTACGACAGTAATTTTAAAACCGATAATGTCAATTGTGACATCACTGATGATGTCATAATTGATTTTAACCATCTTTTCAAAACTGTAAATTTGACGATTCTGAACTCACGGATGGCACGGACATCATCTACGACAGTAATTTTAAAACCGATTATGTCAATTGTGACATCACTGATGATGTAATAATTGATTTCGACATCTTTTCAAAACTGTGAAATTGATGCTTCTGAACTCACGAATGGCACAGACATCATCTACGACAGTAATTTTGAAACCGATAATGTCAATTGTGACATCACTGATGATGTCATAATTGATTTTGACCATCTTTTCAAAACTGTAAAATTGACGCTTCTGAACTCACGGATGGCACAGACATCATCTATGACAGTAATTTTAAAACCGATTATGTCAATTGTGACATCACTGATGATGTCATAATTGATTTCGACATCTTTTCAAAACTGTGAAATTGATGCTTCTGAACTCACGAATGGCACGGACATCATCTACGACAGTAATTTTAAAACCGAAAATGTCAATTGTGACATCACTGATGATGTCATAATTGATTTTAACCATCTTTTCAAAACTGTAAATTTGACGATTCTGAACTCACGGATGGCACGGACATCATCTACGACAGTAATTTTAAAACCGATTATTTTAATTGTGACATCACTGATGATGTCATAATTGATTTCGACATCTTTTCAAAACTGTGAAATTGATGCTTCTGAACTCACGAATGGCACGGACATCATCTACGACAGTAATTTTAAAACCGATAATGTCAATTGTGACATCACTGATGATGTCATAATTGATTTTAACCATCTTTTCAAAACTGTAAATTTGACGATTCTGAACTCACGGATGGCACGGACATCATCTACGACAGTAATTTTAAAACCGATTATGTCAATTGTGACATCACTGATGATGTCATAATTGATTTTGACCATCATTTCAAAACTGTAAAATTGACGCTTCTTAACTCACAGATGGCACAGACATCATCTACGACAGTAATTTTAAAACCGATTATGTCAATTGTGACATCACTGATGATGTCATAATTGATTTCGACATCTTTTCAAAACTGTGAAATTGATGCTTCTGAACTCACGAATGGCACGGACATCATCTACGACAGTAATTTTAAAACCGATAATGTCAATTGTGACATCACTGATGATGTCATAATTGATTTTAACCATCTTTTCAAAACTGTAAATTTGACGATTCTGAACTCACGGATGGCACGGACATCATCTACGACAGTAATTTTAAAACCGATTATGTCAATTGTGACATCACTGATGATGTCATAATTGATTTTGACCATCTTTTCAAAACTGTAAAATTGACGCTTCTTAACTCACGGATGGCACAGACATCATCTACGACAGTAATTTTAAAACCGATTATGTCAATTGTGACATCACTGATGATGTCATAATTGATTTCGACATCTTTTCAAAACTGTGAAATTGATGCTTCTGAACTCACGAATGGCACGGACATCATCTTCGACAGTAATTTTAAAACCGATAATGTCAATTGTGACATCACTGATGATGTCATAATTGATTTTAACCATCTTTTCAAAACTGTAAAATTGACACTTTTGAACTCACGGATGGCATGGACATCATCTACGACAGTAATTTTAAAACCGATAATGTCAATTGTGACATCACTGATGATGTCATAATTGATTTTGACCATCTTTTCAAAACTGTAAAATTGACGCTTCTGAACTCACGGATGGCACAGACATCATCTACGACAGTAATTTTAAAACCGATAATGTCAATTGTGACATCACTGATGATGTCATAATTGATTGTGACCATCTTTTCAAAACTGTAAAATTGACTCTTCTGAACTCACGGATGTCACAGACATCATCTAAGACAGTAATTTTAAAACCGATTATGTCAATTGTGACATCACTGATGATGTCATAATTGATTTTAACCATCTTTTCAAAACTGTAAAATTGACGCTTCTGAACTCACGGATGGCATGGACATCATCTACGACAGTAATTTTAAAACCGATAATGTCAATTGTGACATCACTGATGATGTCATAATTGATTTTAACCTTTTTTTCAAAACTGTAAATTTTACGATTCTGAACTCACGGATGGCACGGACATCATCTACGACAGTAATTTTAAAACCGATTATGTCAATTGTGACATCACTGATGATGTCATAATTGATTTTGACCATCTTTTCAAAACTGTAAAATTGACGCTTCTGAACTCACGAATGGCACGGACATCATCTACGACAGTAATTTTAAAACCGATAATGTCAATTGTGACATCACTGATGATGTCATAATTGATTGTGACCATCTTTTCAAAACTGTAAAATTGACTCTTCTGAACTCACGGATGTCACAGACATCATCTACGACAGTAATTTTGAAACCGATAATGTCAATTGTGACATCACTGATGATGTCATAATTGATTTTGACCATCTTTTCAAAACTGTAAAATTGACGCTTCTGAACTTACGGATGGCACAGACATCATCTATGACAGTAATTTTAAAACCGATTATGTCAATTGTGACATCACTGATGATGTCATAATTGATTTCGACATCTTTTCAAAACTGTGAAATTGATGCTTCTGAACTCACGAATGGCACGGACATCATCTACGACAGTAATTTTATAACCGAAAATGTCAATTGTGACATCACTGATGATGTCATAATTGATTTTAACCATCTTTTCAAAACTGTAAATTTGACGATTCTGAACTCACGGATGGCACGGACATCATCTACGACAGTAATTTTAAAACCGATTATGTCAATTGTGACATCACTGATGATGTCATAATTGATTTTGACCATCTTTTCAAAACTGTAAAATTGACGCTTCTGAACTCACGAATGGCACGGACATCATCTACGACAGTAATTTTAAAACCGATTATGTCAATTGTGACATCACTGATGATGTCATAATTGATTTCGACATCTTTTCAAAACTGTGAAATTGATGTTTCTGAACTCACGAATGGCACGGACATCATCTACGACAGTAATTTTAAAACCGATAATGTCAATTGTGACATCACTGATGATGTCATAATTGATTTTAACCATCTTTTCAAAACTGTAAATTTGACGATTCTGAACTCACGGATGGCACGGACATCATCTACGACAGTAATTTTAAAACCGATTATGTCAATTGTGACATCACTGATGATGTAATAATTGATTTCGACATCTTTTCAAAACTGTGAAATTGATGCTTCTGAACTCACGAATGGCACAGACATCATCTACGACAGTAATTTTGAAACCGATAATGTCAATTGTGACATCACTGATGATGTCATAATTGATTTTGACCATCTTTTCAAAACTGTAAAATTGACGCTTCGGAACTCACGGATGGCACAGACATCATCTATGACAGTAATTTTAAAACCGATTATGTCAATTGTGACATCACTGATGATGTCATAATTGATTTCGACATCTTTTCAAAACTGTGAAATTGATGCTTCTGAACTCACGAATGGCACGGACATCATCTACGACAGTAATTTTAAAACCGAAAATGTCAATTGTGACATCACTGATGATGTCATAATTGATTTTAACCATCTTTTCAAAACTGTAAATTTGACGATTCTGAACTCACGGATGGCACGGACATCATCTACGACAGTAATTTTAAAACCGATTATTTTAATTGTGACATCACTGATGATGTCATAATTGATTTCGACATCTTTTCAAAACTGTGAAATTGATGCTTCTGAACTCACGAATGGCACGGACATCATCTACGACTGTAATTTTAAAACCGATAATGTCAATTGTGACATCACTGATGATGTCATAATTGATTTTAACCATCTTTTCAAAACTGTAAATTTGACGATTCTGAACTCACGGATGGCACGGACATCATCTACGACAGTAATTTTAAAACCGATTATGTCAATTGTGACATCACTGATGATGTCATAATTGATTTTGACCATCATTTCAAAACTGTAAAATTGACGCTTCTTAACTCACAGATGGCACAGACATCATCTACGACAGTAATTTTAAAACCGATTATGTCAATTGTGACATCACTGATGATGTCATAATTGATTTCGACATCTTTTCAAAACTGTGAAATTGATGCTTCTGAACTCACGAATGGCACGGACATCATCTACGACAGTAATTTTAAAACCGATAATGTCAATTGTGACATCACTGATGATGTCATAATTGATTTTAACCATCTTTTCAAAACTGTAAAATTGACGCTTCTGAACTCACGGATGGCATGGACATCATCTACGACAGTAATTTTAAAATCGATAATGTCAATTGTGACATCACTGATGATGTCATAATTGATTTTAACCTTTTTTTCAAAACTGTAAATTTTACGATTCTGAACTCACGGATGGCACGGACATCATCTACGACAGTAATTTTAAAACCGATTATGTCAATTGTGACATCACTGATGATGTCATAATTGATTTTGACCATCTTTTCAAAACTGTAAAATTGACGCTTCTGAACTCACGAATGGCACGGACATCATCTACGACAGTAATTTTAAAACCGATAATGTCAATTGTGACATCACTGATGATGTCATAATTGATTTTGACCATCTTTTCAAAACTGTAAAATTGACTCTTCTGAACTCACGGATGTCACAGACATCATCTACGACAGTAATTTTGAAACCGATAATGTCAATTGTGACATCACTGATGATGTCATAATTGATTTTGACCATCTTTTCAAAACTGTAAAATTGACGCTTCTGAACTCACGGATGGCACAGACATCATCTATGACAGTAATTTTAAAACCGATTATGTCAATTGTGACATCACTGATGATGTCATAATTGATTTCGACATCTTTTCAAAACTGTGAAATTGATGCTTCTGAACTCACGAATGGCACGGACATCATCTACGACAGTAATTTTAAAACCGAAAATGTCAATTGTGACATCACTGATGATGTCATAATTGATTTTAACCATCTTTTCAAAACTGTAAATTTGACGATTCTGAACTCACGGATGGCACGGACATCATCTACGACAGTAATTTTAAAACCGATTATGTCAATTGTGACATCACTGATGATGTCATAATTGATTTTGACCATCTTTTCAAAACTGTAAAATTGACGCTTCTGAACTCACGAATGGCACGGACATCATCTACGACAGTAATTTTAAAACCGATTATGTCAATTGTGACATCACTGATGATGTCATAATTGATTTCGACATCTTTTCAAAACTGTGAAATTGATGTTTCTGAACTCACGAATGGCACGGACATCATCTACGACAGTAATTTTAAAACCGATAATGTCAATTGTGACATCACTGATGATGTCATAATTGATTTTAACCATCTTTTCAAAACTGTAAATTTGACGATTCTGAACTCACGGATGGCACGGACATCATCTACGACAGTAATTTTAAAACCGATTATGTCAATTGTGACATCACTGATGATGTAATAATTGATTTCGACATCTTTTCAAAACTGTGAAATTGATGCTTCTGAACTCACGAATGGCACAGACATCATCTACGACAGTAATTTTGAAACCGATAATGTCAATTGTGACATCACTGATGATGTCATAATTGATTTTGACCATCTTTTCAAAACTGTAAAATTGACGCTTCTGAACTCACGGATGGCACAGACATCATCTATGACAGTAATTTTAAAACCGATTATGTCAATTGTGACATCACTGATGATGTCATAATTGATTTCGACATCTTTTCAAAACTGTGAAATTGATGCTTCTGAACTCACGAATGGCACGGACATCATCTACGACAGTAATTTTAAAACCGAAAATGTCAATTGTGACATCACTGATGATGTCATAATTGATTTTAACCATCTTTTCAAAACTGTAAATTTGACGATTCTGAACTCACGGATGGCACGGACATCATCTACGACAGTAATTTTAAAACCGATTATTTTAATTGTGACATCACTGATGATGTCATAATTGATTTCGACATCTTTTCAAAACTGTGAAATTGATGCTTCTGAACTCACGAATGGCACGGACAACATCTACGACTGTAATTTTAAAACCGTTAATGTCAATTGTGACATCACTGATGATGTCATAATTGATTTTAACCATCTTTTCAAAACTGTAAATTTGACGATTCTGAACTCACGGATGGCACGGACATCATCTACGACAGTAATTTTAAAACCGATTATGTCAATTGTGACATCACTGATGATGTCATAATTGATTTTGACCATCATTTCAAAACTGTAAAATTGACGCTTCTTAACTCACAGATGGCACAGACATCATCTACGACAGTAATTTTAAAACCGATTATGTCAATTGTGACATCACTGATGATGTCATAATTGATTTCGACATCTTTTCAAAACTGTGAAATTGATGCTTCTGAACTCACGAATGGCACGGACATCATCTACGACAGTAATTTTAAAACCGATAATGTCAATTGTGACATCACTGATGATGTCATAATTGATTTTAACCATCTTTTCAAAACTGTAAAATTGATGCTTCTGAACTCACGGATGGCACGGACATCATCTACGACAGTAATTTTAAAACCGATAATGTCAATTGTGACATCACTGATGATGTCATAATTGATTTTAACCTTTTTTTCAAAACTGTAAATTTGACGATTCTGAACTCACGGATGGCACGGACAGCATCTACGACAGTAATTTTAAAACCGATTATGTCAATTGTGACATCACTGATGATGTCATAATTGATTTTGACCATCTTTTCAAAACTGTAAATTTGACGCTTCTGAACTCACGGATGGCACAGACATCATCTACGACAGTAATTTTAAAACCGATTATGTCAATTGTGACATCACTGATGATGTCATAATTGATTTCGACATCTTTTCAAAACTGTGAAATTGATGCTTCTGAACTCACGAATGGCACGGACATCATCTACGACAGTAATTTTAAAACCGATAATGTCAATTGTGACATCACTGATGATGTCATAATTGATTTTAACCATCTTTTCAAAACTGTAAAATTGACACTTCTGAACTCACGGATGGCATGGACATCATCTACGACAGTAATTTTAAAACCGATAATGTCAATTGTGACATCACTGATGATGTCATAATTGATTTTGACCATCTTTTCAAAACTGTAAAATTGACGCTTCTGAACTCACGGATGGCACAGACATCATCTACGACAGTAATTTTAAAAACGATAATGTCAATTGTGACATCACTGATGATGTCATAATTGATTGTGACCATCTTTTCAAAACTGTAAAATTGACTCTTCTGAACTCACGGATGTCACAGACATCATCTAAGACAGTAATTTTAAAACCGATTATGTCAATTGTGACATCACTGATGATGTCATAATAGATTTTAACCATCTTTTCAAAACTGTAAAATTGACGCTTCTGAACTCACGGATGGCATGGACATCATCTACGACAGTAATTTTAAAACCGATAATGTCAATTGTGACATCACTGATGATGTCATAATTGATTTTATCCTTTTTTTCAAAACTGTAAATTTTACGATTCTGAACTCACGGATGGCACGGACATCATCTACGACAGTAATTTTAAAATCGATTATGTCAATTGTGACATCACTGATGATGTCATAATTGATTTTGACCATCTTTTCAAAACTGTAAAATTGACGCTTCTGAACTCACGAATGGCACGGACATCATCTACGACAGTAATTTTAAAACCGATAATGTCAATTGTGACATCACTGATGATGTCATAATTGATTGTGACCATCTTTTCAAAACTGTAAAATTGACTCTTCTGAACTCACGGATGTCACAGACATCATCTACGACAGTAATTTTGAAACCGATAATGTCAATTGTGACATCACTGATGATGTCATAATTGATTTTGACCATCTTTTCAAAACTGTAAAATTGACGCTTCTGAACTCACGGATGGCACAGACATCATCTATGACAGTAATTTTAAAACCGATTATGTCAATTGTGACATCACTGATGATGTCATAATTGATTTCGACATCTTTTCAAAACTGTGAAATTGATGCTTCTGAACTCACGAATGGCACGGACATCATCTACGACAGTAATTTTAAAACCGAAAATGTCAATTGTGACATCACTGATGATGTCATAATTGATTTTAACCATCTTTTCAAAACTGTAAATTTGACGATTCTGAACTCACGGATGGCACGGACATCATCTACGACAGTAATTTTAAAACCGATTATGTCAATTGTGACATCACTGATGATGTCATAATTGATTTTGACCATCTTTTCAAAACTGTAAAATTGACGCTTCTGAACTCACGAATGGCACGGACATCATCTACGACAGTAATTTTAAAACCGATTATGTCAATTGTGACATCACTGATGATGTCATAATTGATTTCGACATCTTTTCAAAACTGTGAAATTGATGCTTCTGAACTCACGAATGGCACAGACATCATCTACGACAGTAATTTTAAAACCGATAATGTCAATTGTGACATCACTGATGATGTCATAATTGATTTTAACCATCTTTTCAAAACTGTAAATTTGACGATTCTGAACTCACGGATGGCACGGACATCATCTACGACAGTAATTTTAAAACCGATTATGTCAATTGTGACATCACTGATGATGTAATAATTGATTTCGACATCTTTTCAAAACTGTGAAATTGATGCTTCTGAACTCACGAATGGCACAGACATCATCTACGACAGTAATTTTGAAACCGATAATGTCAATTGTGACATCACTGATGATGTCATAATTGATTTTGACCATCTTTTCAAAACTGTAAAATTGACGCTTCTGAACTCACGGATGGCACAGACATCATCTATGACAGTAATTTTAAAACCGATTATGTCAATTGTGACATCACTGATGATGTCATAATTGATTTCGACATCTTTTCAAAACTGTGAAATTGATGCTTCTGAACTCACGAATGGCACGGACATCATCTACGACAGTAATTTTAAAACCGAAAATGTCAATTGTGACATCACTGATGATGTCATAATTGATTTTAACCATCTTTTCAAAACTGTAAATTTGACGATTCTGAACTCACGGATGGCACGGACATCATCTACGACAGTAATTTTAAAACCGATTATGTCAATTGTGACATCACTGATGATGTCATAATTGATTTTGACCATCTTTTCAAAACTGTAAAATTGACGCTTCTGAACTCACGAATGGCACGGACATCATCTACGACAGTAATTTTAAAACCGATTATGTCAATTGTGACATCACTGATGATGTCATAATTGATTTCGACATCTTTTCAAAACTGTGAAATTGATGTTTCTGAACTCACGAATGGCACGGACATCATCTACGACAGTAATTTTAAAACCGATAATGTCAATTGTGACATCACTGATGATGTCATAATTGATTTTAACCATCTTTTCAAAACTGTAAATTTGACGATTCTGAACTCACGGATGGCACGGACATCATCTACGACAGTAATTTTAAAACCGATTATGTCAATTGTGACATCACTGATGATGTAATAATTGATTTCGACATCTTTTCAAAACTGTGAAATTGATGCTTCTGAACTCACGAATGGCACAGACATCATCTACGACAGTAATTTTGAAACCGATAATGTCAATTGTGACATCACTGATGATGTCATAATTGATTTTGACCATCTTTTCAAAACTGTAAAATTGACGCTTCTGAACTCACGGATGGCACAGACATCATCTATGACAGTAATTTTAAAACCGATTATGTCAATTGTGACATCACTGATGATGTCATAATTGATTTCGACATCTTTTCAAAACTGTGAAATTGATGCTTCTGAACTCACGAATGGCACGGACATCATCTACGACAGTAATTTTAAAACCGAAAATGTCAATTGTGACATCACTGATGATGTCATAATTGATTTTAACCATCTTTTCAAAACTGTAAATTTGACGATTCTGAACTCACGGATGGCACGGACATCATCTACGACAGTAATTTTAAAACCGATTATTTTAATTGTGACATCACTGATGATGTCATAATTGATTTCGACATCTTTTCAAAACTGTGAAATTGATGCTTCTGAACTCACGAATGGCACGGACATCATCTACGACTGTAATTTTAAAACCGATAATGTCAATTGTGACATCACTGATGATGTCATAATTGATTTTAACCATCTTTTCAAAACTGTAAATTTGACGATTCTGAACTCACGGATGGCACGGACATCATCTACGACAGTAATTTTAAAACCGATTATGTCAATTGTGACATCACTGATGATGTCATAATTGATTTTGACCATCATTTCAAAACTGTAAAATTGACGCTTCTTAACTCACAGATGGCACAGACATCATCTACGACAGTAATTTTAAAACCGATTATGTCAATTGTGACATCACTGATGATGTCATAATTGATTTCGACATCTTTTCAAAACTGTGAAATTGATGCTTCTGAACTCACGAATGGCACGGACATCATCTACGACAGTAATTTTAAAACCGATAATGTCAATTGTGACATCACTGATGATGTCATAATTGATTTTAACCATCTTTTCAAAACTGTAAAATTGATGCTTCTGAACTCACGGATGGCACGGACATCATCTACGACAGTAATTTTAAAACCGATAATGTCAATTGTGACATCACTAATGATGTCATAATTGATTTTAACCTTTTTTTCAAAACTGTAAATTTGACGATTCTGAACTCACGGATGGCACGGACAGCATCTACGACAGTAATTTTAAAACCGATTATGTCAATTGTGACATCACTGATGATGTCATAATTGATTTTGACCATCTTTTCAAAACTGTAAATTTGACGCTTCTGAACTCACGGATGGCACAGACATCATCTACGACAGTAATTTTAAAACCGATTATGTCAATTGTGACATCACTGATGATGTCATAATTGATTTCGACATCTTTTCAAAACTGTGAAATTGATGCTTCTGAACTCACGAATGGCACGGACATCATCTACGACAGTAATTTTAAAACCGATAATGTCAATTGTGACATCACTGATGATGTCATAATTGATTTTAACCATCTTTTCAAAACTGTAAAATTGACACTTCTGAACTCACGGATGGCATGGACATCATCTACGACAGTAATTTTAAAACCGATAATGTCAATTGTGACATCACTGATGATGTCATAATTGATTTTGACCATCTTTTCAAAACTGTAAAATTGACGCTTCTGAACTCACGGATGGCACAGACATCATCTACGACAGTAATTTTAAAACCGATAATGTCAATTGTGACATCACTGATGATGTCATAATTGATTGTGACCATCTTTTCAAAACTGTAAAATTGACTCTTCTGAACTCACGGATGTCACAGACATCATCTAAGACAGTAATTTTAAAACCGATTATGTCAATTGTGACATCACTGATGATGTCATAATTGATTTTAACCATCTTTTCAAAACTGTAAAATTGACGCTTCTGAACTCACGGATGGCATGGACATCATCTACGACAGTAATTTTAAAACCGATAATGTCAATTGTGACATCACTGATGATGTCATAATTGATTTTAACCTTTTTTTCAAAACTGTAAATTTTACGATTCTGAACTCACGGATGGCACGGACATCATCTACGACAGTAATTTTAAAACCGATTATGTCAATTGTGACATCACTGATGATGTCATAATTGATTTTGACCATCTTTTCAAAACTGTAAAATTGACGCTTCTGAACTCACGAATGGCACGGACATCATCTACGACAGTAATTTTAAAACCGATAATGTCAATTGTGACATCACTGATGATGTCATAATTGATTGTGACCATCTTTTCAAAACTGTAAAATTGACTCTTCTGAACTCACGGATGTCACAGACATCATCTACGACAGTAATTTTGAAACCGATAATGTCAATTGTGACATCACTGATGATGTCATAATTGATTTTGACCATCTTTTCAAAACTGTAAAATTGACGCTTCTGAACTCACGGATGGCACAGACATCATCTATGACAGTAATTTTAAAACCGATTATGTCAATTGTGACATCACTGATGATGTCATAATTGATTTCGACATCTTTTCAAAACTGTGAAATTGATGCTTCTGAACTCACGAATGGCACGGACATCATCTACGACAGTAATTTTAAAACCGAAAATGTCAATTGTGACATCACTGATGATGTCATAATTGATTTTAACCATCTTTTCAAAACTGTAAATTTGACGATTCTGAACTCACGGATGGCACGGACATCATCTACGACAGTAATTTTAAAACCGATTATGTCAATTGTGACATCACTGATGATGTCATAATTGATTTTGACCATCTTTTCAAAACTGTAAAATTGACGCTTCTGAACTCACGAATGGCACGGACATCATCTACGACAGTAATTTTAAAACCGATTATGTCAATTGTGACATCACTGATGATGTCATAATTGATTTCGACATCTTTTCAAAACTGTGAAATTGATGCTTCTGAACTCACGAATGGCACGGACATCATCTACGACAGTAATTTTAAAACCGATAATGTCAATTGTGACATCACTGATGATGTCATAATTGATTTTAACCATCTTTTCAAAACTGTAAATTTGACGATTCTGAACTCACGGATGGCACGGACATCATCTACGACAGTAATTTTAAAACCGATTATGTCAATTGTGACATCACTGATGATGTAATAATTGATTTCGACATCTTTTCAAAACTGTGAAATTGATGCTTCTGAACTCACGAATGGCACAGACATCATCTACGACAGTAATTTTGAAACCGATAATGTCAATTGTGACATCACTGATGATGTCATAATTGATTTTGACCATCTTTTCAAAACTGTAAAATTGACGCTTCTGAACTCACGGATGGCACAGACATCATCTATGACAGTAATTTTAAAACCGATTATGTCAATTGTGACATCACTGATGATGTCATAATTGATTTCGACATCTTTTCAAAACTGTGAAATTGATGCTTCTGAACTCACGAATGGCACGGACATCATCTACGACAGTAATTTTAAAACCGAAAATGTCAATTGTGACATCACTGATGATGTCATAATTGATTTTAACCATCTTTTCAAAACTGTAAATTTGACGATTCTGAACTCACGGATGGCACGGACATCATCTACGACAGTAATTTTAAAACCGATTATTTTAATTGTGACATCACTGATGATGTCATAATTGATTTCGACATCTTTTCAAAACTGTGAAATTGATGCTTCTGAACTCACGAATGGCACGGACATCATCTACGACTGTAATTTTAAAACCGATAATGTCAATTGTGACATCACTGATGATGTCATAATTGATTTTAACCATCTTTTCAAAACTGTAAATTTGACGATTCTGAACTCACGGATGGCACGGACATCATCTACGACAGTAATTTTAAAACCGATTATGTCAATTGTGACATCACTGATGATGTCATAATTGATTTTGACCATCATTTCAAAACTGTAAAATTGACGCTTCTTAACTCACAGATGGCACAGACATCATCTACGACAGTAATTTTAAAACCGATTATGTCAATTGTGACATCACTGATGATGTCATAATTGATTTCGACATCTTTTCAAAACTGT
The DNA here is from genome assembly GCF_055691185.1 of Crinia signifera. Taxonomy (NCBI): domain Eukaryota; kingdom Metazoa; phylum Chordata; class Amphibia; order Anura; family Myobatrachidae; genus Crinia; species Crinia signifera. Next base: position 47,045,182 of record NC_139225.1, on the reverse strand, counting down.
GAAATTGATGCTTCTGAACTCACGAATGGCACGGACATCATCTACGACAGTAATTTTAAAACCGATAATGTCAATTGTGACATCACTGATGATGTCATAATTGATTTTAACCATCTTTTCAAAACTGTAAAATTGATGCTTCTGAACTCACGGATGGCACGGACATCATCTACGACAGTAATTTTAAAACCGATAATGTCAATTGTGACATCACTGATGATGTCATAATTGATTTTAACCTTTTTTTCAAAACTGTAAATTTGACGATTCTGAACTCACGGATGGCACGGACAGCATCTACGACAGTAATTTTAAAACCGATTATGTCAATTGTGACATCACTGATGATGTCATAATTGATTTTGACCATCTTTTCAAAACTGTAAATTTGACGCTTCTGAACTCACGGATGGCACAGACATCATCTACGACAGTAATTTTAAAACCGATTATGTCAATTGTGACATCACTGATGATGTCATAATTGATTTCGACATCTTTTCAAAACTGTGAAATTGATGCTTCTGAACTCACGAATGGCACGGACATCATCTACGACAGTAATTTTAAAACCGATAATGTCAATTGTGACATCACTGATGATGTCATAATTGATTTTAACCATCTTTTCAAAACTGTAAAATTGACACTTCTGAACTCACGGATGGCATGGACATCATCTACGACAGTAATTTTAAAACCGATAATGTCAATTGTGACATCACTGATGATGTCATAATTGATTTTGACCATCTTTTCAAAACTGTAAAATTGACGCTTCTGAACTCACGGATGGCACAGACATCATCTACGACAGTAATTTTAAAACCGATAATGTCAATTGTGACATCACTGATGATGTCATAATTGATTGTGACCATCTTTTCAAAACTGTAAAATTGACTCTTCTGAACTCACGGATGTCACAGACATCATCTAAGACAGTAATTTTAAAACCGATTATGTCAATTGTGACATCACTGATGATGTCATAATTGATTTTAACCATCTTTTCAAAACTGTAAAATTGACGCTTCTGAACTCACGGATGGCATGGACATCATCTACGACAGTAATTTTAAAACCGATAATGTCAATTGTGACATCACTGATGATGTCATAATTGATTTTAACCTTTTTTTCAAAACTGTAAATTTTACGATTCTGAACTCACGGATGGCACGGACATCATCTACGACAGTAATTTTAAAACCGATTATGTCAATTGTGACATCACTGATGATGTCATAATTGATTTTGACCATCTTTTCAAAACTGTAAAATTGACGCTTCTGAACTCACGAATGGCACGGACATCATCTACGACAGTAATTTTAAAACCGATAATGTCAATTGTGACATCACTGATGATGTCATAATTGATTGTGACCATCTTTTCAAAACTGTAAAATTGACTCTTCTGAACTCACGGATGTCACAGACATCATCTACGACAGTAATTTTGAAACCGATAATGTCAATTGTGACATCACTGATGATGTCATAATTGATTTTGACCATCTTTTCAAAACTGTAAAATTGACGCTTCTGAACTCACGGATGGCACAGACATCATCTATGACAGTAATTTTAAAACCGATTATGTCAATTGTGACATCACTGATGATGTCATAATTGATTTCGACATCTTTTCAAAACTGTGAAATTGATGCTTCTGAACTCACGAATGGCACGGACATCATCTACGACAGTAATTTTAAAACCGAAAATGTCAATTGTGACATCACTGATGATGTCATAATTGATTTTAACCATCTTTTCAAAACTGTAAATTTGACGATTCTGAACTCACGGATGGCACGGACATCATCTACGACAGTAATTTTAAAACCGATAATGTCAATTGTGACATCACTGATGATGTCATAATTGATTTTAACCATCTTTTCAAAACTGTAAAATTGACACTTCTGAACTCACGGATGGCATGGACATCATCTACGACAGTAATTTTAAAACCGATAATGTCAATTGTGACATCACTGATGATGTCATAATTGATTTTGACCATCTTTTCAAAACTGTAAAATTGACGCTTCTGAACTCACGGATGGCACAGACATCATCTACGACAGTAATTTTAAAACCGATAATGTCAATTGTGACATCACTGATGATGTCATAATTGATTGTGACCATCTTTTCAAAACTGTAAAATTGACTCTTCTGAACTCACGGATGTCACAGACATCATCTAAGACAGTAATTTTAAAACCGATTATGTCAATTGTGACATCACTGATGATGTCATAATTGATTTTAACCATCTTTTCAAAACTGTAAAATTGACGCTTCTGAACTCACGGATGGCATGGACATCATCTACGACAGTAATTTTAAAACCGATAATGTCAATTGTGACATCACTGATGATGTCATAATTGATTTTAACCTTTTTTTCAAAACTGTAAATTTTACGATTCTGAACTCACGGATGGCACGGACATCATCTACGACAGTAATTTTAAAACCGATTATGTCAATTGTGACATCACTGATGATGTCATAATTGATTTTGACCATCTTTTCAAAACTGTAAAATTGACGCTTCTGAACTCACGAATGGCACGGACATCATCTACGACAGTAATTTTAAAACCGATAATGTCAATTGTGACATCACTGATGATGTCATAATTGATTGTGACCATCTTTTCAAAACTGTAAAATTGACTCTTCTGAACTCACGGATGTCACAGACATCATCTACGACAGTAATTTTGAAACCGATAATGTCAATTGTGACATCACTGATGATGTCATAATTGATTTTGACCATCTTTTCAAAACTGTAAAATTGACGCTTCTGAACTCACGGATGGCACAGACATCATCTATGACAGTAATTTTAAAACCGATTATGTCAATTGTGACATCACTGATGATGTCATAATTGATTTCGACATCTTTTCAAAACTGTGAAATTGATGCTTCTGAACTCACGAATGGCACGGACATCATCTACGACAGTAATTTTAAAACCGAAAATGTCAATTGTGACATCACTGATGATGTCATAATTGATTTTAACCATCTTTTCAAAACTGTAAATTTGACGATTCTGAACTCACGGATGGCACGGACATCATCTACGACAGTAATTTTAAAACCGATTATGTCAATTGTGACATCACTGATGATGTCATAATTGATTTTGACCATCTTTTCAAAACTGTAAAATTGACGCTTCTGAACTCACGAATGGCACGGACATCATCTACGACAGTAATTTTAAAACCGATTATGTCAATTGTGACATCACTGATGATGTCATAATTGATTTCGACATCTTTTCAAAACTGTGAAATTGATGCTTCTGAACTCACGAATGGCACGGACATCATCTACGACAGTAATTTTAAAACCGATAATGTCAATTGTGACATCACTGATGATGTCATAATTGATTTTAACCATCTTTTCAAAACTGTAAATTTGACGATTCTGAACTCACGGATGGCACGGACATCATCTACGACAGTAATTTTAAAACCGATTATGTCAATTGTGACATCACTGATGATGTAATAATTGATTTCGACATCTTTTCAAAACTGTGAAATTGATGCTTCTGAACTCACGAATGGCACAGACATCATCTACGACAGTAATTTTGAAACCGATAATGTCAATTGTGACATCACTGATGATGTCATAATTGATTTTGACCATCTTTTCAAAACTGTAAAATTGACGCTTCTGAACTCACGGATGGCACAGACATCATCTATGACAGTAATTTTAAAACCGATTATGTCAATTGTGACATCACTGATGATGTCATAATTGATTTCGACATCTTTTCAAAACTGTGAAATTGATGCTTCTGAACTCACGAATGGCACGGACATCATCTACGACAGTAATTTTAAAACCGAAAATGTCAATTGTGACATCACTGATGATGTCATAATTGATTTTAACCATCTTTTCAAAACTGTAAATTTGACGATTCTGAACTCACGGATGGCACGGACATCATCTACGACAGTAATTTTAAAACCGATTATTTTAATTGTGACATCACTGATGATGTCATAATTGATTTCGACATCTTTTCAAAACTGTGAAATTGATGCTTCTGAACTCACGAATGGCACGGACATCATCTACGACAGTAATTTTAAAACCGATAATGTCAATTGTGACATCACTGATGATGTCATAATTGATTTTAACCATCTTTTCAAAACTGTAAATTTGACGATTCTGAACTCACGGATGGCACGGACATCATCTACGACAGTAATTTTAAAACCGATTATGTCAATTGTGACATCACTGATGATGTCATAATTGATTTTGACCATCATTTCAAAACTGTAAAATTGACGCTTCTTAACTCACAGATGGCACAGACATCATCTACGACAGTAATTTTAAAACCGATTATGTCAATTGTGACATCACTGATGATGTCATAATTGATTTCGACATCTTTTCAAAACTGTGAAATTGATGCTTCTGAACTCACGAATGGCACGGACATCATCTACGACAGTAATTTTAAAACCGATAATGTCAATTGTGACATCACTGATGATGTCATAATTGATTTTAACCATCTTTTCAAAACTGTAAATTTGACGATTCTGAACTCACGGATGGCACGGACATCATCTACGACAGTAATTTTAAAACCGATTATGTCAATTGTGACATCACTGATGATGTCATAATTGATTTTGACCATCTTTTCAAAACTGTAAAATTGACGCTTCTTAACTCACGGATGGCACAGACATCATCTACGACAGTAATTTTAAAACCGATTATGTCAATTGTGACATCACTGATGATGTCATAATTGATTTCGACATCTTTTCAAAACTGTGAAATTGATGCTTCTGAACTCACGAATGGCACGGACATCATCTTCGACAGTAATTTTAAAACCGATAATGTCAATTGTGACATCACTGATGATGTCATAATTGATTTTAACCATCTTTTCAAAACTGTAAAATTGACACTTCTGAACTCACGGATGGCATGGACATCATCTACGACAGTAATTTTAAAACCGATAATGTCAATTGTGACATCACTGATGATGTCATAATTGATTTTGACCATCTTTTCAAAACGGTAAAATTGACGCTTCTGAACTCACGGATGGCACAGACATCATCTACGACAGTAATTTTAAAACCGATAATGTCAATTGTGACATCACTGATGATGTCATAATTGATTGTGACCATCTTTTCAAAACTGTAAAATTGACTCTTCTGAACTCACGGATGTCACAGACATCATCTAAGACAGTAATTTTAAAACCGATTATGTCAATTGTGACATCACTGATGATGTCATAATTGATTTTAACCATCTTTTCAAAACTGTAAAATTGACGCTTCTGAACTCACGGATGGCATGGACATCATCTACGACAGTAATTTTAAAACCGATAATGTCAATTGTGACATCACTGATGATGTCATAATTGATTTTAACCTTTTTTTCAAAACTGTAAATTTTACGATTCTGAACTCACGGATGGCACGGACATCATCTACGACAGTAATTTTAAAACCGATTATGTCAATTGTGACATCACTGATGATGTCATAATTGATTTTGACCATCTTTTCAAAACTGTAAAATTGACGCTTCTGAACTCACGAATGGCACGGACATCATCTACGACAGTAATTTTAAAACCGATAATGTCAATTGTGACATCACTGATGATGTCATAATTGATTGTGACCATCTTTTCAAAACTGTAAAATTGACTCTTCTGAACTCACGGATGTCACAGACATCATCTACGACAGTAATTTTGAAACCGATAATGTCAATTGTGACATCACTGATGATGTCATAATTGATTTTGACCATCTTTTCAAAACTGTAAAATTGACGCTTCTGAACTCACGGATGGCACAGACATCATCTATGACAGTAATTTTAAAACCGATTATGTCAATTGTGACATCACTGATGATGTCATAATTGATTTCGACATCTTTTCAAAACTGTGAAATTGATGCTTCTGAACTCACGAATGGCACGGACATCATCTACGACAGTAATTTTAAAACCGAAAATGTCAATTGTGACATCACTGATGATGTCATAATTGATTTTAACCATCTTTTCAAAACTGTAAATTTGACGATTCTGAACTCACGGATGGCACGGACATCATCTACGACAGTAATTTTAAAACCGATTATGTCAATTGTGACATCACTGATGATGTCATAATTGATTTTGACCATCTTTTCAAAACTGTAAAATTGACGCTTCTGAACTCACGAATGGCACGGACATCATCTACGACAGTAATTTTAAAACCGATTATGTCAATTGTGACATCACTGATGATGTCATAATTGATTTCGACATCTTTTCAAAACTGTGAAATTGATGTTTCTGAACTCACGAATGGCACGGACATCATCTACGACAGTAATTTTAAAACCGATAATGTCAATTGTGACATCACTGATGATGTCATAATTGATTTTAACCATCTTTTCAAAACTGTAAATTTGACGATTCTGAACTCACGGATGGCACGGACATCATCTACGACAGTAATTTTAAAACCGATAATGTCAATTGTGACATCACTGATGATGTCATAATTGATTTTGACCATCTTTTCAAAACTGTAAAATTGACGCTTCTGAACTCACGAATGGCACAGACATCATCTACGACAGTAATTTTAAAACCGATAATGTCAATTGTGACATCACTGATGATGTCATAATTGATTGTGACCATCTTTTCAAAACTGTAAAATTGACTCTTCTGAACTCACGGATGTCACAGACATCATCTAAGACAGTAATTTTAAAACCGATTATGTCAATTGTGACATCACTGATGATGTCATAATTGATTTTAACCATCTTTTCAAAACTGTAAAATTGACGCTTCTGAACTCACGGATGGCATGGACATCATCTACGACAGTAATTTTAAAACCGATAATGTCAATTGTGACATCACTGATGATGTCATAATTGATTTTAACCTTTTTTTCAAAACTGTAAATTTTACGATTCTGAACTCACGGATGGCACGGACATCATCTACGACAGTAATTTTAAAACCGATTATGTCAATTGTGACATCACTGATGATGTCATAATTGATTTTGACCATCTTTTCAAAACTGTAAAATTGACGCTTCTGAACTCACGAATGGCACGGACATCATCTACGACAGTAATTTTAAAACCGATAATGTCAATTGTGACATCACTGATGATGTCATAATTGATTGTGACCATCTTTTCAAAACTGTAAAATTGACTCTTCTGAACTCACGGATGTCACAGACATCATCTACGACAGTAATTTTGAAACCGATAATGTCAATTGTGACATCACTGATGATGTCATAATTGATTTTGACCATCTTTTCAAAACTGTAAAATTGACGCTTCTGAACTCACGGATGGCACAGACATCATCTATGACAGTAATTTTAAAACCGATTATGTCAATTGTGACATCACTGATGATGTCATAATTGATTTCGACATCTTTTCAAAACTGTGAAATTGATGCTTCTGAACTCACGAATGGCACGGACATCATCTACGACAGTAATTTTAAAACCGAAAATGTCAATTGTGACATCACTGATGATGTCATAATTGATTTTAACCATCTTTTCAAAACTGTAAATTTGACGATTCTGAACTCACGGATGGCACGGACATCATCTACGACAGTAATTTTAAAACCGATTATTTTAATTGTGACATCACTGATGATGTCATAATTGATTTCGACCATCATTTCAAAACTGTAAAATTGACGCTTCTTAACTCACAGATGGCACAGACATCATCTACAACAGTAATTTTAAAACCGATTATGTCAATTGTGACATCACTGATGATGTCATAATTGATTTCGACATCTTTTCAAAACTGTGAAATTGATGCTTCTGAACTCACGAATGGCACGGACATCATCTACGACAGTAATTTTAAAACCGATAATGTCAATTGTGACATCACTGATGATGTCATAATTGATTTCGACATCTTTTCAAAACTGTGAAATTGATGCTTCTGAACTCACGAATGGCACGGACATCATCTTCGACAGTAATTTTAAAACCGATAATGTCAATTGTGACATCACTGATGATGTCATAATTGATTTTAACCATCTTTTCAAAACTGTAAAATTGACACTTCTGAACTCACGGATGGCACGGACATCATCTACGACAGTAATTTTAAAACCGATTATGTCAATTGTGACATCACTGATGATGTCATAATTGATTTTGACCATCTTTTCAAAACTGTAAAATTGACGCTTCTTAACTCACGGATGGCACAGACATCATCTACGACAGTAATTTTAAAACCGATTATGTCAATTGTGACATCACTGATGATGTCATAATTGATTTCGACATCTTTTCAAAACTGTGAAATTGATGCTTCTGAACTCACGAATGGCACGGACATCATCTTCGACAGTAATTTTAAAACCGATAATGTCAATTGTGACATCACTGATGATGTCATAATTGATTTTAACCATCTTTTCAAAACTGTAAAATTGACACTTCTGAACTCACGGATGGCACGGACATCATCTACGACAGTAATTTTAAAACCGATAATGTCAATTGTGACATCACTGATGATGTCATAATTGATTTTAACCATCTTTTCAAAACTGTAAATTTGACTCTTCTGAACTCACGGATGGCACGGACATCATCTACGACAGTAATTTTAAAACCGATTATGTCAATTGTGACATCACTGATGATGTAATAATTGATTTCAACATCTTTTCAAAACTGTAAAATTGACGCTTCTGAACTCACGAATGGCACGGACATCATCTACGACAGTAATTTTAAAACCGATAATGTCAATTGTGACATCACTGATGATGTCATAATTGATTTTAACCATCTTTTCAAAACTGTAAATTTGACGATTCTGAACTCACGGATGGCACGGACATCATCTACGACAGTAATTTTAAAACCGATTATGTCAATTGTAACATCACTGATGATGTCATAATTGATTTTGACCATCTTTTCAAAACTGTAAAATTGACGCTTCTGAACTCACGAATGGCACGGACATCATCTACGACAGTAATTTTAAAACCGATAATGTCAATTGTGACATCACTGATGATGTCATAATTGATTTTGACCATCTTTTCAAAACTGTAAAATTGACGCTTCTGAACTCACGGATGGCACAGACATCATCTATGACAGTAATTTTAAAACCGATTATGTCAATTGTGACATCACTGATGATGTCATAATTGATTTCAACATCTTTTCAAAACTGTGAAATTGATGCTTCTGAACTCACGAATGGCACGGACATCATCTACGACAGTAATTTTAAAACCGAAAATGTCAATTGTGACATCACTGATGATGTCATAATTGATTTTAACCATCTTTTCAAAACTGGAAATTTGACGATTCTGAACTCACGGATGGCACGGACATCATCTACGACAGTAATTTTAAAACCGATTATGTCAATTGTGACATCACTGATGATGTCATAATTGATTTTGACCATCTTTTCAAAACTGTAAAATTGACGCTTCTGAACTCACGAATGGCACGGACATCATCTACGACAGTAATTTTAAAACCGATTATGTCAATTGTGACATCACTGATGATGTCATAATTGATTTCGACATCTTTTCAAAACTGTGAAATTGATGCTTCTGAACTCACGAATGGCACGGACATCATCTACGACAGTAATTTTAAAACCGAAAATGTCAATTGTGACATCACTGATGATGTCATAATTGATTTTAACCATCTTTTCAAAACTGTAAATTTGACGATTCTGAACTCACGGATGGCACGGACATCATCTACGACAGTAATTTTAAAACCGATTATGTCAATTGTGACATCACTGATGATGTCATAATTGATTTTGACCATCTTTTCAAAACTGTAAAATTGACGCTTCTGAACTCACGAATGGCACGGACATCATCTACGACAGTAATTTTAAAACCGATTATGTCAATTGTGACATCACTGATGATGTCATAATTGATTTCGACATCTTTTCAAAACTGTGAAATTGATGCTTCTGAACTCACGAATGGCACGGACATCATCTACGACAGTAATTTTAAAACCGATAATGTCAATTGTGACATCACTGATGATGTCATAATTGATTTTAACCATCTTTTCAAAACTGTAAATTTGACGATTCTGAACTCACGGATGGCACGGACATCATCTACGACAGTAATTTTAAAACCGATTATGTCAATTGTGACATCACTGATGATGTCATAATTGATTTCGACATCTTTTCAAAACTGTGAAATTGATGCTTCTGAACTCACGAATGGCACGGACATCATCTTCGACAGTAATTTTAAAACCGATAATGTCAATTGTGACATCACTGATGATGTCATAATTGATTTTGACCTTTTTTTCAAAACTATAAATTTTACGATTCTGAACTCACGGATGGCACGGACTGCATCTACGACAGTAATTTTAAAACCGATTATGTCAATTGTGAAATCACTGATGATGTCATAATTGATTTTGACCATCTTTTCAAAACTGTAAAATTGACGCTTCTGAACTCACGGATGGCACAGACATCATCTACGACAGTAATTTTAAAACCGATTATGTCAATTGTGACATCACTGATGATGTAATAATTGATTTCGACATCTTTTCAAAACTGTGAAATTGATGCTTCTGAACTCACGAATGGCACAGACATCATCTACGACAGTAATTTTAAAACCGATAATGTCAATTGTGACATCACTGATGATGTCATAATTGATTTTGACCATCTTTTCAAAACTGTAAAATTGACGCTTCTGAACTCACGGATGGCACAGACATCATCTACGACAGTAATTTTAAAACCGATTATGTCAATTGTGACATCACTGATGATGTCATAATTGATTTCGACATCTTTTCAAAACTGTGAAATTGATGCTTCTGAACTCACGAATGGCACGGACATCATCTACGACAGTAATTTTAAAACCGATAATGTCAATTGTGACATCACTGATGATGTCATAATTGATTTTAACCATCTTTTCAAAACTGTAAAATTGACACTTCTGAACTCACGAATGGCACGGACATCATCTACGACAGTAATTTTAAAACCGATTATGTCAATTGTGACATCACTGATGATGTAATAATTGATTTCGACATCTTTTCAAAACTGTAAAATTGACGCTTCTGAACTCACGAATGGCACGGACATCATCTACGACAGTAATTTTAAAACCGATAATGTCAATTGTGACATCACTGATGATGTCATAATTAATTTTAACTATCTTTTCAAAACTGTAAATTTGACGATTCTGAACTCACGGATGGCACGGACATCATCTACGACAGTAATTTTAAAACCGATTATGTCAATTGTGACATCACTGATGATGTCATAATTGATTTCGACATCTTTTCAAAACTGTGAAATTGATGCTTCTGAACTCACGAATGGCACGGACATCATCTACGACAGTAATTTTAAAACCGATAATGTCAATTGTGACATCACTGATGATGTCATAATTGATTTTAACCATCTTTTCAAAACTGTAAAATTGATGCTTCTGAACTCACGGATGGCACGGACATCATCAACGACAGTAATTTTAAAACCGATAATGTCAATTGTGACATCACTGATGATGTCATAATTGATTTTAACCTTTTTTTCAAAACTGTAAATTTTACGATTCTGAACTCACGGATGGCACGGACAGCATCTACGACAGTAATTTTAAAACCGATTATGTCAATTGTGACATCACTGATGATGTCATAATTGATTTTAACCATCTTTTCAAAACTGTAAAATTGACACTTCTGAACTCACGGATGGCACGGACATCATCTACGACAGTAATTTTAAAACCGATAATGTCAATTGTGACATCACTGATGATGTCATAATTGATTTTAACCTTTTTTTCAAAACTATAAATTTGACGATTCTGAACTCACGGATGGCACAGACATCATCTACGACAGTAATTTTAAAACCGATTATGTCAATTGTGACATCACTGATGATGTCATAATTGATTTCGACATCTTTTCAAAACTGTGAAATTGATGCTTCTGAACTCACGAATGGCACGGACATCATCTTCGACAGTAATTTTAAAACCGATAATGTCAATTGTGACATCACTGATGATGTCATAATTGATTTTAACCTTTTTTTCAAAACTGTAAAATTGACGCTTCTGAACTCACGAATGGCACGGACATCATCTACGACAGTAATTTTAAAACCGATAATGTCAATTGTGACATCACTGATGATGTCATAATTGATTTTAACCATCTTTTCAAAACTGTAAATTTGACTCTTCTGAACTCACGGATGGCACGGACATCATCTACGACAGTAATTTTAAAACCGATTATGTCAATTGTGACATCACTGATGATGTAATAATTGATTTCAACATCTTTTCAAAACTGTAAAATTGACGCTTCTGAACTCACGAATGGCACGGACATCATCTACGACAGTAATTTTAAAACCGATAATGTCAATTGTGACATCACTGATGATGTCATAATTGATTTTAACCATCTTTTCAAAACTGTAAATTTGACGATTCTGAACTCACGGATGGCACGGACATCATCTACGACAGTAATTTTAAAACCGATAATGTCAATTGTGACATCACTGATGATGTCATAATTGATTTTGACCATCTTTTCAAAACTGTAAAATTGACGCTTCTGAACTCACGGATGGCACAGACATCATCTATGACAGTAATTTTAAAACCGATTATGTCAATTGTGACATCACTGATGATGTCATAATTGATTTCAACATCTTTTCAAAACTGTGAAATTGATGCTTCTGAACTCACGAATGGCACGGACATCATCTACGACAGTAATTTTAAAACCGAAAATGTCAATTGTGACATCACTGATGATGTCATAATTGATTTTAACCATCTTTTCAAAACTGGAAATTTGACGATTCTGAACTCACGGATGGCACGGACATCATCTACGACAGTAATTTTAAAACCGATTATGTCAATTGTGACATCACTGATGATGTCATAATTGATTTTGACCATCTTTTCAAAACTGTAAAATTGACGCTTCTGAACTCACGAATGGCACGGACATCATCTACGACAGTAATTTTAAAACCGATTATGTCAATTGTGACATCACTGATGATGTCATAATTGATTTCGACATCTTTTCAAAACTGTGAAATTGATGCTTCTGAACTCACGAATGGCACGGACATCATCTACGACAGTAATTTTAAAACCGAAAATGTCAATTGTGACATCACTGATGATGTCATAATTGATTTTAACCATCTTTTCAAAACTGTAAATTTGACGATTCTGAACTCACGGATGGCACGGACATCATCTACGACAGTAATTTTAAAACCGATTATGTCAATTGTGACATCACTGATGATGTCATAATTGATTTTGACCATCTTTTCAAAACTGTAAAATTGACGCTTCTGAACTCACGAATGGCACGGACATCATCTACGACAGTAATTTTAAAACCGATTATGTCAATTGTGACATCACTGATGATGTCATAATTGATTTCGACATCTTTTCAAAACTGTGAAATTGATGCTTCTGAACTCACGAATGGCACGGACATCATCTACGACAGTAATTTTAAAACCGATAATGTCAATTGTGACATCACTGATGATGTCATAATTGATTTTAACCATCTTTTCAAAACTGTAAATTTGACGATTCTGAACTCACGGATGGCACGGACATCATCTACGACAGTAATTTTAAAACCGATTATGTCAATTGTGACATCACTGATGATGTCATAATTGATTTTGACCATCTTTTCAAAACTGTAAAATTGACGCTTCTTAACTCACGGATGGCACAGACATCATCTACGACAGTAATTTTAAAACCGATTATGTCAATTGTGACATCACTGATGATGTCATAATTGATTTTGACATCTTTTCAAAACTGTGAAATTGATGCTTCTGAACTCACGAATGGCACGGACATCATCTTCGACAGTAATTTTAAAACCGATAATGTCAATTGTGACATCACTGATGATGTCATAATTGATTTTAACCTTTTTTTCAAAACTATAAATTTTACGATTCTGAACTCACGGATGGCACGGACTGCATCTACGACAGTAATTTTAAAACCGATTATGTCAATTGTGAAATCACTGATGATGTCATAATTGATTTTGACCATCTTTTCAAAACTGTAAAATTGACGCTTCTGAACTCACGGATGGCACAGACATCATCTACGACAGTAATTTTAAAACCGATTATGTCAATTGTGACATCACTGATGATGTAATAATTGATTTCGACATCTTTTCAAAACTGTGAAATTGATGCTTCTGAACTCACGAATGGCACAGACATCATCTACGACAGTAATTTTAAAACCGATAATGTCAATTGTGACATCACTGATGATGTCATAATTGATTTTGACCATCTTTTCAAAACTGTAAAATTGACGCTTCTGAACTCACGGATGGCACAGACATCATCTACGACAGTAATTTTAAAACCGATTATGTCAATTGTGACATCACTGATGATGTCATAATTGATTTCGACATCTTTTCAAAACTGTGAAATTGATGCTTCTGAACTCACGAATGGCACGGACATCATCTACGACAGTAATTTTAAAACCGATAATGTCAATTGTGACATCACTGATGATGTCATAATTGATTTTAACCATCTTTTCAAAACTGTAAAATTGACACTTCTGAACTCACGAATGGCACGGACATCATCTACGACAGTAATTTTAAAACCGATTATGTCAATTGTGACATCACTGATGATGTAATAATTGATTTCGACATCTTTTCAAAACTGTAAAATTGACGCTTCTGAACTCACGAATGGCACGGACATCATCTACGACAGTAATTTTAAAACCGATAATGTCAATTGTGACATCACTGATGATGTCATAATTAATTTTAACTATCTTTTCAAAACTGTAAATTTGACGATTCTGAACTCACGGATGGCACGGACATCATCTACGACAGTAATTTTAAAACCGATTATGTCAATTGTGACATCACTGATGATGTCATAATTGATTTCGACATCTTTTCAAAACTGTGAAATTGATGCTTCTGAACTCACGAATGGCACGGACATCATCTACGACAGTAATTTTAAAACCGATAATGTCAATTGTGACATCACTGATGATGTCATAATTGATTTTAACCATCTTTTCAAAACTGTAAAATTGATGCTTCTGAACTCACGGATGGCACGGACATCATCAACGACAGTAATTTTAAAACCGATAATGTCAATTGTGACATCACTGATGATGTCATAATTGATTTTAACCTTTTTTTCAAAACTGTAAATTTTACGATTCTGAACTCACGGATGGCACGGACAGCATCTACGACAGTAATTTTAAAACCGATTATGTCAATTGTGACATCACTGATGATGTCATAATTGATTTTAACCATCTTTTCAAAACTGTAAAATTGACACTTCTGAACTCACGGATGGCACGGACATCATCTACGACAGTAATTTTAAAACCGATAACGTCAATTGTGACATCACTGATGATGTCATAATTGATTTTAACCTTTTTTTCAAAACTATAAATTTGACGATTCTGAACTCACGGATGGCACAGACATCATCTACGACAGTAATTTTAAAACCGATTATGTCAATTGTGACATCACTGATGATGTCATAATTGATTTCGACATCTTTTCAAAACTGTGAAATTGATGCTTCTGAACTCACGAATGGCACGGACATCATCTTCGACAGTAATTTTAAAACCGATAATGTCAATTGTGACATCACTGATGATGTCATAATTGATTTTAACCTTTTTTTCAAAACTGTAAAATTGACGCTTCTGAACTCACGAATGGCACGGACATCATCTACGACAGTAATTTTAAAACCGATAATGTCAATTGTGACATCACTGATGATGTCATAATTGATTTTAACCATCTTTTCAAAACTGTAAATTTGACTCTTCTGAACTCACGGATGGCACGGACATCATCTACGACAGTAATTTTAAAACCGATTATGTCAATTGTGACATCACTGATGATGTAATAATTGATTTCAACATCTTTTCAAAACTGTAAAATTGACGCTTCTGAACTCACGAATGGCACGGACATCATCTACGACAGTAATTTTAAAACCGATAATGTCAATTGTGACATCACTGATGATGTCATAATTGATTTTAACCATCTTTTCAAAACTGTAAATTTGACGATTCTGAACTCACGGATGGCACGGACATCATCTACGACAGTAATTTTAAAACCGATTATGTCAATTGTAACATCACTGATGATGTCATAATTGATATTGACCATCTTTTCAAAACTGTAAAATTGACGCTTCTGAACTCACGAATGGCACGGACATCATCTACGACAGTAATTTTAAAACCGATAATGTCAATTGTGACATCACTGATGATGTCATAATTGATTTTGACCATCTTTTCAAAACTGTAAAATTGACGCTTCTGAACTCACGGATGGCACAGACATCATCTATGACAGTAATTTTAAAACCGATTATGTCAATTGTGACATCACTGATGATGTCATAATTGATTTCAACATCTTTTCAAAACTGTGAAATTGATGCTTCTGAACTCACGAATGGCACGGACATCATCTACGACAGTAATTTTAAAACCGAAAATGTCAATTGTGACATCACTGATGATGTCATAATTGATTTTAACCATCTTTTCAAAACTGGAAATTTGACGATTCTGAACTCACGGATGGCACGGACATCATCTACGACAGTAATTTTAAAACCGATTATGTCAATTGTGACATCACTGATGATGTCATAATTGATTTTGACCATCTTTTCAAAACTGTAAAATTGACGCTTCTGAACTCACGAATGGCACGGACATCATCTACGACAGTAATTTTAAAACCGATTATGTCAATTGTGACATCACTGATGATGTCATAATTGATTTCGACATCTTTTCAAAACTGTGAAATTGATGCTTCTGAACTCACGAATGGCACGGACATCATCTACGACAGTAATTTTAAAACCGAAAATGTCAATTGTGACATCACTGATGATGTCATAATTGATTTTGACCATCTTTTCAAAACTGTAAAATTGACGCTTCTGAACTCACGAATGGCACGGACATCATCTACGACAGTAATTTTAAAACCGATTAAGTCAATTGTGACATCACTGATGATGTCATAATTGATTTCGACATCTTTTCAAAACTGTGAAATTGATGCTTCTGAACTCACGAATGGCACGGACATCATCTACGACAGTAATTTTAAAACCGATAATGTCAATTGTGACATCACTGATGATGTCATAATTGATTTTAACCATCTTTTCAAAACTGTAAATTTGACGATTCTGAACTCACGGATGGCACGGACATCATCTACGACAGTAATTTTAAAACCGATTAGGTCAATTGTGACATCACTGATGATGTCATAATTGATTTTGACCATCTTTTCAAAACTGTAAAATTGACGCTTCTTAACTCACGGATGGCACAGACATCATCTACGACAGTAATTTTAAAACCGATTATGTCAATTGTGACATCACTGATGATGTCATAATTGATTTTGACCATCTTTTCAAAACTGTAAAATTGACGCTTCTTAACTCACGGATGGCACAGACATCATCTACGACAGTAATTTTAAAACCGATTATGTCAATTGTGACATCACTGATGATGTCATAATTGATTTTGACATCTTTTCAAAACTGTGAAATTGATGCTTCTGAACTCACGAATGGCACGGACATCATCTTCGACAGTAATTTTAAAACCGATAATGTCAATTGTGACATCACTGATGATGTCATAATTGATTTTAACCTTTTTTTCAAAACTATAAATTTTACGATTCTGAACTCACGGATGGCACGGACTGCATCTACGACAGTAATTTTAAAACCGGTTATGTCAATTGTGAAATCACTGATGATGTCATAATTGATTTTGACCATCTTTTCAAAACTGTAAAATTGACGCTTCTGAACTCACGGATGGCACAGACATCATCTACGACAGTAATTTTAAAACCGATAATGTCAATTGTGACATCACTGATGATGTCATAATTGATTTTAACTATCTTTTCAAAACTGTAAATTTGACGATTCTGAACTCACGGATGGCACGGACATCATCTACGACAGTAATTTTAAAACCGATTATGTCAATTGTGACATCACTGATGATGTAATAATTGATTTCGACATCTTTTCAAAACTGTGAAATTGATGCTTCTGAACTCACGAATGGCACAGACATCATCTACGACAGTAATTTTAAAACCGATAATGTCAATTGTGACATCACTGATGATGTCATAATTGATTTTGACCATCTTTTCAAAACTGTAAAATTGACGCTTCTGAACTCACGGATGGCACAGACATCATCTACGACAGTAATTTTAAAACCGATAATGTCAATTTTGACATCACTGATGATGTCATAATTGATTTCGACATCTTTTCAAAACTGTAAAATTGATGCTTCTGAACTCACGGATGGCACGGACATCATCTACGACAGTAATTTTAAAACCGATAATGTCAATTGTGACATCACTGATGATGTCATTATTGATTTCGACATCTTTTCAAAACTGTGAAATTGATGCTTCTGAATTCACGAATGGCACAGACATCATCTACGACAGTAATTTTAAAACCGATAATGTCAATTGTGACATCACTGATGATGTCATAATTGATTTTAACCATCTTTTCAAAACTGTAAAATTGACGCTTCTGTACTCACGGATGGCACGGACATCATCTACGACAGTAATTTTTAAACCGATAATGTCAATTGTGACATCACTGATGATGTCATAATTGATTTTGACCATCTTTTCAAATCTGTAAATTTGACGATTCTGAACTCATGGATGGCACAGACATCATCTACGACAGTAATTTTAAAACCGATTATGTCAATTGTGACATCACTGATGATGTCATAATTGATTTTGACCATCTTTTCAAATCTGTAAATTTGACGATTCTGAACTCACGGATGGCACAGACATCATCTACGACAGTAATTTTAAAACCGATTATGTCAATTGTGACATCACTGATGATGTCATAATTGATTTCGACCATCTTTTCAAAACTGTAAATTTGACGATTCTGAACTCACGGATGGCACGGACATCATCTACGACAGTAATTTTAAAACCGATTATGGCAATTGTGACATCACTGATGATGTCATAATTGATTTAGACATTTTTTCAAAACTGTGAAATTGATGCTTCTTAATTCACGAATGGCACGGACATCATCTACGACAGTTATTTTAAAACCGATAATGTCAATTGTGACATCACTGATGATGTCATAATTGATTTTGACCATCTTTTCAAATCTGTAAATTTGACGATTCTGAACTCATGGATGGCACAGACATCATCTACGACAGTAATTTTTAAACCGATTATGTCAATTGTGACATCACTGATGATGTCATAATTGATTTTGATCATCTTTTCAAAACTGTAAATTTGACGATTCTGAACTCACGGATGGCACGGACATCATCTACGACAGTAATTTTAAAACCGATTATGTCAATTGTGACATCACTGATGATGTCATAATTGATTTCGACCATCTTTTCAAAACTGTAAAATTGATGCTTCTGAACTCACGAATGGCATGGACATCATCTATGACAGTAATTTTAAAACCGATAATGTCAATTGTGACATCACTGATGATGTCATAATTGATTTTGACATCTTTTCAAAACTGTAAAATTGATGCTTCTGAACTCACGGATGGCACTGACATCATCTACGACAGTAATTTTAAAACCGATTATGTCAATTGTGACATCACTGATGATGTCATAATTGATTTTAACCATCTTTTCAAAACTGTAAAATTGATGCTTCTGAACTCACGAATGGCATGGACATCATCTATGACAGTAATTTTAAAACCGATAATGTCAATTGTGACATCACTGATGATGTCATTATTGATTTCGACATCTTTTCAAAACTGTAAAATTGATGCTTCTGAACTCACGAATGGCACGGACATCATCTACGACAGTAATTTTAAAACCGATAATGTCAATTGTGACATCACTGATGATGTCATAATTGATTTTGACCATCTTTTTTAAAACTGTAAAATTGACGCTTCTGAACTCACGGATGGCACAGACATCATCTACGACAGTAATTTTAAAACCGATTATGTCAATTGTGACATCACTGATGATGTCATAATTGATTTCGACATCTTTTCAAAACTGTGAAATTGATGCTTCTGAACTCACGAATGGCACGGACATCATCTACGACAGTAATTTTAAAACCGATTATGTCAATTGTGACATCACTGATGATGTCATAATTGATTTCGACATCTTTTCAAAACTATGAAATTGATGCTTCTTAATTCACGAATGGCACGGACATCATCTACGACAGTAATTTTAAAACCGATAATGTCAATTGTGACATCACTGATGATGTCATAATTGATTTAGACATATTTTCAAAACTGTGAAATTGATGCTTCTGAACTCACGAATGGCACGGACATCATCTACGACAGTACTTTGAAAACCAATTATGTCAATTGTGACATCACTGATGATGTCATAATTGATTTTAACCATCCTTTCAAAACTGTAAAATTGACGCTTCTGAACTCACGGATGGCACAGACATCATCTACGACAGTAATTTTAAAACTGATTATGTCAATTGTGACATCACTGATGATGTCATAATTGATTTAGACATATTTTCAAAACTGTGAAATTGATGCTTCTTAATTCACGAATGGCACGGACATCATCTACGACAGTAATTTTAAAACCGATAATGTCAATTGTGACATCACTGATGATGTCATAATTGATTTTAACCATCTTTTCAAAACTGTAAAATTGACGTTCTGAACTCACGGATGGCACGGACATCATCTACGACAGTAATTTTAAAACCGATAATGTCAATTGTGACATCACTGATGATGTCATAATTGATTTTAACCATCTTTTCAAAACTGTAAATTTGACGATTCTGAACTCACGGATGGCACGGACATCATCTACGACAGTAATTTTAAAACCGATAATGTCAATTGTGACATCACTGATGATGTCATAATTGATTTTGACCATCTTTTTTAAAACTGTAAAATTGACGCTTCTGAACTCACGGATGGCACAGACATCATCTACGACAGTAATTTTAAAACCGATTATGTCAATTGTGACATCACTGATGATGTCATAATTGATTTCGACATCTTTTCAAAACTGTGAAATTGATGCTTCTGAACTCACGAATGGCACGGACATCATCTACGACAGTAATTTTAAAACCGATTATGTCAATTGTGACATCACTGATGATGTCATAATTGATTTCGACATCTTTTCAAAACTATGAAATTGATGCTTCTTAATTCACGAATGGCACGGACATCATCTACGACAGTAATTTTAAAACCGATAATGTCAATTGTGACATCACTGATGATGTCATAATTGATTTAGACATATTTTCAAAACTGTGAAATTGATGCTTCTGAACTCACGAATGGCACGGACATCATCTACGACAGTACTTTGAAAACCAATTATGTCAATTGTGACATCACTGATGATGTCATAATTGATTTTAACCATCCTTTCAAAACTGTAAAATTGACGCTTCTGAACTCACGGATGGCACAGACATCATCTACGACAGTAATTTTAAAACTGATTATGTCAATTGTGACATCACTGATGATGTCATAATTGATTTAGACATATTTTCAAAACTGTGAAATTGATGCTTCTTAATTCACGAATGGCACGGACATCATCTACGACAGTAATTTTAAAACCGATAATGTCAATTGTGACATCACTGATGATGTCATAATTGATTTTGACCATCTTTTCAAATCTGTAAATTTGACGATTCTGAACTCACGGATGGCACAGACATCATCTACGACAGTAATTTTAAAACCGATTATGTCAATTGTGACATTACTGATGATGTCATAATTGATTTCGAACATCTTTTCAAAACTGTAAATTTGACGATTCTGAACTCACGGATGGCACGGACATCATCTACGACAGTAATTTTAAAACCGATTATGTCAAATGTGACATCACTGATGATGTCATAATTGATTTAGACATATTTTCAAAACTGTGAAATTGATGCTTCTTAATTCACGAATGGCACGGACATCATCTACGACAGTAATTTTAAAACCGATAATGTCAATTGTGACATCACTGATGATGTCATAATTGATTTTAACCATCTTTTCAAAACTGTAAAATTGACACTTCTGAACTCACGGATGGCACGGACATCATCTACGACAGTAATTTTAAAACCGATTATGTCAATTGTGACATCACTGATGATGTCATAATTGATTTTGACCATCTTTTCAAATCTGTAAATTTGACGATTCTGAACTCACGGATGGCACAGACATCATCTACGACAGTAATTTTAAAACCGATTATGTCAATTGTGACATCACTGATGATGTCATAATTGATTTCGACCATCTTTTCAAAACTGTAAATTTGACGATTCTGAACTCACGGATGGCACGGACATCATCTACGACAGTAATTTTAAAACCGATTATGGCAATTGTGACATCACTGATGATGTCATAATTGATTTAGACATTTTTTCAAAACTGTGAAATTGATGCTTCTTAATTCACGAATGGCACGGACATCATCTACGACAGTAATTTTAAAACCGATAATGTCAATTGTGACATCACTGATGATGTCATAATTGATTTTAACCATCTTTTCAAAACTGTAAATTTGATGCTTCTGAACTCACGGATGGCACGGACATCATCTACGACTGTAATTTTAAAACTGATAATGTCAATTGTGACATCACTGATGATGTCATAATTGATTTTAACCATCTTTTCAAAACTGTAAATTTGACGATTCTGAACTCACGGATGGCACGGACATCATCTACGACAGTAATTTTAAAACCGATTATGGCAATTGTTACATCACTGATGATGTCATAATTGATTTAGACATTTTTTCAAAACTGTGAAATTGATGCTTCTTAATTCACGAATGGCACGGACATCATCTACGACAGTTATTTTAAAACCGATAATGTCAATTGTGACATCACTGATGATGTCATAATTGATTTTAACCATCTTTTCAAAACTGTAAAATTGACGCTTCTGAACTCACGGATGGCACGGACATCATCTACGACAGTAATTTTAAAACCGATAATGTCAATTGTGACATCACTGATGATGTCATAATTGATTTTAACCATCTTTTCAAAACTGTAAATTTGACGATTCTGAACTCACGGATGGCACTGACATCATCTACGACAGTAATTTTAAAACCGATAATGTCAATTGTGACATCACTGATGATGTCATAATTGATTTTGACCATCTTTTCAAAACTGTAAATTTGATGCTTCTGAACTCACGGATGGCACGGACATCATCTACGACTGTAATTTTAAAACCGATAATGTCAATTGTGACATCACTGATGATGTCATAATTGATTTTAACCATCTTTTCAAAACTGTAAAATTGACGCTTCTGAACTCACGGATGACACGGACATCATCTACGACAGTAATTTTAAAACCGATAATGTCAATTGTGACATCACTGATGATGTCATAATTGATTTTAACCATCTTTTCAAAACTGTAAATTTGATGCTTCTGAACTCACGGATGGCACGGACATCATCTACGACTGTAATTTTAAAACCGATAATGTCAATTGTGACATCACTGATGATGTCATAATTGATTTTAACCATCTTTTCAAAACTGTAAATTTGACGATTCTGAACTCACGGATGGCACGGACATCATCTACGACAGTAATTTTAAAACCGATTATGTCAATTGTGACATCACTGATGATGTCATAATTGATTTCGACATCTTTTCAAAACTGTGAAATTGATGCTTCTGAATTCACAAATGGCACAGACATCATCTACGACAGTAATTTTAAAACCGATAATGTCAATTGTGACATCACTGATGATGTCATAATTGATTTTAACCATCTTTTCAAAACTGTAAAATTGACGCTTCTGTACTCACGGATGGCACGGACATCATCTACGACAGTAATTTTAAAACCGATAATGTCAATTGTGACATCACTGATGATGTCATAATTGATTTTGACCATCTTTTCAAATCTGTAAATTTGACGATTCTGAACTCATGGATGGCACAGACATCATCTACGACAGTAATTTTAAAACCGATTATGTCAATTGTGACATCACTGATGATGTCATAATTGATTTTGACCATCTTTTCAAATCTGTAAATTTGACGATTCTGAACTCACGGATGGCACAGACATCATCTACGACAGTAATTTTAAAACCGATTATGTCAATTGTGACATCACTGATGATGTCATAATTGATTTCGACCATCTTTTCAAAACTGTAAATTTGACGATTCTGAACTCACGGATGGCACGGACATCATCTACGACAGTAATTTTAAAACCGATTATGGCAATTGTGACATCACTGATGATGTCATAATTGATTTAGACATTTTTTCAAAACTGTGAAATTGATGCTTCTTAATTCACGAATGGCACGGACATCATCTACGACAGTTATTTTAAAACCGATAATGTCAATTGTGACATCACTGATGATGTCATAATTGATTTTGACCATCTTTTCAAATCTGTAAATTTGACGATTCTGAACTCATGGATGGCACAGACATCATCTACGACAGTAATTTTTAAACCGATTATGTCAATTGTGACATCACTGATGATGTCATAATTGATTTTGATCATCTTTTCAAAACTGTAAATTTGACGATTCTGAACTCACGGATGGCACGGACATCATCTACGACAGTAATTTTAAAACCGATTATGTCAATTGTGACATCACTGATGATGTCATAATTGATTTCGACCATCTTTTCAAAACTGTAAAATTGATGCTTCTGAACTCACGAATGGCATGGACATCATCTATGACAGTAATTTTAAAACCGATAATGTCAATTGTGACATCACTGATGATGTCATAATTGATTTTGACATCTTTTCAAAACTGTAAAATTGATGCTTCTGAACTCACGGATGGCACGGACATCATCTACGACAGTAATTTTAAAACCGATAATGTCAATTGTGACATCACTGATGATGTCATTATTGATTTCGACATCTTTTCAAAACTGTAAAATTGATGCTTCTGAACTCACGAATGGCACGGACATCATCTACGACAGTAATTTTAAAACCGATAATGTCAATTGTGACATCACTGATGATGTCATAATTGATTTTGACCATCTTTTTTAAAACTGTAAAATTGACGCTTCTGAACTCACGGATGGCACAGACATCATCTACGACAGTAATTTTAAAACCGATTATGTCAATTGTGACATCACTGATGATGTCATAATTGATTTCGACATCTTTTCAAAACTGTGAAATTGATGCTTCTGAACTCACGAATGGCACGGACATCATCTACGACAGTAATTTTAAAACCGATTATGTCAATTGTGACATCACTGATGATGTCATAATTGATTTCGACATCTTTTCAAAACTATGAAATTGATGCTTCTTAATTCACGAATGGCACGGACATCATCTACGACAGTAATTTTAAAACCGATAATGTCAATTGTGACATCACTGATGATGTCATAATTGATTTAGACATATTTTCAAAACTGTGAAATTGATGCTTCTGAACTCACGAATGGCACGGACATCATCTACGACAGTACTTTGAAAACCAATTATGTCAATTGTGACATCACTGATGATGTCATAATTGATTTTAACCATCCTTTCAAAACTGTAAAATTGACGCTTCTGAACTCACGGATGGCACAGACATCATCTACGACAGTAATTTTAAAACTGATTATGTCAATTGTGACATCACTGATGATGTCATAATTGATTTAGACATATTTTCAAAACTGTGAAATTGATGCTTCTTAATTCACGAATGGCACGGACATCATCTACGACAGTAATTTTAAAACCGATAATGTCAATTGTGACATCACTGATGATGTCATAATTGATTTTAACCATCTTTTCAAAACTGTAAAATTGACGTTCTGAACTCACGGATGGCACGGACATCATCTACGACAGTAATTTTAAAACCGATAATGTCAATTGTGACATCACTGATGATGTCATAATTGATTTTAACCATCTTTTCAAAACTGTAAATTTGACGATTCTGAACTCACGGATGGCACGGACATCATCTACGACAGTAATTTTAAAACCGATAATGTCAATTGTGACATCACTGATGATGTCATAATTGATTTTGACCATCTTTTTTAAAACTGTAAAATTGACGCTTCTGAACTCACGGATGGCACAGACATCATCTACGACAGTAATTTTAAAACCGATTATGTCAATTGGGACATCACTGATGATGTCATAATTGATTTCGACATCTTTTCAAAACTGTGAAATTGATGCTTCTGAACTCACGAATGGCACGGACATCATCTACGACAGTAATTTTAAAACCGATTATGTCAATTGTGACATCACTGATGATGTCATAATTGATTTCGACATCTTTTCAAAACTATGAAATTGATGCTTCTTAATTCACGAATGGCACGGACATCATCTACGACAGTAATTTTAAAACCGATAATGTCAATTGTGACATCACTGATGATGTCATAATTGATTTAGACATATTTTCAAAACTGTGAAATTGATGCTTCTGAACTCACGAATGGCACGGACATCATCTACGACAGTACTTTGAAAACCAATTATGTCAATTGTGACATCACTGATGATGTCATAATTGATTTTAACCATCCTTTCAAAACTGTAAAATTGACGCTTCTGAACTCACGGATGGCACAGACATCATCTACGACAGTAATTTTAAAACTGATTATGTCAATTGTGACATCACTGATGATGTCATAATTGATTTAGACATATTTTCAAAACTGTGAAATTGATGCTTCTTAATTCACGAATGGCACGGACATCATCTACGACAGTAATTTTAAAACCGATAATGTCAATTGTGACATCACTGATGATGTCATAATTGATTTTGACCATCTTTTCAAATCTGTAAATTTGACGATTCTGAACTCACGGATGGCACAGACATCATCTACGACAGTAATTTTAAAACCGATTATGTCAATTGTGACATTACTGATGATGTCATAATTGATTTCGAACATCTTTTCAAAACTGTAAATTTGACGATTCTGAACTCACGGATGGCACGGACATCATCTACGACAGTAATTTTAAAACCGATTATGTCAAATGTGACATCACTGATGATGTCATAATTGATTTAGACATATTTTCAAAACTGTGAAATTGATGCTTCTTAATTCACGAATGGCACGGACATCATCTACGACAGTAATTTTAAAACCGATAATGTCAATTGTGACATCACTGATGATGTCATAATTGATTTTAACCATCTTTTCAAAACTGTAAAATTGACACTTCTGAACTCACGGATGGCACGGACATCATCTACGACAGTAATTTTAAAACCGATTATGTCAATTGTGACATCACTGATGATGTCATAATTGATTTTGACCATCTTTTCAAATCTGTAAATTTGACGATTCTGAACTCACGGATGGCACAGACATCATCTACGACAGTAATTTTAAAACCGATTATGTCAATTGTGACATCACTGATGATGTCATAATTGATTTCGACCATCTTTTCAAAACTGTAAATTTGACGATTCTGAACTCACGGATGGCACGGACATCATCTACGACAGTAATTTTAAAACCGATTATGGCAATTGTGACATCACTGATGATGTCATAATTGATTTAGACATTTTTTCAAAACTGTGAAATTGATGCTTCTTAATTCACGAATGGCAGGGACATCATCTACGACAGTAATTTTAAAACCGATAATGTCAATTGTGACATCACTGATGATGTCATAATTGATTTTAACCATCTTTTCAAAACTGTAAATTTGATGCTTCTGAACTCACGGATGGCACGGACATCATCTACGACTGTAATTTTAAAACTGATAATGTCAATTGTGACATCACTGATGATGTCATAATTGATTTTAACCATCTTTTCAAAACTGTAAATTTGACGATTCTGAACTCACGGATGGCACGGACATCATCTACGACAGTAATTTTAAAACCGATTATGGCAATTGTTACATCACTGATGATGTCATAATTGATTTAGACATTTTTTCAAAACTGTGAAATTGATGCTTCTTAATTCACGAATGGCACGGACATCATCTACGACAGTTATTTTAAAACCGATAATGTCAATTGTGACATCACTGATGATGTCATAATTGATTTTAACCATCTTTTCAAAACTGTAAAATTGACGCTTCTGAACTCACGGATGGCACGGACATCATCTACGACAGTAATTTTAAAACCGATAATGTCAATTGTGACATCACTGATGATGTCATAATTGATTTTAACCATCTTTTCAAAACTGTAAATTTGACGATTCTGAACTCACGGATGGCACTGACATCATCTACGACAGTAATTTTAAAACCGATAATGTCAATTGTGACATCACTGATGATGTCATAATTGATTTTGACCATCTTTTCAAAACTGTAAATTTGATGGTTCTGAACTCACGGATGGCACGGACATCATCTACGACTGTAATTTTAAAACCGATAATGTCAATTGTGACATCACTGATGATGTCATAATTGATTTTAACCATCTTTTCAAAACTGTAAAATTGACGCTTCTGAACTCACGGATGACACGGACATCATCTACGACAGTAATTTTAAAACCGATAATGTCAATTGTGACATCACTGATGATGTCATAATTGATTTTAACCATCTTTTCAAAACTGTAAATTTGATGCTTCTGAACTCACGGATGGCACGGACATCATCTACGACTGTAATTTTAAAACCGATAATGTCAATTGTGACATCACTGATGATGTCATAATTGATTTTAACCATCTTTTCAAAACTGTAAATTTGACGATTCTGAACTCACGGATGGCACGGACATCATCTACGACAGTAATTTTAAAACCGATTATGTCAATTGTGACATCACTGATGATGTCATAATTGATTTCGACATCTTTTCAAAACTGTGAAATTGATGCTTCTGAATTCACGAATGGCACAGACATCATCTACGACAGTAATTTTAAAACCGATAATGTCAATTGTGACATCACTGATGATGTCATAATTGATTTTAACCATCTTTTCAAAACTGTAAAATTGACGCTTCTGTACTCACGGATGGCACGGACATCATCTACGACAGTAATTTTAAAACCGATAATGTCAATTGTGACATCACTGATGATGTCATAATTGATTTTGACCATCTTTTCAAATCTGTAAATTTGACGATTCTGAACTCATGGATGGCACAGACATCATCTACGACAGTAATTTTAAAACCGATTATGTCAATTGTGACATCACTGATGATGTCATAATTGATTTTGACCATCTTTTCAAATCTGTAAATTTGACGATTCTGAACTCACGGATGGCACAGACATCATCTACGACAGTAATTTTAAAACCGATTATGTCAATTGTGACATCACTGATGATGTCATAATTGATTTCGACCATCTTTTCAAAACTGTAAATTTGACGATTCTGAACTCACGGATGGCACGGACATCATCTACGACAGTAATTTTAAAACCGATTATGGCAATTGTGACATCACTGATGATGTCATAATTGATTTAGACATTTTTTCAAAACTGTGAAATTGATGCTTCTTAATTCACGAATGGCACGGACATCATCTACGACAGTTATTTTAAAACCGATAATGTCAATTGTGACATCACTGATGATGTCATAATTGATTTTGACCATCTTTTCAAATCTGTAAATTTGACGATTCTGAACTCATGGATGGCACAGACATCATCTACGACAGTAATTTTTAAACCGATTATGTCAATTGTGACATCACTGATGATGTCATAATTGATTTTGATCATCTTTTCAAAACTGTAAATTTGACGATTCTGAACTCACGGATGGCACGGACATCATCTACGACAGTAATTTTAAAACCGATTATGTCAATTGTGACATCACTGATGATGTCATAATTGATTTCGACCATCTTTTCAAAACTGTAAAATTGATGCTTCTGAACTCACGAATGGCATGGACATCATCTATGACAGTAATTTTAAAACCGATAATGTCAATTGTGACATCACTGATGATGTCATAATTGATTTTGACATCTTTTCAAAACTGTAAAATTGATGCTTCTGAACTCACGGATGGCACGGACATCATCTACGACAGTAATTTTAAAACCGATAATGTCAATTGTGACATCACTGATGATGTCATTATTGATTTCGACATCTTTTCAAAACTGTAAAATTGATGCTTCTGAACTCACGAATGGCACGGACATCATCTACGACAGTAATTTTAAAACCGATAATGTCAATTGTGACATCACTGATGATGTCATAATTGATTTTGACCATCTTTTTTAAAACTGTAAAATTAACGCTTCTGAACTCACGGATGGCACAGACATCATCTACGACAGTAATTTTAAAACCGATTATGTCAATTGTGACATCACTGATGATGTCATAATTGATTTCGACATCTTTTCAAAACTGTGAAATTGATGCTTCTGAACTCACGAATGGCACGGACATCATCTACGACAGTAATTTTAAAACCGATTATGTCAATTGTGACATCACTGATGATGTCATAATTGATTTCGACATCTTTTCAAAACTATGAAATTGATGCTTCTTAATTCACGAATGGCACGGACATCATCTACGACAGTAATTTTAAAACCGATAATGTCAATTGTGACATCACTGATGATGTCATAATTGATTTAGACATATTTTCAAAACTGTGAAATTGATGCTTCTGAACTCACGAATGGCACGGACATCATCTACGACAGTACTTTGAAAACCAATTATGTCAATTGTGACATCACTGATGATGTCATAATTGATTTTAACCATCCTTTCAAAACTGTAAAATTGACGCTTCTGAACTCACGGATGGCACAGACATCATCTACGACAGTAATTTTAAAACTGATTATGTCAATTGTGACATCACTGATGATGTCATAATTGATTTAGACATATTTTCAAAACTGTGAAATTGATGCTTCTTAATTCACGAATGGCACGGACATCATCTACGACAGTAATTTTAAAACCGATAATGTCAATTGTGACATCACTGATGATGTCATAATTGATTTTAACCATCTTTTCAAAACTGTAAAATTGACGTTCTGAACTCACGGATGGCACGGACATCATCTACGACAGTAATTTTAAAACCGATAATGTCAATTGTGACATCACTGATGATGTCATAATTGATTTTAACCATCTTTTCAAAACTGTAAATTTGACGATTCTGAACTCACGGATGGCACGGACATCATCTACGACAGTAATTTTAAAACCGATAATGTCAATTGTGACATCACTGATGATGTCATAATTGATTTTGACCATCTTTTTTAAAACTGTAAAATTGACGCTTCTGAACTCACGGATGGCACAGACATCATCTACGACAGTAATTTTAAAACCGATTATGTCAATTGTGACATCACTGATGATGTCATAATTGATTTCGACATCTTTTCAAAACTGTGAAATTGATGCTTCTGAACTCACGAATGGCACGGACATCATCTACGACAGTAATTTTAAAACCGATTATGTCAATTGTGACATCACTGATGATGTCATAATTGATTTCGACATCTTTTCAAAACTATGAAATTGATGCTTCTTAATTCACGAATGGCACGGACATCATCTACGACAGTAATTTTAAAACCGATAATGTCAATTGTGACATCACTGATGATGTCATAATTGATTTAGACATATTTTCAAAACTGTGAAATTGATGCTTCTGAACTCACGAATGGCACGGACATAATCTACGACAGTACTTTGAAAACCAATTATGTCAATTGTGACATCACTGATGATGTCATAATTGATTTTAACCATCCTTTCAAAACTGTAAAATTGACGCTTCTGAACTCACGGATGGCACAGACATCATCTACGACAGTAATTTTAAAACTGATTATGTCAATTGTGACATCACTGATGATGTCATAATTGATTTAGACATATTTTCAAAACTGTGAAATTGATGCTTCTTAATTCACGAATGGCACGGACATCATCTACGACAGTAATTTTAAAACCGATAATGTCAATTGTGACATCACTGATGATGTCATAATTGATTTTGACCATCTTTTCAAATCTGTAAATTTGACGATTCTGAACTCACGGATGGCACAGACATCATCTACGACAGTAATTTTAAAACCGATTATGTCAATTGTGACATTACTGATGATGTCATAATTGATTTCGAACATCTTTTCAAAACTGTAAATTTGACGATTCTGAACTCACGGATGGCACGGACATCATCTACGACAGTAATTTTAAAACCGATTATGTCAAATGTGACATCACTGATGATGTCATAATTGATTTAGACATATTTTCAAAACTGTGAAATTGATGCTTCTTAATTCACGAATGGCACGGACATCATCTACGACAGTAATTTTAAAACCGATAATGTCAATTGTGACATCACTGATGATGTCATAATTGATTTTAACCATCTTTTCAAAACTGTAAAATTGACACTTCTGAACTCACGGATGGCACGGACATCATCTACGACAGTAATTTTAAAACCGATTATGTCAATTGTGACATCACTGATGATGTCATAATTGATTTTGACCATCTTTTCAAATCTGTAAATTTGACGATTCTGAACTCACGGATGGCACAGACATCATCTACGACAGTAATTTTAAAACCGATTATGTCAATTGTGACATCACTGATGATGTCATAATTGATTTCGACCATCTTTTCAAAACTGTAAATTTGACGATTCTGAACTCACGGATGGCACGGACATCATCTACGACAGTAATTTTAAAACCGATTATGGCAATTGTGACATCACTGATGATGTCATAATTGATTTAGACATTTTTTCAAAACTGTGAAATTGATGCTTCTTAATTCACGAATGGCACGGACATCATCTACGACAGTAATTTTAAAACCGATAATGTCAATTGTGACATCACTGATGATGTCATAATTGATTTTAACCATCTTTTCAAAACTGTAAATTTGATGCTTCTGAACTCACGGATGGCACGGACATCATCTACGACTGTAATTTTAAAACTGATAATGTCAATTGTGACATCACTGATGATGTCATAATTGATTTTAACCATCTTTTCAAAACTGTAAATTTGACGATTCTGAACTCACGGATGGCACGGACATCATCTACGACAGTAATTTTAAAACCGATTATGGCAATTGTTACATCACTGATGATGTCATAATTGATTTAGACATTTTTTCAAAACTGTGAAATTGATGCTTCTTAATTCACGAATGGCACGGACATCATCTACGACAGTTATTTTAAAACCGATAATGTCAATTGTGACATCACTGATGATGTCATAATTGATTTTAACCATCTTTTCAAAACTGTAAAATTGACGCTTCTGAACTCACGGATGGCACGGACATCATCTACGACAGTAATTTTAAAACCGATAATGTCAATTGTGACATCACTGATGATGTCATAATTGATTTTAACCATCTTTTCAAAACTGTAAATTTGACGATTCTGAACTCACGGATGGCACAGACATCATCTACGACAGTAATTTTAAAACCGATAATGTCAATTGTGACATCACTGATGATGTCATAATTGATTTTGACCATCTTTTCAAAACTGTAAATTTGATGCTTCTGAACTCACGGATGGCACGGACATCATCTACGACTGTAATTTTAAAACCGATAATGTCAATTGTGACATCACTGATGATGTCATAATTGATTTTAACCATCTTTTCAAAACTGTAAAATTGACGCTTCTGAACTCACGGATGACACGGACATCATCTACGACAGTAATTTTAAAACCGATAATGTCAATTGTGACATCACTGATGATGTCATAATTGATTTTAACCATCTTTTCAAAACTGTAAATTTGATGCTTCTGAACTCACGGATGGCACGGACATCATCTACGACTGTAATTTTAAAACCGATAATGTCAATTGTGACATCACTGATGATGTCATAATTGATTTTAACCATCTTTTCAAAACTGTAAATTTGACGATTCTGAACTCACGGATGGCACGGACATCATCTACGACAGTAATTTTAAAACCGATTAT
This sequence comes from Crinia signifera, assembly GCF_055691185.1. Taxonomy (NCBI): domain Eukaryota; kingdom Metazoa; phylum Chordata; class Amphibia; order Anura; family Myobatrachidae; genus Crinia; species Crinia signifera. The sequence continues at coordinate 47,010,637 of NC_139225.1, read as the reverse complement.
GTCAATTGTGACATCACTGATGATGTCATAATTGATTTCGACATCTTTTCAAAACTGTGAAATTGATGCTTCTGAATTCACGAATGGCACAGACATCATCTACGACAGTAATTTTAAAACCGATAATGTCAATTGTGACATCACTGATGATGTCATAATTGATTTTAACCATCTTTTCAAAACTGTAAAATTGACGCTTCTGTACTCACGGATGGCACGGACATCATCTACGACAGTAATTTTAAAACCGATAATGTCAATTGTGACATCACTGATGATGTCATAATTGATTTTGACCATCTTTTCAAATCTGTAAATTTGACGATTCTGAACTCATGGATGGCACAGACATCATCTACGACAGTAATTTTAAAACCGATTATGTCAATTGTGACATCACTGATGATGTCATAATTGATTTTGACCATCTTTTCAAATCTGTAAATTTGACGATTCTGAACTCACGGATGGCACAGACATCATCTACGACAGTAATTTTAAAACCGATTATGTCAATTGTGACATCACTGATGATGTCATAATTGATTTCGACCATCTTTTCAAAACTGTAAATTTGACGATTCTGAACTCACGGATGGCACGGACATCATCTACGACAGTAATTTTAAAACCGATTATGGCAATTGTGACATCACTGATGATGTCATAATTGATTTAGACATTTTTTCAAAACTGTGAAATTGATGCTTCTTAATTCACGAATGGCACGGACATCATCTACGACAGTTATTTTAAAACCGATAATGTCAATTGTGACATCACTGATGATGTCATAATTGATTTTGACCATCTTTTCAAATCTGTAAATTTGACGATTCTGAACTCATGGATGGCACAGACATCATCTACGACAGTAATTTTTAAACCGATTATGTCAATTGTGACATCACTGATGATGTCATAATTGATTTTGATCATCTTTTCAAAACTGTAAATTTGACGATTCTGAACTCACGGATGGCACGGACATCATCTACGACAGTAATTTTAAAACCGATTATGTCAATTGTGACATCACTGATGATGTCATAATTGATTTCGACCATCTTTTCAAAACTGTAAAATTGATGCTTCTGAACTCACGAATGGCATGGACATCATCTATGACAGTAATTTTAAAACCGATAATGTCAATTGTGACATCACTGATGATGTCATAATTGATTTTGACATCTTTTCAAAACTGTAAAATTGATGCTTCTGAACTCACGGATGGCACGGACATCATCTACGACAGTAATTTTAAAACCGATAATGTCAATTGTGACATCACTGATGATGTCATTATTGATTTCGACATCTTTTCAAAACTGTAAAATTGATGCTTCTGAACTCACGAATGGCACGGACATCATCTACGACAGTAATTTTAAAACCGATAATGTCAATTGTGACATCACTGATGATGTCATAATTGATTTTAACCATCTTTTCAAAACTGTAAATTTGACGATTCTGAACTCACGGATGGCACGGACATCATCTACGACAGTAATTTTAAAACCGATTATGTCAATTCTGACATCACTGATGATGTCATAATTGATTTTGACCATCTTTTCAAAGCTGTAAAATTGACGCTTCTGAACTCACGGATGGCACAGACATCATCTACGACAGTAATTTTAAAACCGATTATGTAAATTGTGACATCACTGATGATGTCATAATTGATTTAGACATATTTTCAAAACTGTGAAATTGATGCTTCTGAACTCACGAATGGCACGGACATCATCTACGACAGTAATTTTAAAACCGATTATGTCAATTGTGACATCACTGATGATGTCATAATTGATTTTAACCATCTTTTCAAAACTGTAAAATTGACGCTTCTGAACTCACGGATGGCACAGACATCATCTACGACAGTAATTTTAAAATCGATTATGTCAAATGTGACATCACTGATGATGTCATAATTGATTTAGACATATTTTCAAAACTGTGAAATTGATGCTTCTTAATTCACGAATGGCACGGACATCATCTACGACAGTAATTTTAAAACCGATAATGTCAATTGTGACATCACTGATGATGTCATAATTGATTTTAACCATCTTTTCAAAACTGTAAAATTGACGTTCTGAACTCACGGATGGCACGGACATCATCTACGACAGTAATTTTAAAACCGATAATGTCAATTGTGACATCACTGATGATGTCATAATTGATTTTAACCATCTTTTCAAAACTGTAAATTTGACGATTCTGAACTCACGGATGGCACGGACATCATCTACGACAGTAATTTTAAAACCGATAATGTCAATTGTGACATCACTGATGATGTCATAATTGATTTTGACCATCTTTTTTAAAACTGTAAAATTGACGCTTCTGAACTCACGGATGGCACAGACATCATCTACGACAGTAATTTTAAAACCGATTATGTCAATTGTGACATCACTGATGATGTCATAATTGATTTCGACATCTTTTCAAAACTGTGAAATTGATGCTTCTGAACTCACGAATGGCACGGACATCATCTACGACAGTAATTTTAAAACCGATTATGTCAATTGTGACATCACTGATGATGTCATAATTGATTTCGACATCTTTTCAAAACTATGAAATTGATGCTTCTTAATTCACGAATGGCACGGACATCATCTACGACAGTAATTTTAAAACCGATAATGTCAATTGTGACATCACTGATGATGTCATAATTGATTTAGACATATTTTCAAAACTGTGAAATTGATGCTTCTGAACTCACGAATGGCACGGACATCATCTACGACAGTACTTTGAAAACCAATTATGTCAATTGTGACATCACTGATGATGTCATAATTGATTTTAACCATCCTTTCAAAACTGTAAAATTGACGCTTCTGAACTCACGGATGGCACAGACATCATCTACGACAGTAATTTTAAAACTGATTATGTCAATTGTGACATCACTGATGATGTCATAATTGATTTAGACATATTTTCAAAACTGTGAAATTGATGCTTCTTAATTCACGAATGGCACGGACATCATCTACGACAGTAATTTTAAAACCGATAATGTCAATTGTGTCATCACTGATGATGTCATAATTGATTTTAACCATCTTTTCAAAACTGTAAAATTGACGTTCTGAACTCACGGATGGCACGGACATCATCTACGACAGTAATTTTAAAACCGATAATGTCAATTGTGACATCACTGATGATGTCATAATTGATTTTAACCATCTTTTCAAAACTGTAAATTTGACGATTCTGAACTCACGGATGGCACGGACATCATCTACGACAGTAATTTTAAAACCGATAATGTCAATTGTGACATCACTGATGATGTCATAATTGATTTTGACCATCTTTTTTAAAACTGTAAAATTGACGCTTCTGAACTCACGGATGGCACAGACATCATCTACGACAGTAATTTTAAAACCGATTATGTCAATTGTGACATCACTGATGATGTCATAATTGATTTCGACATCTTTTCAAAACTGTAAAATTGATGCTTCTGAACTCACGAATGGCACGGACATCATCTACGACAGTAATTTTAAAACCGATTATGTCAATTGTGACATCACTGATGATGTCATAATTGATTTCGACATCTTTTCAAAACTATGAAATTGATGCTTCTTAATTCACGAATGGCACGGACATCATCTACGACAGTAATTTTAAAACCGATAATGTCAATTGTGACATCACTGATGATGTCATAATTGATTTAGACATATTTTCAAAACTGTGAAATTGATGCTTCTGAACTCACGAATGGCACGGACATCATCTACGACAGTACTTTGAAAACCAATTATGTCAATTGTGACATCACTGATGATGTCATAATTGATTTTAACCATCCTTTCAAAACTGTAAAATTGACGCTTCTGAACTCACGGATGGCACAGACATCATCTACGACAGTAATTTTAAAACTGATTATGTCAATTGTGACATCACTGATGATGTCATAATTGATTTAGACATATTTTCAAAACTGTGAAATTGATGCTTCTTAATTCACGAATGGCACGGACATCATCTACGACAGTAATTTTAAAACCGATAATGTCAATTGTGACATCACTGATGATGTCATAATTGATTTTGACCATCTTTTCAAATCTGTAAATTTGACGATTCTGAACTCACGGATGGCACAGACATCATCTACGACAGTAATTTTAAAACCGATTATGTCAATTGTGACATTACTGATGATGTCATAATTGATTTCGAACATCTTTTCAAAACTGTAAATTTGACGATTCTGAACTCACGGATGGCACGGACATCATCTACGACAGTAATTTTAAAACCGATTATGTCAAATGTGACATCACTGATGATGTCATAATTGATTTAGACATATTTTCAAAACTGTGAAATTGATGCTTCTTAATTCACGAATGGCACGGACATCATCTACGACAGTAATTTTAAAACCGATAATGTCAATTGTGACATCACTGATGATGTCATAATTGATTTTAACCATCTTTTCAAAACTGTAAAATTGACACTTCTGAACTCACGGATGGCACGGACATCATCTACGACAGTAATTTTAAAACCGATAATGTCAATTGTGACATCACTGATGATGTCATAATTGATTTTAACCATCTTTTCAAAACTGTAAATTTGACGATTCTGAACTCACGAATGGCACTGACATCATCTACGACAGTAATTTTAAAACCGATAATGTCAATTGTGACATCACTGATGATGTCATAATTGATTTTGACCATCTTTTTTAAAACTGTAAAATTGACGCTTCTGAACTCACGGATGGCACAGACATCATCTACGACAGAAATTTTAAAACCGATTATGTCAATTGTGACATCACTGATGATGTCATAATTGATTTTGACCATCTTTTTTAAAACTGTAAAATTGACGCTTCTGAACTCACGGATGGCACAGACATCATCTACGACAGAAATTTTAAAACCGATTATGTCAATTGTGACATCACTGATGATGTCATAATTGATTTCGACATCTTTTCAAAACTGTGAAATTGATGCTTCTGAACTCACGAATGGCACGGACATCATCTACGACAGTAATTTTAAAACCGATTATGTCAATTGTGACATCACTGATGATGTCATAATTGATTTCGACATCTTTTCAAAACTGTGAAATTGATGCTTCTTAATTCACGAATGGCACGGACATCATCTACGACAGTAATTTTAAAACCGATAATGTCAATTGTGACATCACTGATGATGTCATAATTGATTTAGACATATTTTCAAAACTGTGAAATTGATGCTTCTGAACTCACGAATGGCACGGACATCATCTACGACAGTAATTTTAAAACCGATTATGTCAATTGTGACATCACTGATGATGTCATAATTGATTTTAACCATCCTTTCAAAACTGTAAAATTGACGCTTCTGAACTCACGGATGGCACAGACATCATATCTACGACAGTAATTTTAAAACCGATTATGTCAATTGTGACATCACTGATGATGTCATAATTGATTTAGACATATTTTCAAAACTGTGAAATTGATGCTTCTTAATTCACGAATGGCACGGACATCATCTACGACAGTAATTTTAAAACCGATAATGTCAATTGTGACATCACTGATGATGTCATAATTGATTTTAACCATCTTTTCAAAACTGTAAAATTGACGCTTCTGAACTCACGGATGGCACGGACATCATCTACGACAGTAATTTTAAAAACGATTATGTCAATTGTGACATCACTGATGATGTCATAATTGATTTCGACATCTTTTCAAAACTGTGAAATTGATGCTTCTGAATTCACCAATGGCACAGACATCATCTACGACAGTAATTTTAAAACCGATTATGTCAATTGTGACATCACTGATGATGTCATCATTGATTTTGACCATCTTTTCAAATCTGTAAATTTGACGATTCTGAACTCACGGATGGCACAGACATCATCTACGACAGTAATTTTAAAACCGATTATGTCAATTGTGACATCACTGATGATGTCATAATTGATTTCGACCATCTTTTCAAAACTGTAAATTTGACGATTCTGAACTCACGGATGGCACGGACATCATCTACGACAGTAATTTTAAAACCGATTATGGCAATTGTGACATCACTGATGATGTCATAATTGATTTAGACATATTTTCAAAACTGTGAAATTGATGCTTCTTAATTCACGAATGGCACGGACATCATCTACGACAGTAATTTTAAAACCGATAATGTCAATTGTGACATCACTGATGATGTCATAATTGATTTTAACCATCTTTTCAAAACTGTAAAATTGACGCTTCTGAACTCACGGATGGCACGGACATCATCTACGACAGTAATTTTAAAACCGATAATGTCAATTATGACATCACTGATGATGTCATAATTGATTTTAACCATCTTTTCAAAACTGTAAATTTGACGATTCTGAACTCATGGATGGCACGGACATCATCTACGACAGTAATTTTAAAACCGATAATGTCAATTGTGACATCACTGATGATGTCATAATTGATTTTGACCATCTTTTTTAAAACTGTAAAATTGACGCTTCTGAACTCACGGATGGCACAGACATAATCTACGACAGTAATTTTAAAACCGATTATGTCAATTGTGACATCACTGATGATGTCATAATTGATTTCGACATCTTTTCAAAACTGTGAAATTGATGCTTCTGAACTCACAAATGGCACGGACATCATCTACGACAGTAATTTTAAAACCGATTATGTCAATTGTGACATCACTGATGATGTCATAATTGATTTCGACATCTTTTCAAAACTGTGAAATTGATGCTTCTTAATTCACGAATGGCACGGACATCATCTACGACAGTAATTTTAAAACCGATAATGTCAATTGTGACATCACTGATGATGTCATAATTGATTTTGACCATCTTTTCAAAACTGTAAAATTGACGCTTCTGAACTCACGGATGGCACGGACTTCATCTACGACAGTAATTTTAAAACCGATTATGTCAATTGTGACATCACTGATGATGTCATAATTGATTTTGACCATCTTTTCAAATCTGTAAATTTGACGATTCTGAACTCATGGATGGCACAGACATCATCTACGACAGTAATTTTAAAACCGATTATGTCAATTGTGACATCACTGATGATGTCATAATTGATTTTGACCATCTTTTCAAATCTGTAAATTTGACGATTCTGAACTCACGGATGGCACAGACATCATCTACGACAGTAATTTTAAAACCGATAATGTCAATTGTGACATCACTGATGATGTCATAATTGATTTTAACCATCTTTTCAAATCTGTAAATTTGACGATTCTGAACTCACGGATGGCACGGACATCATCTACGACTGTAATTTTAAAACCGATAATGTCAATTGTGACATCACTGATGATGTCATAATTGATTTCGACATCTTTTTAAAACTGTGAAATTGATGCTTCTGAATTCACGAATGGCACAGACATCATCTACGACAGTAATTTTAAAACCGATAATGTCAATTGTGACATCACTGATGATGTCATAATTGATTTTAACCATCTTTTCAAAACTGTAAAATTGACGCTTCTGTACTCACGGATGGCACGGACATCATCTACGACAGTAATTTTAAAACCGATAATGTCAATTGTGACATCACTGATGATGTCATAATTGATTTTGACCATCTTTTCAAATCTGTAAATTTGACGATTCTGAACTCATGGATGGCACAGACATCATCTACGACAGTAATTTTAAAACCGATTATGTCAATTGTGACATCACTGATGATGTCATAATTGATTTTGACCATCTTTTCAAATCTGTAAATTTGACGATTCTGAACTCACGGATGGCACAGACATAATCTACGACAGTAATTTTAAAACCGATTATGTCAATTGTGACATCACTGATGATGTCATAATTGATTTCGACATCTTTTCAAAACTGTGAAATTGATGCTACTGAACTCACAAATGGCACGGACATCATCTACGACAGTAATTTTAAAATGATTATGTCAATTGTGACATCACTGATGATGTCATAATTGATTTCGACATCTTTTCAAAACTGTGAAATTGATGCTTCTTAATTCACGAATGGCACGGACATCATCTACGACAGTAATTTTAAAACCGATAATGTCAATTGTGACATCACTGATGATGTCATAATTGATTTTGACCATCTTTTCAAAACTGTAAAATTGACGCTTCTGAACTCACGGATGGCACGGACTTCATCTACGACAGTAATTTTAAAACCGATTATGTCAATTGTGACATCACTGATGATGTCATAATTGATTTTGACCATCTTTTCAAATCTGTAAATTTGACGATTCTGAACTCACGGATGGCACAGACATCATCTACGACAGTAATTTTAAAACCGATAATGTCAATTGTGACATCACTGATGATGTCATAATTGATTTTAACCATCTTTTCAAATCTGTAAATTTGACGATTCTGAACTCACGGATGGCACGGACATCATCTACGACTGTAATTTTAAAACCGATAATGTCAATTGTGACATCACTGATGATGTCATAATTGATTTTGACCATCTTTTCAAATCTGTAAATTTAACGATTCTGAACTCATGGATGGCACAGACATCATCTACGACAGTAATTTTAAAACCGATTATGTCAATTGTGACATCACTGATGATGTCATAATTGATTTTGACCATCTTTTCAAATCTGTAAATTTGACGATTCTGAACTCACGGATGGCACAGACATCATCTACGACAGTAATTTTAAAACCGATTATGTCAATTGTGACATCACTGATGATGTCATAATTGATTTCGACCATCTTTTCAAAACTGTAAATTTGACGATTCTGAACTCACGGATGGCACGGACATCATCTACGACAGTAATTTTAAAACCGATTATGGCAATTGTGACATCACTGATGATGTCATAATTGATTTAGACATTTTTTCAAAACTGTGAAATTGATGCTTCTTAATTCACGAATGGCACGGACATCATCTACGACAGTTATTTTAAAACCGATAATGTCAATTGTGACATCACTGATGATGTCATAATTGATTTTAACCATCTTTTCAAAACTGTAAAATTGACGCTTCTGAACTCACGGATGGCACGGACATCATCTACGACAGTAATTTTAAAACCGATAATGTCAATTGTGACATCACTGATGATGTCATAATTGATTTTAACCATCTTTTCAAAACTGTAAATTTGACGATTCTGAACTCACGGATGGCACGGACATCATCTACGACAGTAATTTTAAAACCGATAATGTCAATTGTGACATCACTGATGATGTCATAATTGATTTTGACCATCTTTTCAAATCTGTAAATTTGACGATTCTGAACTCATGGATGGCACAGACATCATCTACGACAGTAATTTTTAAACCGATTATGTCAATTGTGACATCACTGATGATGTCATAATTGATTTTGACCATCTTTTCAAATCTGTAAATTTGACGATTCTAAACTCACGGATGGCACAGACATCATCTACGACAGTAATTTTAAAACCGATTATGTCAATTGTGACATCACTGATGATGTCATAATTGATTTAAACCATCTTTTCAAATCTGTAAATTTGACGATTCTGAACTCACAGATGGCACTGACATCATCTACGACTGTAATTTTAAAACCGATAATGTCAATTGTGACATCACTGATGATGTCATAATTGATTTCGACATCTTTTCAAAACTGTGAAATTGATGCTTCTGAATTCACGAATGGCACAGACATCATCTACGACAGTAATTTTAAAACCGATAATGTCAATTGTGACATCACTGATGATGTCATAATTGATTTTAACCATCTTTTCAAAACTGTAAAATTGACGCTTCTGTACTCACGGATGGCACGGACATCATCTACGACAGTAATTTTAAAACCGATAATGTCAATTATGACATCACTGATGATGTCATAATTGATTTTAACCATCTTTTCAAAACTGTAAAATTGACGCTTCTGAACTCACGGATGGCACGGACATCATCTACGACAGTAATTTTAAAACCGATAATGTCAATTGTGACATCACTGATGATGTCATAATTGATTTTAACCATCTTTTCAAAACTGTAAATTTGACGATTCTGAACTCACGGATGGCACGGACATCATCTACGACAGTAATTTTAAAACCGATAATGTCAATTGTGACATCACTGATGATGTCATAATTGATTTTGACCATCTTTTCAAATCTGTAAATTTGACGATTCTGAACTCATGGATGGCACAGACATCATCTACGACAGTAATTTTTAAACCGATTATGTCAATTGTGACATCACTGATGATGTCATAATTGATTTTGACCATCTTTTCAAATCTGTAAATTTGACGATTCTAAACTCACGGATGGCACAGACATCATCTACGACAGTAATTTTAAAACCGATTATGTCAATTGTGACATCACTGATGATGTCATAATTGATTTAAACCATCTTTTCAAATCTGTAAATTTGACGATTCTGAACTCACAGATGGCACTGACATCATCTACGACTGTAATTTTAAAACCGATAATGTCAATTGTGACATCACTGATGATGTCATAATTGATTTCGACATCTTTTCAAAACTGTGAAATTGATGCTTCTGAATTCACGAATGGCACAGACATCATCTACGACAGTAATTTTAAAACCGATAATGTCAATTGTGACATCACTGATGATGTCATAATTGATTTTAACCATCTTTTCAAAACTGTAAAATTGACGCTTCTGTACTCACGGATGGCACGGACATCATCTACGACAGTAATTTTAAAACCGATATTGTCAATTATGACATCACTGATGATGTCATAATTGATTTTAACCATCTTTTCAAAACTGTAAATTTGACGATTCTGAACTCACGAATGGCACTGACATCATCTACGACAGTAATTTTAAAACCGATAATGTCAATTGTGACATCACTGATGATGTCATAATTGATTTTGACCATCTTTTTTAAAACTGTAAAATTGACGCTTCTGAACTCACGGATGGCACAGACATCATCTACGACAGAAATTTTAAAACCGATTATGTCAATTGTGACATCACTGATGATGTCATAATTGATTTTGACCATCTTTTTTAAAACTGTAAAATTGACGCTTCTGAACTCACGGATGGCACAGACATCATCTACGACAGAAATTTTAAAACCGATTATGTCAATTGTGACATCACTGATGATGTCATAATTGATTTCGACATCTTTTCAAAACTGTGAAATTGATGCTTCTGAACTCACGAATGGCACGGACATCATCTACGACAGTAATTTTAAAACCGATTATGTCAATTGTGACATCACTGATGATGTCATAATTGATTTCGACATCTTTTCAAAACTGTGAAATTGATGCTTCTTAATTCACGAATGGCACGGACATCATCTACGACAGTAATTTTAAAACCGATAATGTCAATTGTGACATCACTGATGATGTCATAATTGATTTAGACATATTTTCAAAACTGTGAAATTGATGCTTCTGAACTCACGAATGGCACGGACATCATCTACGACAGTAATTTTAAAACCGATTATGTCAATTGTGACATCACTGATGATGTCATAATTGATTTTAACCATCCTTTCAAAACTGTAAAATTGACGCTTCTGAACTCACGGATGTCACAGACATCATATCTACGACAGTAATTTTAAAACCGATTATGTCAATTGTGACATCACTGATGATGTCATAATTGATTTAGACATATTTTCAAAACTGTGAAATTGATGCTTCTTAATTCACGAATGGCACGGACATCATCTACGACAGTAATTTTAAAACCGATAATGTCAATTGTGACATCACTGATGATGTCATAATTGATTTTAACCATCTTTTCAAAACTGTAAAATTGACGCTTCTGAACTCACGGATGGCACGGACATCATCTACGACAGTAATTTTAAAAACGATTATGTCAATTGTGACATCACTGATGATGTCATAATTGATTTCGACATCTTTTCAAAACTGTGAAATTGATGCTTCTGAATTCACCAATGGCACAGACATCATCTACGACAGTAATTTTAAAACCGATTATGTCAATTGTGACATCACTGATGATGTCATCATTGATTTTGACCATCTTTTCAAATCTGTAAATTTGACGATTCTGAACTCACGGATGGCACAGACATCATCTACGACAGTAATTTTAAAACCGATTATGTCAATTGTGACATCACTGATGATGTCATAATTGATTTCGACCATCTTTTCAAAACTGTAAATTTGACGATTCTGAACTCACGGATGGCACGGACATCATCTACGACAGTAATTTTAAAACCGATTATGGCAATTGTGACATCACTGATGATGTCATAATTGATTTAGACATATTTTCAAAACTGTGAAATTGATGCTTCTTAATTCACGAATGGCACGGACATCATCTACGACAGTAATTTTAAAACCGATAATGTCAATTGTGACATCACTGATGATGTCATAATTGATTTTAACCATCTTTTCAAAACTGTAAAATTGACGCTTCTGAACTCACGGATGGCACGGACATCATCTACGACAGTAATTTTAAAACCGATAATGTCAATTATGACATCACTGATGATGTCATAATTGATTTTAACCATCTTTTCAAAACTGTAAATTTGACGATTCTGAACTCATGGATGGCACGGACATCATCTACGACAGTAATTTTAAAACCGATAATGTCAATTGTGACATCACTGATGATGTCATAATTGATTTTGACCATCTTTTTTAAAACTGTAAAATTGACGCTTCTGAACTCACGGATGGCACAGACATAATCTACGACAGTAATTTTAAAACCGATTATGTCAATTGTGACATCACTGATGATGTCATAATTGATTTCGACATCTTTTCAAAACTGTGAAATTGATGCTTCTGAACTCACAAATGGCACGGACATCATCTACGACAGTAATTTTAAAACCGATTATGTCAATTGTGACATCACTGATGATGTCATAATTGATTTCGACATCTTTTCAAAACTGTGAAATTGATGCTTCTTAATTCACGAATGGCACGGACATCATCTACGACAGTAATTTTAAAACCGATAATGTCAATTGTGACATCACTGATGATGTCATAATTGATTTTGACCATCTTTTCAAAACTGTAAAATTGACGCTTCTGAACTCACGGATGGCACGGACTTCATCTACGACAGTAATTTTAAAACCGATTATGTCAATTGTGACATCACTGATGATGTCATAATTGATTTTGACCATCTTTTCAAATCTGTAAATTTGACGATTCTGAACTCATGGATGGCACAGACATCATCTACGACAGTAATTTTAAAACCGATTATGTCAATTGTGACATCACTGATGATGTCATAATTGATTTTGACCATCTTTTCAAATCTGTAAATTTGACGATTCTGAACTCACGGATGGCACAGACATCATCTACGACAGTAATTTTAAAACCGATAATGTCAATTGTGACATCACTGATGATGTCATAATTGATTTTAACCATCTTTTCAAATCTGTAAATTTGACGATTCTGAACTCACGGATGGCACGGACATCATCTACGACTGTAATTTTAAAACCGATAATGTCAATTGTGACATCACTGATGATGTCATAATTGATTTCGACATCTTTTTAAAACTGTGAAATTGATGCTTCTGAATTCACGAATGGCACAGACATCATCTACGACAGTAATTTTAAAACCGATAATGTCAATTGTGACATCACTGATGATGTCATAATTGATTTTAACCATCTTTTCAAAACTGTAAAATTGACGCTTCTGTACTCACGGATGGCACGGACATCATCTACGACAGTAATTTTAAAACCGATAATGTCAATTGTGACATCACTGATGATGTCATAATTGATTTTGACCATCTTTTCAAATCTGTAAATTTGACGATTCTGAACTCATGGATGGCACAGACATCATCTACGACAGTAATTTTAAAACCGATTATGTCAATTGTGACATCACTGATGATGTCATAATTGATTTTGACCATCTTTTCAAATCTGTAAATTTGACGATTCTGAACTCACGGATGGCACAGACATAATCTACGACAGTAATTTTAAAACCGATTATGTCAATTGTGACATCACTGATGATGTCATAATTGATTTCGACATCTTTTCAAAACTGTGAAATTGATGCTACTGAACTCACAAATGGCACGGACATCATCTACGACAGTAATTTTAAAATGATTATGTCAATTGTGACATCACTGATGATGTCATAATTGATTTCGACATCTTTTCAAAACTGTGAAATTGATGCTTCTTAATTCACGAATGGCACGGACATCATCTACGACAGTAATTTTAAAACCGATAATGTCAATTGTGACATCACTGATGATGTCATAATTGATTTTGACCATCTTTTCAAAACTGTAAAATTGACGCTTCTGAACTCACGGATGGCACGGACTTCATCTACGACAGTAATTTTAAAACCGATTATGTCAATTGTGACATCACTGATGATGTCATAATTGATTTTGACCATCTTTTCAAATCTGTAAATTTGACGATTCTGAACTCACGGATGGCACAGACATCATCTACGACAGTAATTTTAAAACCGATAATGTCAATTGTGACATCACTGATGATGTCATAATTGATTTTAACCATCTTTTCAAATCTGTAAATTTGACGATTCTGAACTCACGGATGGCACGGACATCATCTACGACTGTAATTTTAAAACCGATAATGTCAATTGTGACATCACTGATGATGTCATAATTGATTTTGACCATCTTTTCAAATCTGTAAATTTAACGATTCTGAACTCATGGATGGCACAGACATCATCTACGACAGTAATTTTAAAACCGATTATGTCAATTGTGACATCACTGATGATGTCATAATTGATTTTGACCATCTTTTCAAATCTGTAAATTTGACGATTCTGAACTCACGGATGGCACAGACATCATCTACGACAGTAATTTTAAAACCGATTATGTCAATTGTGACATCACTGATGATGTCATAATTGATTTCGACCATCTTTTCAAAACTGTAAATTTGACGATTCTGAACTCACGGATGGCACGGACATCATCTACGACAGTAATTTTAAAACCGATTATGGCAATTGTGACATCACTGATGATGTCATAATTGATTTAGACATTTTTTCAAAACTGTGAAATTGATGCTTCTTAATTCACGAATGGCACGGACATCATCTACGACAGTTATTTTAAAACCGATAATGTCAATTGTGACATCACTGATGATGTCATAATTGATTTTAACCATCTTTTCAAAACTGTAAAATTGACGCTTCTGAACTCACGGATGGCACGGACATCATCTACGACAGTAATTTTAAAACCGATAATGTCAATTGTGACATCACTGATGATGTCATAATTGATTTTAACCATCTTTTCAAAACTGTAAATTTGACGATTCTGAACTCACGGATGGCACGGACATCATCTACGACAGTAATTTTAAAACCGATAATGTCAATTGTGACATCACTGATGATGTCATAATTGATTTTGACCATCTTTTCAAATCTGTAAATTTGACGATTCTGAACTCATGGATGGCACAGACATCATCTACGACAGTAATTTTTAAACCGATTATGTCAATTGTGACATCACTGATGATGTCATAATTGATTTTGACCATCTTTTCAAATCTGTAAATTTGACGATTCTAAACTCACGGATGGCACAGACATCATCTACGACAGTAATTTTAAAACCGATTATGTCAATTGTGACATCACTGATGATGTCATAATTGATTTAAACCATCTTTTCAAATCTGTAAATTTGACGATTCTGAACTCACAGATGGCACTGACATCATCTACGACTGTAATTTTAAAACCGATAATGTCAATTGTGACATCACTGATGATGTCATAATTGATTTCGACATCTTTTCAAAACTGTGAAATTGATGCTTCTGAATTCACGAATGGCACAGACATCATCTACGACAGTAATTTTAAAACCGATAATGTCAATTGTGACATCACTGATGATGTCATAATTGATTTTAACCATCTTTTCAAAACTGTAAAATTGACGCTTCTGTACTCACGGATGGCACGGACATCATCTACGACAGTAATTTTAAAACCGATAATGTCAATTATGACATCACTGATGATGTCATAATTGATTTTAACCATCTTTTCAAAACTGTAAAATTGACGCTTCTGAACTCACGGATGGCACGGACATCATCTACGACAGTAATTTTAAAACCGATAATGTCAATTGTGACATCACTGATGATGTCATAATTGATTTTAACCATCTTTTCAAAACTGTAAATTTGACGATTCTGAACTCACGGATGGCACGGACATCATCTACGACAGTAATTTTAAAACCGATAATGTCAATTGTGACATCACTGATGATGTCATAATTGATTTTGACCATCTTTTCAAATCTGTAAATTTGACGATTCTGAACTCATGGATGGCACAGACATCATCTACGACAGTAATTTTTAAACCGATTATGTCAATTGTGACATCACTGATGATGTCATAATTGATTTTGACCATCTTTTCAAATCTGTAAATTTGACGATTCTAAACTCACGGATGGCACAGACATCATCTACGACAGTAATTTTAAAACCGATTATGTCAATTGTGACATCACTGATGATGTCATAATTGATTTAAACCATCTTTTCAAATCTGTAAATTTGACGATTCTGAACTCACAGATGGCACTGACATCATCTACGACTGTAATTTTAAAACCGATAATGTCAATTGTGACATCACTGATGATGTCATAATTGATTTCGACATCTTTTCAAAACTGTGAAATTGATGCTTCTGAATTCACGAATGGCACAGACATCATCTACGACAGTAATTTTAAAACCGATAATGTCAATTGTGACATCACTGATGATGTCATAATTGATTTTAACCATCTTTTCAAAACTGTAAAATTGACGCTTCTGTACTCACGGATGGCACGGACATCATCTACGACAGTAATTTTAAAACCGATATTGTCAATTATGACATCACTGATGATGTCATAATTGATTTTAACCATCTTTTCAAAACTGTAAATTTGACGATTCTGAACTCATGGATGGCACGGACATCATCTACGACAGTAATTTTAAAACCGATAATGTCAATTGTGACATCACTGATGATGTCATAATTGATTTCGACATCTTTTCAAAACTGTGAAATTGATGCTTCTGAACTCACAAATGGCACGGACATCATCTACGACAGTAATTTTAAAACCGATTATGTCAATTGTGACATCACTGATGATGTCATAATTGATTTCGACATCTTTTCAAAACTGTGAAATTGATGCTTCTTAATTCACGAATGGCACGGACATCATCTACGACAGTAATTTTAAAACCGATAATGTCAATTGTGACATCACTGATGATGTCATAATTGATTTTGACCATCTTTTCAAAACTGTAAAATTGACGCTTCTGAACTCACGGATGGCACGGACTTCATCTACGACAGTAATTTTAAAACCGATTATGTCAATTGTGACATCACTGATGATGTCATAATTGATTTTGACCATCTTTTCAAATCTGTAAATTTGACGATTCTGAACTCATGGATGGCACAGACATCATCTACGACAGTAATTTTAAAACCGATTATGTCAATTGTGACATCACTGATGATGTCATAATTGATTTTGACCATCTTTTTAAATCTGTAAATTTGACGATTCTGAGCTCACGGATGGCACAGACATCATCTACGACAGTAATTTTAAAACCGATAATGTCAATTGTGACATCACTGATGATGTCATAATTGATTTTAACCATCTTTTCAAATCTGTAAATTTGACGATTCTGAACTCACGGATGGCACGGACATCATCTACGACTGTAATTTTAAAACCGATAATGTCAATTGTGACATCACTGATGATGTCATAATTGATTTCGACATCTTTTCAAAACTGTGAAATTGATGCTTCTGAATTCACGAATGGCACAGACATCATCTACGACAGTAATTTTAAAACCGATAATGTCAATTGTGACATCACTGATGATGTCATAATTGATTTTAACCATCTTTTCAAAACTGTAAAATTGACGCTTCTGTACTCACGGATGGCACGGACATCATCTACGACAGTAATTTTAAAACCGATAATGTCAATTGTGACATCACTGATGATGTCATAATTGATTTTGACCATCTTTTCAAATCTGTAAATTTGACGATTCTGAACTCATGGATGGCACAGACATCATCTACGACAGTAATTTTAAAACCGATTATGTCAATTGTGACATCACTGATGATGTCATAATTGATTTTGACCATCTTTTCAAATCTGTAAATTTGACGATTCTGAACTCACGGATGGCACAGACATAATCTACGACAGTAATTTTAAAACCGATTATGTCAATTGTGACATCACTGATGATGTCATAATTGATTTCGACATCTTTTCAAAACTGTGAAATTGATGCTTCTGAACTCACAAATGGCACGGACATCATCTACGACAGTAATTTTAAAACCGATTATGTCAATTGTGACATCAGTGATGATGTCATAATTGATTTCGACATCTTTTCAAAACTGTGAAATTGATGCTTCTTAATTCACGAATGGCACGGACATCATCTACGACAGTAATTTTAAAACCGATAATGTCAATTGTGACATCACTGATGATGTCATAATTGATTTTGACCATCTTTTCAAAACTGTAAAATTGACGCTTCTGAACTCACGGATGGCACGGACTTCATCTACGACAGTAATTTTAAAACCGATTATGTCAATTGTGACATCACTGATGATGTCATAATTGATTTTGACCATCTTTTCAAATCTGTAAATTTGACGATTCTGAACTCATGGATGGCACAGACATCATCTACGACAGTAATTTTAAAACCGATAATGTCAATTGTGACATCACTGATGATGTCATAATTGATTTTAACCATCTTTTCAAATCTGTAAATTTGACGATTCTGAACTCATGGATGGCACGGACATCATCTACGACAGTAATTTTAAAACCGATTATGTCAATTGTGACATCATTGATGATGTCATAATTGATTTCGACATCTTTTCAAAACTGTGAAATTGATGCTTCTGAATTCACGAATGGCACAGACATCATCTACGACAGTAATTTTAAAACCGATAATGTAAATTGTGACATCACTGATGATGTCATAATTGATTTTAACCATCTTTTCAAAACTGTAAAATTGACGCTTCTGTACTCACGGATGGCACAGACATCATCTACGACAGTAATTTTAAAACCGATTATGTCAATTGTGACATCACTGATGATGTCATAATTGATTTTGACCATCTTTTCAAATCTGTAAATTTGACGATTCTGAACTCACGGATGGCACAGACATCATCTACGACAGTAATTTTAAAACCGATTATGTCAATTGTGACATCACTGATGATGTCATAATTGATTTCGACCATCTTTTCAAAACTGTAAATTTGACGATTCTGAACTCACGGATGGCACGGACATCATCTACGACAGTAATTTTAAAACCGATTATGGCAATTGTGACATCACTGATGATGTCATAATTGATTTAGACATTTTTTCAAAACTGTGAAATTGATGCTTCTTAATTCACGAATGGCACGGACATCATCTACGACAGTTATTTTAAAACCGATAATGTCAA
Source organism: Crinia signifera (assembly GCF_055691185.1). Lineage (NCBI taxonomy): Eukaryota > Metazoa > Chordata > Amphibia > Anura > Myobatrachidae > Crinia > Crinia signifera. The sequence continues at coordinate 46,990,834 of NC_139225.1, read as the reverse complement.
TTGTGACATCACTAATGATGTCATAATTGATTTTAACCATCTTTTCAAAACTGTAAAATTGACGCTTCTGAACTCACGGATGGCACGGACATCATCTACGACAGTAATTTTAAAACCGATAATGTCAATTGTGACATCACTGATGATGTCATAATTGATTTTAACCATCTTTTCAAAACTGTAAATTTGACGATTCTGAACTCACGGATGGCACGGACATCATCTACGACAGTAATTTTAAAATCGATAATGTCAATTGTGACATCACTGATGATGTCATAATTGATTTTGACCATCTTTTCAAATCTGTAAATTTGACGATTCTGAACTCATGGATGGCACAGACATCTTCTACGACAGTAATTTTTAAACCGATTATGTCAATTGTGACATCACTGATGATGTCATAATTGATTTTGACCATCTTTTCAAATCTGTAAATTTGACGATTCTAAACTCACGGATGGCACAGACATCATCTACGACAGTAATTTTAAAACCGATTATGTCAATTGTGACATCACTGATGATGTCATAATTGATTTCGACCATCTTTTCAAAACTGTAAATTTGACGATTCTGAACTCACTGATGGCACGGACATCATCTACGACAGTAATTTTAAAACCGATTATGGCAATTGTGACATCACTGATGATGTCATAATTGATTTCGACCATCTTTTCAAAACTGTAAAATTGATGCTTCTGAACTCACGAATGGCATGGACATCATCTATGACAGTAATTTTAAAACCGATAATGTCAATTATGACATCACTGATGATGTCATAATTGATTTTAACCATCTTTTCAAAACTGTAAATTTGACGATTCTGAACTCATGGATGGCACGGACATCATCTACGACAGTAATTTTAAAACCGATAATGTCAATTGTGACATCACTGATGATGTCATAATTGATTTCGACATCTTTTCAAAACTGTGAAATTGATGCTTCTGAACTCACAAATGGCACGGACATCATCTACGACAGTAATTTTAAAACCGATTATGTCAATTGTGACATCACTGATGATGTCATAATTGATTTCGACATCTTTTCAAAACTGTGAAATTGATGCTTCTTAATTCACGAATGGCACGGACATCATCTACGACAGTAATTTTAAAACCGATAATGTCAATTGTGACATCACTGATGATGTCATAATTGATTTTGACCATCTTTTCAAAACTGTAAAATTGACGCTTCTGAACTCACGGATGGCACGGACTTCATCTACGACAGTAATTTTAAAACCGATTATGTCAATTGTGACATCACTGATGATGTCATAATTGATTTTGACCATCTTTTCAAATCTGTAAATTTGACGATTCTGAACTCATGGATGGCACAGACATCATCTACGACAGTAATTTTAAAACCGATTATGTCAATTGTGACATCACTGATGATGTCATAATTGATTTTGACCATCTTTTCAAATCTGTAAATTTGACGATTCTGAGCTCACGGATGGCACAGACATCATCTACGACAGTAATTTTAAAACCGATAATGTCAATTGTGACATCACTGATGATGTCATAATTGATTTTAACCATCTTTTCAAATCTGTAAATTTGACGATTCTGAACTCACGGATGGCACGGACATCATCTACGACTGTAATTTTAAAACCGATAATGTCAATTGTGACATCACTGATGATGTCATAATTGATTTCGACATCTTTTCAAAACTGTGAAATTGATGCTTCTGAATTCACGAATGGCACAGACATCATCTACGACAGTAATTTTAAAACCGATAATGTCAATTGTGACATCACTGATGATGTCATAATTGATTTTAACCATCTTTTCAAAACTGTAAAATTGACGCTTCTGTACTCACGGATGGCACGGACATCATCTACGACAGTAATTTTAAAACCGATAATGTCAATTGTGACATCACTGATGATGTCATAATTGATTTTGACCATCTTTTCAAATCTGTAAATTTGACGATTCTGAACTCATGGATGGCACAGACATCATCTACGACAGTAATTTTAAAACCGATTATGTCAATTGTGACATCACTGATGATGTCATAATTGATTTTGACCATCTTTTCAAATCTGTAAATTTGACGATTCTGAACTCACGGATGGCACAGACATAATCTACGACAGTAATTTTAAAACCGATTATGTCAATTGTGACATCACTGATGATGTCATAATTGATTTCGACATCTTTTCAAAACTGTGAAATTGATGCTTCTGAACTCACAAATGGCACGGACATCATCTACGACAGTAATTTTAAAACCGATTATGTCAATTGTGACATCACTGATGATGTCATAATTGATTTCAACATCTTTTCAAAACTGTGAAATTGATGCTTCTTAATTCACGAATGGCACGGACATCATCTACGACAGTAATTTTAAAACCGATAATGTCAATTGTGACATCACTGATGATGTCATAATTGATTTTGACCATCTTTTCAAAACTGTAAAATTGACGCTTCTGAACTCACGGATGGCACGGACTTCATCTACGACAGTAATTTTAAAACCGATTATGTCAATTGTGACATCACTGATGATGTCATAATTGATTTTGACCATCTTTTCAAATCTGTAAATTTGACGATTCTGAACTCATGGATGGCACAGACATCATCTACGACAGTAATTTTAAAACCGATAATGTCAATTGTGACATCACTGATGATGTCATAATTGATTTTAACCATCTTTTCAAATCTGTAAATTTGACGATTCTGAACTCACGGATGGCACGGACATCATCTACGACAGTAATTTTAAAACCGATTATGTCAATTGTGACATCATTGATGATGTCATAATTGATTTCGACATCTTTTCAAAACTGTGAAATTGATGCTTCTGAATTCACGAATGGCACAGACATCATCTACGACAGTAATTTTAAAACCGATAATGTAAATTGTGACATCACTGATGATGTCATAATTGATTTTAACCATCTTTTCAAAACTGTAAAATTGACGCTTCTGTACTCACGGATGGCACAGACATCATCTACGACAGTAATTTTAAAACCGATTATGTCAATTGTGACATCACTGATGATGTCATAATTGATTTTGACCATCTTTTCAAATCTGTAAATTTGACGATTCTGAACTCACGGATGGCACAGACATCATCTACGACAGTAATTTTAAAACCGATTATGTCAATTGTGACATCACTGATGATGTCATAATTGATTTCGACCATCTTTTCAAAACTGTAAATTTGACGATTCTGAACTCACGGATGGCACGGACATCATCTACGACAGTAATTTTAAAACCGATTATGGCAATTGTGACATCACTGATGATGTCATAATTGATTTAGACATTTTTTCAAAACTGTGAAATTGATGCTTCTTAATTCACGAATGGCACGGACATCATCTACGACAGTTATTTTAAAACCGATAATGTCAATTGTGACATCACTAATGATGTCATAATTGATTTTAACCATCTTTTCAAAACTGTAAAATTGACGCTTCTGAACTCACGGATGGCACGGACATCATCTACGACAGTAATTTTAAAACCGATAATGTCAATTGTGACATCACTGATGATGTCATAATTGATTTTAACCATCTTTTCAAAACTGTAAATTTGACGATTCTGAACTCACGGATGGCACGGACATCATCTACGACAGTAATTTTAAAATCGATAATGTCAATTGTGACATCACTGATGATGTCATAATTGATTTTGACCATCTTTTCAAATCTGTAAATTTGACGATTCTGAACTCATGGATGGCACAGACATCATCTACGACAGTAATTTTTAAACCGATTATGTCAATTGTGACATCACTGATGATGTCATAATTGATTTTGACCATCTTTTCAAATCTGTAAATTTGACGATTCTAAACTCACGGATGGCACAGACATCATCTACGACAGTAATTTTAAAACCGATTATGTCAATTGTGACATCACTGTTGATGTCATAATTGATTTCGACCATCTTTTCAAAACTGTAAATTTGACGATTCTGAACTCACTGATGGCACGGACATCATCTACGACAGTAATTTTAAAACCGATTATGGCAATTGTGACATCACTGATGATGTCATAATTGATTTCGACCATCTTTTCAAAACTGTAAAATTGATGCTTCTGAACTCACGAATGGCATGGACATCATCTATGACAGTAATTTTAAAACCGATAATGTCAATTGTGACATCAATGATGATGTCATAATTGATTTTGACATCTTTTCAAAACTGTAAAATTGATGCTTCTGAACTCACGGATGGCACGGACATCATCTACGACAGTAATTTTAAAACCGATAATGTCAATTGTGACATCACTGATGATGTCATTATTGATTTCGACATCTTTTCAAAACTGTAAAATTGATGCTTCTGAACTCACGAATGGCACGGACATCATCTACGACAGTAATTTTAAAACCGATAATGTCAATTGTGACATCACTGATGATGTCATAATTGATTTTAACCATCTTTTCAAAACTGTAAATTTGACGATTCTGAACTCACGGATGGCACGGACATCATCTACGACAGTAATTTTAAAACCGATTATGTCAATTCTGACATCACTGATGATGTCATAATTGATTTTGACCATCTTTTCAAAGCTGTAAAATTGACGCTTCTGAACTCACGGATGGCACAGACATCATCTACGACAGTAATTTTAAAACCGATTATGTAAATTGTGACATCACTGATGATGTCATAATTGATTTAGACATATTTTCAAAACTGTGAAATTGATGCTTCTGAACTCACGAATGGCACGGACATCATCTACGACAGTAATTTTAAAACCGATTATGTCAATTGTGACATCACTGATGATGTCATAATTGATTTTAACCATCTTTTAAAAACTGTAAAATTGACGCTTCTGAACTCACGGATGGCACAGACATCATCTACGACAGTAATTTTAAAACCGATTATGTCAATTGTGACATCACTGATGATGTCATAATTGATTTCGACCATCTTTTCAAAACTGTAAATTTGACGATTCTGAACTCACGGATGGCACGGACATCATCTACGACAGTAATTTTAAAACCGATTATGGCAATTGTGACATCACTGATGATGTCATAATTGATTTAGACATTTTTTCAAAACTGTGAAATTGATGCTTCTTAATTCACGAATGGCACGGACATCATCTACGACAGTTATTTTAAAACCGATAATGTCAATTGTGACATCACTAATGATGTCATAATTGATTTTAACCATCTTTTCAAAACTGTAAAATTGACGCTTCTGAACTCACGGATGGCACGGACATCATCTACGACAGTAATTTTAAAACCGATAATGTCAATTGTGACATCACTGATGATGTCATAATTGATTTTAACCATCTTTTCAAAACTGTAAATTTGACGATTCTGAACTCACGGATGGCACGGACATCATCTACGACAGTAATTTTAAAATCGATAATGTCAATTGTGACATCACTGATGATGTCATAATTGATTTTGACCATCTTTTCAAATCTGTAAATTTGACGATTCTGAACTCATGGATGGCACAGACATCATCTACGACAGTAATTTTTAAACCGATTATGTCAATTGTGACATCACTGATGATGTCATAATTGATTTTGACCATCTTTTCAAATCTGTAAATTTGACGATTCTAAACTCACGGATGGCACAGACATCATCTACGACAGTAATTTTAAAACCGATTATGTCAATTGTGACATCACTGATGATGTCATAATTGATTTCGACCATCTTTTCAAAACTGTAAATTTGACGATTCTGAACTCACTGATGGCACGGACATCATCTACGACAGTAATTTTAAAACCGATTATGGCAATTGTGACATCACTGATGATGTCATAATTGATTTCGACCATCTTTTCAAAACTGTAAAATTGATGCTTCTGAACTCACGAATGGCATGGACATCATCTATGACAGTAATTTTAAAACCGATAATGTCAATTGTGACATCAATGATGATGTCATAATTGATTTTGACATCTTTTCAAAACTGTAAAATTGATGCTTCTGAACTCACGGATGGCACGGACATCATCTACGACAGTAATTTTAAAACCGATAATGTCAATTGTGACATCACTGATGATGTCATTATTGATTTCGACATCTTTTCAAAACTGTAAAATTGATGCTTCTGAACTCACGAATGGCACGGACATCATCTACGACAGTAATTTTAAAACCGATAATGTCAATTGTGACATCACTGATGATGTCATAATTGATTTTAACCATCTTTTCAAAACTGTAAATTTGACGATTCTGAACTCACGGATGGCACGGACATCATCTACGACAGTAATTTTAAAACCGATTATGTCAATTCTGACATCACTGATGATGTCATAATTGATTTTGACCATCTTTTCAAAGCTGTAAAATTGACGCTTCTGAACTCACGGATGGCACAGACATCATCTACGACAGTAATTTTAAAACCGATTATGTAAATTGTGACATCACTGATGATGTCATAATTGATTTAGACATATTTTCAAAACTGTGAAATTGATGCTTCTGAACTCACGAATGGCACGGACATCATCTACGACAGTAATTTTAAAACCGATTATGTCAATTGTGACATCACTGATGATGTCATAATTGATTTTAACCATCTTTTCAAATCTGTAAATTTGACGATTCTGAACTCACGGATGGCACGGACATCATCTACGACTGTAATTTTAAAACCGATAATGTCAATTGTGACATCACTGATGATGTCATAATTGATTTCGACATCTTTTCAAAACTGTGAAATTGATGCTTCTGAATTCACGAATGGCACAGACATCATCTACGACAGTAATTTTAAAACCGATAATGTCAATTGTGACATCACTGATGATGTCATAATTGATTTTAACCATCTTTTCAAAACTGTAAAATTGACGCTTCTGTACTCACGGATGGCACGGACATCATCTACGACAGTAATTTTAAAACCGATAATGTCAATTGTGACATCACTGATGATGTCATAATTGATTTTGACCATCTTTTCAAATCTGTAAATTTGACGATTCTGAACTCATGGATGGCACAGACATCATCTACGACAGTAATTTTAAAACCGATTATGTCAATTGTGACATCACTGATGATGTCATAATTGATTTTGACCATCTTTTCAAATCTGTAAATTTGACGATTCTGAACTCACGGATGGCACAGACATAATCTACGACAGTAATTTTAAAACCGATTATGTCAATTGTGACATCACTGATGATGTCATAATTGATTTCGACATCTTTTCAAAACTGTGAAATTGATGCTTCTGAACTCACAAATGGCACGGACATCATCTACGACAGTAATTTTAAAACCGATTATGTCAATTGTGACATCACTGATGATGTCATAATTGATTTCGACATCTTTTCAAAACTGTGAAATTGATGCTTCTTAATTCACGAATGGCACGGACATCATCTACGACAGTAATTTTAAAACCGATAATGTCAATTGTGACATCACTGATGATGTCATAATTGATTTTGACCATCTTTTCAAAACTGTAAAATTGACGCTTCTGAACTCACGGATGGCACGGACTTCATCTACGACAGTAATTTTAAAACCGATTATGTCAATTGTGACATCACTGATGATGTCATAATTGATTTTGACCATCTTTTCAAATCTGTAAATTTGACGATTCTGAACTCACGGATGGCACAGACATCATCTACGACAGTAATTTTAAAACCGATAATGTCAATTGTGACATCACTGATGATGTCATAATTGATTTTAACCATCTTTTCAAATCTGTAAATTTGACGATTCTGAACTCACGGATGGCACGGACATCATCTACGACTGTAATTTTAAAACCGATAATGTCAATTGTGACATCACTGATGATGTCATAATTGATTTTAACCATCTTTTCAAAACTGTAAATTTGACGATTCTGAACTCACGGATGGCACGGACATCATCTACGACAGTAATTTTAAAACCGATTATGTCAATTGTGACATCACTGATGATGTCATAATTGATTTCGACATCTTTTCAAAACTGTGAAATTGATGCTTCTGAATTCACGAATGGCACAGACATCATCTACGACAGTAATTTTAAAACCGATAATGTCAATTGTGACATCACTGATGATGTCATAATTGATTTTAACCATCTTTTCAAAACTGTAAAATTGACGCTTCTGTACTCACGGATGGCACGGACATCATCTACGACAGTAATTTTAAAACCGATAATGTCAATTGTGACATCACTGATGATGTCATAATTGATTTTGACCATCTTTTCAAATCTGTAAATTTGACGATTCTGAACTCATGGATGGCACAGACATCATCTACGACAGTAATTTTAAAACCGATTATGTCAATTGTGACATCACTGATGATGTCATAATTGATTTTGACCATCTTTTCAAATCTGTAAATTTGACGATTCTGAACTCATGGATGGCACAGACATCATCTACGACAGTAATTTTAAAACCGATAATGTCAATTGTGACATCACTGATGATGTCATAATTGATTTTAACCATCTTTTCAAATCTGTAAATTTGACGATTCTGAACTCACGGATGGCACGGACATCATCTACGACAGTAATTTTAAAACCGATTATGTCAATTGTGACATCATTGATGATGTCATAATTGATTTCGACATCTTTTCAAAACTGTGAAATTGATGCTTCTGAATTCACGAATGGCACAGACATCATCTACGACAGTAATTTTAAAACCGATAATGTAAATTGTGACATCACTGATGATGTCATAATTGATTTTAACCATCTTTTCAAAACTGTAAAATTGACGCTTCTGTACTCACGGATGGCACAGACATCATCTACGACAGTAATTTTAAAACCGATTATGTCAATTGTGACATCACTGATGATGTCATAATTGATTTTGACCATCTTTTCAAATCTGTAAATTTGACGATTCTGAACTCACGGATGGCACAGACATCATCTACGACAGTAATTTTAAAACCGATTATGTCAATTGTGACATCACTGATGATGTCATAATTGATTTCGACCATCTTTTCAAAACTGTAAATTTGACGATTCTGAACTCACGGATGGCACGGACATCATCTACGACAGTAATTTTAAAACCGATTATGGCAATTGTGACATCACTGATGATGTCATAATTGATTTAGACATTTTTTCAAAACTGTGAAATTGATGCTTCTTAATTCACGAATGGCACGGACATCATCTACGACAGTTATTTTAAAACCGATAATGTCAATTGTGACATCACTAATGATGTCATAATTGATTTTAACCATCTTTTCAAAACTGTAAAATTGACGCTTCTGAACTCACGGATGGCACGGACATCATCTACGACAGTAATTTTAAAACCGATAATGTCAATTGTGACATCACTGATGATGTCATAATTGATTTTAACCATCTTTTCAAAACTGTAAATTTGACGATTCTGAACTCACGGATGGCACGGACATCATCTACGACAGTAATTTTAAAATCGATAATGTCAATTGTGACATCACTGATGATGTCATAATTGATTTTGACCATCTTTTCAAATCTGTAAATTTGACGATTCTGAACTCATGGATGGCACAGACATCATCTACGACAGTAATTTTTAAACCGATTATGTCAATTGTGACATCACTGATGATGTCATAATTGATTTTGACCATCTTTTCAAATCTGTAAATTTGACGATTCTAAACTCACGGATGGCACAGACATCATCTACGACAGTAATTTTAAAACCGATTATGTCAATTGTGACATCACTGATGATGTCATAATTGATTTCGACCATCTTTTCAAAACTGTAAATTTGACGATTCTGAACTCACTGATGGCACGGACATCATCTACGACAGTAATTTTAAAACCGATTATGGCAATTGTGACATCACTGATGATGTCATAATTGATTTCGACCATCTTTTCAAAACTGTAAAATTGATGCTTCTGAACTCACGAATGGCATGGACATCATCTATGACAGTAATTTTAAAACCGATAATGTCAATTGTGACATCAATGATGATGTCATAATTGATTTTGACATCTTTTCAAAACTGTAAAATTGATGCTTTTGAACTCACGGATGGCACGGACATCATCTACGACAGTAATTTTAAAACCGATAATGTCAATTGTGACATCACTGATGATGTCATTATTGATTTCGACATCTTTTCAAAACTGTAAAATTGATGCTTCTGAACTCACGAATGGCACGGACATCATCTACGACAGTAATTTTAAAACCGATAATGTCAATTGTGACATCACTGATGATGTCATAATTGATTTTAACCATCTTTTCAAAACTGTAAATTTGACGATTCTGAACTCACGGATGGCACGGACATCATCTACGACAGTAATTTTAAAACCGATTATGTCAATTCTGACATCACTGATGATGTCATAATTGATTTTGACCATCTTTTCAAAGCTGTAAAATTGACGCTTCTGAACTCACGGATGGCACAGACATCATCTACGACAGTAATTTTAAAACCGATTATGTAAATTGTGACATCACTGATGATGTCATAATTGATTTAGACATATTTTCAAAACTGTGAAATTGATGCTTCTGAACTCACGAATGGCACGGACATCATCTACGACAGTAATTTTAAAACCGATTATGTCAATTGTGACATCACTGATGATGTCATAATTGATTTTAACCATCTTTTCAAAACTGTAAAATTGACGCTTCTGAACTCACGGATGGCACAGACATCATCTACGACAGTAATTTTAAAACCGATTATGTCAATTGTGACATCACTGATGATGTCATAATTGATTTCGACCATCTTTTCAAAACTGTAAATTTGACGATTCTGAACTCACGGATGGCACGGACATCATCTACGACAGTAATTTTAAAACCGATTATGGCAATTGTGACATCACTGATGATGTCATAATTGATTTAGACATTTTTTCAAAACTGTGAAATTGATGCTTCTTAATTCACGAATGGCACGGACATCATCTACGACAGTTATTTTAAAACCGATAATGTCAATTGTGACATCACTAATGATGTCATAATTGATTTTAACCATCTTTTCAAAACTGTAAAATTGACGCTTCTGAACTCACGGATGGCACGGACATCATCTACGACAGTAATTTTAAAACCGATAATGTCAATTGTGACATCACTGATGATGTCATAATTGATTTTAACCATCTTTTCAAAACTGTAAATTTGACGATTCTGAACTCACGGATGGCACGGACATCATCTACGACAGTAATTTTAAAATCGATAATGTCAATTGTGACATCACTGATGATGTCATAATTGATTTTGACCATCTTTTCAAATCTGTAAATTTGACGATTCTGAACTCATGGATGGCACAGACATCATCTACGACAGTAATTTTTAAACCGATTATGTCAATTGTGACATCACTGATGATGTCATAATTGATTTTGACCATCTTTTCAAATCTGTAAATTTGACGATTCTAAACTCACGGATGGCACAGACATCATCTACGACAGTAATTTTAAAACCGATTATGTCAATTGTGACATCACTGATGATGTCATAATTGATTTCGACCATCTTTTCAAAACTGTAAATTTGACGATTCTGAACTCACTGATGGCACGGACATCATCTACGACAGTAATTTTAAAACCGATTATGGCAATTGTGACATCACTGATGATGTCATAATTGATTTCGACCATCTTTTCAAAACTGTAAAATTGATGCTTCTGAACTCACGAATGGCATGGACATCATCTATGACAGTAATTTTAAAACCGATAATGTCAATTGTGACATCAATGATGATGTCATAATTGATTTTGACATCTTTTCAAAACTGTAAAATTGATGCTTCTGAACTCACGGATGGCACGGACATCATCTACGACAGTAATTTTAAAACCGATAATGTCAATTGTGACATCACTGATGATGTCATTATTGATTTCGACATCTTTTCAAAACTGTAAAATTGATGCTTCTGAACTCACGAATGGCACGGACATCATCTACGACAGTAATTTTAAAACCGATAATGTCAATTGTGACATCACTGATGATGTCATAATTGATTTTAACCATCTTTTCAAAACTGTAAATTTGACGATTCTGAACTCACGGATGGCACGGACATCATCTACGACAGTAATTTTAAAACCGATTATGTCAATTCTGACATCACTGATGATGTCATAATTGATTTTGACCATCTTTTCAAAGCTGTAAAATTGACGCTTCTGAACTCACGGATGGCACAGACATCATCTACGACAGTAATTTTAAAACCGATTATGTAAATTGTGACATCACTGATGATGTCATAATTGATTTAGACATATTTTCAAAACTGTGAAATTGATGCTTCTGAACTCACGAATGGCACGGACATCATCTACGACAGTAATTTTAAAACCGATTATGTCAATTGTGACATCACTGATGATGTCATAATTGATTTTAACCATCTTTTCAAATCTGTAAATTTGACGATTCTGAACTCACGGATGGCACGGACATCATCTACGACTGTAATTTTAAAACCGATAATGTCAATTGTGACATCACTGATGATGTCATAATTGATTTCGACATCAGTTCAAAACTGTGAAATTGATGCTTCTGAATTCACGAATGGCACAGACATCATCTACGACAGTAATTTTAAAACCGATAATGTCAATTGTGACATCACTGATGATGTCATAATTGATTTTAACCATCTTTTCAAAACTGTAAAATTGACGCTTCTGTACTCACGGATGGCACGGACATCATCTACGACAGTAATTTTAAAACCGATAATGTCAATTGTGACATCACTGATGATGTCATAATTGATTTTGACCATCTTTTCAAATCTGTAAATTTGACGATTCTGAACTCATGGATGGCACAGACATCATCTACGACAGTAATTTTAAAACCGATTATGTCAATTGTGACATCACTGATGATGTCATAATTGATTTTGACCATCTTTTCAAATCTGTAAATTTGACGATTCTGAACTCACGGATGGCACAGACATAATCTACGACAGTAATTTTAAAACCGATTATGTCAATTGTGACATCACTGATGATGTCATAATTGATTTCGACATCTTTTCAAAACTGTGAAATTGATGCTTCTGAACTCACAAATGGCACGGACATCATCTACGACAGTAATTTTAAAACCGATTATGTCAATTGTGACATCACTGATGATGTCATAATTGATTTCGACATCTTTTCAAAACTGTGAAATTGATGCTTCTTAATTCACGAATGGCACGGACATCATCTACGACAGTAATTTTAAAACCGATAATGTCAATTGTGACATCACTGATGATGTCATAATTGATTTTGACCATCTTTTCAAAACTGTAAAATTGACGCTTCTGAACTCACGGATGGCACGGACTTCATCTACGACAGTAATTTTAAAACCGATTATGTCAATTGTGACATCACTGATGATGTCATAATTGATTTTGACCATCTTTTCAAATCTGTAAATTTGACGATTCTGAACTCACGGATGGCACAGACATCATCTACGACAGTAATTTTAAAACCGATAATGTCAATTGTGACATCACTGATGATGTCATAATTGATTTTAACCATCTTTTCAAATCTGTAAATTTGACGATTCTGAACTCACGGATGGCACGGACATCATCTACGACTGTAATTTTAAAACCGATAATGTCAATTGTGACATCACTGATGATGTCATAATTGATTTCGACATCTTTTCAAAACTGTGAAATTGATGCTTCTGAATTCACGAATGGCACAGACATCATCTACGACAGTAATTTTAAAACCGATTATGTCAATTGTGACATCACTGATGATGTCATAATTGATTTTAACCATCTTTTCAAATCTGTAAATTTGACGATTCTGAACTCACGGATGGCACGGACATCATCTACGACTGTAATTTTAAAACCGATAATGTCAATTGTGACATCACTGATGATGTCATAATTGATTTCGACATCTTTTCAAAACTGTGAAATTGATGCTTCTGAACTCACAAATGGCACGGACATCATCTACGACAGTAATTTTAAAACCGATTATGTCAATTGTGACATCACTGATGATGTCATAATTGATTTCGACATCTTTTCAAAACTGTGAAATTGATGCTTCTTAATTCACGAATGGCACGGACATCATCTACGACAGTAATTTTAAAACCGATAATGTCAATTGTGACATCACTGATGATGTCATAATTGATTTTGACCATCTTTTCAAAACTGTAAAATTGACGCTTCTGAACTCACGGATGGCACGGACTTCATCTACGACAGTAATTTTAAAACCGATTATGTCAATTGTGACATCACTGATGATGTCATAATTGATTTTGACCATCTTTTCAAATCTGTAAATTTGACGATTCTGAACTCATGGATGGCACAGACATCATCTACGACAGTAATTTTAAAACCGATTATGTCAATTGTGACATCACTGATGATGTCATAATTGATTTTGACCATCTTTTCAAAACTGTAAAATTGACGCTTCTGAACTCACGGATGGCACGGACTTCATCTACGACAGTAATTTTAAAACCGATTATGTCAATTGTGACATCACTGATGATGTCATAATTGATTTTAACCATCTTTTCAAAACTGTAAATTTGACGATTCTGAACTCACGGATGGCACGGACATCATCTACGACAGTAATTTTAAAACCGATAATGTCAATTGTGACATTACTGATGATGTCATAATTGATTTTGACATCTTTTCAAAACTGTAAAATTGATGCTTCTGAACTCATGGATGGCACAGACATCATCTACGACAGTAATTTTAAAACCGATAATGTCAATTGTGACATCACTGATGATGTCATAATTGATTTCGACATCTTTTCAAAACTGTGAAATTGATGCTTCTGAATTCACGAATGGCACAGACATCATCTACAACAGTAATTTTAAAACCGATAATGTCAATTGTGACATCACTGATGATGTCATAATTGATTTTAACCATCTTTTCAAAACTGTAAAATTGACGCTTCTGTACTCACGGATGGCACGGACATCATCTACGACAGTAATTTTAAAACCGATAATGTCAATTGTGACATCACTGATGATGTCATAATTGATTTTGACCATCTTTTCAAATCTGTAAATTTGACGATTCTGAACTCATGGATGGCACAGACATCATCTACGACAGTAATTTGAAAACCGATTATGTCAATTGTGACATCACTGATGATGTCATAATTGATTTTGACCATCTTTTCAAATCTGTAAATTTGACGATTCTGAACTCACGGATGGCACAGACATCATCTACGACAGTAATTTTAAAACCGATAATGTCAATTGT
This sequence comes from Crinia signifera, assembly GCF_055691185.1. NCBI lineage: Eukaryota > Metazoa > Chordata > Amphibia > Anura > Myobatrachidae > Crinia > Crinia signifera. The sequence goes on along the minus strand of NC_139225.1, from coordinate 46,975,377 downwards.
GACATCACTGATGATGTCATAATTGATTTCGACATCTTTTCAAAACTGTGAAATTGATGCTTCTGAACTCACAAATGGCACGGACATCATCTACGACAGTAATTTTAAAACCGATTATGTCAATTGTGACATCACTGATGATGTCATAATTGATTTCGACATCTTTTCAAAACTGTGAAATTGATGCTTCTTAATACACGAATGGCACGGACATCATCTACGACAGTAATTTTAAAACCGATAATGTCAATTGTGACATCACTGATGATGTCATAATTGATTTCGACATCTTTTCAAAACTGTAAAATTGACGATTCTGAACTCACGGATGGCACAGACATCATCTACGACAGTAATTTTAAAACCGATTATGTCAATTCTGACATCACTGATGATGTCATAATTGATTTTGACCATCTTTTCAAAGCTGTAAAATTGACGCTTCTGAACTCACGGATGGCACAGACATCATCTACGACAGTAATTTTAAAACCGATTATGTAAATTGTGACATCACTGATGATGTCATAATTGATTTAGACATATTTTCAAAACTGTGAAATTGATGCTTCTGAACTCACGAATGGCACGGACATCATCTACGACAGTAATTTTAAAACCGATTATGTCAATTGTGACATCACTGATGATGTCATAATTGATTTTAACCATCTTTTCAAATCTGTAAATTTGACGATTCTGAACTCACGGATGGCACGGACATCATCTACGACTGTAATTTTAAAACCGATAATGTCAATTGTGACATCACTGATGATGTCATAATTGATTTCGACATCTTTTCAAAACTGTGAAATTGATGCTTCTGAATTCACGAATGGCACAGACATCATCTACGACAGTAATTTTAAAACCGATAATGTCAATTGTGACATCACTGATGATGTCATAATTGATTTTAACCATCTTTTCAAAACTGTAAAATTGACGCTTCTGTACTCACGGATGGCACGGACATCATCTACGACAGTAATTTTAAAACCGATAATGTCAATTGTGACATCACTGATGATGTCATAATTGATTTTGACCATCTTTTCAAATCTGTAAATTTGACGATTCTGAACTCATGGATGGCACAGACATCATCTACGACAGTAATTTTAAAACCGATTATGTCAATTGTGACATCACTGATGATGTCATAATTGATTTCGACATCTTTTCAAAACTGTGAAATTGATGCTTCTGAACTCACAAATGGCACGGACATCATCTACGACAGTAATTTTAAAACCGATTATGTCAATTGTGACATCACTGATGATGTCATAATTGATTTCGACATCTTTTCAAAACTGTGAAATTGATGCTTCTTAATTCACGAATGGCACGGACATCATCTACGACAGTAATTTTAAAACCGATAATGTCAATTGTGACATCACTGATGATGTCATAATTGATTTTGACCATCTTTTCAAAACTGTAAAATTGACGCTTCTGAACTCACGGATGGCACGGACTTCATCTACGACAGTAATTTTAAAACCGATTATGTCAATTGTGACATCACTGATGATGTCATAATTGATTTTGACCATCTTTTCAAATCTGTAAATTTGACGATTCTGAACTCACGGATGGCACAGACATCATCTACGACAGTAATTTTAAAACCGATAATGTCAATTGTGACATCACTGATGATGTCATAATTGATTTTAACCATCTTTTCAAATCTGTAAATTTGACGATTCTGAACTCACGGATGGCACGGACATCATCTACGACTGTAATTTTAAAACCGATAATGTCAATTGTGACATCACTGATGATGTCATAATTGATTTTAACCATCTTTTCAAAACTGTAAATTTGACGATTCTGAACTCACGGATGGCACGGACATCATCTACGACAGTAATTTTAAAACCGATTATGTCAATTGTGACATCACTGATGATGTCATAATTGATTTCGACATCTTTTCAAAACTGTGAAATTGATGCTTCTGAATTCACGAATGGCACAGACATCATCTACGACAGTAATTTTAAAACCGATAATGTCAATTGTGACATCACTGATGATGTCATAATTGATTTTAACCATCTTTTCAAAACTGTAAAATTGACGCTTCTGTACTCACGGATGGCACGGACATCATCTACGACAGTAATTTTAAAACCGATAATGTCAATTGTGACATCACTGATGATGTCATAATTGATTTTGACCATCTTTTCAAATCTGTAAATTTGACGATTCTGAACTCATGGATGGCACAGACATCATCTACGACAGTAATTTTAAAACCGATTATGTCAATTGTGACATCACTGATGATGTCATAATTGATTTTGACCATCTTTTCAAATCTGTAAATTTGACGATTCTGAACTCACGGATGGCACAGACATCATCTACGACAGTAATTTTAAAACCGATTATGTCAATTGTGACATCACTGATGATGTCATAATTGATTTCGACCATCTTTTCAAAACTGTAAATTTGACGATTCTGAACTCACGGATGGCACGGACATCATCTACGACAGTAATTTTAAAACCGATTATGGCAATTGTGACATCACTGATGATGTCATAATTGATTTAGACATTTTTTCAAAACTGTGAAATTGATGCTTCTTAATTCACGAATGGCACGGACATCATCTACGACAGTTATTTTAAAACCGATAATGTCAATTGTGACATCACTGATGATGTCATAATTGATTTTAACCATCTTTTCAAAACTGTAAAATTGACGCTTCTGAACTCACGGATGGCACGGACATCATCTACGACAGTAATTTTAAAACCGATAATGTCAATTGTGACATCACTGATGATGTCATAATTGATTTTAACCATCTTTTCAAAACTGTAAATTTGACGATTCTGAACTCACGGATGGCACGGACATCATCTACGACAGTAATTTTAAAACCGATAATGTCAATTGTGACATCACTGATGATGTCATAATTGATTTTGACCATCTTTTCAAATCTGTAAATTTGACGATTCTGAACTCATGGATGGCACAGACATCATCTACGACAGTAATTTTTAAACCGATTATGTCAATTGTGACATCACTGATGATGTCATAATTGATTTTGACCATCTTTTCAAATCTGTAAATTTGACGATTCTAAACTCACGGATGGCACAGACATCATCTACGACAGTAATTTTAAAACCGATTATGTCAATTGTGACATCACTGATGATGTCATAATTGATTTTAACCATCTTTTCAAATCTGTAAATTTGACGATTCTGAACTCACGGATGGCACGGACATCATCTACGACTGTAATTTTAAAACCGATAATGTCAATTGTGACATCACTGATGATGTCATAATTGATTTCGACATCTTTTCAAAACTGTGAAATTGATGCTTCTGAATTCACGAATGGCACAGACATCATCTACGACAGTAATTTTAAAACCGATTATGTCAATTGTGACATCACTGATGATGTCATAATTGATTTTAACCATCTTTTCAAATCTGTAAATTTGACGATTCTGAACTCACGGATGGCACGGACATCATCTACGACTGTAATTTTAAAACCGATAATGTCAATTGTGACATCACTGATGATGTCATAATTGATTTCGACATCTTTTCAAAACTGTGAAATTGATGCTTCTGAACTCACAAATGGCACGGACATCATCTACGACAGTAATTTTAAAACCGATTATGTCAATTGTGACATCACTGATGATGTCATAATTGATTTCGACATCTTTTCAAAACTGTGAAATTGATGCTTCTTAATTCACGAATGGCACGGACATCATCTACGACAGTAATTTTAAAACCGATAATGTCAATTGTGACATCACTGATGATGTCATAATTGATTTTGACCATCTTTTCAAAACTGTAAAATTGACGCTTCTGAACTCACGGATGGCACGGACTTCATCTACGACAGTAATTTTAAAACCGATTATGTCAATTGTGACATCACTGATGATGTCATAATTGATTTTGACCATCTTTTCAAATCTGTAAATTTGACGATTCTGAACTCATGGATGGCACAGACATCATCTACGACAGTAATTTTAAAACCGATTATGTCAATTGTGACATCACTGATGATGTCATAATTGATTTTGACCATCTTTTCAAATCTGTAAATTTGACGATTCTGAACTCACGGATGGCACAGACATCATCTACGACAGTAATTTTAAAACCGATAATGTCAATTGTGACATCACTGATGATGTCATAATTGATTTTAACCATCTTTTCAAATCTGTAAATTTGACGATTCTGAACTCACGGATGGCACGGACATCATCTACGACTGTAATTTTAAAACCGATAATGTCAATTGTGACATCACTGATGATGTCATAATTGGTTATCGACATCTTTTCAAAACTGTGAAATTGATGCTTCTGAATTCACGAATGGCACAGACATCATCTACAACAGTAATTTTAAAACCGATAATGTCAATTGTGACATCACTGATGATGTCATAATTGATTTTAACCATCTTTTCAAAACTGTAAAATTGACGCTTCTGTACTCACGGATGGCACGGACATCATCTACGACAGTAATTTTAAAACCGATAATGTCAATTGTGACATCACTGATGATGTCATAATTGATTTTGACCATCTTTTCAAATCTGTAAATTTGACGATTCTGAACTCATGGATGGCACAGACATCATCTACGACAGTAATTTGAAAACCGATTATGTCAATTGTGACATCACTGATGATGTCATAATTGATTTTGACCATCTTTTCAAATCTGTAAATTTGACGATTCTGAACTCACGGATGGCACAGACATCATCTACGACAGTAATTTTAAAACCGATAATGTCAATTGTGACATCACTGATGATGTCATAATTGATTTCGACATCTTTTCAAAACTGTGAAATTGATGCTTCTGAACTCACAAATGGCACGGACATCATCTACGACAGTAATTTTAAAACCGATTATGTCAATTGTGACATCACTGATGATGTCATAATTGATTTCGACATCTTTTCAAAACTGTGAAATTGATGCTTCTTAATACACGAATGGCACGGACATCATCTACGACAGTAATTTTAAAACCGATAATGTCAATTGTGACATCACTGATGATGTCATAATTGATTTTGACCATCTTTTCAAAACTGTAAAATTGACGCTTCTGAACTCACGGATGGCACGGACTTCATCTACGACAGTAATTTTAAAACCGATTATGTCAATTGTGACATCACTGATGATGTCATAATTGATTTTGACCATCTTTTCAAATCTGTAAATTTGACGATTCTGAACTCATGGATGGCACAGACATCATCTACGACAGTAATTTTAAAACCGATAATGTCAATTGTGACATCACTGATGATGTCATAATTGATTTTAACCATCTTTTCAAATCTGTAAATTTGACGATTCTGAACTCACGGATGGCACGGACATCATCTACGACAGTAATTTTAAAACCGATTATGTCAATTGTGACATCACTGATGATGTCATAATTGATTTCGACATCTTTTCAAAACTGTGAAATTGATGCTTCTGAATTCACGAATGGCACAGACATCATCTACGACAGTAATTTTTAAAACCGATAATGTCAATTGTGACATCACTGATGATGTCATAATTGATTTTAACCATCTTTTCAAAACTGTAAAATTGACGCTTCTGTACTCACGGATGGCACGGACATCATCTACGACAGTAATTTTAAAACCGATAATGTCAATTGTGACATCACTGATGATGTCATAATTGATTTTGACCATCTTTTCAAATCTGTAAATTTGACGATTCTGAACTCATGGATGGCACAGACATCATCTACGACAGTAATTTTAAAACCGATAATGTCAATTGTGACATCACTGATGATGTCATAATTGATTTTAACCATCTTTTCAAATCTGTAAATTTGACGATTCTGAACTCACGGATGGCACGGACATCATCTACGACAGTAATTTTAAAACCGATTATGTCAATTGTGACATCACTGATGATGTCATAATTGATTTCGACATCTTTTCAAAACTGTGAAATTGATGCTTCTGAATTCACGAATGGCACAGACATCATCTACGACAGTAATTTTAAAACCGATAATGTAAATTGTGACATCACTGATGATGTCATAATTGATTTTAACCATCTTTTCAAAACTGTAAAATTGACGCTTCTGTACTCACGGATGGCACAGACATCATCTACGACAGTAATTTTAAAACCGATTATGTCAATTGTGACATCACTGATGATGTCATAATTGATTTTGACCATCTTTTCAAATCTGTAAATTTGACGATTCTGAACTCACGGATGGCACGGACATCATCTACGACAGTAATTTTAAAACCGATTATGGCAATTGTGACATCACTGATGATGTCATAATTGATTTAGACATTTTTTCAAAACTGTGAAATTGATGCTTCTTAATTCACGAATGGCACGGACATCATCTACGACAGTTATTTTAAAACCGATAATGTCAATTGTGACATCACTGATGATGTCATAATTGATTTTAACCATCTTTTCAAAACTGTAAAATTGACGCTTCTGAACTCACGGATGGCACGGACATCATCTACGACAGTAATTTTAAAACCGATAATGTCAATTGTGACATCACTGATGATGTCATAATTGATTTTGACCATCTTTTCAAATCTGTAAATTTGACGATTCTGAACTCATGGATGGCACAGACATCATCTACGACAGTAATTTTTAAACCGATTATGTCAATTGTGACATCACTGATGATGTCATAATTGATTTTGACCATCTTTTCAAATCTGTAAATTTGACGATTCTAAACTCACGGATGGCACAGACATCATCTACGACAGTAATTTTAAAACCGATTATGTCAATTGTGACATCACTGATGATGTCATAATTGATTTCGACCATCTTTTCAAAACTGTAAATTTGACGATTCTGAACTCACTGATGGCACGGACATCATCTACGACAGTAATTTTAAAACCGATTATGGCAATTGTGACATCACTGATGATGTCATAATTGATTTCGACCATCTTTTCAAAACTGTAAAATTGATGCTTCTGAACTCACGAATGGCATGGACATCATCTATGACAGTAATTTTAAAACCGATAATGTCAATTGTGACATCAATGATGATGTCATAATTGATTTTGACATCTTTTCAAAACTGTAAAATTGATGCTTCTGAACTCACGGATGGCACGGACATCATCTACGACAGTAATTTTAAAACCGATAATGTCAATTGTGACATCACTGATGATGTCATTATTGTTTTCGACATCTTTTCAAAACTGTAAAATTGATGCTTCTGAACTCACGAATGGCACGGACATCATCTACGACAGTAATTTTAAAACCGATAATGTCAATTGTGACATCACTGATGATGTCATAATTGATTTTAACCATCTTTTCAAAACTGTAAATTTGACGATTCTGAACTCACGGATGGCACGGACATCATCTACGACAGTAATTTTAAAACCGATTATGTCAATTCTGACATCACTGATGATGTCATAATTGATTTTGACCATCTTTTCAAAGCTGTAAAATTGACGCTTCTGAACTCACGGATGGCACAGACATCATCTACGACAGTAATTTTAAAACCGATTATGTAAATTGTGACATCACTGATGATGTCATAATTGATTTAGACATATTTTCAAAACTGTGAAATTGATGCTTCTGAACTCACGAATGGCACGGACATCATCTACGACAGTAATTTTAAAACCGATTATATCAATTGTGACATCACTGATGATGTCATAATTGATTTTAACCATCTTTTCAAAACTGTAAAATTGACGCTTCTGAACTCACGGATGGCACAGACATCATCTACGACAGTAATTTTAAAATCGATTATGTCAAATATGACATCACTGATGATGTCATAATTGATTTAGACATATTTTCAAAACTGTGAAATTGATGCTTCTTAATTCACGAATGGCACGGACATCATCTACGACAGTAATTTTAAAACCGATAATGTCAATTGTGACATCACTGATGATGTCATAATTGATTTTAACCATCTTTTCAAATCTGTAAATTTGACGATTCTAAACTCACGGATGGCACAGACATCATCTACGACAGTAATTTTAAAACCGATTATGTCAATTGTGACATCACTGATGATGTCATAATTGATTTCGACCATCTTTTCAAAACTGTAAATTTGACGATTCTGAACTCACTGATGGCACGGACATCATCTACGACAGTAATTTTAAAACCGATTATGGCAATTGTGACATCACTGATGATGTCATAATTGATTTCGACCATCTTTTCAAAACTGTAAAATTGATGCTTCTGAACTCACGAATGGCATGGACATCATCTATGACAGTAATTTTAAAACCGATAATGTCAATTGTGACATCACTGATGATGTCATAATTGATTTTGACATCTTTTCAAAACTGTAAAATTGATGCTTCTGAACTCACGGATGGCACGGACATCATCTACGACAGTAATTTTAAAACCGATAATGTCAATTGTGACATCACTGATGATGTCATTATTGATTTCGACATCTTTTCAAAACTGTAAAATTGATGCTTCTGAACTCACGAATGGCACGGACATCATCTACGACAGTAATTTTTAAACCGATAATGTCAATTGTGACATCACTGATGATGTCATAATTGATTTTAACCATCTTTTCAAAACTGTAAATTTGACGATTCTGAACTCACGGATGGCACGGACATCATCTACGACAGTAATTTTAAAACCGATTATGTCAATTCTGACATCACTGATGATGTCATAATTGATTTTGACCATCTTTTCAAAGCTGTAAAATTGACGCTTCTGAACTCACGGATGGCACAGACATCATCTACGACAGTAATTTTAAAACCGATTATGTAAATTGTGACATCACTGATGATGTCATAATTGATTTAGACATATTTTCAAAACTGTGAAATTGATGCTTCTGAACTCACGAATGGCACGGACATCATCTACGACAGTAATTTTAAAACCGATTATGTCAATTGTGACATCACTGATGATGTCATAATTGATTTTAACCATTTTTCAAAACTGTAAAATTGACGCTTCTGAACTCACGGATGGCACAGACATCATCTACGACAGTAATTTTAAAATCGATTATGTCAAATGTGACATCACTGATGATGTCATAATTGATTTAGACATATTTTCAAAACTGTGAAATTGATGCTTCTTAATTCACGAATGGCACGGACATCATCTACGACAGTAATTTTAAAACCGATAATGTCAATTGTGACATCACTGATGATGTCATAATTGATTTTAACCATCTTTTCAAAACTGTAAAATTGACGCTTCTGAACTCACGGATGGCACGGACATCATCTACGACAGTAATTTTAAAACCGATAATGTCAATTGTGACATCACTGATGATGTCATAATTGATTTTAACCATCTTTTCAAAACTGTAAATTTGACGATTCTGAACTCACGGATGGCACGGACATCATCTACGACAGTAATTTTAAAACCGATAATGTCAATTGTGACATCACTGATGATGTCATAATTGATTTTGACCATCTTTTTTAAAACTGTAAAATTGACGCTTCTGAACTCACGGATGGCACAGACATCATCTACGACAGTAATTTTAAAACCGATTATGTCAATTGTGACATCACTGATGATGTCATAATTGATTTCGACATCTTTTCAAAACTGTGAAATTGATGCTTCTGAACTCACGAATGGCACGGACATCATCTACGACAGTAATTTTAAAACCGATTATGTCAATTGTGACATCACTGATGATGTCATAATTGATTTCGACATCTTTTCAAAACTGTGAAATTGATGCTTCTTAATTCACGAATGGCACGGACATCATCTACGACAGTAATTTTAAAACCGATAATGTCAATTGTGACATCACTGATGATGTCATAATTGATTTAGACATATTTTCAAAACTGTGAAATTGATGCTTCTGAACTCACGAATGGCACGGACATCATCTACGACAGTAATTTTAAAACCGATTATGTCAATTGTGACATCACTGATGATGTCATAATTGATTTCGACCATCTTTTCAAAACTGTAAATTTGACGATTCTGAACTCACGGATGGCACGAACATCATCTACGACAGTAATTTTAAAACCGATTATGGCAATTGTGACATCACTGATGATGTCATAATTGATTTAGACATTTTTTCAAAACTGTGAAATTGATGCTTCTTAATTCACGAATGGCACGGACATCATCTACGACAGTTATTTTAAAACCGATAATGTCAATTGTGACATCACTGATGATGTCATAATTGATTTTAACCATCTTTTCAAAACTGTAAAATTGACGCTTCTGAACTCACGGATGGCACGGACATCATCTACGACAGTAATTTTCAAACCGATAATGTCAATTGTGACATCACTGATGATGTCATAATTTATTTTGACCATCTTTTCAAATCTGTAAATTTGACGATTCTGAACTCATGGATGGCACAGACATCATCTACGAGAGTAATTTTTAAACCGATTATGTCAATTGTGACATCACTGATGATGTCATAATTGATTTTGACCATCTTTTCAAATCTGTAAATTTGACGATTCTAAACTCACGGATGGCACAGACATCATCTACGAGAGTAATTTTAAAACCGATTATGTCAATTGTGACATCACTGATGATGTCATAATTGATTTTGACCATCTTTTTTAAAACTGTAAAATTGACGCTTCTGAACTCACGGATGGCACAGACATCATCTACGACAGTAATTTTAAAACCGATTATGTCAATTGTGACATCACTGATGATGTCATAATTGATTTCGACATCTTTTCAAAACTGTGAAATTGATGCTTCTGAACTCACGAATGGCACGGACATCATCTACGACAGTAATTTTAAAACCGATTATGTCAATTGTGACATCACTGATGATGTCATAATTGATTTCGACATCTTTTCAAAACTGTGAAATTGATGCTTCTTAATTCACGAATGGCACGGACATCATCTACGACAGTAATTTTAAAACCGATAATGTCAATTGTGACATCACTGATGATGTCATAATTGATTTAGACATATTTTCAAAACTGTGAAATTGATGCTTCTGAACTCACGAATGGCACGGACATCATCTACGACAGTAATTTTAAAACCGATTATGTCAATTGTGACATCACTGATGATGTCATAATTGATTTCGACCATCTTTTCAAAACTGTAAATTTTACGATTCTGAACTCACGGATGGCACGGACATCATCTACGACAGTAATTTTAAAACCGATTATGGCAATTGTGACATCACAGATGATGTCATAATTGATTTAGACATTTTTTCAAAACTGTGAAATTGATGCTTCTTAATTCACGAATGGCATAGACATCATCTACGACAGTTATTTTAAAACCGATAATGTCAATTGTGACATCACTGATGATGTCATAATTGATTTTAACCATCTTTTCAAAACTGTAAAATTGACGCTTCTGAACTCACGGATGGCACGGACATCATCTACGACAGTAATTTTCAAACCGATAATGTCAATTGTGACATCACTGATGATGTCATAATTGATTTTGACCATCTTTTCAAATCTGTAAATTTGACGATTCTGAACTCATGGATGGCACAGACATCATCTACGACAGTAATTTTTAAACCGATTATGTCAATTGTGACATCACTGATGATGTCATAATTGATTTTGACCATCTTTTCAAATCTGTAAATTTGACGATTCTAAACTCACGGATGGCACAGACATCATCTACGACAGTAATTTTAAAACCGATTATGTCAATTGTGACATCACTGATGATGTCATAATTGATTTCGACCATCTTTTCAAAACTGTAAATTTGACGATTCTGAACTCACTGATGGCACGGACATCATCTACGACAGTAATTTTAAAACCGATTATGGCAATTGTGACATCACTGATGATGTCATAATTGATTTCGACCATCTTTTCAAAACTGTAAAATTGATGCTTCTGAACTCACGAATGGCATGGACATCATCTATGACAGTAATTTTAAAACCGATAATGTCAATTGTGACATCACTGATGATGTCATAATTGATTTTGACATCTTTTCAAAACTGTAAAATTGATGCTTCTGAACTCACGGATGGCACGGACATCATCTACGACAGTAATTTTAAAACCGATAATGTCAATTGTGACATCACTGATGATGTCATTATTGATTTCGACATCTTTTCAAAACTGTAAAATTGATGCTTCTGAACTCACGAATGGCACGGACATCATCTACGACAGTAATTTTAAAACCGATAATGTCAATTGTGACATCACTGATGATGTCATAATTGATTTTAACCATCTTTTCAAAACTGTAAATTTGACGATTCTGAACTCACGGATGGCACGGACATCATCTACGACAGTAATTTTAAAACCGATTATGTCAATTCTGACATCACTGATGATGTCATAATTGATTTTGACCATCTTTTCAAAGCTGTAAAATTGACGCTTCTGAACTCACGGATGGCACAGACATCATCTACGACAGTAATTTTAAAACCGATTATGTAAATTGTGACATCACTGATGATGTCATAATTGATTTAGACATATTTTCAAAACTGTGAAATTGATGCTTCTGAACTCACGAATGGCACGGACATCATCTACGACAGTAATTTTAAAACCGATAATGTCAATTGTGACATCACTGATGATGTCATAATTGATTTTGACATCTTTTCAAAACTGTAAAATTGATGCTTCTGAACTCACGGATGGCACGGACATCATCTACGACAGTAATTTTAAAACCGATAATGTCAATTGTGACATCACTGATGATGTCATTATTGATTTCGACATCTTTTCAAAACTGTAAAATTGATGCTTCTGAACTCACGAATGTCACGGACATCATCTACGACAGTAATTTTAAAACCGATAATGTCAATTGTGACATCACTGATGATGTCATAATTGATTTTAACCATCTTTTCAAAACTGTAAATTTGACGATTCTGAACTCACGGATGGCACGGACATCATCTACGACAGTAATTTTAAAACCGATTATGTCAATTCTGACATCACTGATGATGTCATAATTGATTTTGACCATCTTTTCAAAGCTGTAAAATTGACGCTTCTGAACTCACGGATGGCACAGACATCATCTACGACAGTAATTTTAAAACCGATTATGTAAATTGTGACATCACTGATGATGTCATAATTGATTTAGACATATTTTCAAAACTGTGAAATTGATGCTTCTGAACTCACGAATGGCACGGACATCATCTACGACAGTAATTTTAAAACCGATTATGTCAATTGTGACATCACTGATGATGTCATAATTGATTTTAACCATCTTTTCAAAACTGTAAAATTGACGCTTCTGAACTCACGGATGGCACAGACATCATCTACGACAGTAATTTTAAAATCGATTATGTCAAATGTGATATCACTGATGATGTCATAATTGATTTAGACATATTTTCAAAACTGTGAAATTGATGCTTCTTAATTCACGAATGGCACGGACATCATCTACGACAGTAATTTTAAAACCGATAATGTCAATTGTGACATCACTGATGATGTCATAATTGATTTTAACCATCTTTTCAAAACTGTAAATTTGACGATTCTGAACTCACGGATGGCACGGACATCATCTACGACAGTAATTTTAAAACCGATAATGTCAATTGTGACATCACTGATGATGTCATAATTGATTTTGACCATCTTTTTTAAAACTGTAAAATTGACGCTTCTGAACTCACGGATGGCACAGACATCATCTACGACAGTAATTTTAAAACCGATTATGTCAATTGTGACATCACTGATGATGTCATAATTGATTTCGACATCTTTTCAAAACTGTGAAATTGATGCTTCTGAACTCACGAATGGCACGGACATCATCTACGACAGTAATTTTAAAACCGATAATGTCAATTGTGACATCACTGATGATGTCATAATTGATTTAGACATATTTTCAAAACTGTGAAATTGATGCTTCTGAACTCACGAATGGCACGGACATCATCTACGACAGTAATTTTAAAACCGATTATGTCAATTGTGACATCACTGATGATGTCATAATTGATTTCGACCATCTTTTCAAAACTGTAAATTTGACGATTCTGAACTCACGGATGGCACGGACATCATCTACGACAGTAATTTTAAAACCGATTATGGCAATTGTGACATCACTGATGATGTCATAATTGATTTAGACATTTTTTCAAAACTGTGAAATTGATGCTTCTTAATTCACGAATGGCACGGACATCATCTACGACAGTTATTTTAAAACCGATAATGTCAATTGTGACATCACTGATGATGTCATAATTGATTTTAACCATCTTTTCAAAACTGTAAAATTGACGCTTCTGAACTCACGGATGGCACGGACATCATCTACGACAGTAATTTTCAAACCGATAATGTCAATTGTGACATCACTGATGATGTCATAATTTATTTTGACCATCTTTTCAAATCTGTAAATTTGACGATTCTGAACTCATGGATGGCACAGACATCATCTACGAGAGTAATTTTTAAACCGATTATGTCAATTGTGACATCACTGATGATGTCATAATTGATTTTGACCATCTTTTCAAATCTGTAAATTTGACGATTCTAAACTCACGGATGGCACAGACATCATCTACGACAGTAATTTTAAAACCGATTATGTCAATTGTGACATCACTGATGATGTCATAATTGATTTTGACCATCTTTTTTAAAACTGTAAAATTGACGCTTCTGAACTCACGGATGGCACAGACATCATCTACGACAGTAATTTTAAAACCGATTATGTAAATTGTGACATCACTGATGATGTCATAATTGATTTCGACATCTTTTCAAAACTGTGAAATTGATGCTTCTGAACTCACGAATGGCACGGAACTCATCTACGACAGCAATTTTAAAACCGATTATGTCAATTGTGACATCACTGATGATGTCATAATTGATTTCGACATCTTTTCAAAACTGTGAAATTGATGCTTCTTAATTCACGAATGGCACGGACATCATCTACGACAGTAATTTTAAAACCGATAATGTCAATTGTGACATCACTGATGATGTCATAATTGATTTTGACCATCTTTTCAAAACTGTAAAATTGACGCTTCTGAACTCACGGATGGCATGGACTTCATCTACGACAGTAATTTTAAAACCGATTATGTCAATTGTGACATCACTGATGATGTCATAATTGATTTTGACCATCTTTTCAAATCTGTAAATTTGACGATTCTGAACTCACGGATGGCACAGACATCATCTACGACAGTAATTTTAAAACCGATTATGTCAATTGTGACATCACTGATGATGTCATAATTGATTTTAACCATCTTTTCAAAACTGTAAAATTGACGCTTCTGAACTCACGGATGGCACAGACATCATCTACGACAGTAATTTTAAAATCGATTATGTCAAATATGACATCACTGATGATGTCATAATTGATTTAGACATATTTTCAAAACTGTGAAATTGATGCTTCTTAATTCACGAATGGCACGGACATCATCTACGACAGTAATTTTAAAACCGATAATGTCAATTGTGACATCACTGATGATGTCATAATTGATTTTAACCATCTTTTCAAATCTGTAAATTTGACGATTCTGAACTCATGGATGGCACAGACATCATCTACGACAGTAATTTTTAAACCGATTATGTCAATTGTGACATCACTGATGATGTCATAATTGATTTTGACCATCTTTTCAAATCTGTAAATTTGACGATTCTAAACTCACGGATGGCACAGACATCATCTACGACAGTAATTTTAAAACCGATAATGTCAATTGTGACATCACTGATGATGTCATAATTGATTTTAACCATCTTTTCAAAACTGTAAATTTGACGATTCTGAACTCACGGATGGCACGGACATCATCTACGACAGTAATTTTAAAAACGATTATGTCAATTCTGACATCACTGATGATGTCATAATTGATTTTGACCATCTTTTCAAAACTGTAAAATTGACGCTTCTGAACTCACGGATGGCACAGACATCATCTACGACAGTAATTTTAAAACCTATTATGTCAATTGTGACATCACTGATGATGTCATAATTGATTTAGACATATTTTCAAAACTGTGAAATTGATGCTTCTGAACTCACGAATGGCACGGACATCATCTACGACAGTAATTTTAAAACCGATTATGTCAATTGTGACATCACTGATGATGTCATAATTGATTTCGACATCTTTTCAAAACTGTGAAATTGATGCTTCTGAACTCACGAATGGCACGGACATCATCTACGACAGTAATTTTAAAACCGATTATGTCAATTGTGACATCACTGATGATGTCATAATTGATTTCGACATCTTTTCAAAACTGTGAAATTGATGCTTCTTAATTCACGAATGGCACGGACATCATCTACGACAGTAATTTTAAAACCGATAATGTCAATTGTGACATCACTGATGATGTCATAATTGATTTAGACATATTTTCAAAACTGTGAAATTGATGCTTCTGAACTCACGAATGGCACGGACATCATCTACGACAGTAATTTTAAAACCGATTATGTCAATTGTGACATCACTGATGATGTCATAATTGATTTTAACCATCCTTTCAAAACTGTAAAATTGACGCTTCTGAACTCACGGATGGCACAGACATCATCTACGACAGTAATTTTAAAACCGATTATGTCAATTGTGACATCACTGATGATGTCATAATTGATTTAGACATAGTTTCAAAACTGTGAAATTGATGCTTCTTAATTCACGAATGGCACGGACATCATCTACGACAGTAATTTTAAAACCGATAATGTCAATTGTGACATCACTGATGATGTCATAATTGATTTTAACCATCTTTTCAAAACTGTAAAATTGACGCTTCTGAACTCACGGATGGCACGGACATCATCTACGACAGTAATTTTAAAACCGATTATGTCAATTGTGACATCACTGATGATGTCATAATTGATTTCGACATCTTTTCAAAACTGTGAAATTGATGCTTCTGAATTCACCAATGGCACAGACATCATCTACGACAGTAATTTTAAAACCGATTATGTCAATTGTGACATCACTGATGATGTCATAATTGATTTTGACCATCTTTTCAAATCTGTAAATTTGACGATTCTGAACTCACGGATGGCACAGACATCATCTACGACAGTAATTTTAAAACCGATGATGTCAATTGTGACATCACTGATGATGTCATAATTGATTTCGACCATCTTTTCAAAACTGTAAATTTGACGATTCTGAACTCACGGATGGCACGGACATCATCTACGACAGTAATTTTAAAACCGATTATGGCAATTGTGACATCACTGATGATGTCATAATTGATTTAGACATTTTTTCAAAACTGTGAAATTGATGCTTCTTAATTCACGAATGGCACGGACATCATCTACGACAGTTATTTTAAAACCGATAATGTCAATTGTGACATCACTGATGATGTCATAATTGATTTTAACCATCTTTTCAAAACTGTAAAATTGACGCTTCTGAACTCACGGATGGCACGGACATCATCTACGACAGTAATTTTAAAACCGATAATGTCAATTGTGACATCACTAATGATGTCATAATTGATTTTAACCATCTTTTCAAAACTGTAAATTTGACGATTCTGAACTCACGGATGGCACGGACATCATCTACGACAGTAATTTTAAAACCGATAATGTCAATTGTGACATCACTGATGATGTCATAATTGATTTTGACCATCTTTTCAAATCTGTAAATTTGACGATTCTGAACTCATGGATGGCACAGACATCATCTACGACAGTAATTTTTAAACCGATTATGTCAATTGTGACATCACTGATGATGTCATAATTGATTTTGACCATCTTTTCAAATCTGTAAATTTGACGATTCTAAACTCACGGATGGCACGGACATCATCTACGACTGTAATTTTAAAACCGATAATGTCAATTGTGACATCACTGATGATGTCATAATTGATTTTGACATCTTTTCAAAACTGTGAAATTGATGCTTCTGAATTCACGAATGGCACAGACATCATCTACGACAGTAATTTTAAAACCGATTATGTCAATTGTGACATCACTGATGATGTCATAATTGATTTTAACCATCTTTTCAAATCTGTAAATTTGACGATTCTGAACTCACGGATGGCACGGACATCATCTACGACTGTAATTTTAAAACCGATAATGTCAATTGTGACATCACTGATGATGTCATAATTGATTTCGACATCTTTTCAAAACTGTGAAATTGATGCTTCTGAACTCACAAATGGCACGGACATCATCTACGACAGTAATTTTAAAACCGATTATGTCAATTGTGACATCACTGATGATGTCATAATTGATTTCGACATCTTTTCAAAACTGTGAAATTGATGCTTCTTAATTCACGAATGGCACGGACATCATCTACGACAGTAATTTTAAAACCGATAATGTCAATTGTGACATCACTGATGATGTCATAATTGATTTTGACCATCTTTTCAAAACTGTAAAATTGACGCTTCTGAACTCACGGATGGCACGGACTTCATCTACGACAGTAATTTTAAAACCGATTATGTCAATTGTGACATCACTGATGATGTCATAATTGATTTTGACCATCTTTTCAAATCTGTAAATTTGACGATTCTGAACTCATGGATGGCACAGACATCATCTACGACAGTAATTTTAAAACCGATTATGTCAATTGTGACATCACTGATGATGTCATAATTGATTTTGACCATCTTTTCAAATCTGTAAATTTGACGATTCTGAACTCACGGATGGCACAGACATCATCTACGACAGTAATTTTAAAACCGATAATGTCAATTGTGACATCACTGATGATGTCATAATTGATTTTAACCATCTTTTCAAATCTGTAAATTTGACGATTCTGAACTCACGGATGGCACGGACATCATCTACGACTGTAATTTTAAAACCGATAATGTCAATTGTGACATCACTGATGATGTCATAATTGATTTCGACATCTTTTCAAAACTGTGAAATTGATGCTTCTGAATTCACGAATGGCACAGACATCATCTACAACAGTAATTTTAAAACCGATAATGTCAATTGTGACATCACTGATGATGTCATAATTGATTTTAACCATCTTTTCAAAACTGTAAAATTGACGCTTCTGTACTCACGGATGGCACGGACATCATCTACGACAGTAATTTTAAAACCGATAATGTCAATTGTGACATCACTGATGATGTCATAATTGATTTTGACCATCTTTTCAAATCTGTAAATTTGACGATTCTGAACTCATGGATGGCACAGACATCATCTACGACAGTAATTTGAAAACCGATTATGTCAATTGTGACATCACTGATGATGTCATAATTGATTTTGACCATCTTTTCAAATCTGTAAATTTGACGATTCTGAACTCACGGATGGCACAGACATCATCTACGACAGTAATTTTAAAACCGATAATGTCAATTGTGACATCACTGATGATGTCATAATTGATTTCGACATCTTTTCAAAACTGTGAAATTGATGCTTCTGAACTCACAAATGGCACGGACATCATCTACGACAGTAATTTTAAAACCGATTATGTCAATTGTGACATCACTGATGATGTCATAATTGATTTCGACATCTTTTCAAAACTGTGAAATTGATGCTTCTTAATACACGAATGGCACGGACATCATCTACGACAGTAATTTTAAAACCGATAATGTCAATTGTGACATCACTGATGATGTCATAATTGATTTTGACCATCTTTTCAAAACTGTAAAATTGACGCTTCTGAACTCACGGATGGCACGGACTTCATCTACGACAGTAATTTTAAAACCGATTATGTCAATTGTGACATCACTGATGATGTCATAATTGATTTTGACCATCTTTTCAAATCTGTAAATTTGACGATTCTGAACTCATGGATGGCACAGACATCATCTACGACAGTAATTTTAAAACCGATAATGTCAATTGTGACATCACTGATGATGTCATAATTGATTTTAACCATCTTTTCAAATCTGTAAATTTGACGATTCTGAACTCACGGATGGCACGGACATCATCTACGACAGTAATTTTAAAACCGATTATGTCAATTGTGACATCACTGATGATGTCATAATTGATTTCGACATCTTTTCAAAACTGTGAAATTGATGCTTCTGAATTCACGAATGGCACAGACATCATCTACGACAGTAATTTTTAAAACCGATAATGTCAATTGTGACATCACTGATGATGTCATAATTGATTTTAACCATCTTTTCAAAACTGTAAAATTGACGCTTCTGTACTCACGGATGGCACGGACATCATCTACGACAGTAATTTTAAAACCGATAATGTCAATTGTGACATCACTGATGATGTCATAATTGATTTTGACCATCTTTTCAAATCTGTAAATTTGACGATTCTGAACTCATGGATGGCACAGACATCATCTACGACAGTAATTTTAAAACCGATTATGTCAATTGTGACATCACTGATGATGTCATAATTGATTTTGACCATCTTTTCAAATCTGTAAATTTGACGATTCTGAACTCACGGATGGCACGGACATCATCTACGACAGTAATTTTAAAACCGATAATGTCAATTGTGACATCACTGATGATGTCATAATTGATTTTGACCATCTTTTCAAATCTGTAAATTTGACGATTCTGAACTCATGGATGGCACAGACATCATCTACGACAGTAATTTTAAAACCGATAATGTCAATTGTGACATCACTGATGATGTCATAATTGATTTTAACCATCTTTTCAAATCTGTAAATTTGACGATTCTGAACTCACGGATGGCACGGACATCATCTACGACAGTAATTTTAAAACCGATTATGTCAATTGTGACATCACTGATGATGTCATAATTGATTTCGACATCTTTTCAAAACTGTGAAATTGATGCTTCTGAATTCACGAATGGCACAGACATCATCTACGACAGTAATTTTAAAACCGATAATGTAAATTGTGACATCACTGATGATGTCATAATTGATTTTAACCATCTTTTCAAAACTGTAAAATTGACGCTTCTGTACTCACGGATGGCACAGACATCATCTACGACAGTAATTTTAAAACCGATTATGTCAATTGTGACATCACTGATGATGTCATAATTGATTTTGACCATCTTTTCAAATCTGTAAATTTGACGATTCTGAACTCACGGATGGCACGGACATCATCTACGACAGTAATTTTAAAACCGATTATGGCAATTGTGACATCACTGATGATGTCATAATTGATTTAGACATTTTTTCAAAACTGTGAAATTGATGCTTCTTAATTCACGAATGGCACGGACATCATCTACGACAGTTATTTTAAAACCGATAATGTCAATTGTGACATCACTGATGATGTCATAATTGATTTTAACCATCTTTTCAAAACTGTAAAATTGACGCTTCTGAACTCACGGATGGCACGGACATCATCTACGACAGTAATTTTAAAACCGATAATGTCAATTGTGACATCACTGATGATGTCATAATTGATTTTGACCATCTTTTCAAATCTGTAAATTTGACGATTCTGAACTCATGGATGGCACAGACATCATCTACGACAGTAATTTTTAAACCGATTATGTCAATTGTGACATCACTGATGATGTCATAATTGATTTTGACCATCTTTTCAAATCTGTAAATTTGACGATTCTAAACTCACGGATGGCACAGACATCATCTACGACAGTAATTTTAAAACCGATTATGTCAATTGTGACATCACTGATGATGTCATAATTGATTTCGACCATCTTTTCAAAACTGTAAATTTGACGATTCTGAACTCACTGATGGCACGGACATCATCTACGACAGTAATTTTAAAACCGATTATGGCAATTGTGACATCACTGATGATGTCATAATTGATTTCGACCATCTTTTCAAAACTGTAAAATTGATGCTTCTGAACTCACGAATGGCATGGACATCATCTATGACAGTAATTTTAAAACCGATAATGTCAATTGTGACATCAATGATGATGTCATAATTGATTTTGACATCTTTTCAAAACTGTAAAATTGATGCTTCTGAACTCACGGATGGCACGGACATCATCTACGACAGTAATTTTAAAACCGATAATGTCAATTGTGACATCACTGATGATGTCATTATTGTTTTCGACATCTTTTCAAAACTGTAAAATTGATGCTTCTGAACTCACGAATGGCACGGACATCATCTACGACAGTAATTTTAAAACCGATAATGTCAATTGTGACATCACTGATGATGTCATAATTGATTTTAACCATCTTTTCAAAACTGTAAATTTGACGATTCTGAACTCACGGATGGCACGGACATAATCTACGACAGTAATTTTAAAACCGATTATGTCAATTCTGACATCACTGATGATGTCATAATTGATTTTGACCATCTTTTCAAAGCTGTAAAATTGACGCTTCTGAACTCACGGATGGCACAGACATCATCTACGACAGTAATTTTAAAACCGATTATGTAAATTGTGACATCACTGATGATGTCATAATTGATTTAGACATATTTTCAAAACTGTGAAATTGATGCTTCTGAACTCACGAATGGCACGGACATCATCTACGACAGTAATTTTAAAACCGATTATGTCAATTGTGACATCACTGATGATGTCATAATTGATTTTAACCATCTTTTCAAAACTGTAAAATTGACGCTTCTGAACTCACGGATGGCACAGACATCATCTACGACAGTAATTTTAAAATCGATTATGTCAAATATGACATCACTGATGATGTCATAATTGATTTAGACATATTTTCAAAACTGTGAAATTGATGCTTCTTAATTCACGAATGGCACGGACATCATCTACGACAGTAATTTTAAAACCGATAATGTCAATTGTGACATCACTGATGATGTCATAATTGATTTTAACCATCTTTTCAAATCTGTAAATTTGACGATTCTAAACTCACGGATGGCACAGACATCATCTACGACAGTAATTTTAAAACCGATTATGTCAATTGTGACATCACTGATGATGTCATAATTGATTTCGACCATCTTTTCAAAACTGTAAATTTGACGATTCTGAACTCACTGATGGCACGGACATCATCTACGACAGTAATTTTAAAACCGATTATGGCAATTGTGACATCACTGATGATGTCATAATTGATTTCGACCATCTTTTCAAAACTGTAAAATTGATGCTTCTGAACTCACGAATGGCATGGACATCATCTATGACAGTAATTTTAAAACCGATAATGTCAATTGTGACATCACTGATGATGTCATAATTGATTTTGACATCTTTTCAAAACTGTAAAATTGATGCTTCTGAACTCACGGATGGCACGGACATCATCTACGACAGTAATTTTAAAACCGATAATGTCAATTGTGACATCACTGATGATGTCATTATTGATTTCGACATCTTTTCAAAACTGTAAAATTGATGCTTCTGAACTCACGAATGGCACGGACATCATCTACGACAGTAATTTTTAAACCGATAATGTCAATTGTGACATCACTGATGATGTCATAATTGATTTTAACCATCTTTTCAAAACTGTAAATTTGACGATTCTGAACTCACGGATGGCACGGACATCATCTACGACAGTAATTTTAAAACCGATTATGTCAATTCTGACATCACTGATGATGTCATAATTGATTTTGACCATCTTTTCAAAGCTGTAAAATTGACGCTTCTGAACTCACGGATGGCACAGACATCATCTACGACAGTAATTTTAAAACCGATTATGTAAATTGTGACATCACTGATGATGTCATAATTGATTTAGACATATTTTCAAAACTGTGAAATTGATGCTTCTGAACTCACGAATGGCACGGACATCATCTACGACAGTAATTTTAAAACCGATTATGTCAATTGTGACATCACTGATGATGTCATAATTGATTTTAACCATTTTTCAAAACTGTAAAATTGACGCTTCTGAACTCACGGATGGCACAGACATCATCTACGACAGTAATTTTAAAATCGATTATGTCAAATGTGACATCACTGATGATGTCATAATTGATTTAGACATATTTTCAAAACTGTGAAATTGATGCTTCTTAATTCACGAATGGCACGGACATCATCTACGACAGTAATTTTAAAACCGATAATGTCAATTGTGACATCACTGATGATGTCATAATTGATTTTAACCATCTTTTCAAAACTGTAAAATTGACGCTTCTGAACTCACGGATGGCACGGACATCATCTACGACAGTAATTTTAAAACCGATAATGTCAATTGTGACATCACTGATGATGTCATAATTGATTTTAACCATCTTTTCAAAACTGTAAATTTGACGATTCTGAACTCACGGATGGCACGGACATCATCTACGACAGTAATTTTAAAACCGATAATGTCAATTGTGACATCACTGATGATGTCATAATTGATTTTGACCATCTTTTTTAAAACTGTAAAATTGACGCTTCTGAACTCACGGATGGCACAGACATCATCTACGACAGTAATTTTAAAACCGATTATGTCAATTGTGACATCACTGATGATGTCATAATTGATTTCGACATCTTTTCAAAACTGTGAAATTGATGCTTCTGAACTCACGAATGGCACGGACATCATCTACGACAGTAATTTTAAAACCGATTATGTCAATTGTGACATCACTGATGATGTCATAATTGATTTCGACATCTTTTCAAAACTGTGAAATTGATGCTTCTTAATTCACGAATGGCACGGACATCATCTACGACAGTAATTTTAAAACCGATAATGTCAATTGTGACATCACTGATGATGTCATAATTGATTTAGACATATTTTCAAAACTGTGAAATTGATGCTTCTGAACTCACGAATGGCACGGACATCATCTACGACAGTAATTTTAAAACCGATTATGTCAATTGTGACATCACTGATGATGTCATAATTGATTTCGACCATCTTTTCAAAACTGTAAATTTGACGATTCTGAACTCACGGATGGCACGAACATCATCTACGACAGTAATTTTAAAACCGATTATGGCAATTGTGACATCACTGATGATGTCATAATTGATTTAGACATTTTTTCAAAACTGTGAAATTGATGCTTCTTAATTCACGAATGGCACGGACATCATCTACGACAGTTATTTTAAAACCGATAATGTCAATTGTGACATCACTGATGATGTCATAATTGATTTTAACCATCTTTTCAAAACTGTAAAATTGACGCTTCTGAACTCACGGATGGCACGGACATCATCTACGACAGTAATTTTCAAACCGATAATGTCAATTGTGACATCACTGATGATGTCATAATTTATTTTGACCATCTTTTCAAATCTGTAAATTTGACGATTCTGAACTCATGGATGGCACAGACATCATCTACGAGAGTAATTTTTAAACCGATTATGTCAATTGTGACATCACTGATGATGTCATAATTGATTTTGACCATCTTTTCAAATCTGTAAATTTGACGATTCTAAACTCACGGATGGCACAGACATCATCTACGAGAGTAATTTTAAAACCGATTATGTCAATTGTGACATCACTGATGATGTCATAATTGATTTTGACCATCTTTTTTAAAACTGTAAAATTGACGCTTCTGAACTCACGGATGGCACAGACATCATCTACGACAGTAATTTTAAAACCGATTATGTCAATTGTGACATCACTGATGATGTCATAATTGATTTCGACATCTTTTCAAAACTGTGAAATTGATGCTTCTGAACTCACGAATGGCACGGACATCATCTACGACAGTAATTTTAAAACCGATTATGTCAATTGTGACATCACTGATGATGTCATAATTGATTTCGACATCTTTTCAAAACTGTGAAATTGATGCTTCTTAATTCACGAATGGCACGGACATCATCTACGACAGTAATTATAAAACCGATAATGTCAATTGTGACATCACTGATGATGTCATAATTGATTTAGACATATTTTCAAAACTGTGAAATTGATGCTTCTGAACTCACGAATGGCACGGACATCATCTACGACAGTAATTTTAAAACCGATTATGTCAATTGTGACATCACTGATGATGTCATAATTGATTTCGACCATCTTTTCAAAACTGTAAATTTTACGATTCTGAACTCACGGATGGCACGGACATCATCTACGACAGTAATTTTAAAACCGATTATGGCAATTGTGACATCACAGATGATGTCATAATTGATTTAGACATTTTTTCAAAACTGTGAAATTGATGCTTCTTAATTCACGAATGGCATAGACATCATCTACGACAGTTATTTTAAAACCGATAATGTCAATTGTGACATCACTGATGATGTCATAATTGATTTTAACCATCTTTTCAAAACTGTAAAATTGACGCTTCTGAACTCACGGATGGCACGGACATCATCTACGACAGTAATTTTCAAACCGATAATGTCAATTGTGACATCACTGATGATGTCATAATTGATTTTGACCATCTTTTCAAATCTGTAAATTTGACGATTCTAAACTCACGGATGGCACAGACATCATCTACGACAGTAATTTTAAAACCGATTATGTCAATTGTGACATCACTGATGATGTCATAATTTATTTCGACCATCTTTTCAAAACTGTAAATTTGACGATTCTGAACTCACTGATGGCACGGACATCATCTACGACAGTAATTTTAAAACCGATTATGGCAATTGTGACATCACTGATGATGTCATAATTGATTTCGACCATCTTTTCAAAACTGTAAAATTGATGCTTCTGAACTCACGAATGGCATGGACATCATCTATGACAGTAATTTTAAAACCGATAATGTCAATTGTGACATCACTGATGATGTCATAATTGATTTTGACATCTTTTCAAAACTGTAAAATTGATGCTTCTGAACTCACGGATGGCACGGACATCATCTACGACAGTAATTTTAAAACCGATAATGTCAATTGTGACATCACTGATGATGTCATTATTGATTTCGACATCTTTTCAAAACTGTAAAATTGATGCTTCTGAACTCACGAATGGCACGGACATCATCTACGACAGTAATTTTAAAACCGATAATGTCAATTGTGACATCACTGATGATGTCATAATTGATTTTAACCATCTTTTCAAAACTGTAAATTTGACGATTCTGAACTCACGGATGGCACGGACATCATCTACGACAGTAATTTTAAAACCGATTATGTCAATTCTGACATCACTGATGATGTCATAATTGATTTTGACCATCTTTTCAAAGCTGTAAAATTGACGCTTCTGAACTCACGGATGGCACAGACATCATCTACGACAGTAATTTTAAAACCGATTATGTAAATTGTGACATCACTGATGATGTCATAATTGATTTAGACATATTTTCAAAACTGTGAAATTGATGCTTCTGAACTCACGAATGGCACGGACATCATCTACGACAGTAATTTTAAAACCGATTATGTCAATTGTGACATCACTGATGATGTCATAATTGATTTTAACCATCTTTTCAAAACTGTAAAATTGACGCTTCTGAACTCACGGATGGCACAGACATCATCTACGACAGTAATTTTAAAATCGATTATGTCAAATGTGACATCACTGATGATGTCATAATTGATTTAGACATATTTTCAAAACTGTGAAATTGATGCTTCTTAATTCACGAATGGCACGGACATCATCTACGACAGTAATTTTAAAACCGATAATGTCAATTGTGACATCACTGATGATGTCATAATTGATTTTAACCATCTTTTCAAAACTGTAAAATTGACGCTTCTGAACTCACGGATGGCACGGACATCATCTACGACAGTAATTTTAAAACCGATAATGTCAATTGTGACATCACTGATGATGTCATAATTGATTTTAACCATCTTTTCAAAACTGTAAATTTGACGATTCTGAACTCACGGATGGCACGGACATCATCTACGACAGTAATTTTAAAACCGATAATGTCAATTGTGACATCACTGATGATGTCATAATTGATTTTGACCATCTTTTTTAAAACTGTAAAATTGACGCTTCTGAACTCACGGATGGCACAGACATCATCTACGACAGTAATTTTAAAACCGATTATGTCAATTGTGACATCACTGATGATGTCATAATTGATTTCGACATCTTTTCAAAACTGTGAAATTGATGCTTCTGAACTCACGAATGGCACGGACATCATCTACGACAGTAATTTTAAAACCGATAATGTCAATTGTGACATCACTGATGATGTCATAATTGATTTAGACATATTTTCAAAACTGTGAAATTGATGCTTCTGAACTCACGAATGGCACGGACATCATCTACGACAGTAATTTTAAAACCGATTATGTCAATTGTGACATCACTGATGATGTCATAATTGATTTCGACCATCTTTTCAAAACTGTAAATTTGACGATTCTGAACTCACGGATGGCACGGACATCATCTACGACAGTAATTTTAAAACTGATTATGGCAATTGTGACATCACTGATGATGTCATAATTGATTTAGACATTTTTTCAAAACTGTGAAATTGATGCTTCTTAATTCACGAATGGCACGGACATCATCTACGACAGTTATTTTAAAACCGATAATGTCAATTGTGACATCACTGATGATGTCATAATTGATTTTAACCATCTTTTCAAAACTGTAAAATTGACGCTTCTGAACTCACGGATGGCACGGACATCATCTACGACAGTAATTTTCAAACCGATAATGTCAATTGTGACATCACTGATGATGTCATAATTTATTTTGACCATCTTTTCAAATCTGTAAATTTGACGATTCTGAACTCATGGATGGCACAGACATCATCTACGAGAGTAATTTTTAAACCGATTATGTCAATTGTGACATCACTGATGATGTCATAATTGATTTTGACCATCTTTTCAAATCTGTAAATTTGACGATTCTAAACTCACGGATGGCACAGACATCATCTACGACAGTAATTTTAAAACCGATTATGTCAATTGTGACATCACTGATGATGTCATAATTGATTTTGACCATCTTTTTTAAAACTGTAAAATTGACGCTTCTGAACTCACGGATGGCACAGACATCATCTACGACAGTAATTTTAAAACCGATTATGTAAATTGTGACATCACTGATGATGTCATAATTGATTTCGACATCTTTTCAAAACTGTGAAATTGATGCTTCTGAACTCACGAATGGCACGGAACTCATCTACGACAGCAATTTTAAAACCGATTATGTCAATTGTGACATCACTGATGATGTCATAATTGATTTCGACATCTTTTCAAAACTGTGAAATTGATGCTTCTTAATTCACGAATGGCACGGACATCATCTACGACAGTAATTTTAAAACCGATAATGTCAATTGTGACATCACTGATGATGTCATAATTGATTTTGACCATCTTTTCAAAACTGTAAAATTGACGCTTCTGAACTCACGGATGGCACGGACTTCATCTACGACAGTAATTTTAAAACCGATTATGTCAATTGTGACATCACTGATGATGTCATAATTGATTTTGACCATCTTTTCAAATCTGTAAATTTGACGATTCTGAACTCACGGATGGCACAGACATCATCTACGACAGTAATTTTAAAACCGATTATGTCAATTGTGACATCACTGATGATGTCATAATTGATTTTAACCATCTTTTCAAAACTGTAAAATTGACGCTTCTGAACTCACGGATGGCACAGACATCATCTACGACAGTAATTTTAAAATCAATTATGTCAAATATGACATCACTGATGATGTCATAATTGATTTAGACATATTTTCAAAACTGTGAAATTGATGCTTCTTAATTCACGAATGGCACGGACATCATCTACGACAGTAATTTTAAAACCGATAATGTCAATTGTGACATCACTGATGATGTCATAATTGATTTTAACCATCTTTTCAAATCTGTAAATTTGACGATTCTGAACTCATGGATGGCACAGACATCATCTACGACAGTAATTTTTAAACCGATTATGTCAATTGTGACATCACTGATGATGTCATAATTGATTTTGACCATCTTTTCAAATCTGTAAATTTGACGATTCTAAACTCACGGATGGCACAGACATCATCTACGACAGTAATTTTAAAACCGATAATGTCAATTGTGACATCACTGATGATGTCATAATTGATTTTAACCATCTTTTCAAAACTGTAAATTTGACGATTCTGAACTCACGGATGGCACGGACATCATCTACGACAGTAATTTTAAAAACGATTATGTCAATTCTGACATCACTGATGATGTCATAATTGATTTTGACCATCTTTTCAAAACTGTAAAATTGACGCTTCTGAACTCACGGATGGCACAGACATCATCTACGACAGTAATTTTAAAACCTATTATGTCAATTGTGACATCACTGATGATGTCATAATTGATTTAGACATATTTTCAAAACTGTGAAATTGATGCTTCTGAACTCACGAATGGCACGGACATCATCTACGACAGTAATTTTAAAACCGATTATGTCAATTGTGACATCACTGATGATGTCATAATTGATTTCGACATCTTTTCAAAACTGTGAAATTGATGCTTCTGAACTCACGAATGGCACGGACATCATCTACGACAGTAATTTTAAAACCGATTATGTCAATTGTGACATCACTGATGATGTCATAATTGATTTCGACATCTTTTCAAAACTGTGAAATTGATGCTTCTTAATTCACGAATGGCACGGACATCATCTACGACAGTAATTTTAAAACCGATAATGTCAATTGTGACATCACTGATGATGTCATAATTGATTTAGACATATTTTCAAAACTGTGAAATTGATGCTTCTGAACTCACGAATGGCACGGACATCATCTACGACAGTAATTTTAAAACCGATTATGTCAATTGTGACATCACTGATGATGTCATAATTGATTTTAACCATCCTTTCAAAACTGTAAAATTGACGCTTCTGAACTCACGGATGGCACAGACATCATCTACGACAGTAATTTTAAAACCGATTATGTCAATTGTGACATCACTGATGATGTCATAATTGATTTAGACATAGTTTCAAAACTGTGAAATTGATGCGTCTTAATTCACGAATGGCACGGACATCATCTACGACATTAATTTTAAAACCGATAATGTCAATTGTGACATCACTGATGATGTCATAATTGATTTTAACCATCTTTTCAAAACTGTAAAATTGACGCTTCTGAACTCACGGATGGCACGGACATCATCTACGACAGTAATTTTAAAACCGATTATGTCAATTGTGACATCACTGATGATGTCATAATTGATTTCGACATCTTTTCAAAACTGTGAAATTGATGCTTCTGAATTCACCAATGGCACAGACATCATCTACGACAGTAATTTTAAAACCGATTATGTCAATTGTGACATCACTGATGATGTCATAATTGATTTTGACCATCTTTTCAAATCTGTAAATTTGACGATTCTGAACTCACGGATGGCACAGACATCATCTACGACAGTAATTTTAAAACCGATGATGTCAATTGTGACATCACTGATGATGTCATAATTGATTTCGACCATCTTTTCAAAACTGTAAATTTGACGATTCTGAACTCACGGATGGCACGGACATCATCTACGACAGTAATTTTAAAACCGATTATGGCAATTGTGACATCACTGATGATGTCATAATTGATTTAGACATATTTTCAAAACTGTGAAATTGATGCTTCTTAATTCACGAATGGCACGGACATCATCTACGACAGTAATTTTAAAACCGATAATGTCAATTGTGACATCACTGATGATGTCATAATTGATTTTAACCATCTTTTCAAAACTGTAAATTTGACGATTCTGAACTCATGGATGGCACGGACATCATCTACGACAGTAATTTTAAAACCGATAATGTCAATTGTGACATCACTGATGATGTCATAATTGATTTTGACCATATTTTTTAAAACTGTAAAATTGACGCTTCTGAACTCACGGATGGCACAGACATAATCTACGACAGTAATTTTAAAACCGATTATGTCAATTGTGACATCACTGATGATGTCATAATTGATTTCGACATCTTTTCAAAACTGTGAAATTGATGCTTCTGAACTCACGAATGGCACGGACATCATCTACGACAGTAATTTTAAAACCGATAATGTCAATTGTGACATCACTGATGATGTCATAATTGATTTTAACCATCTTTTCAAAACTGTAAAATTGACGCTTCTGAACTCACGGATGGCACGGACATCATCTACGACAGTAATTTTAAAACTGATAATGTCAATTGTGACATCACTGATGATGTCATAATTGATTTTCACCATCTTTTTAAAACTGCAAATTTGACGATTCTGAACTCACGGATGGCACGGACATCATCTACGACAGTAATTTTAAAACCGATAATGTCAATTGTGACATCACTGATGATGTCATAATTGATTTTGACCATCTATTTAAAACTGTAAAATTGACGATTCTGAACTCACGGACGGCACGGACATAATCTATGACAGTAATTTTAAAACCGATAATGTCAATTGTGACATCACTGATGATGTCATAATTGATTTCGACCATCTTTTCAAAACTGTAAATTTGACGATTCTGAACTCACGGATGGCACGGACATCATCTACGACAGTAATTTTAAAACCGATTATGGCAATTGTGACATCACTGATGATGTCATAATTGATTTCGAACATCTTTTCAAAACTGTAAAATTGATGCTTCTGAACTCACGAATGGCATGGACATCATCTATGACAGTAATTTTAAAACCGATAATGTCAATTGTGACATCACTGATGATGTCATAATTGATTTTGACATCTTTTTGAAACTGTAAAATTGATGCTTCTGAACTCACGGATGGCACGGACATCATCTACGACTGTAATTTTAAAACCGATAATGTCAATTGTGACATCACTGATGATGTCATAATTGATTTTAATCATCTTTTCAAAACTGTAAATTTGACGATTCTGAACTCACGGATGGCACGGACATCATCTACGACAGTAATTTTAAAACCGATTATGTCAATTGTGACATCACTGATGATGTCATAATTGATTTCGACATCTTTTCAAAACTGTGAAATTGATGCTTCTGAATTCACGAATGGCACAGACATCATCTACGACAGTA
The DNA here is from genome assembly GCF_055691185.1 of Crinia signifera. NCBI lineage: Eukaryota > Metazoa > Chordata > Amphibia > Anura > Myobatrachidae > Crinia > Crinia signifera. Next base: position 46,941,956 of record NC_139225.1, on the reverse strand, counting down.
ATTTTAAAACCGATTATGGCAATTGTGACATCACTGATGATGTCATAATTGATTTAGACATATTTTCAAAACTGTGAAGTTGATGCTTCTTAATTCACGAATGGCACGGACATCATCTACGACAGTAATTTTAAAACCGATAATGTCAATTGTGACATCACTGATGATGTCATAATTGATTTTAACCATCTTTTCAAAACTGTAAAATTGACGCTTCTGAACTCACGGATGGCACGGACATCATCTACGACAGTAATTTTAAAACCGATAATGTCAATTGTGACATCACTGATGATGTCATAATTGATTTTAACCATCTTTTTTAAAACTGTAAAATTGACGCTTCTGAACTCACGGATGGCACAGACATCATCTACGACAGTAATTTTAAAACCGATTATGTCAATTGTGACATCACTGATGATGTCATAATTGATTTCGACATCTTTTCAAAACTGTGAAATTGATGCTTCTGAACTCACGAATGGCACGGACATCATCTACGACAGTAATTTTAAAACCGATTATGTCAATTGTGACATCACTGATGATGTCATAATTGATTTCGACATCTTTTTAAAACTGTGAAATTGATGCTTCTTAATTCACGAATGGCACGGACATCATCTACGACAGTAATTTTAAAACCGATAATGTCAATTGTGACATCACTGATGATGTCATAATTGATTTTGACCATCTTTTTTAAAACTGTAAAATTGACGCTTCTGAACTCACGGATGGCACAGACATCATCTACGACAGTAATTTTAAAACCGATTATGTCAATTGTGACATCACTGATGATGTCATAATTGATTTCGACATCTTTTCAAAACTGTGAAATTGATGCTTCTGAACTCACGAATGGCACGGACATCATCTACGACAGTAATTTTAAAACCGATTATGTCAATTGTGACATCACTGATGATGTCATAATTGATTTCGACATCTTTTTAAAACTGTGAAATTGATGCTTCTTAATTCACGAATGGCACGGACATCATCTACGACAGTAATTTTAAAACCGATTATGGCAATTGTGACATCACTGATGATGTCATAATTGATTTCGACCATCTTTTCAAAACTGTAAAATTGATGCTTCTGAACTCACGAATGGCATGGACATCATCTACGACAGTAATTTTAAAACCGATAATGTCTTTTGTGACATCACTGATGATGTCATAATTGATTTTAACCATCTTTTCAAAACTGTAAATTTGACGATTCTGAACTCACGGATGGCACGGACATCATCTACGACAGTAATTTTAAAACCGATTATGTCAATTGTGACATCACTGATGATGTCATAATTGATTTCGACATCTTTTCAAAACTGTGAAATTGATGCTTCTGACTTCACGAATGGCACAGACATCATCTTCGACAGTAATTTTAAAACCGATAATGTCAATTGTGACATCACTGATGATGTCATAATTGATTTTAACCATCTTTTCAAAACTGTAAAATTGACGCTTCTGAACTCACGGATGGCACGGACATCATCTACGACAGTAATTTTAAAACCGATAATGTCAATTGTGACATCACTGATGATGTCATAATTGATTTTAACCATCTTTTCAAATCTGTAAATTTGACAATTCTGAACTCATGGATGGCACAGACATCATCTACGACAATAATTTTAAAACCGATTATGTCAATTGTGACATCACTGATGATGTCATAATTGATTTCGACCATCTTTTCAAAACTGCAAATTTGACGATTCTGAACTCACGGATGGCACGGACATCATCTACGACAGTAATTTTAAAACCGATAATGTCAATTGTGACATCACTGATGATGTCATAATTGATTTTGACCATCTTTTCAAATCTGTAAATTTGACGATTCTGAACTCATGGATGGCACAGACATCATCTACGACAGTAATTTTAAAACCGATTATGTCAATTGTGACATCACTGATGATGTCATAATTGATTTTGACCATCTTTTCAAATCTGTAAATTTGACGATTCTGAACTCACGGATGGCACAGACATCATCTACGACAGTAATTTTAAAACCGATAATGTCAATTGTGACATCACTGATGATGTCATAATTGATTTTGACCATCTTTTCAAAACTGTAAAATTGACGCTTCTGAACTCACGGATGGCACGGACTTCATCTACGACAGTAATTTTAAAACCGATTATGTCAATTGTGACATCACTGATGATGTCATAATTGATTTTGACCATCTTTTCAAATCTGTAAATTTGACGATTCTGAACTCATGGATGGCACAGACATCATCTACGACAGTAATTTTAAAACCGATTATGTCAATTGTGACATCACTGATGATGTCATAATTGATTTTGACCATCTTTTCAAATCTGTAAATTTGACGATTCTGAACTCACGGATGGCACAGACATCATCTACGACAGTAATTTTAAAACCGATTATGTCAATTGTGACATCACTGATGATGTCATAATTGATTTCGACCATCTTTTCAAAACTGTAAATTTGACGATTCTGAACTCACGGATGGCACGGACATCATCTACGACAGTAATTTTAAAACCGATTATGGCAATTGTGACATCACCGATGATGTCATAATTGATTTCGACCATCTTTTCAAATTTGTAAATTTGACGATTCTGAACTCACGGATGGCACAGACATCATCTACGACAGTAATTTTAAAACCGATTATGTCAATTGTGACATCACTGATGATGTCATAATTGATTTTGACCATCTTTTCAAATCTGTAAATTTGACGATTCTGAACTCACGGATGGCACGGACATCATCTACGACAGTAATTTTAAAACCGATTATGTCAATTGTGACATCACTGATGATGTCATAATTGATTTCGACCATCTTTTCAAAACTGTAAATTTGACGATTCTGAACTCACGGATGGCACGGACATCATCTACGACAGTAATTTTAAAACCGATTATGGCAATTGTGACATCACCGATGATGTCATAATTGATTTCGACCATCTTTTCAAAACTGTAAAATTGACGCTTCTGAACTCACGGATGGCACGGACATCATCTACGACAGTAATTTTAAAACCGATATTGTCAATTGTGACATCACTGATGATGTCATAATTGATTTTAACCATCTTTTCAAAACTGCAAGTTTAACGATTCTGAACTCACGGATGGCACGGACATCATCTACGACAGTAATTTTAAAACCGATAATGTCAATTGTGACATCACTGATGATGTCATAATTGATTTTGACCATCTTTTCAAAACTGTAAAATTGACGATTCTGAACTCACGGACGGCATGGACATAATCTACGACAGTAATTTTAAAACCGATAATGTCAATTGTGACATCACTGATGATGTCATAATTGATTTTGACCATCTTTTCAAAACTGTAAAATTGACGCTTCTGAACTCACGGATGGCATGGACTTCATCTACGACAGTAATTTTAAAACCGATTATGTCAATTGTGACATCACTGATGATGTCATAATTGATTTTGACCATCTTTTCAAATCTGTAAATTTGACGATTCTGAACTCACGGATGGCACGGACATCATCTACGACAGTAATTTTAAAACCGATTATGTCAATTGTGACATCACTGATGATGTCATAATTGATTTCGACCATCTTTTCAAAACTGTAAATTTGACGATTCTGAACTCACGGATGGCACGGACATCATCTACGACAGTAATTTTAAAACCGATTATGGCAATTGTGACATCACTGATGATGTCATAATTGATTTCGACCATCTTTTCAAAACTGTAAAATTGATGCTTCTGAACTCACGAATGGCATGGACATCATCTATGACAGTAATTTTAAAACCGATAATGTCAATTGTGACATCACTGATGATGTCATAATTGATTTTAACATCTTTTAGAAACTGTAAAATTGATGCTTCTGAACTCACGGATGGCACGGACATCATCTACGACAGTAATTTTAAAACCGATAATGTCAATTGTGACATCACTGATGATGTCATAATTGATTTTAACCATCTTTTCAAAACTGTAAATTTGACGATTCTGAACTCACGGATGGCACGGACATCATCTACGACAGTAATTTTAAAACCGATTATGTCAATTGTGACATCACTGATGATGTCATAATTGATTTCGACATCTTTTCAAAACTGTGAAATTGATGCTTCTGAATTCACGAATGGCACAGACATCATCTACGACAGTAATTTTAAAACCGATAATGTCAATTGTGACATCACTGATGATGTCATAATTGATTTTAACCATCTTTTCAAAACTGTAAAATTAACGCTTCTGAACTCACGGATGGCACGGACATCATCTACGACAGTAATTTTAAAACCGATAATGTCAATTGTGACATCACTGATGATGTCATAATTGATTTTGACCATCTTTTCAAATCTGTAAATTTGACGATTCTGAACTCATGGATGGCACAGACATCATCTACGACAGTAATTTTAAAACCAATAATGTCAATTGTGACATCACTGATGATGTCATAATTGATTTCGACCATCTTTTCAAAACTGTAAATTTGACGATTCTGAACTCACGGATGGCACGGACATCATCTACGACAGTAATTTTAAAACCGATTATGTAAATTGTGACATCACCGATGATGTCATAATTGATTTCGACCATCTTTTCAAATTTGTAAATTTGACGATTCTGAACTCACGGATGGCACAGACATCATCTACGACAGTAATTTTAAAACCGATTATGTCAATTGTGACATCACTGATGATGTCATAATTGATTTCGACCATCTTTTCAAAACTGTAAATTTGACGATTCTGAACTCACGGATGGCACGGACATCATCTACGACAGTAATTTTAAAACCGATTATGGCAATTGTGACATCACCGATGATGTCATAATTGATTTCGACCATCTTTTCAAAACTGTAAAATTGACGCTTCTGAACTCACGGATGGCACGGACATCATCTACGACAGTAATTTTAAAACCGATAATGTCAATTGTGACATCACTGATGATGTCATAATTGATTTTAACCATCTTTTCAAAACTGCAAATTTAACAATTCTGAACTCACGGATGGCACGGACATCATCTACGACAGTAATTTTAAAACCGATAATGTCAATTGTGACATCACTGATGATGTCATAATTGATTTTGACCATCTTTTCAAAACTGTAAAATTGACGATTCTGAACTCACGGACGGCATGGACATAATCTACGACAGTAATTTTAAAACCGATAATGTCAATTGTGACATCACTGATGATGTCATAATTGATTTTGACCATCTTTTCAAATCTGTAAATTTGACGATTCTGAACTCACGGATGGCACGGACATCATCTACGACAGTAATTTTAAAACCGATTATGTCAATTGTGACATCACTGATGATGTCATAATTGATTTCGACCATCTTTTCAAAACTGTAAATTTGACGATTCTGAACTCACGGATGGCACGGACATCATCTACGACAGTAATTTTAAAACCGATTATGGCAATTGTGACATCACTGATGATGTCATAATTGATTTCGACCATCTTTTCAAAACTGTAAAATTGATGCTTCTGAACTCACGAATGGCATGGACATCATCTATGACAGTAATTTTAAAACCGATAATGTCAATTGTGACATCACTGATGATGTCATAATTGATTTTAACATCTTTTAGAAACTGTAAAATTAACGCTTCTGAACTCACGGATGGCACGGACATCATCTACGACAGTAATTTTAAAACCGATAATGTCAATTGTGACATCACTGATGATGTCATAATTGATTTTGACCATCTTTTCAAATCTGTAAATTTGACGATTCTGAACTCATGGATGGCACAGACATCATCTACGACAGTAATTTTAAAACCAATAATGTCAATTGTGACATCACTGATGATGTCATAATTGATTTTAACCATCTTTTCAAAACTGCAAATTTGACGATTCTGAACTCACGGATGGCACGGACATCATCTACGACAGTAATTTTAAAACCTATAATGTCAATTGTGACATCATCAGTGATGTCATAATTGATTTTGACCATCTTTTCTAAACTGTAAAATTGACGATTCTGAACTCACGGACGGCACGGACATAATCTACGACAGTAATTTTAAAACCGATAATGTCAATTGTGACATCACTGATGATGTCATAATTGATTTTGACCTTCTTTTCAAAACTGTAAAATTGACGCTTCTGAACTCACGGATGGCACGGACTTCATCTACGACAGTAATTTTAAAACCGATTATGTCAATTGTGACATCACTGATGATGTCATAATTGATTTTGACCATCTTTTCAAATCTGTAAATTTGACGATTCTGAACTCATGGATGGCACAGACATCATCTACGACAGTAATTTTAAAACCGATTATGTCAATTGTGACATCACTGATGATGTCATAATTGATTTCGACCATCTTTTCAAATCTGTAAATTTGACGATTCTGAACTCACGGATGGCACAGACATCATCTACGACAGTAATTTTAAAACCGATTATGTCAATTGTGACATCACTGATGATGTCATAATTGATTTCGACCATCTTTTCAAAACTGTAAATTTGACGATTCTGAACTCACGGATGGCACGGACATCATCTACGACAGTAATTTTAAAACCGATTATGGCAATTGTGACATCACTGATGATGTCATAATTGATTTCGACCATCTTTTCAAAACTGTAAAATTGATGCTTCTGAACTCACGAATGGCATGGACATCATCTATGACAGTAATTTTAAAACCGATAATGTCAATTGTGACATCACTGATGATGTCATAATTGATTTTGACATCTTTTCAAAACTGTAAAATTGATGCTTCTGAACTCACGGATGGCACGGACATCATCTACGACAGTAATTTTAAAACCGATAATGTCAATTGTGACATCACTGATGATGTCATAATTGATTTTAACCATCTTTTCAAAACTGTAAATTTGACGATTCTGAACTCACGGATGGCACGGACATCATCTACGACAGTAATTTTAAAACCGATTATGTCAATTGTGACATCACTGATGATGTCATAATTGATTTCAACATCTTTTCAAAACTGTGAAATTGATGCTTCTGAATTCACGAATGGCACAGACATAATCTACGACAGTAATTTTAAAACCGATAATGTCAATTGTGACATCACTGATGATGTCATAATTGATTTTAACCATCTTTTCAAAACTGTAAAATTAACGCTTCTGAACTCACGGATGGCACGGACATCATCTACGACAGTAATTTTAAAACCGATAATGTCAATTGTGACATCACTGATGATGTCATAATTGATTTTGACCATCTTTTCAAATCTGTAAATTTGACGATTCTGAACTCATGGATGGCACAGACATCATCTACGACAGTAATTTTAAAACCGATTATGTCAATTGGGACATCACTGATGATGTCATAATTGATTTTGACCATCTTTTCAAAACTGTAAATTTGACGATTCTGAACTCACGGATGGCACGGACATCATCTACGACAGTAATTTTAAAACCGATAATGTCAATTCTGACATCACTGATGATGTCATAATTGATTTTGACCATCTTTTCAAATCTGTAAATTTGACGATTCTGAACTCATGGATGGCACAGACATCATCTACGACAGTAATTTTAAAACCGATTATGTCAATTGTGACATCACTGATGATGTCATAATTGATTTTGACCATCTTTTCAAATCTGTAAATTTGACGATTCTAAACTCATGGATGGCACAGACATCATCTACGACAGTAATTTTAAAACCGATTATGTCAATTGTGACATCACTGATGATGTCATAATTGATTTTGACCATCTTTTCAAATCTGTAAATTTGACGATTCTGAACTCATGGATGGCACAGACATCATCTACGACAGTAATTTTAAAACCGATTATGGCAATTGTGACATCACTGATGATGTCATAATTGATTTCGACCATCTTTTCAAAACTGTAAAATTGATGCTTCTGAACTCACAAATGGCATGGACATCATCTATGACAGTAATTTTAAAACCGATAATGTCAATTGTGACATCACTGATGATGTCATAATTGATTTTGACCATCTTTTCAAAACTGTAAAATTGATGCTTCTGAACTCACGGATGGCACGGACATCATCTACGACAGTAATTTTAAAACCGATAATGTCAATTGTGACATCACTGATGATGTCATAATTGATTTTAACCATCTTTTCAAAACTGTAAATTTGACGATTCTGAACTCACGGATGGCACGGACATCATCTACGACAGTAATTTTAAAACCGATTATGTCAATTGTGACATCACTGATGATGTCATAATTGATTTCAACATCTTTTCAAAACTGTGAAATTGATGCTTCTGAATTCACGAATGGCACAGACATCATCTACGACAGTAATTTTAAAACCGATAATGTCAATTGTGACATCACTGATGATGTCATAATTGATTTTAACCATCTTTTCAAAACTGTAAAATTAACGCTTCTGAACTCACGGATGGCATGGACATCATCTACGACAGTAATTTTAAAACCGATAATGTCAATTGTGACATCACTGATGATGTCATAATTGATTTTGACCATCTTTTCAAATCTGTAAATTTGACGATTCTGAACTCATGGATGGCACAGACATCATCTACGACAGTAATTTTAAAACCGATTATGGCAATTGTGACATCACTGATGATGTCATAATTGATTTCGACCATCTTTTCAAAACTGTAAAATTGATGCTTCTGAACTCACGAATGGCATGGACATCATCTATGACAGTAATTTTAAAACCGATAATGTCAATTGTGACATCACTGATGATGTCATAATTGATTTTAACCATCTTTTCAAAACTGTAAAATTGACGCTTCTGAACTCACGGATGGCACGGACATCATCTACGACAGTAATTTTAAAACCGATAATGTCAATTGTGACATCACTGATGATGTCATAATTGATTTCGACATCTTTTCAAAACTGTAAAATTGATGCTTCTGAACTCACGAATGGCACGGACATCATCTACGACAGTAATTTTAAAACCGATAATGTCAGTTGTGACATCACTGATGATGTCATAATTGATTTTAACCATCTTTTTAAAACTGTAAATTTGACGATTCTGAACTCACGGATGGCACGGACATCATCTACGACAGTAATTTTAAAACCGATTATGTCAATTGTGACATCACTGATGATGTCATAATTGATTTTGACCATCTTTTCAAAACTGTAAAATTGACGCTTCTGAACTCACGGATGGCACAGACATCATCTACGACAGTCATTTTAAAACCGATTATGTCAATAGTGACATCACTGATGATGTCATAATTGATTTGGACATATTTTCAAAACTGTGAAATTGATGCTTCTGAACTCACGAATGGCACGGACATCATCTACGACAGTAATTTTAAAACCGATTATGTCAATTGTGACATCACTGATGATGTCATAATTGATTTTGACCATCTTTTCAAAACTGTAAAATTGACGCTTCTGAACTCACAGATGGCACAGACATCATCTACGACAGTAATTTTAAAACCGATAATGTCAATTGTGACATCACTGATGATGTCATAATTGATTTTGACCATCTTTTCAAATCTGTAAATTTGACGATTCTGAACTCATGGATGGCACAGACATCATCTACGACAGTAATTTTAAAACCGATAATGTCAATTGAGACATCACTGATGATGTCATAATTGATTTTGACCATCTTTTTTAAAACTGTAAAATTGACGCTTCTGAACTCACGGATGGCACAGACATCATCTACGACAGTAATTTTAAAACCGATTATGTCAATTGTGACATCACTGATGATGTCATAATTGATTTCGACCATCTTTTCAAAACTGTAAATTTGACGATTCTGAACTCACGGATGGCACGGACATCATCTACGACAGTAATTTTAAAACCGATTATGGCAATTGTGACATCACTGATGATGTCATAATTGATTTCGACCATCTTTTCAAAACTGTAAAATTGATGCTTCTGAACTCACGAATGGCATGGACATTATCTATGACAGTAATTTTAAAACCGATAATGTCAATTGTGACATCACTGATGATGTCATAATTGATTTTAACCATCTTTTCAAAACTGTAAAATTGACGCTTCTGAACTCACGGATAGCACGGACATCATCTACGACAGTAATTTTAAAACCGATAATGTCAATTGTGACATCACTGATGATGTCATAATTGATTTCGACATCTTTTCAAAACTGTAAAATTGATGCTTCTGAACTCACGAATGGCACGGACATCATCTACGACAGTAATTTTAAAACCGATAATGTCAGTTGTGACATCACTGATGATGTCATAATTGATTTTAGCCATCTTTTTAAAACTGTAAATTTGACGATTCTGAACTCACGGATGGCACGGACATCATCTCTGACAGTAATTTTAAAACCGAGAATGTCAATTGTGACATCACTGATGATGTCATAATTGATTTTGACCATCTTTTCAAAACTGTAAAATTGACGCTTCTGAACTCACGGATGGCACAGACATCATCTACGACATTCATTTTAAAACCGATTATGTCAATAGTGACATCACTGATGATGTCATAATTGATTTGGACATATTTTCAAAACTGTGAAATTGATGCTTCTGAACTCACGAATGGCACGGACATCATCTACGACAGTAATTTTAAAACCGATTATGTCAATTGTGACATCACTGATGATGTCATAATTGATTTTGACCATCTTTTCAAATCTGTAAATTTGACGATTCTGAACTCATGGATGGCACAGACATCATCTACGACAGTAATTTTAAAACCGATAATGTCAATTGTGACATCACTGATGATGTCATAATTGATTTTGACCATCTTTTTTAAAACTGTAAAATTGACGCTTCTGAACTCACGGATGGCACAGACATCATCTACGACAGTAATTTTAAAACCGATAATGTCAATTGTGACATCACTGATGATGTCATAATTGATTTCGACCATCTTTTCAAAACTGTAAATTTGACGATTCTGAACTCACGGATGGCACGGACATCATCTACGACAGTAATTTTAAAACCGATTATGGCAATTGTGACAACACTGATGATGTCATAATTGATTTCGACCATCTTTTCAAAACTGTAAATTTGACGATTCTGAACTCACGGATGGCACGGACATCATCTACGACAGTAATTTTAAAACCGATTATGTCAATTGTGACATCACTGATGATGTCATAATTGATTTCGACATCTTTTCAAAACTGTGAAATTGATGCTTCTGAATTCACGAATGGCACAGACATCATCTACGACAGTAATTTTAAAACCGATAATGTCAATTGTGACATCACTGATGATGTCATAATTGATTTTAACCATCTTTTCAAAACTGTAAAATTGACGATTCTGAACTCACGGATGGCACGGACATCATCTACGACAGTAATTTTAAAACCGATTATGTCAATTGTGACATCACTGATGATGTCATAATTGATTTTGACCATCTTTTCAAAACTGTAAAATTGACGCTTCTGAACTCACGGATGGCACAGACATCATCTACGACAGTAATTTTAAAACCGATTATGTCAATTGTGACATCACTGATGATGTCATAATTGATTTAGACATATTTTCAAAACTGTGAAATTGATGCTTCTGAACTCACGAATGGCACGGACATCATCTACGACAGTAATTTTAAAACCGATTATGTCAATTGTGACATCACTGATGATGTCATAATTGATTTAGACATATTTTCAAAACTGTGAAATTGATGCTTCTGAACTCACGAATGGCACGGACATCATCTACGACAGTAATTTTAAAACCGATAATGTCAATTGTGACATCACTGATGATGTCATAATTGATTTTAACCATCTTTTCAAAACTGTAAAATTGACGCTTCTAAACTCACAGATGGCACGTACTTCATCTACGACAGTAATTTTAAAACCGATTATGTCAATTGTGACATCACTGATGATGTCATAATTGATTTCGACCATCTTTTCAAAACTGTAAATTTGACGATTCTGAACTCACGGATGGCACGGACATCATCTACGACAGTAATTTTAAAACCGATTATGTCAATTGTGACATCACTGATGATGTCATAATTGATTTTGACCATCTTTTCAAAACTGTAAAATTGACGCTTCTAAACTCACGGATGGCACGGACTTCATCTACGACAGTAATTTTAAAACCGATTATGTCAATTGTGACATCACTGATGATGTCATAATTGATTTTGACCATATTTTCAAATCTGTAAATTTGACGATTCTGTACTCATGGATGGCACAGACATCAACTACGACAGTAATTTTAAAACCGATTATGTCAATTGTGACATCACTGATGATGTCATAATTGATTTTGACCATCTTTTCAAATCTGTAAATTTGACGATTCTGAACTCACGGATGGCACAGACATCATCTACGACAGTAATTTTAAAACCGATTATGTCAATTGTGACATCACTGATGATGTCATAATTGATTTCGACCATCTTTTCAAAACTGTAAATTTGACGATTCTGAACTCACGGATGGCACGGACATCATCTACGACAGTAATTTTAAAACCGATTATGGCAATTGTATCATCACTGATGATGTCATAATTGATTTTGACCATCTTTTCAAAACTGTAAAATTGACGCTTCTGAACTCACGGATGGCACAGACATCATCTACGACAGTAATTTTAAAACCGATTATGTCAATTGTGACATCACTGATGATGTCATAATTGATTTAGACATATTTTCAAAACTGTGAAATTGATGCTTCTGAACTCACGAATGGCACGGACATCATCTACGACAGTAATTTTAAAACCGATAATGTCAATTGTGACATCACTGATGATGTCATAATTGATTTTAACCATCTTTTCAAAACTGTAAAATTGACGCTTCTAAACTCACGGATGGCACGTACTTCATCTACGACAGTAATTTTAAAACCGATTATGTCAATTGTGACATCACTGATGATGTCATAATTGATTTCGACCATCTTTTCAAAACTGTAAATTTGACGATTCTGAACTCACGGATGGCACGGACATCATCTACGACAGTAATTTTAAAACCGATTATGTCAATTGTGACATCACTGATGATGTCATAATTGATTTTGATCATCTTTTCAAAACTGTAAAATTGACGCTTCTAAACTCACGGATGGCACGGACTTCATCTACGACAGTAATTTTAAAACCGATTATGTCAATTGTGACATCACTGATGATGTCATAATTGATTTTGACCATATTTTCAAATCTGTAAATTTGACGATTCTGTACTCATGGATGGCACAGACATCAACTACGACAGTAATTTTAAAACCGATTATGTCAATTGTGACATCACTGATGATGTCATAATTGATTTTGACCATCTTTTCAAATCTGTAAATTTGACGATTCTGAACTCACGGATGGCACAGACATCATCTACGACAGTAATTTTAAAACCGATTATGTCAATTGTGACATCACTGATGATGTCATAATTGATTTCGACCATCTTTTCAAAACTGTAAATTTGACGATTCTGAACTCACGGATGGCACGGACATCATCTACGACAGTAATTTTAAAACCGATTATGGCAATTGTGACAACACTGATGATGTCATAATTGATTTCGACCATCTTTTCAAAACTGTAAAATTGATGCTTCTGAACTCACGAATGGCACGGACATCATCTATGACAGTAATTTTAAAACCGATTATGTCAATTGTGACATCACTGATGATGTCATAATTGATTTTGACATCTTTTCAAAACTGTAAAATTGATGCTTCTGAACTCACGGATGGCACGGACATCATCTACGACAGTCATTTTAAAACCGATAATGTCAATTGTGACATCACTGATGATGTCATAATTGATTTTGACATCTTTTCAAAACTGTAAAATTGATGCTTCTGAACTCACGGATGGCACGGACATCATCTACGACAGTCATTTTAAAACCGATAATGTCAATTGTGACATCACTGATGATGTCATAATTGATTTTAACCATCTTTTCAAAACTGTAAATTTGACGATTCTGAACTCACGGATGGCACGGACATCATCTACGACAGTAATTTTAAAACTGATTATGTCAATTGTGACATCACTAATGATGTCATTTTTGATTTTAACCATCTTTTCAAAACTGTAAATTTGACGATTCTGAATTCACGAATGGCACAGACATCATCTACGACAGTAATTTTAAAACCGATAATGTCAATTGTGACATCACTGATGATGTCATAATTGATTTTAACCATCTTTTCAAAACTGTAAAATTGACGCTTCTGAACTCACGGATGGCACGGACATCATCTACGACAGTAATTTTAAAACCGATTATGTCAATTGTGACATCACTGATGATGTCATAATTGATTTTAACCATCTTTTCAAAACTGTAAATTTGACGATTCTGAACTCACGGATGGCACGGACATCATCTACGACAGTAATTTTAAAACTGATTATGTCAATTGTGACATCACTGATGATGTCATAATTGATTTTGACCATCTTTTCAAAACTGTAAAATTGACGCTTCTGAACTCACGGATGGCACAGACATCATCTACGACAGTAATTTTAAAACCGATTATGTCAATTGTGACATCACTGATGATGTCCTAATTGATTAAGACATATTTTCAAAACTGTGAAATTGATGCTTCTGAACTCACGAATGGCACGGACATCATCTACGACAGTAATTTTAAAACCGATTATGTCAATTGTGACATCACTGATGATGTCATAATTGATTTCGACATCTTTTCAAAACTGTGAAATTGATGCTTCTTAATTCACGAATGGCACGGACATCATCTACGACAGTAATTTTAAAACAGATAATGTCAATTGTGACATCACTGATGATGTCATAATTGATTTTAACTATCTTTTCAAAACTGTAAAATTGACGCTTCTGAACTCCCGGATGGCACGGACATCATCTACGACAGTAATTTTAAAACCGATAATGTCAATTGTGACATCACTGATGATGTCATAATTGATTTTAACCATCTTTTCAAAACGGTAAATTTGACGATTCTGAACTCACGGATGGCACGGACATCATCTACGACAGTAATTTTAAAACCGATTATGTCAATTGTGACATCACTGATGATGTCATAATTGATTTCGACATCTTTTCAAAACTGTGAAATTGATGCTTCTGAATTCACGAATGGCACGGACATCATCTACGACAGTAATTTTAAAACCGATAATGTCAATTGTGACATCACTGATGATGTCATAATTGATTTTAACCATCTTTTCAAAACTGTAAAATTGACGCTTCTGAACTCACGGATGGCACGGACATCATCTACGACAGTAATTTTAAAACCGATAATGTCAGTTGTGACATCACTGATGATGTCATAATTGATTTTAACCATCTTTTCAAAACTGTAAATTTGACGATTCTGAACTCACGGATGGCACGGACATCATCTACGACAGTAATTTTAAAACCGATTATGTCAATTGTGACATCACTGATTGATTTAGACATATTTTCAAAACTGTGAAATTGATGCTTCTGAACTCACGAATGGCACGGACATCATCTACGACAGTAATTTTAAAACCGATAATGTCAATTGTGACATCACTGATGATGTCATAATTGATTTCGACATCTTTTCAAAACTGTAAAATTGATGCTTCTGAACTCACGAATGGCACGGACATCATCTACGACAGTAATTTTAAAACCGATAATGTCAGTTGTGACATCACTGATGATGTCATAATTGATTTTAACCATCTTTTCAAAACTGTAAGCTTGACGATTCTGAACTCACGGATGGCACGGACATCATCTACGACAGTAATTTTAAAACCGATTATGTCAATTGTGACATCACTGATGATGTCATAATTGATTTTGACCATCTTTTCAAAACTGTAAAATTGACGCTTCTGAACTCACGGATGGCACAGACATCATCTACGACAGTAATTTTAAAACCGATTATGTCAATTGTGACATCACTGATGATGTCATAATTGATTTAGACATATTTTCAAAACTGTGAAATTGATGCTTCTGAACTCACAAATGGCACGGACATCATCTACGACAGTAATTTTAAAACCGATTATGTCAATTGTGACATCACTGATGATGTCATAATAGATTTTGACCATCTTTTCAAAACGGTAAAATTGACGCTTCTGAACTCACGGATGGCACGGACATCATCTACGACAGTAATTTTAAAACCGATAATTACAATTGTGACATCACTGATGATGTCATAATTGATTTTAACCATCTTTTCAAAACTGTAAATTTGACGATTCTGAACTCACGGATGGCACGGACATCATCTACGACAGTAATTTTAAAACCGATTATGTCAATTGTGACATCACTGATGATGTCATAATTAATTTTGACATCTTTTCAAAACTGTGAAATTGATGCTTCTGAATTCACGAATGGCACAGACATCATCTACGACAGTAATTTTAAAACCGATAATGTCAATTGTGACATCACTGATGATGTCATAATTGATTTTAACCATCTTTTCAAAACTGTAAAATTGACGCTTCTGAACTCACGGATGGCACGGACATCATCTACGACAGTAATTTTAAAACCGATAATGTCAATTGTGACATCACTGATGATGTCATAATTGATTTCGACCATCTTTTCAAAACTGTAAATTTGACGATTCTGAACTCACGGATGGCACGGACATCATCTACGACAGTAATTTTAAAACCGATTATGGCAATTGTGACAACACTGATGATGTCATAATTGATTTCGACCATCTTTTCAAAACTGTAAAATTGATGCTTCTGTACTCACGAATGGCACGGACATCATCTATGACAGTAATTTTAAAACCGATTATGTCAATTGTGACATCACTGATGATGTCATAATTGATTTCGACATCTTTTCAAAACTGTGGAATTGATGCTTCTTAATTCACGAATGGCACGGACATCATCTACGACAGTAATTTTAAAACCGATAATGTCAATTGTGACATCACTGATGATGTCATAATTGATTTTGACCATCTTTTCAAAACTGTAAAATTGACGCTTCTAAACTCACGGATGGCACAGACATCATCTACGACAGTAATTTTAAAACCGATTATGTCAATTGTGACATCACTGATGATGTCATAATTGATTTAGACATATTTTCAAAACTGTGAAATTGATGCTTCTGAACTCACGAATGGCACGGACATCATCTACGACAGTAATTTTAAAACCGATTATGTCAATTGTGACATCACTGATGATGTCATAATTGATTTCGACATCTTTTCAAAACTGTGAAATTGATGCTTCTGAATTCACGAATGGCACAGACATCATCTACGACAGTAATTTTAAAACCGATAATGTCAATTGTGAAATCACTGATGATGTCATAATTGATTTTAACCATCTTTTCAAAACTGTAAAATTGACGCTTCTGAACTCACGGATGGCACGGACATCATCTACGACAGTAATTTTAAAACCGATAATGTCAATTGTGACATCACTGATGATGTCATAATTGATTTCGACATCTTTTCAAAACTGTAAAATTGATGCTTCTGAACTCACGAATGGCACGGACATCATCTACGACAGTAATTTTAAAACCAATGTCAATTGTGACATCACTGATGATGTCATAATTGATTTTAACCATCTTTTCAAAACTGTAAATTTGACGATTCTGAACTCACGGATGGCACGGACATTATCTACGACAGTAATTTTAAAACCGATTATGTCAATTGTGACATCACTGATGATGTCATAATTGATTTAGACATATTTTCAAAACTGTGAAATTGATGCTTCTGAACTCACGAATGGCACGGACATCATCTACGACAGTAATTTTAAAACCGATTATGTCAATTGTGACATCACTGATGATGTCATAATTGATTTTGACCATCTTTTCAAAACTGTAAAATTGACGCTTCTGAACTCACGGATGGCACAGACATCATCTACGACAGTAATTTTAAAACCGATTATGTCAATTGTGACATCACTGATGATGTCATAATTGATTTAGACATATTTTCAAAACTGTGAAATTGATGCTTCTGAACTCACGAATGGCACGGACATCATCTACGACAGTAATTTTAAAACCGATTATGTCAATTGTGACATCACTGATGATGTCATAATTGATTTCGACCATCTTTTCAAAACTGTAAAATTGATGCTTCTGAACTCACGAATGGCATGGACATCATCTATGACAGTAATTTTAAAACCGATAATGTCAATTGTGACATCACTGATGATGTCATAATTGATTTTGACATCTTTTCAAAACTGTAAAATTGATGCTTCTGAACTCACGGATGGCACGGACATCATCTACGACAGTAATTTTAAAACCGATAATGTCAATTGTGACATCACTGATGATGTCATAATTGATTTTAACCATCTTTTCAAAACTGTAAATTTGACGATTCTGAACTCACGGATGGCACGGACATCATCTACGACAGTAATTTTAAAACCGATTATGTCAATTGTGACATCACTGATGATGTCATAATTGATTTCAACATCTTTTCAAAACTGTGAAATTGATGCTTCTGAATTCACGAATGGCACAGACATCATCTACGACAGTAATTTTAAAACCGATAATGTCAATTGTGACATCACTGATGATGTCATAATTGATTTTAACCATCTTTTCAAAACTGTAAAATTAACGCTTCTGAACTCACGGATGGCACGGACATCATCTACGACAGTAATTTTAAAACCGATAATGTCAATTGTGACATCACTGATGATGTCATAATTGATTTTGACCATCTTTTCAAATCTGTAAATTTGACGATTCTGAACTCATGGATGGCACAGACATCATCTACGACAGTAATTTTAAAACCGATTATGTCAATTGGGACATCACTGATGATGTCATAATTGATTTTGACCATCTTTTCAAAACTGTAAATTTGACGATTCTGAACTCACGGATGGCACGGACATCATCTACGACAGTAATTTTAAAACCGATAATGTCAATTCTGACATCACTGATGATGTCATAATTGATTTTGACCATCTTTTCAAATCTGTAAATTTGACGATTCTGAACTCATGGATGGCACAGACATCATCTACGACAGTAATTTTAAAACCGATTATGTCAATTGTGACATCACTGATGATGTCATAATTGATTTTGACCATCTTTTCAAATCTGTAAATTTGACGATTCTGAACTCATGGATGGCACAGACATCATCTACGACAGTAATTTTAAAACCGATTATGTCAATTGTGACATCACTGATGATGTCATAATTGATTTTGACCATCTTTTCAAATCTGTAAATTTGACGATTCTGAACTCATGGATGGCACAGACATCATCTACGACAGTAATTTTAAAACCGATTATGGCAATTGTGACATCACTGATGATGTCATAATTGATTTCGACCATCTTTTCAAAACTGTAAAATTGATGCTTCTGAACTCACAAATGGCATGGACATCATCTATGACAGTAATTTTAAAACCGATAATGTCAATTGTGACATCACTGATGATGTCATAATTGATTTTGACCATCTTTTCAAAACTGTAAAATTGATGCTTCTGAACTCACGGATGGCACGGACATCATCTACGACAGTAATTTTAAAACCGATAATGTCAATTGTGACATCACTGATGATGTCATAATTGATTTTAACCATCTTTTCAAAACTGTAAATTTGACGATTCTGAACTCACGGATGGCACGGACATCATCTACGACAGTAATTTTAAAACCGATTATGTCAATTGTGACATCACTGATGATGTCATAATTGATTTCAACATCTTTTCAAAACTGTGAAATTGATGCTTCTGAATTCACGAATGGCACAGACATCATCTACGACAGTAATTTTAAAACCGATAATGTCAATTGTGACATCACTGATGATGTCATAATTGATTTTAACCATCTTTTCAAAACTGTAAAATTAACGCTTCTGAACTCACGGATGGCACGGACATCATCTACGACAGTAATTTTAAAACCGATAATGTCAATTGTGACATCACTGATGATGTCATAATTGATTTTGACCATCTTTTCAAATCTGTAAATTTGACGATTCTGAACTCATGGATGGCACAGACATCATCTACGACAGTAATTTTAAAACCGATTATGGCAATTGTGACATCACTGATGATGTCATAATTGATTTCGACCATCTTTTCAAAACTGTAAAATTGATGCTTCTGAACTCACGAATGGCATGGACATCATCTATGACAGTAATTTTAAAACCGATAATGTCAATTGTGACATCACTGATGATGTCATAATTGATTTTAACCATCTTTTCAAAACTGTAAAATTGACGCTTCTGAACTCACGGATGGCACGGACATCATCTACGACAGTAATTTTAAAACCGATAATGTCAATTGTGACATCACTGATGATGTCATAATTGATTTCGACATCTTTTCAAAACTGTAAAATTGATGCTTCTGAACTCACGAATGGCACGGACATCATCTACGACAGTAATTTTAAAACCGATAATGTCAGTTGTGACATCACTGATGATGTCATAATTGATTTTAACCATCTTTTTAAAACTGTAAATTTGACGATTCTGAACTCACGGATGGCACGGACATCATCTACGACAGTAATTTTAAAACCGATTATGTCAATTGTGACATCACTGATGATGTCATAATTGATTTTGACCATCTTTTCAAAACTGTAAAATTGACGCTTCTGAACTCACGGATGGCACAGACATCATCTACGACAGTCATTTTAAAACCGATTATGTCAATAGTGACATCACTGATGATGTCATAATTGATTTGGACATATTTTCAAAACTGTGAAATTGATGCTTCTGAACTCACGAATGGCACGGACATCATCTACGACAGTAATTTTAAAACCGATTATGTCAATTGTGACATCACTGATGATGTCATAATTGATTTTGACCATCTTTTCAAAACTGTAAAATTGACGCTTCTGAACTCACAGATGGCACAGACATCATCTACGACAGTAATTTTAAAACCGATAATGTCAATTGTGACATCACTGATGATGTCATAATTGATTTTGACCATCTTTTCAAATCTGTAAATTTGACGATTCTGAACTCATGGATGGCACAGACATCATCTACGACAGTAATTTTAAAACCGATAATGTCAATTGAGACATCACTGATGATGTCATAATTGATTTTGACCATCTTTTTTAAAACTGTAAAATTGACGCTTCTGAACTCACGGATGGCACAGACATCATCTACGACAGTAATTTTAAAACCGATTATGTCAATTGTGACATCACTGATGATGTCATAATTGATTTCGACCATCTTTTCAAAACTGTAAATTTGACGATTCTGAACTCACGGATGGCACGGACATCATCTACGACAGTAATTTTAAAACCGATTATGGCAATTGTGACATCACTGATGATGTCATAATTGATTTCGACCATCTTTTCAAAACTGTAAAATTGATGCTTCTGAACTCACGAATGGCATGGACATTATCTATGACAGTAATTTTAAAACCGATAATGTCAATTGTGACATCACTGATGATGTCATAATTGATTTTAACCATCTTTTCAAAACTGTAAAATTGACGCTTCTGAACTCACGGATAGCACGGACATCATCTACGACAGTAATTTTAAAACCGATAATGTCAATTGTGACATCACTGATGATGTCATAATTGATTTCGACATCTTTTCAAAACTGTAAAATTGATGCTTCTGAACTCACGAATGGCACGGACATCATCTACGACAGTAATTTTAAAACCGATAATGTCAGTTGTGACATCACTGATGATGTCATAATTGATTTTAGCCATCTTTTTAAAACTGTAAATTTGACGATTCTGAACTCACGGATGGCACGGACATCATCTCTGACAGTAATTTTAAAACCGAGAATGTCAATTGTGACATCACTGATGATGTCATAATTGATTTTGACCATCTTTTCAAAACTGTAAAATTGACGCTTCTGAACTCACGGATGGCACAGACATCATCTACGACATTCATTTTAAAACCGATTATGTCAATAGTGACATCACTGATGATGTCATAATTGATTTGGACATATTTTCAAAACTGTGAAATTGATGCTTCTGAACTCACGAATGGCACGGACATCATCTACGACAGTAATTTTAAAACCGATTATGTCAATTGTGACATCACTGATGATGTCATAATTGATTTTGACCATCTTTTCAAATCTGTAAATTTGACGATTCTGAACTCATGGATGGCACAGACATCATCTACGACAGTAATTTTAAAACCGATAATGTCAATTGTGACATCACTGATGATGTCATAATTGATTTTGACCATCTTTTTTAAAACTGTAAAATTGACGCTTCTGAACTCACGGATGGCACAGACATCATCTACGACAGTAATTTTAAAACCGATAATGTCAATTGTGACATCACTGATGATGTCATAATTGATTTCGACCATCTTTTCAAAACTGTAAATTTGACGATTCTGAACTCACGGATGGCACGGACATCATCTACGACAGTAATTTTAAAACCGATTATGGCAATTGTGACAACACTGATGATGTCATAATTGATTTCGACCATCTTTTCAAAACTGTAAATTTGACGATTCTGAACTCACGGATGGCACGGACATCATCTACGACAGTAATTTTAAAACCGATTATGTCAATTGTGACATCACTGATGATGTCATAATTGATTTCGACATCTTTTCAAAACTGTGAAATTGATGCTTCTGAATTCACGAATGGCACAGACATCATCTACGACAGTAATTTTAAAACCGATAATGTCAATTGTGACATCACTGATGATGTCATAATTGATTTTAACCATCTTTTCAAAACTGTAAAATTGACGATTCTGAACTCACGGATGGCACGGACATCATCTACGACAGTAATTTTAAAACCGATTATGTCAATTGTGACATCACTGATGATGTCATAATTGATTTTGACCATCTTTTCAAAACTGTAAAATTGACGCTTCTGAACTCACGGATGGCACAGACATCATCTACGACAGTAATTTTAAAACCGATTATGTCAATTGTGACATCACTGATGATGTCATAATTGATTTAGACATATTTTCAAAACTGTGAAATTGATGCTTCTGAACTCACGAATGGCACGGACATCATCTACGACAGTAATTTTAAAACCGATAATGTCAATTGTGACATCACTGATGATGTCATAATTGATTTTAACCATCTTTTCAAAACTGTAAAATTTACGCTTCTAAACTCACGGATGGCACGTACTTCATCTACGACAGTAATTTTAAAACCGATTATGTCAATTGTGACATCACTGATGATGTCATAATTGATTTCGACCATCTTTTCAAAACTGTAAATTTGACGATTCTGAACTCACGGATGGCACGGACATCATCTACGACAGTAATTTTAAAACCGATTATGTCAATTGTGACATCACTGATGATGTCATAATTGATTTTGACCATCTTTTCAAAACTGTAAAATTGACGCTTCTAAACTCACGGATGGCACGGACTTCATCTACGACAGTAATTTTAAAACCGATTATGTCAATTGTGACATCACTGATGATGTCATAATTGATTTTGACCATATTTTCAAATCTGTAAATTTGACGATTCTGTACTCATGGATGGCACAGACATCAACTACGACAGTAATTTTAAAACCGATTATGTCAATTGTGACATCACTGATGATGTCATAATTGATTTTGACCATCTTTTCAAATCTGTAAATTTGACGATTCTGAACTCACGGATGGCACAGACATCATCTACGACAGTAATTTTAAAACCGATTATGTCAATTGTGACATCACTGATGATGTCATAATTGATTTCGACCATCTTTTCAAAACTGTAAATTTGACGATTCTGAACTCACGGATGGCACGGACATCATCTACGACAGTAATTTTAAAACCGATTATGGCAATTGTATCATCACTGATGATGTCATAATTGATTTTGACCATCTTTTCAAAACTGTAAAATTGACGCTTCTGAACTCACGGATGGCACAGACATCATCTACGACAGTAATTTTAAAACCGATTATGTCAATTGTGACATCACTGATGATGTCATAATTGATTTAGACATATTTTCAAAACTGTGAAATTGATGCTTCTGAACTCACGAATGGCACGGACATCATCTACGACAGTAATTTTAAAACCGATAATGTCAATTGTGACATCACTGATGATGTCATAATTGATTTTAACCATCTTTTCAAAACTGTAAAATTGACGCTTCTAAACTCACGGATGGCACGTACTTCATCTACGACAGTAATTTTAAAACCGATTATGTCAATTGTGACATCACTGATGATGTCATAATTGATTTCGACCATCTTTTCAAAACTGTAAATTTGACGATTCTGAACTCACGGATGGCACGGACATCATCTACGACAGTAATTTTAAAACCGATTATGTCAATTGTGACATCACTGATGATGTCATAATTGATTTTGATCATCTTTTCAAAACTGTAAAATTGACGCTTCTAAACTCACGGATGGCACGGACTTCATCTACGACAGTAATTTTAAAACCGATTATGTCAATTGTGACATCACTGATGATGTCATAATTGATTTTGACCATATTTTCAAATCTGTAAATTTGACGATTCTGTACTCATGGATGGCACAGACATCAACTACGACAGTAATTTTAAAACCGATTATGTCAATTGTGACATCACTGATGATGTCATAATTGATTTTGACCATCTTTTCAAATCTGTAAATTTGACGATTCTGAACTCACGGATGGCACAGACATCATCTACGACAGTAATTTTAAAACCGATTATGTCAATTGTGACATCACTGATGATGTCATAATTGATTTCGACCATCTTTTCAAAACTGTAAATTTGACGATTCTGAACTCACGGATGGCACGGACATCATCTACGACAGTAATTTTAAAACCGATTATGGCAATTGTGACAACACTGATGATGTCATAATTGATTTCGACCATCTTTTCAAAACTGTAAAATTGATGCTTCTGAACTCACGAATGGCACGGACATCATCTATGACAGTAATTTTAAAACCGATAATGTCAATTGTGACATCACTGATGATGTCATAATTGATTTTGACATCTTTTCAAAACTGTAAAATTGATGCTTCTGAACTCACGGATGGCACGGACATCATCTACGACAGTCATTTTAAAACCGATAATGTCAATTGTGACATCACTGATGATGTCATAATTGATTTTGACATCTTTTCAAAACTGTAAAATTGATGCTTCTGAACTCACGGATGGCACGGACATCATCTACGACAGTCATTTTAAAACCGATAATGTCAATTGTGACATCACTGATGATGTCATAATTGATTTTAACCATCTTTTCAAAACTGTAAATTTGACGATTCTGAACTCACGGATGGCACGGACATCATCTACGACAGTAATTTTAAAACTGATTATGTCAATTGTGACATCACTGATGATGTCATTTTTGATTTTAACCATCTTTTCAAAACTGTAAATTTGACGATTCTGAATTCACGAATGGCACAGACATCATCTACGACAGTAATTTTAAAACCGATAATGTCAATTGTGACATCACTGATGATGTCATAATTGATTTTAACCATCTTTTCAAAACTGTAAAATTGACGCTTCTGAACTCACGGATGGCACGGACATCATCTACGACAGTAATTTTAAAACCAATGTCAATTGTGACATCACTGATGATGTCATAATTGATTTTAACCATCTTTTCAAAACTGTAAATTTGACGATTCTGAACTCACGGATGGCACGGACATCATCTACGACAGTAATTTTAAAACTGATTATGTCAATTGTGACATCACTGATGATGTCATAATTGATTTTGACCATCTTTTCAAAACTGTAAAATTGACGCTTCTGAACTCACGGATGGCACAGACATCATCTACGACAGTAATTTTAAAACCGATTATGTCAATTGTGACATCACTGATGATGTCCTAATTGATTTAGACATATTTTCAAAACTGTGAAATTGATGCTTCTGAACTCACGAATGGCACGGACATCATCTACGACAGTAATTTTAAAACCGATTATGTCAATTGTGACATCACTGATGATGTCATAATTGATTTCGACATCTTTTCAAAACTGTGAAATTGATGCTTCTTAATTCACGAATGGCACGGACATCATCTACGACAGTAATTTTAAAACAGATAATGTCAATTGTGACATCACTGATGATGTCATAATTGATTTTAACTATCTTTTCAAAACTGTAAAATTGACGCTTCTGAACTCCCGGATGGCACGGACATCATCTACGACAGTAATTTTAAAACCGATAATGTCAATTGTGACATCACTGATGATGTCATAATTGATTTTAACCATCTTTTCAAAACGGTAAATTTGACGATTCTGAACTCACGGATGGCACGGACATCATCTACGACAGTAATTTTAAAACCGATTATGTCAATTGTGACATCACTGATGATGTCATAATTGATTTCGACATCTTTTCAA
The DNA here is from genome assembly GCF_055691185.1 of Crinia signifera. Classification (NCBI taxonomy): domain Eukaryota; kingdom Metazoa; phylum Chordata; class Amphibia; order Anura; family Myobatrachidae; genus Crinia; species Crinia signifera. Next base: position 46,915,195 of record NC_139225.1, on the reverse strand, counting down.
AACTGTGAAATTGATGCTTCTGAATTCACGAATGGCACGGACATCATCTACGACAGTAATTTTAAAACCGATAATGTCAATTGTGACATCACTGATGATGTCATAATTGATTTTAACCATCTTTTCAAAACTGTAAAATTGACGCTTCTGAACTCACGGATGGCACGGACATCATCTACGACAGTAATTTTAAAACCGATAATGTCAGTTGTGACATCACTGATGATGTCATAATTGATTTTAACCATCTTTTCAAAACTGTAAATTTGACGATTCTGAACTCACGGATGGCACGGACATCATCTACGACAGTAATTTTAAAACCGATTATGTCAATTGTGACATCACTGATTGATTTAGACATATTTTCAAAACTGTGAAATTGATGCTTCTGAACTCACGAATGGCACGGACATCATCTACGACAGTAATTTTAAAACCGATAATGTCAATTGTGACATCACTGATGATGTCATAATTGATTTCGACATCTTTTCAAAACTGTAAAATTGATGCTTCTGAACTCACGAATGGCACGGACATCATCTACGACAGTAATTTTAAAACCGATAATGTCAGTTGTGACATCACTGATGATGTCATAATTGATTTTAACCATCTTTTCAAAACTGTAAGCTTGACGATTCTGAACTCACGGATGGCACGGACATCATCTACGACAGTAATTTTAAAACCGATTATGTCAATTGTGACATCACTGATGATGTCATAATTGATTTTGACCATCTTTTCAAAACTGTAAAATTGACGCTTCTGAACTCACGGATGGCACAGACATCATCTACGACAGTAATTTTAAAACCGATTATGTCAATTGTGACATCACTGATGATGTCATAATTGATTTAGACATATTTTCAAAACTGTGAAATTGATGCTTCTGAACTCACAAATGGCACGGACATCATCTACGACAGTAATTTTAAAACCGATTATGTCAATTGTGACATCACTGATGATGTCATAATAGATTTTGACCATCTTTTCAAAACTGTAAAATTGACGCTTCTGAACTCACGGATGGCACGGACATCATCTACGACAGTAATTTTAAAACCGATAATTACAATTGTGACATCACTGATGATGTCATAATTGATTTTAACCATCTTTTCAAAACTGTAAATTTGACGATTCTGAACTCACGGATGGCACGGACATCATCTACGACAGTAATTTTAAAACCGATTATGTCAATTGTGACATCACTGATGATGTCATAATTAATTTTGACATCTTTTCAAAACTGTGAAATTGATGCTTCTGAATTCACGAATGGCACAGACATCATCTACGACAGTAATTTTAAAACCGATAATGTCAATTGTGACATCACTGATGATGTCATAATTGATTTTAACCATCTTTTCAAAACTGTAAATTTGACGATTCTGAACTCACGGATGGCACGGACATCATCTACGACAGTAATTTTAAAACCGATTATGGCAATTGTGACAACACTGATGATGTCATAATTGATTTCGACCATCTTTTCAAAACTGTAAAATTGATGCTTCTGTACTCACGAATGGCACGGACATCATCTATGACAGTAATTTTAAAACCGATTATGTCAATTGTGACATCACTGATGATGTCATAATTGATTTCGACATCTTTTCAAAACTGTGAAATTGATGCTTCTTAATTCACGAATGGCACGGACATCATCTACGACAGTAATTTTAAAACCGATAATGTCAATTGTGACATCACTGATGATGTCATAATTGATTTTGACCATCTTTTCAAAACTGTAAAATTGACGCTTCTAAACTCACGGATGGCACAGACATCATCTACGACAGTAATTTTAAAACCGATTATGTCAATTGTGACATCACTGATGATGTAATAATTGATTTAGACATATTTTCAAAACTGTGAAATTGATGCTTCTGAACTCACGAATGGCACGGACATCATCTACGACAGTAATTTTAAAACCGATTATGTCAATTGTGACATCACTGATGATGTCATAATTGATTTCGACATCTTTTCAAAACTGTGAAATTGATGCTTCTGAATTCACGAATGGCACAGACATCATCTACGACAGTAATTTTAAAACCGATAATGTCAATTGTGAAATCACTGATGATGTCATAATTGATTTTAACCATCTTTTCAAAACTGTAAAATTGACGCTTCTGAACTCACGGATGGCACGGACATCATCTACGACAGTAATTTTAAAACCGATAATGTCAATTGTGACATCACTGATGATGTCATAATTGATTTCGACATCTTTTCAAAACTGTAAAATTGATGCTTCTGAACTCACGAATGGCACGGACATCATCTACGACAGTAATTTTAAAACCAATGTCAATTGTGACATCACTGATGATGTCATAATTGATTTTAACCATCTTTTCAAAACTGTAAATTTGACGATTCTGAACTCACGGATGGCACGGACATTATCTACGACAGTAATTTTAAAACCGATTATGTCAATTGTGACATCACTGATGATGTCATAATTGATTTAGACATATTTTCAAAACTGTGAAATTGATGCTTCTGAACTCACGAATGGCACGGACATCATCTACGACAGTAATTTTAAAACCGATTATGTCAATTGTGACATCACTGATGATGTCATAATTGATTTTGACCATCTTTTCAAAACTGTAAAATTGACGCTTCTGAACTCACGGATGGCACAGACATCATCTACGACAGTAATTTTAAAACCGATTATGGCAATTGTGACAACACTGATGATGTCATAATTGATTTCGACCATCTTTTCAAAACTGTAAAATTGATGCTTCTGAACTCACGAATGGCACGGACATCATCTATGACAGTAATTTTAAAACCGATAATGTCAATTGTGACATCACTGATGATGTCATAATTGATTTTGACATCTTTTCAAAACTGTAAAATTGATGCTTCTGAACTCACGGATGGCACGGACATCATCTACGACAGTCATTTTAAAACCGATAATGTCAATTGTGACATCACTGATGATGTCATAATTGATTTTGACATCTTTTCAAAACTGTAAAATTGATGCTTCTGAACTCACGGATGGCACGGACATCATCTACGACAGTCATTTTAAAACCGATAATGTCAATTGTGACATCACTGATGATGTCATAATTGATTTTAACCATCTTTTCAAAACTGTAAATTTGACGATTCTGAACTCACGGATGGCACGGACATCATCTACGACAGTAATTTTAAAACTGATTATGTCAATTGTGACATCACTGATGATGTCATTTTTGATTTTAACCATCTTTTCAAAACTGTAAATTTGACGATTCTGAATTCACGAATGGCACAGACATCATCTACGACAGTAATTTTAAAACCGATAATGTCAATTGTGACATCACTGATGATGTCATAATTGATTTTAACCATCTTTTCAAAACTGTAAAATTGACGCTTCTGAACTCACGGATGGCACGGACATCATCTACGACAGTAATTTTAAAACCAATGTCAATTGTGACATCACTGATGATGTCATAATTGATTTTAACCATCTTTTCAAAACTGTAAATTTGACGATTCTGAACTCACGGATGGCACGGACATCATCTACGACAGTAATTTTAAAACTGATTATGTCAATTGTGACATCACTGATGATGTCATAATTGATTTTGACCATCTTTTCAAAACTGTAAAATTGACGCTTCTGAACTCACGGATGGCACAGACATCATCTACGACAGTAATTTTAAAACCGATTATGTCAATTGTGACATCACTGATGATGTCCTAATTGATTTAGACATATTTTCAAAACTGTGAAATTGATGCTTCTGAACTCACGAATGGCACGGACATCATCTACGACAGTAATTTTAAAACCGATTATGTCAATTGTGACATCACTGATGATGTCATAATTGATTTCGACATCTTTTCAAAACTGTGAAATTGATGCTTCTTAATTCACGAATGGCACGGACATCATCTACGACAGTAATTTTAAAACAGATAATGTCAATTGTGACATCACTGATGATGTCATAATTGATTTTAACTATCTTTTCAAAACTGTAAAATTGACGCTTCTGAACTCCCGGATGGCACGGACATCATCTACGACAGTAATTTTAAAACCGATAATGTCAATTGTGACATCACTGATGATGTCATAATTGATTTTAACCATCTTTTCAAAACGGTAAATTTGACGATTCTGAACTCACGGATGGCACGGACATCATCTACGACAGTAATTTTAAAACCGATTATGTCAATTGTGACATCACTGATGATGTCATAATTGATTTCGACATCTTTTCAAAACTGTGAAATTGATGCTTCTGAATTCACGAATGGCACGGACATCATCTACGACAGTAATTTTAAAACCGATAATGTCAATTGTGACATCACTGATGATGTCATAATTGATTTTAACCATCTTTTCAAAACTGTAAAATTGACGCTTCTGAACTCACGGATGGCACGGACATCATCTACGACAGTAATTTTAAAACCGATAATGTCAGTTGTGACATCACTGATGATGTCATAATTGATTTTAACCATCTTTTCAAAACTGTAAATTTGACGATTCTGAACTCACGGATGGCACGGACATCATCTACGACAGTAATTTTAAAACCGATTATGTCAATTGTGACATCACTGATTGATTTAGACATATTTTCAAAACTGTGAAATTGATGCTTCTGAACTCACGAATGGCACGGACATCATCTACGACAGTAATTTTAAAACCGATAATGTCAATTGTGACATCACTGATGATGTCATAATTGATTTCGACATCTTTTCAAAACTGTAAAATTGATGCTTCTGAACTCACGAATGGCACGGACATCATCTACGACAGTAATTTTAAAACCGATAATGTCAGTTGTGACATCACTGATGATGTCATAATTGATTTTAACCATCTTTTCAAAACTGTAAGCTTGACGATTCTGAACTCACGGATGGCACGGACATCATCTACGACAGTAATTTTAAAACCGATTATGTCAATTGTGACATCACTGATGATGTCATAATTGATTTTGACCATCTTTTCAAAACTGTAAAATTGACGCTTCTGAACTCACGGATGGCACAGACATCATCTACGACAGTAATTTTAAAACCGATTATGTCAATTGTGACATCACTGATGATGTCATAATTGATTTAGACATATTTTCAAAACTGTGAAATTGATGCTTCTGAACTCACAAATGGCACGGACATCATCTACGACAGTAATTTTAAAACCGATTATGTCAATTGTGACATCACTGATGATGTCATAATAGATTTTGACCATCTTTTCAAAACTGTAAAATTGACGCTTCTGAACTCACGGATGGCACGGACATCATCTACGACAGTAATTTTAAAACCGATAATTACAATTGTGACATCACTGATGATGTCATAATTGATTTTAACCATCTTTTCAAAACTGTAAATTTGACGATTCTGAACTCACGGATGGCACGGACATCATCTACGACAGTAATTTTAAAACCGATTATGTCAATTGTGACATCACTGATGATGTCATAATTAATTTTGACATCTTTTCAAAACTGTGAAATTGATGCTTCTGAATTCACGAATGGCACAGACATCATCTACGACAGTAATTTTAAAACCGATAATGTCAATTGTGACATCACTGATGATGTCATAATTGATTTTAACCATCTTTTCAAAACTGTAAATTTGACGATTCTGAACTCACGGATGGCACGGACATCATCTACGACAGTAATTTTAAAACCGATTATGGCAATTGTGACAACACTGATGATGTCATAATTGATTTCGACCATCTTTTCAAAACTGTAAAATTGATGCTTCTGTACTCACGAATGGCACGGACATCATCTATGACAGTAATTTTAAAACCGATTATGTCAATTGTGACATCACTGATGATGTCATAATTGATTTCGACATCTTTTCAAAACTGTGAAATTGATGCTTCTTAATTCACGAATGGCACGGACATCATCTACGACAGTAATTTTAAAACCGATAATGTCAATTGTGACATCACTGATGATGTCATAATTGATTTTGACCATCTTTTCAAAACTGTAAAATTGACGCTTCTAAACTCACGGATGGCACAGACATCATCTACGACAGTAATTTTAAAACCGATTATGTCAATTGTGACATCACTGATGATGTAATAATTGATTTAGACATATTTTCAAAACTGTGAAATTGATGCTTCTGAACTCACGAATGGCACGGACATCATCTACGACAGTAATTTTAAAACCGATTATGTCAATTGTGACATCACTGATGATGTCATAATTGATTTCGACATCTTTTCAAAACTGTGAAATTGATGCTTCTGAATTCACGAATGGCACAGACATCATCTACGACAGTAATTTTAAAACCGATAATGTCAATTGTGAAATCACTGATGATGTCATAATTGATTTTAACCATCTTTTCAAAACTGTAAAATTGACGCTTCTGAACTCACGGATGGCACGGACATCATCTACGACAGTAATTTTAAAACCGATAATGTCAATTGTGACATCACTGATGATGTCATAATTGATTTCGACATCTTTTCAAAACTGTAAAATTGATGCTTCTGAACTCACGAATGGCACGGACATCATCTACGACAGTAATTTTAAAACCAATGTCAATTGTGACATCACTGATGATGTCATAATTGATTTTAACCATCTTTTCAAAACTGTAAATTTGACGATTCTGAACTCACGGATGGCACGGACATTATCTACGACAGTAATTTTAAAACCGATTATGTCAATTGTGACATCACTGATGATGTCATAATTGATTTAGACATATTTTCAAAACTGTGAAATTGATGCTTCTGAACTCACGAATGGCACGGACATCATCTACGACAGTAATTTTAAAACCGATTATGTCAATTGTGACATCACTGATGATGTCATAATTGATTTTGACCATCTTTTCAAAACTGTAAAATTGACGCTTCTGAACTCACGGATGGCACAGACATCATCTACGACAGTAATTTTAAAACCGATTATGTCAATTGTGACATCACTGATGATGTCATAATTGATTTAGACATATTTTCAAAACTGTGAAATTGATGCTTCTGAACTCACGAATGGCACGGACATCATCTACGACAGTAATTTTAAAACCGATTATGTCAATTGTGACATCACTGATGATGTCATAATTGATTTCGACATCTTTTCAAAACTGTGAAATTGATGCTTCTTAATTCACGAATGGCACGGACATCATCTACGACAGTAATTTTAAAACAGATAATGTCAATTGTGACTTCACTGATGATGTCATAATTGATTTCGACCATCTTTTCAAAACTGTAAATTTGACGATTCTGAACTCACGGATGGCACGGACATCATCTACGACAGTAATTTTAAAACCGATTATGGCAGTTGTGACATCACTGATGATGTCATAATTGATTTCGACCATCTTTTCAAAACTGTAAAATTGATGCTTCTGAACTCACGAATGGCATGGACATCATCTATGACAGTAATTTTAAAACCGATAATGTCAATTGTGACATCACTGATGATGTCATAATTGATTTTGACATCTTTTCAAAACTGTAAAATTGATGCTTCTGAACTCACGGATGGCACGGACATCATCTACGACAGTAATTTTAAAACCGATAATGTCAATTGTGACATCACTGATGATGTCATAATTGATTTTAACCATCTTTTCAAAACTGTAAATTTGACGATTCTGAACTCACGGATGGCACGGACATCATCTACGACAGTAATTTTAAAACCGATTATGTCAATTGTGACATCACTGATGATGTCATAATTGATTTCAACATCTTTTCAAAACTGTGAAATTGATGCTTCTGAATTCACGAATGGCACAGACATCATCTACGACAGTAATTTTAAAACCGATAATGTCAATTGTGACATCACTGATGATGTCATAATTGATTTTAACCATCTTTTCAAAACTGTAAAATTAACGCTTCTGAACTCACGGATGGCACGGACATCATCTACGACAGTAATTTTAAAACCGATAATGTCAATTGTGACATCACTGATGATGTCATAATTGATTTTGACCATCTTTTCAAATCTGTAAATTTGACGATTCTGAACTCATGGATGGCACAGACATCATCTACGACAGTAATTTTAAAACCGATTATGTCAATTGTGACATCACTGATGATGTCATAATTGATTTTGACCATCTTTTCAAATCTGTAAATTTGACGATTCTGAACTCATGGATGGCACAGACATCATCTACGACAGTAATTTTAAAACCGATTATGGCAATTGTGACATCACTGATGATGTCATAATTGATTTCGACCATCTTTTCAAAACTGTAAAATTGATGCTTCTGAACTCACGAATGGCATGGACATCATCTATGACAGTAATTTTAAAACCGATAATGTCAATTGTGACATCACTGATGATGTCATAATTGATTTTGACATCTTTTCAAAACTGTAAAATTGATGCTTCTGAACTCACGGATGGCACGGACATCATCTACGACAGTAATTTTAAAACCGATAATGTCAATTGTGACATCACTGATGATGTCATAATTGATTTTAACCATCTTTTCAAAACTGTAAATTTGACGATTCTGAACTCACGGATGGCACGGACATCATCTACGACAGTAATTTTAAAACCGATTATGTCAATTGTGACATCACTGATGATGTCATAATTGATTTCAACATCTTTTCAAAACTGTGAAATTGATGCTTCTGAATTCACGAATGGCACAGACATCATCTACGACAGTAATTTTAAAACCGATAATGTCAATTTTGACATCACTGATGATGTCATAATTGATTTTAACCATCTTTTCAAAACTGTAAAATTAACGCTTCTGAACTCACGGATGGCACGGACATCATCTACGACAGTAATTTTAAAACCGATAATGTCAATTGTGACATCACTGATGATGTCATAATTGATTTTGACCATCTTTTCAAATCTGTAAATTTGACGATTCTGAACTCATGGATGGCACAGACATCATCTACGACAGTAATTTTAAAACCGATTATGTCAATTGTGACATCACTGATGATGTCATAATTGATTTTGACCATCTTTTCAAATCTGTAAATTTAACGATTCTGAACTCACGGATGGCGCAGACATCATCTACGACAGTAATTTTAAAACCGATTATGTCAATTGTGACATCACTGATGATGTCATAATTGATTTCGACCATCTTTTCAAAACTGTAAATTTGACGATTCTGAACTCACGGATGGCACGGACATCATCTACGACAGTAATTTTAAAACCGATTATGGCAATTGTGACATCACTGATGATGTCATAATTGATTTCGACCATCTTTTCAAAACTGTAAAATTGATGCTTCTGAACTCACGAATGGCATGGACATCATCTATGACAGTAATTTTAAAACCGATAATGTCAATTGTGACATCACTGATGATGTCATAATTGATTTTAACCATCTTTTCAAAACTGTAAAATTGACGCTTCTGAACTCACGGATGGCACGGACATCATCTACGACAGTAATTTTAAAACCGATAATGTCAATTGTGACATCACTGATGATGTCATAATTGATTTCGACATCTTTTCAAAACTGTAAAATTGATGCTTCTGAACTCACGAATGGCACGGACATCATCTACGACAGTAATTTTAAAACCGATAATGTCAGTTGTGACATCACTGATGATGTCATAATTGATTTTAACCATCTTTTCAAAACTGTAAATTTGACGATTCTGAACTCACGGATGGCACGGACATCATCTACGACAGTAATTTTAAAACCGATTATGTCAATTGTGACATCACTGATGATGTCATAATTGATTTTGACCATCTTTTTTAAAACTGTAAAATTGACGCTTCTGAACTCACGGATGGCACAGACATCATCTACGACAGTAATTTTAAAACCGATAATGTCAATTGTGACATCACTGATGATGTCATAATTGATTTTAACCATCTTTTCAAAACTGTAAAATTGACGCTTCTGAACTCACGGATGGCACGGACATCATCTACGACAGTAATTTTAAAACCGATTATGGCAATTGTGACAACACTGATGATGTCATAATTGATTTCGACCATCTTTTCAAAACTGTAAAATTGATGCTTCTGAACTCACGAATGGCACGGACATCATCTATGACAGTAATTTTAAAACCGTTAATGTCAATTGTGACATCACTGATGATGTCATAATTGATTTTGACATCTTTTCAAAACTGTAAAATTGATGCTTCTGAACTCACGGATGGCACGGACATCATCTACGACAGTCATTTTAAAACCGATAATGTCAATTGTGACATCACTGATGATGTCATAATTGATTTTGACATCTTTTCAAAATTGTAAAATTGATGCTTCTGAACTCACGGATGGCACGGACATCATCTACGACAGTCATTTTAAAACCGATAATGTCAATTGTGACATCACTGATGATGTCATAATTGATTTTAACCATCTTTTCAAAACTGTAAATTTGACGATTCTGAACTCACGGATGGCACGGACATCATCTACGACAGTAATTTTAAAACTGATTATGTCAATTGTGACATCACTGATGATGTCATTTTTGATTTTAACCATCTTTTCAAAACTGTAAATTTGACGATTCTGAATTCACGAATGGCACAGACATCATCTACGACAGTAATTTTAAAACCGATAATGTCAATTGTAACATCACTGATGATGTCATAATTGATTTTAACCATCTTTTCAAAACTGTAAAATTGACGCTTCTGAACTCACGGATGGCACGGACATCATCTACGACAGTAATTTTAAAACCAATGTCAATTGTGACATCACTGATGATGTCATAATTGATTTTAACCATCTTTTCAAAACTGTAAATTTGACGATTCTGAACTCACGGATGGCACGGACATCATCTACGACAGTAATTTTAAAACTGATTATGTCAATTGTGACATCACTGATGATGTCATAATTGATTTTGACCATCTTTTCAAAACTGTAAAATTGACGCTTCTGAACTCACGGATGGCACAGACATCATCTACGACAGTAATTTTAAAACCGATTATGTCAATTGTGACATCACTGATGATGTCCTAATTGATTTAGACATATTTTCAAAACTGTGAAATTGATGCTTCTGAACTCACGAATGGCACGGACATCATCTACGACAGTAATTTTAAAACCGATTATGTCAATTGTGACATCACTGATGATGTCATAATTGATTTCGACATCTTTTCAAAACTGTGAAATTGATGCTTCTTAATTCACGAATGGCACGGACATCATCTACGACAGTAATTTTAAAACAGATAATGTCAATTGTGACATCACTGATGATGTCATAATTGATTTTAACTATCTTTTCAAAACTGTAAAATTGACGCTTCTGAACTCCCGGATGGCACGGACATCATCTACGACAGTAATTTTAAAACCGATAATGTCAATTGTGACATCACTGATGACGTCATAATTGATTTTAACCATCTTTTCAAAACGGTAAATTTGACGATTCTGAACTCACGGATGGCACGGACATCATCTACGACAGTAATTTTAAAACCGATTATGTCAATTGTGACATCACTGATGATGTCATAATTGATTTCGACATCTTTTCAAAACTGTGAAATTGATGCTTCCGAATTCACGAATGGCACGGACATCATCTACGACAGTAATTTTAAAACCGATAATGTCAATTGTGACATCACTGATGATGTCATAATTGATTTTAACCATCTTTTCAAAACTGTAAAATTGACGCTTCTGAACTCACGGATGGCACGGACATCATCTACGACAGTAATTTTAAAACCGATAATGTCAATTGTGACATCACTGATGATGTCATAATTGATTTCGACATCTTTTCAAAACTGTAAAATTGATGCTTCTGAACTCACGAATGGCACGGACATCATCTACGACAGTAATTTTAAAACCGATAATGTCAGTTGTGACATCACTGATGATGTCATAATTGATTTTAACCCTCTTTTCAAAACTGTAAATTTGATGATTCTGAACTCACGGATGGCACGGACATCATCTACGACAGTAATTTTAAAACCGATTATGTCAATTGTGACATCACTGATGATGTCATAATTGATTTCGACATCTTTTCAAAACTGTGAAATTGATGCTTCTGAATTCACGAATGGCACGGACATCATCTACGACAGTAATTTTAAAACCGATAATGTCAATTGTGACATCACTGATAATGTCATAATTGATTTTAACCATCTTTTCAAAACTGTAAAATTGACGCTTCTGAACTCACGGATGGCACGGACATCATCTACGACAGTAATTTTAAAACCGATAATGTAAATTGTGACATCACTGATGATGTCATAATTGATTTCGACATCTTTTCAAAACTGTAAAATTGATGCTTCTGAACTCACGAATGGCACGGACATCATCTACGACAGTAATTTTAAAACCGATAATGTCAGTTGTGACATCACTGATGATGTCATAATTGATTTTAACCATCTTTTCAAAACTGTAAATTTGACGATTCTGAACTCACGGATGGCACGGACATCATCTACGACAGTAATTTTAAAACCGATTATGTCAATTGTGACATCACTGATGATGTCATAATTGATTTTGACCATCTTTTCAAAACTGTAAAATTGACGCTTCTGAACTCACGGATGGCACAGACATCATCTACGACAGTAATTTTAAAACCGATTATGTCAATTGTGACATCACTGATGATGTCATAATTGATTTAGACATATTTTCAAAACTGTGAAATTGATGCTTCTGAACTCACGAATGGCACGGACATCATCTACGACAGTAATTTTAAAACTGATTATGTCATTTGTGACATCACTGATGATGTCATAATTGATTTTGACCATCTTTTCAAAACTGTAAAATTGACGCTTCTGAACTCACGGATGGCACAGACATCATCTACGACAGTAATTTTAAAACCAATTATGTCAATTGTGACATCACTGATGATGTCCTAATTGATTTAGACATATTTTCAAAACTGTGAAATTGATGCTTCTGAACTCACGAATGGCACGGACATCATCTACGACAGTAATTTTAAAACCGATTATGTCAATTGTGACATCACTGATGATGTCATAATTGATTTCGACATCTTTTCAAAACTGTGAAATTGATGCTTCTTTATTTAACGAATGGCACGGACATCATCTACGACAGTAATTTTAAAATAGATAATGTCAATTGTGACATCACTGATGATGTCATAATTGATTTTAACTATCTTTTCAAAACTGTAAAATTGACGCTTCTGAACTCCCGGATGGTACGGACATCATCTACAACAGTAATTTTGAAACCGATAATGTCAATTGTGACATCACAGATGATGTCATAATTGATTTTAACCATCTTTTCAAAACGGTAAATTTGACGATTCTGAACTCACGGATGGCACGGACATCATCTACGACAGTAATTTTAAAACCGATTATGTCAATTGTGACATCACTGATGATGTCATAATTGATTTCGACATCTTTTCAAAACTGTGAAATTGATGCTTCTGAATTCACGAATGGCACGGACATCATCTACGACAGTAATTTTAAAACCGATAATGTCAGTTGTGACATCACTGATGATGTCATAATTGATTTTAACCATCTTTTCAAAACGGTAAATTTGACGATTCTGAACTCACGGATGGCACGGACATCATCTACGACAGTAATTTTAAAACCGATTATGTCAATTGTGACATCACTGATGATGTCATAATTGATTTCGACATCTTTTCAAAACTGTAAAATTGATGCTTCTGAACTCACGAATGGCACGGACATCATCTACGACAGTAATTTTAAAACCGATAATGTCAGTTGTGACATCACTGATGATGTCATAATTGATTTTAACCATCTTTTCAAAACTGTAAATTTGACGATTCTGAACTCACGGATGGCACGGACATCATCTACGACAGTAATTTTAAAACCGATTATGTCAATTGTGACATCACTGATGATGTCATAATTGATTTCGACATCTTTTCAAAACTGTGAAATTGATGCTTCTGAATTCACGAATGGCACGGACATCATCTACGACAGTAATTTTAAAACCGATAATGTCAATTGTGACATCACTGATGATGTCATAATTGATTTCGACATCTTTTCAAAACTGTAAAATTGATGCTTCTGAACTCACGAATGGCACGGACATCATCTACGACAGTAATTTTAAAACCGATAATGTCAGTTGTGACATCACTGATGATGTCATAATTGATTTTAACCATCTTTTCAAAACTGTAAATTTGACGATTCTGAACTCACGGATGGCACGGACATCATCTACGACAGTAATTTTAAAACCGATTATGTCAATTGTGACATCACTGATGATGTCATAATTGATTTTGACCATCTTTTCAAATCTGTAAATTTGACGATTCTGAACTCATGGATGGCACAGACATCATCTACGACAGTAATTTTAAAACCGATTATGGCAATTGTGACATCACTGATGATGTCATAATTGATTTCGACCATCTTTTCAAAACTGTAAAATTGACGCTTCTGAACTCACGGATGGCACGGACATCATCTACGACAGTAATTTTAAAACCGATAATGTCAATTGTGACATCACTGATGATGTCATAATTGATTTCGACATCTTTTCAAAACTGTAAAATTGATGCTTCTGAACTCACGAATGGCACAGACATCATCTACGACAGTAATTTTAAAACCGATAATGTCAGTTGTGACATCACTGATGATGTCATAATTGATTTTAACCATCTTTTCAAAACTGTAAATTTGACGATTCTGAACTCACGGATGGCACGGACATCATCTACGACAGTAATTTTAAAACCGATTATGTCAATTGTGACATCACTGATGATGTCATAATTGATTTTGACCATCTTTTCAAATCTGTAAATTTGACGATTCTGAACTCATGGATGGCACAGACATCATCTACGACAGTAATTTTAAAACCGATTATGGCAATTGTGACATCACTGATGATGTCATAATTGATTTCGACCATCTTTTCAAAACTGTAAAATTGATGCTTCTGAACTCACGAATGGCATGGACATCATCTATGACAGTAATTTTAAAACCGATAATGTCAATTGTGACATCACTGATGATGTCATAATTGATTTTGACATCTTTTCAAAACTGTAAAATTGATGCTTCTGAACTCACGGATGGCACGGACATCATCTACGACAGTAATTTTAAAACCGATAATGTCAATTGTGACATCACTGATGATGTCATAATTGATTTTAACCATCTTTTCAAAACTGTAAATTTGACGATTCTGAACTCACGGATGGCACGGACATCATCTACGACAGTAATTTTAAAACCGATTATGTCAATTGTGACATCACTGATGATGTCATAATTGATTTCAACATCTTTTCAAAACTGTGAAATTGATGCTTCTGAATTCACGAATGGCACAGACATCATCTACGACAGTAATTTTAAAACCGATAATGTCAATTTTGACATCACTGATGATGTCATAATTGATTTCGACATCTTTTCAAAACTGTAAAATTGATGCTTCTGAACTCACGAATGGCACGGACATCATCTACGACAGTAATTTTAAAACCGATAATGTCAGTTGTGACATCACTGATGATGTCATAATTGATTTTAACCATCTTTTCAAAACTGTAAATTTGACGATTCTGAACTCACGGATGGCACGGACATCATCTACGACAGTAATTTTAAAACCGATTATGTCAATTGTGACATCACTGATGATGTCATAATTGATTTTGACCATCT
Source organism: Crinia signifera (assembly GCF_055691185.1). NCBI lineage: Eukaryota > Metazoa > Chordata > Amphibia > Anura > Myobatrachidae > Crinia > Crinia signifera. The sequence continues at coordinate 46,899,282 of NC_139225.1, read as the reverse complement.
TTTCAAAACTGTAAAATTGACGCTTCTGAACTCACGGATGGCACAGACATCATCTACGACAGTAATTTTGAAACCGATAATGTCAATTGTGACATCACAGATGATGTCATAATTGATTTTAACCATCTTTTCAAAACGGTAAATTTGACGATTCTGAACTCACGGATGGCACGGACATCATCTACGACAGTAATTTTAAAACCGATAATGTCAATTGTGACATCACTGATGATGTCATAATTGATTTTAACCATCTTTTCAAAACTGTAAATTTGACGATTCTGAACTCACGGATGGCACGGACATCATCTACGACAGTAATTTTAAAACCGATTATGTCAATTGTGACATCACTGATGATGTCATAATTGATTTCAACATCTTTTCAAAACTGTGAAATTGATGCTTCTGAATTCACGAATGGCACAGACATCATCTACGACAGTAATTTTAAAACCGATAATGTCAATTGTGACATCACTGATGATGTCATAATTGATTTTAACCATCTTTTCAAAACTGTAAAATTAACGCTTCTGAACTCACGGATGGCACGGACATCATCTACGACAGTAATTTTAAAACCGATAATGTCAATTGTGACATCACTGATGATGTCATAATTGATTTTGACCATCTTTTCAAATCTGTAAATTTGACGATTCTGAACTCATGGATGGCACAGACATCATCTACGACAGTAATTTTAAAACCGATTATGTCAATTGTGACATCACTGATGATGTCATAATTGATTTTGACCATCTTTTCAAATCTGTAAATTTGACGATTCTGAACTCATGGATGGCACAGACATCATCTACGACAGTAATTTTAAAACCGATTATGGCAATTGTGACATCACTGATGATGTCATAATTGATTTCGACCATCTTTTCAAAACTGTAAAATTGATGCTTCTGAACTCACGAATGGCATGGACATCATCTATGACAGTAATTTTAAAACCGATAATGTCAATTGTGACATCACTGATGATGTCATAATTGATTTTGACATCTTTTCAAAACTGTAAAATTGATGCTTCTGAACTCACGGATGGCACGGACATCATCTACGACAGTAATTTTAAAACCGATAATGTCAATTGTGACATCACTGATGATGTCATAATTGATTTTAACCATCTTTTCAAAACTGTAAATTTGACGATTCTGAACTCACGGATGGCACGGACATCATCTACGACAGTAATTTTAAAACCGATTATGTCAATTGTGACATCACTGATGATGTCATAATTGATTTCAACATCTTTTCAAAACTGTGAAATTGATGCTTCTGAATTCACGAATGGCACAGACATCATCTACGACAGTAATTTTAAAACCGATAATGTCAATTTTGACATCACTGATGATGTCATAATTGATTTTAACCATCTTTTCAAAACTGTAAAATTAACGCTTCTGAACTCACGGATGGCACGGACATCATCTACGACAGTAATTTTAAAACCGATAATGTCAATTGTGACATCACTGATGATGTCATAATTGATTTTGACCATCTTTTCAAATCTGTAAATTTGACGATTCTGAACTCATGGATGGCACAGACATCATCTACGACAGTAATTTTAAAACCGATTATGTCAATTGTGACATCACTGATGATGTCATAATTGATTTTGACCATCTTTTCAAATCTGTAAATTTAACGATTCTGAACTCACGGATGGCGCAGACATCATCTACGACAGTAATTTTAAAACCGATTATGTCAATTGTGACATCACTGATGATGTCATAATTGATTTCGACCATCTTTTCAAAACTGTAAATTTGACGATTCTGAACTCACGGATGGCACGGACATCATCTACGACAGTAATTTTAAAACCGATTATGGCAATTGTGACATCACTGATGATGTCATAATTGATTTCGACCATCTTTTCAAAACTGTAAAATTGATGCTTCTGAACTCACGAATGGCATGGACATCATCTATGACAGTAATTTTAAAACCGATAATGTCAATTGTGACATCACTGATGATGTCATAATTGATTTTAACCATCTTTTCAAAACTGTAAAATTGACGCTTCTGAACTCACGGATGGCACGGACATCATCTACGACAGTAATTTTAAAACCGATAATGTCAATTGTGACATCACTGATGATGTCATAATTGATTTCGACATCTTTTCAAAACTGTAAAATTGATGCTTCTGAACTCACGAATGGCACGGACATCATCTACGACAGTAATTTTAAAACCGATAATGTCAGTTGTGACATCACTGATGATGTCATAATTGATTTTAACCATCTTTTCAAAACTGTAAATTTGACGATTCTGAACTCACGGATGGCACGGACATCATCTACGACAGTAATTTTAAAACCGATTATGTCAATTGTGACATCACTGATGATGTCATAATTGATTTTGACCATCTTTTTTAAAACTGTAAAATTGACGCTTCTGAACTCACGGATGGCACAGACATCATCTACGACAGTAATTTTAAAACCGATAATGTCAATTGTGACATCACTGATGATGTCATAATTGATTTTAACCATCTTTTCAAAACTGTAAAATTGACGCTTCTGAACTCACGGATGGCACGGACATCATCTACGACAGTAATTTTAAAACCGATTATGGCAATTGTGACAACACTGATGATGTCATAATTGATTTCGACCATCTTTTCAAAACTGTAAAATTGATGCTTCTGAACTCACGAATGGCACGGACATCATCTATGACAGTAATTTTAAAACCGTTAATGTCAATTGTGACATCACTGATGATGTCATAATTGATTTTGACATCTTTTCAAAACTGTAAAATTGATGCTTCTGAACTCACGGATGGCACGGACATCATCTACGACAGTCATTTTAAAACCGATAATGTCAATTGTGACATCACTGATGATGTCATAATTGATTTTGACATCTTTTCAAAATTGTAAAATTGATGCTTCTGAACTCACGGATGGCACGGACATCATCTACGACAGTCATTTTAAAACCGATAATGTCAATTGTGACATCACTGATGATGTCATAATTGATTTTAACCATCTTTTCAAAACTGTAAATTTGACGATTCTGAACTCACGGATGGCACGGACATCATCTACGACAGTAATTTTAAAACTGATTATGTCAATTGTGACATCACTGATGATGTCATTTTTGATTTTAACCATCTTTTCAAAACTGTAAATTTGACGATTCTGAATTCACGAATGGCACAGACATCATCTACGACAGTAATTTTAAAACCGATAATGTCAATTGTAACATCACTGATGATGTCATAATTGATTTTAACCATCTTTTCAAAACTGTAAAATTGACGCTTCTGAACTCACGGATGGCACGGACATCATCTACGACAGTAATTTTAAAACCAATGTCAATTGTGACATCACTGATGATGTCATAATTGATTTTAACCATCTTTTCAAAACTGTAAATTTGACGATTCTGAACTCACGGATGGCACGGACATCATCTACGACAGTAATTTTAAAACTGATTATGTCAATTGTGACATCACTGATGATGTCATAATTGATTTTGACCATCTTTTCAAAACTGTAAAATTGACGCTTCTGAACTCACGGATGGCACAGACATCATCTACGACAGTAATTTTAAAACCGATTATGTCAATTGTGACATCACTGATGATGTCCTAATTGATTTAGACATATTTTCAAAACTGTGAAATTGATGCTTCTGAACTCACGAATGGCACGGACATCATCTACGACAGTAATTTTAAAACCGATTATGTCAATTGTGACATCACTGATGATGTCATAATTGATTTCGACATCTTTTCAAAACTGTGAAATTGATGCTTCTTAATTCACGAATGGCACGGACATCATCTACGACAGTAATTTTAAAACAGATAATGTCAATTGTGACATCACTGATGATGTCATAATTGATTTTAACTATCTTTTCAAAACTGTAAAATTGACGCTTCTGAACTCCCGGATGGCACGGACATCATCTACGACAGTAATTTTAAAACCGATAATGTCAATTGTGACATCACTGATGACGTCATAATTGATTTTAACCATCTTTTCAAAACGGTAAATTTGACGATTCTGAACTCACGGATGGCACGGACATCATCTACGACAGTAATTTTAAAACCGATTATGTCAATTGTGACATCACTGATGATGTCATAATTGATTTCGACATCTTTTCAAAACTGTGAAATTGATGCTTCCGAATTCACGAATGGCACGGACATCATCTACGACAGTAATTTTAAAACCGATAATGTCAATTGTGACATCACTGATGATGTCATAATTGATTTTAACCATCTTTTCAAAACTGTAAAATTGACGCTTCTGAACTCACGGATGGCACGGACATCATCTACGACAGTAATTTTAAAACCGATAATGTCAATTGTGACATCACTGATGATGTCATAATTGATTTCGACATCTTTTCAAAACTGTAAAATTGATGCTTCTGAACTCACGAATGGCACGGACATCATCTACGACAGTAATTTTAAAACCGATAATGTCAGTTGTGACATCACTGATGATGTCATAATTGATTTTAACCCTCTTTTCAAAACTGTAAATTTGACGATTCTGAACTCACGGATGGCACGGACATCATCTACGACAGTAATTTTAAAACCGATTATGTCAATTGTGACATCACTGATGATGTCATAATTGATTTCGACATCTTTTCAAAACTGTGAAATTGATGCTTCTGAATTCACGAATGGCACGGACATCATCTACGACAGTAATTTTAAAACCGATAATGTCAATTGTGACATCACTGATAATGTCATAATTGATTTTAACCATCTTTTCAAAACTGTAAAATTGACGCTTCTGAACTCACGGATGGCACGGACATCATCTACGACAGTAATTTTAAAACCGATAATGTAAATTGTGACATCACTGATGATGTCATAATTGATTTCGACATCTTTTCAAAACTGTAAAATTGATGCTTCTGAACTCACGAATGGCACGGACATCATCTACGACAGTAATTTTAAAACCGATAATGTCAGTTGTGACATCACTGATGATGTCATAATTGATTTTAACCATCTTTTCAAAACTGTAAATTTGACGATTCTGAACTCACGGATGGCACGGACATCATCTACGACAGTAATTTTAAAACCGATTATGTCAATTGTGACATCACTGATGATGTCATAATTGATTTTGACCATCTTTTCAAAACTGTAAAATTGACGCTTCTGAACTCACGGATGGCACAGACATCATCTACGACAGTAATTTTAAAACCGATTATGTCAATTGTGACATCACTGATGATGTCATAATTGATTTAGACATATTTTCAAAACTGTGAAATTGATGCTTCTGAACTCACGAATGGCACGGACATCATCTACGACAGTAATTTTAAAACTGATTATGTCATTTGTGACATCACTGATGATGTCATAATTGATTTTGACCATCTTTTCAAAACTGTAAAATTGACGCTTCTGAACTCACGGATGGCACAGACATCATCTACGACAGTAATTTTAAAACCAATTATGTCAATTGTGACATCACTGATGATGTCCTAATTGATTTAGACATATTTTCAAAACTGTGAAATTGATGCTTCTGAACTCACGAATGGCACGGACATCATCTACGACAGTAATTTTAAAACCGATTATGTCAATTGTGACATCACTGATGATGTCATAATTGATTTCGACATCTTTTCAAAACTGTGAAATTGATGCTTCTTTATTTAACGAATGGCACGGACATCATCTACGACAGTAATTTTAAAATAGATAATGTCAATTGTGACATCACTGATGATGTCATAATTGATTTTAACTATCTTTTCAAAACTGTAAAATTGACGCTTCTGAACTCCCGGATGGTACGGACATCATCTACAACAGTAATTTTGAAACCGATAATGTCAATTGTGACATCACAGATGATGTCATAATTGATTTTAACCATCTTTTCAAAACGGTAAATTTGACGATTCTGAACTCACGGATGGCACGGACATCATCTACGACAGTAATTTTAAAACCGATTATGTCAATTGTGACATCACTGATGATGTCATAATTGATTTCGACATCTTTTCAAAACTGTGAAATTGATGCTTCTGAATTCACGAATGGCACGGACATCATCTACGACAGTAATTTTAAAACCGATAATGTCAGTTGTGACATCACTGATGATGTCATAATTGATTTTAACCATCTTTTCAAAACGGTAAATTTGACGATTCTGAACTCACGGATGGCACGGACATCATCTACGACAGTAATTTTAAAACCGATTATGTCAATTGTGACATCACTGATGATGTCATAATTGATTTCGACATCTTTTCAAAACTGTAAAATTGATGCTTCTGAACTCACGAATGGCACGGACATCATCTACGACAGTAATTTTAAAACCGATAATGTCAGTTGTGACATCACTGATGATGTCATAATTGATTTTAACCATCTTTTCAAAACTGTAAATTTGACGATTCTGAACTCACGGATGGCACGGACATCATCTACGACAGTAATTTTAAAACCGATTATGTCAATTGTGACATCACTGATGATGTCATAATTGATTTCGACATCTTTTCAAAACTGTGAAATTGATGCTTCTGAATTCACGAATGGCACGGACATCATCTACGACAGTAATTTTAAAACCGATAATGTCAATTGTGACATCACTGATGATGTCATAATTGATTTCGACATCTTTTCAAAACTGTAAAATTGATGCTTCTGAACTCACGAATGGCACGGACATCATCTACGACAGTAATTTTAAAACCGATAATGTCAGTTGTGACATCACTGATGATGTCATAATTGATTTTAACCATCTTTTCAAAACTGTAAATTTGACGATTCTGAACTCACGGATGGCACGGACATCATCTACGACAGTAATTTTAAAACCGATTATGTCAATTGTGACATCACTGATGATGTCATAATTGATTTTGACCATCTTTTCAAATCTGTAAATTTGACGATTCTGAACTCATGGATGGCACAGACATCATCTACGACAGTAATTTTAAAACCGATTATGGCAATTGTGACATCACTGATGATGTCATAATTGATTTCGACCATCTTTTCAAAACTGTAAAATTGACGCTTCTGAACTCACGGATGGCACGGACATCATCTACGACAGTAATTTTAAAACCGATAATGTCAATTGTGACATCACTGATGATGTCATAATTGATTTCGACATCTTTTCAAAACTGTAAAATTGATGCTTCTGAACTCACGAATGGCACAGACATCATCTACGACAGTAATTTTAAAACCGATAATGTCAGTTGTGACATCACTGATGATGTCATAATTGATTTTAACCATCTTTTCAAAACTGTAAATTTGACGATTCTGAACTCACGGATGGCACGGACATCATCTACGACAGTAATTTTAAAACCGATTATGTCAATTGTGACATCACTGATGATGTCATAATTGATTTTGACCATCTTTTCAAATCTGTAAATTTGACGATTCTGAACTCATGGATGGCACAGACATCATCTACGACAGTAATTTTAAAACCGATTATGGCAATTGTGACATCACTGATGATGTCATAATTGATTTCGACCATCTTTTCAAAACTGTAAAATTGATGCTTCTGAACTCACGAATGGCATGGACATCATCTATGACAGTAATTTTAAAACCGATAATGTCAATTGTGACATCACTGATGATGTCATAATTGATTTTGACATCTTTTCAAAACTGTAAAATTGATGCTTCTGAACTCACGGATGGCACGGACATCATCTACGACAGTAATTTTAAAACCGATAATGTCAATTGTGACATCACTGATGATGTCATAATTGATTTTAACCATCTTTTCAAAACTGTAAATTTGACGATTCTGAACTCACGGATGGCACGGACATCATCTACGACAGTAATTTTAAAACCGATTATGTCAATTGTGACATCACTGATGATGTCATAATTGATTTCAACATCTTTTCAAAACTGTGAAATTGATGCTTCTGAATTCACGAATGGCACAGACATCATCTACGACAGTAATTTTAAAACCGATAATGTCAATTTTGACATCACTGATGATGTCATAATTGATTTCGACATCTTTTCAAAACTGTAAAATTGATGCTTCTGAACTCACGAATGGCACGGACATCATCTACGACAGTAATTTTAAAACCGATAATGTCAGTTGTGACATCACTGATGATGTCATAATTGATTTTAACCATCTTTTCAAAACTGTAAATTTGACGATTCTGAACTCACGGATGGCACGGACATCATCTACGACAGTAATTTTAAAACCGATTATGTCAATTGTGACATCACTGATGATGTCATAATTGATTTTGACCATCTTTTCAAAACTGTAAAATTGACGCTTCTGAACTCACGGATGGCACAGACATCATCTACGACAGTAATTTTAAAACCGATTATGTCAATTGTGACATCACTGATGATGTCATAATTGATTTAGACATATTTTCAAAACTGTGAAATTGATGCTTCTGAACTCACAAATGGCACGGACATCATCTACGACAGTAATTTTAAAACCGATTATGTCAATTGTGACATCACTGATGATGTCATAATAGATTTTGACCATCTTTTCAAAACTGTAAAATTGACGCTTCTGAACTCACGGATGGCACGGACATCATCTACGACAGTAATTTTAAAACCGATAATTTCAATTGTGACATCACTGATGATGTCATAATTGATTTTAACCATCTTTTCAAAACTGTAAATTTGACGATTCTGAACTCACGGATGGCACGGACATCATCTACGACAGTAATTTTAAAATCGATTATGTCAATTGTGACATCACTGATGATGTCATAATTAATTTTGACATCTTTTCAAAACTGTGAAATTGATGCTTCTGAATTCACGAATGGCACAGACATCATCTACGACAGTAATTTTAAAACCGATAATGTCAATTGTGACATCACTGATGATGTCATAATTGATTTTAACCATCTTTTCAAAACTGTAAAATTGACGCTTCTGAACTCACGGATGGCACGGACATCATCTACGACAGTAATTTTAAAACCGATAATGTCAATTGTGACATCACTGATGATGTCATAATTGATTTCGACCATCTTTTCAAAACTGTAAATTTGACGATTCTGAACTCACGGATGGCACGGACATCATCTACGACAGTAATTTTAAAACCGATTATGGCAATTGTGACAACACTGATGATGTCATAATTGATTTCGACCATCTTTTCAAAACTGTAAAATTTATGCTTCTGTACTCACGAATGGCACGGACATCATCTATGACAGTAATTTTAAAACCGATTATGTCAATTGTGACATCACTGATGATGTCATAATTGATTTCGACATCTTTTCAAAACTGTGAAATTGATGCTTCTTAATTCACGAATGGCACGGACATCATCTACGACAGTAATTTTAAAACCGATAATGTCAATTGTGACATCACTGATGATGTCATAATTGATTTTGACCATCTTTTCAAAACTGTAAAATTGACGCTTCTAAACTCACGGATGGCACAGACATCATCTACGACAGTAATTTTAAAACCGATTATGTCAATTGTGACATCACTGATGATGTCATAATTGATTTAGACATATTTTCAAAACTGTGAAATTGATGCTTCTGAACTCACGAATGGCACGGACATCATCTACGACAGTAATTTTAAAACCGATTATGTCAATTGTGACATCACTGATGATGTCATAATTGATTTCGACATCTTTTCAAAACTGTGAAATTGATGCTTCTGAATTCACGAATGGCACAGACATCATCTACGACAGTAATTTTAAAACCGATAATGTCAATTGTGAAATCACTGATGATGTCATAATTGATTTTAACCATCTTTTCAAAACTGTAAAATTGACGCTTCTGAACTCACGGATGGCACGGACATCATCTACGACAGTAATTTTAAAACCGATAATGTCAATTGTGACATCACTGATGATGTCATAATTGATTTCGACATCTTTTCAAAACTATAAAATTGATGCTTCTGAACTCACGAATGGCACGGACATCATCTACGACAGTAATTTTAAAACCGAAAATGTCAATTGTGACATCACTGATGATGTCATAATTGATTTTAACCATCTTTTCAAAACTGTAAATTTGACGATTCTGAACTCACGGATGGCACGGACATTATCTACGACAGTAATTTTAAAACCGATTATGTCAATTGTGACATCACTGATGATGTCATAATTGATTTAGACATATTTTCAAAACTGTGAAATTGATGCTTCTGAACTCACGAATGGCACGGACATCATCTACGACAGTAATTTTAAAACCGATTATGTCAATTGTGACATCACTGATGATGTCATAATTGATTTTGACCATCTTTTCAAAACTGTAAAATTGACGCTTCTGAACTCACGGATGGCACAGACATCATCTACGACAGTAATTTTAAAACCGATTATGTCAATTGTGACATCACTGATGATGTCATAATTGATTTAGACATATTTTCAAAACTGTGAAATTGATGCTTCTGAACTCACGAATGGCACGGACATCATCTACGACAGTAATTTTAAAACCGATTATGTCAATTGTGACATCACTGATGATGTCATAATTGATTTCGACATCTTTTCAAAACTGTGAAATTGATGCTTCTTAATTCACGAATGGCACGGACATCATCTACGACAGTAATTTTAAAACAGATAATGTCAATTGTGACTTCACTGATGATGTCATAATTGATTTCGACCATCTTTTCAAAACTGTAAATTTGACGATTCTGAACTCACGGATGGCACGGACATCATCTACGACAGTAATTTTAAAACCGATTATGGCAGTTGTGACATCACTGATGATGTCATAATTGATTTCGACCATCTTTTCAAAACTGTAAAATTGATGCTTCTGAACTCACGAATGGCATGGACATCATCTATGACAGTAATTTTAAAACCGATAATGTCAATTGTGACATCACTGATGATGTCATAATTGATTTTGACATCTTTTCAAAACTGTAAAATTGATGCTTCTGAACTCACGGATGGCACGGACATCATCTACGACAGTAATTTTAAAACCGATAATGTCAATTGTGACATCACTGATGATGTCATAATTGATTTTAACCATCTTTTCAAAACTGTAAATTTGACGATTCTGAACTCACGGATGGCACGGACATCATCTACGACAGTAATTTTAAAACCGATTATGTCAATTGTGACATCACTGATGATGTCATAATTGATTTCAACATCTTTTCAAAACTGTGAAATTGATGCTTCTGAATTCACGAATGGCACAGACATCATCTACGACAGTAATTTTAAAACCGATAATGTCAATTGTGACATCACTGATGATGTCATAATTGATTTTAACCATCTTTTCAAAACTGTAAAATTAACGCTTCTGAACTCACGGATGGCACGGACATCATCTACGACAGTAATTTTAAAACCGATAATGTCAATTGTGACATCACTGATGATGTCATAATTGATTTTGACCATCTTTTCAAATCTGTAAATTTGACAATTCTGAACTCATGGATGGCACAGACATCATCTACGACAGTAATTTTAAAACCGATTATGTCAATTGTGACATCACTGATGATGTCATAATTGATTTTGACCATCTTTTCAAATCTGTAAATTTGACGATTCTGAACTCATGGATGGCACAGACATCATCTACGACAGTAATTTTAAAACCGATTATGGCAATTGTGACATCACTGATGATGTCATAATTGATTTCGACCATCTTTTCAAAACTGTAAAATTGATGCTTCTGAACTCACGAATGGCATGGACATCATCTATGACAGTAATTTTAAAACCGATAATGTCAATTGTGACATCACTGATGATGTCATAATTGATTTTGACATCTTTTCAAAACTGTAAAATTGATGCTTCTGAACTCACGGATGGCACGGACATCATCTACGACAGTAATTTTAAAACCGATAATGTCAATTGTGACATCACTGATGATGTCATAATTGATTTTAACCATCTTTTCAAAACTGTAAATTTGACGATTCTGAACTCACGGATGGCACGGACATCATCTACGACAGTAATTTTAAAACCGATTATGTCAATTGTGACATCACTGATGATGTCATAATTGATTTCAACATCTTTTCAAAACTGTGAAATTGATGCTTCTGAATTCACGAATGGCACAGACATCATCTACGACAGTAATTTTAAAACCGATAATGTCAATTTTGACATCACTGATGATGTCATAATTGATTTTAACCATCTTTTCAAAACTGTAAAATTAACGCTTCTGAACTCACGGATGGCACGGACATCATCTACGACAGTAATTTTAAAACCGATAATGTCAATTGTGACATCACTGATGATGTCATAATTGATTTTGACCATCTTTTCAAATCTGTAAATTTGACGATTCTGAACTCATGGATGGCACAGACATCATCTACGACAGTAATTTTAAAACCGATTATGTCAATTGTGACATCACTGATGATGTCATAATTGATTTTGACCATCTTTTCAAATCTGTAAATTTAACGATTCTGAACTCACGGATGGCGCAGACATCATCTACGACAGTAATTTTAAAACCGATTATGTCAATTGTGACATCACTGATGATGTCATAATTGATTTCGACAATCTTTTCAAAACTGTAAATTTGACGATTCTGAACTCACGGATGGCACGGACATCATCTACGACAGTAATTTTAAAACCGATTATGGCAATTGTGACATCACTGATGATGTCATAATTGATTTCGACCATCTTTTCAAAACTGTAAAATTGATGCTTCTGAACTCACGAATGGCATGGACATCATCTATGACAGTAATTTTAAAACCGATAATGTCAATTGTGACATCACTGATGATGTCATAATTGATTTTAACCATCTTTTCAAAACTGTAAAATTGACGCTTCTGAACTCACGGATGGCACGGACATCATCTACGACAGTAATTTTAAAACCGATAATGTCAATTGTGACATCACTGATGATGTCATAATTGATTTCGACATCTTTTCAAAACTGTAAAATTGATGCTTCTGAACTCACTAAAGGCACGGACATCATCTACGACAGTAATTTTAAAACCGATAATGTCAGTTGTGACATCACTGATGATGTCATAATTGATTTTAACCATCTTTTTAAAAACTGTAAATTTGACGATTCTGAACTCACGGATGGCACGGACATCATCTACGACAGTAATTTTAAAACCGATTATGTCAATTGTGACATCACTGATGATGTCATAATTGATTTTGACCATCTTTTTTAAAACTGTAAAATTGACGCTTCTGAACTCACGGATGGCACAGACATCATCTACGACAGTAATTTTAAAACCGATAATGTCAATTGTGACATCACTGATGATGTCATAATTGATTTTAACCATCTTTTCAAAACTGTAAAATTGACGCTTCTGAACTCACGGATGGCACGGACATCATCTACGACAGTAATTTTAAAACCAATGTCAATTGTGACATCACTGATGATGTCATAATTGATTTTAACCATCTTTTCAAAACTGTAAATTTGACGATTCTGAACTCACGGATGGCACGGACTTCATCTACGACAGTAATTTTAAAACCGATTATGTCAATTGTGACATCACTGATGATGTCATAATTGATTTTGACCATATTTTCAAATCTGTAAATTTGACGATTCTGTACTCATGGATGGCACAGACATCAACTACGACAGTAATTTTAAAACCGATTATGTCAATTGTGACATCACTGATGATGTCATAATTGATTTTGACCATCTTTTCAAATCTGTAAATTTGATGATTCTGAACTCACGGATGGCACAGACATCATCTACGACAGTAATTTTAAAACCGATTATGTCAATTGTGACATCACTGATGATGTCATAATTGATTTCGACCATCTTTTCAAAACTGTAAATTTGACGATTCTGAACTCACGGATGGCACGGACATCATCTACGACAGTAATTTTAAAACCGATTATGGCAATTGTGACAACACTGATGATGTCATAATTGATTTCGACCATCTTTTCAAAACTGTAAAATTGATGCTTCTGAACTCACGAATGGCACGGACATCATCTATGACAGTAATTTTAAAACCGTTAATGTCAATTGTGACATCACTGATGATGTCATAATTGATTTTGACATCTTTTCAAAACTGTAAAATTGATGCTTCTGAACTCACGGATGGCACGGACATCATCTACGACAGTCATTTTAAAACCGATAATGTCAATTGTGACATCACTGATGATGTCATAATGGATTTTGACATCTTTTCAATATTGTAAAATTGATGCTTCTGAACTCACGGATGGCACGGACATCATCTACGACAGTCATTTTAAAACCGATAATGTCAATTGTGACATCACTGATGATGTCATAATTGATTTTAACCATCTTTTCAAAACTGTAAATTTGACGATTCTGAACTCACGGATGGCACGGACATCATCTACGACAGTAATTTTAAAACTGATTATGTCAATTGTGACATCACTGATGATGTCATTTTTGATTTTAACCATCTTTTCAAAACTGTAAATTTGACGATTCTGAATTCACGAATGGCACAGACATCATCTACGACATTAATTTTAAAACCGATAATGTCAATTGTGACATCACTGATGATGTCATAATTGATTTTAACCATCTTTTCAAAACTGTAAAATTGACGCTTCTGAACTCACGGATGGCACGGACATCATCTACGACAGTAATTTTAAAACCAATGTCAATTGTGACATCACTGATGATGTCATAATTGATTTTAACCATCTTTTCAAAACTGTAAATTTGACGATTCTGAACTCACGGATGGCACGGACATCATCTACGACAGTAATTTTAAAACTGATTATGTCAATTGTGACATCACTGATGATGTCATAATTGATTTTGACCATCTTTTCAAAACTGTAAAATTGACGCTTCTGAACTCACGGATGGCACAGACATCATCTACGACAGTAATTTTAAAACCGATTATGTCAATTGTGACATCACTGATGATGTCCTAATTGATTTAGACATATTTTCAAAACTGTGAAATTGATGCTTCTGAACTCACGAATGGCACGGACATCATCTACGACAGTAATTTTAAAACCGATTATGTCAATTGTGACATCACTGATGATGTCATAATTGATTTCGACATCTTTTCAAAACTGTGAAATTGATGCTTCTTAATTCACGAATGGCACGGACATCATCTACGACAGTAATTTTAAAACAGATAATGTCAATTGTGACATCACTGATGATGTCATAATTGATTTTAACTATCTTTTCAAAACTGTAAAATTGACGCTTCTGAACTCCCGGATGGCACGGACATCATCTACGACAGTAATTTTAAAACCGATAATGTCAATTGTGACATCACTGATGATGTCATAATTGATTTCGACATCTTTTCAAAACTGTAAAATTGACGCTTCTGAACTCACGGATGGCACAGACATCATCTACGACAGTAATTTTAAAACCGATTATGTCAATTGTGACATCACTGATGATGTCATAATTGATTTAGACATATTTTCAAAACTGTGAAATTGATGCTTCTGAATTCACGAATGGCACGGACATCATCTACGACAGTAATTTTAAAACCGATAATGTCAATTGTGACATCACTGATGATGTCATAATTGATTTTAACCATCTTTTCAAAACTGTAAAATTGACGCTTCTGAACTCACGGATGGCACGGACATCATCTACGACAGTAATTTTAAAACCGATAATGTCAATTGTGACATCACTGATGATGTCATAATTGATTTCGACATCTTTTCAAAACTGTAAAATTGATGCTTCTGAACTCACGAATGGCACGGACATCATCTACGACAGTAATTTTAAAACCGATAATGTCAGTTGTGACATCACTGATGATGTCATAATTGATTTTAACCATCTTTTCAAAACTGTAAATTTGACGATTCTGAACTCACGGATGGCACGGACATCATCTACGACAGTAATTTTAAAACCGATTATGTCAATTGTGACATCACTGATGATGTCATAATTGATTTTGACCATCTTTTCAAAACTGTAAAATTGACGCTTCTGAACTCACGGATGGCACAGACATCATCTACGACAGTAATTTTAAAACTGATTATGTCAATTGTGACATCACTGATGATGTCATAATTGATTTAGACATATTTTCAAAACTGTGAAATTGATGCTTCTGAACTCACGAATGGCACGGACATCATCTACGACAGTAATTTTAAAACTGATTATGTCATTTGTGACATCACTGATGATGTCATAATTGATTTTGACCATCTTTTCAAAACTGTAAAATTGACGCTTCTGAACTCACGGATGGCACAGACATCATCTACGACAGTAATTTTAAAACCGATTATGTCAATTGTGACATCACTGATGATGTCCTAATTGATTTAGACATATTTTCAAAACTGTGAAATTGATGCTTCTGAACTCACGAATGGCACGGACATCATCTACGACAGTAATTTTAAAACCGATTATGTCAATTGTGACATCACTGATGATGTCATAATTGATTTCGACATCTTTTCAAAACTGTGAAATTGATGCTTCTTTATTTAACGAATGGCACGGACATCATCTACGACAGTAATTTTAAAATAGATCATGTCAATTGTGACATCACTGATGATGTCATAATTGATTTTAACTATCTTTTCAAAACTGTAAAATTGACGCTTCTGAACTCCCGGATGGTACGGACATCATCTACAACAGTAATTTTGAAACCGATAATGTCAATTATGACATCACTGATGATGTCATAATTGATTTTAACCATCTTTTCAAAACGGTAAATTTGACGATTCTGAACTCACGGATGGCACGGACATCATCTACGACAGTAATTTTAAAACCGATTATGTCAATTGTGACATCACTGATGATGTCATAATTGATTTCGACATCTTTTCAAAACTGTGAAATTGATGCTTCTTAATTCACGAATGGCACGGACATCATCTACGACAGTAATTTTAAAACAGATAATGTCAATTGTGACATCACTGATGATGTCATAATTGATTTTAACTATCTTTTCAAAACTGTAAAATTGACGCTTCTGAACTCCCGGATGGCACGGACATCATCTACGACAGTAATTTTAAAACCGATAATGTCAATTGTGACATCACTGATGACGTCATAATTGATTTTAACCATCTTTTCAAAACGGTAAATTTGACGATTCTGAACTCACGGATGGCACGGACATCATCTACGACAGTAATTTTAAAACCGATTATGTCAATTGTGACATCACTGATGATGTCATAATTGATTTCGACATCTTTTCAAAACTGTGAAATTGATGCTTCTGAATTCACGAATGGCACGGACATCATCTACGACAGTAATTTTAAAACCGATAATGTCAATTGTGACATCACTGATGATGTCATAATTGATTTTAACCATCTTTTCAAAACTGTAAAATTGACGCTTCTGAACTCACGGATGGCACGGACATCATCTACGACAGTAATTTTAAAACCGATAATGTCAATTGTGACATCACTGATGATGTCATAATTGATTTCGACATCTTTTCAAAACTGTAAAATTGATGCTTCTGAACTCACGAATGGCACGGACATCATCTACGACAGTAATTTTAAAACCGATAATGTCAGTTGTGACATCACTGATGATGTCATAATTGATTTTAACCATCTTTTCAAAACTGTAAATTTGACGATTCTGAACTCACGGATGGCACGGACATCATCTACGACAGTAATTTTAAAACCGATTATGTCAATTGTGACATCACTGATGATGTCATAATTGATTTCGACATCTTTTCAAAACTGTGAAATTGATGCTTCTGAATTCACGAATGGCACGGACATCATCTACGACAGTAATTTTAAAACCGATAATGTCAATTGTGACATCACTGATAATGTCATAATTGATTTTAACCATCTTTTCAAAACTGTAAAATTGACGCTTCTGAACTCACGGATGGCACGGACATCATCTACGACAGTAATTTTAAAACCGATAATGTAAATTGTGACATCACTGATGATGTCATAATTGATTTCGACATCTTTTCAAAACTGTAAAATTGATGCTTCTGAACTCACGAATGGCACGGACATCATCTACGACAGTAATTTTAAAACCGATAATGTCAGTTGTGACATCACTGATGATGTCATAATTGATTTTAACCATCTTTTCAAAACTGTAAATTTGACGATTCTGAACTCACGGATGGCACGGACATCATCTACGACAGTAATTTTAAAACCGATTATGTCAATTGTGACATCACTGATGATGTCATAATTGATTTTGACCATCTTTTCAAAACTGTAAAATTGACGCTTCTGAACTCACGGATGGCACAGACATCATCTACGACAGTAATTTTAAAACCGATTATGTCAATTGTGACATCACTGATGATGTCATAATTGATTTAGACATATTTTCAAAACTGTGAAATTGATGCTTCTGAACTCACGAATGGCACGGACATCATCTACGACAGTAATTTTAAAACTGATTATGTCATTTGTGACATCACTGATGATGTCATAATTGATTTTGACCATCTTTTCAAAACTGTAAAATTGACGCTTCTGAACTCACGGATGGCACAGACATCATCTACGACAGTAATTTTAAAACCGATTATGTCAATTGTGACATCACTGATGATGTCCTAATTGATTTAGACATATTTTCAAAACTGTGAAATTGATGCTTCTGAACTCACGAATGGCACGGACATCATCTACGACAGTAATTTTAAAACCGATTATGTCAATTGTGACATCACTGATGATGTCATAATTGATTTCGACATCTTTTCAAAACTGTGAAATTGATGCTTCTTTATTTAACGAATGGCACGGACATCATCTACGACAGTAATTTTAAAATAGATAATGTCAATTGTGACATCACTGATGATGTCATAATTGATTTTAACTATCTTTTCAAAACTGTAAAATTGACGCTTCTGAACTCCCGGATGGTACGGACATCATCTACAACAGTAATTTTGAAACCGATAATGTCAATTGTGACATCACTGATGATGTCATAATTGATTTTAACCATCTTTTCAAAACGGTAAATTTGACGATTCTGAACTCACGGATGGCACGGACATCATCTACGACAGTAATTTTAAAACCGATTATGTCAATTGTGACATCACTGATGATGTCATAATTGATTTCGACATCTTTTCAAAACTGTGAAATTGATGCTTCTGAATTCACGAATGGCACGGACATCATCTACGACAGTAATTTTAAAACCGATAATGTCAATTGTGACATCACTGATGATGTCATAATTGATTTTAACCATCTTTTCAAAACTGTAAAATTGACGCTTCTGAACTCACGGATGGCACGGACATCATCTACGACAGTAATTTTAAAACCGATAATGTCAATTGTGACATCACTGATGATGTCATAATTGATTTCGACATCTTTTCAAAACTGTAAAATTGATGCTTCTGAACTCACGAATGGCACGGACATCATCTACGACAGTAATTTTAAAACCGATAATGTCAGTTGTGACATCACTGATGATGTCATAATTGATTTTAACCATCTTTTCAAAACTGTAAATTTGACGATTCTGAACTCACGGATGGCACGGACATCATCTACGACAGTAATTTTAAAACCGATTATGTCAATTGTGACATCACTGATGATGTCATAATTGATTTCGACATCTTTTATAAACTGTGAAATTGATGCTTCTGAATTCACGAATGGCACGGACATCATCTACGACAGTAATTTTAAAACCGATAATGTCAATTGTGACATCACTGATGATGTCATAATTGATTTTAACCATCTTTTCAAAACTGTAAAATTGACGCTTCTGAACTCACGGATGGCACGGACATCATCTACGACAGTAATTTTAAAACCGATAATGTCAATTGTGACATCACTGATGATGTCATAATTGATTTCGACATCTTTTCAAAACTGTAAAATTGATGCTTCTGAACTCACGAATGGCACGGACATCATCTACGACAGTAATTTTAAAACCGATAATGTCAGTTGTGACATCACTGATGATGTCATAATTGATTTTAACCATCTTTTCAAAACTGTAAATTTGACGATTCTGAACTCACGGATGGCACGGACATCATCTACGACAGTAATTTTAAAACCGATTATGTCAATTGTGACATCACTGATGATGTCATAATTGATTTCGACATCTTTTATAAACTGTGAAATTGATGCTTCTGAATTCACGAATGGCACGGACATCATCTACGACAGTAATTTTAAAACCGATAATGTCAATTGTGACATCACTGATGATGTCATAATTGATTTTAACCATCTTTTCAAAACTGTAAAATTGACGCTTCTGAACTCACGGATGGCACGGACATCATCTACGACAGTAATTTTAAAACCGATAATGTCAATTGTGACATCACTGATGATGTCATAATTGATTTCGACATCTTTTCAAAACTGTAAAATTGATGCTTCTGAACTCACGAATGGCACGGACATCATCTACGACAGTAATTTTAAAACCGATAATGTCAGTTGTGACATCACTGATGATGTCATAATTGATTTTAACCATCTTTTCAAAACTGTAAATTTGACGATTCTGAACTCACGGATGGCACGGACATCATCTACGACAGTAATTTTAAAACCGATTATGTCAATTGTGACATCACTGATGATGTCATAATTGATTTTGACCATCTTTTCAAAACTGTAAAATTGACGCTTCTGAACTCACGGATGGCACAGACATCATCTACGACAGTAATTTTAAAACCGATTATGTCAATTGTGACATCACTGATTGATTTAGACATATTTTCAAAACTGTGAAATTGATGCTTCTGAACTCACGAATGGCACGGACATCATCTACGACAGTAATTTTAAAACCGATAATGTCAATTGTGACATCACTGATGATGTCATCATTGATTTCGACATCTTTTCAAAACTGTAAAATTGATGCTTCTGAACTCACGAATGGCACGGACATCATCTACGACAGTAATTTTAAAACCGATAATGTCAGTTGTGACATCACTGATGATGTCATAATTGATTTTAACCATCTTTTCAAAACTAAATTTGACGATTCTGAACTCACGGATGGCACGGACATCATCTACGACAGTAATTTTAAAACCGATTATGTCAATTGTGACATCACTGATGATGTCATAATTGATTTTGACCATCTTTTCAAAACTGTAAAATTGACGCTTCTGAACTCACGGATGGCACAGACATCATCTACGACAGTAATTTTAAAACCGATTATGTCAATTGTGACATCACTGATGATGTCATAATTGATTTAGACATATTTTCAAAACTGTGAAATTGACGCTTCTGAACTCACGGATGGCACGGACATCATCTACGACAGTAATTTTAAAACCGATAATTTCAATTGTGACATCACTGATGATGTCATAATTGATTTTAACCATCTTTTCAAAACTGTAAATTTGACGATTCTGAACTCACGGATGGCACGGACATCATCTACGACAGTAATTTTTAAACCGATTATGTCAATTGTGACATCACTGATGATGTCATAATTAATTTCGACATCTTTTCAAAACTGTGAAATTGATGCTTCTGAATTCACGAATGGCACAGACATCATCTACGACAGTAATTTTAAAACCGATAATGTCAATTGTGACATCACTGATGATGTCATAATTGATTTTAACCATCTTTTTAAAACTGTAAAATTGACGCTTCTGAACTCACGGATGGCACGGACATCATCTACGACAGTAATTTTAAAACCGATAATGTCAATTGTGACATCACTGATGATGTCATAATTGATTTCGACCATCTTTTCAAAACTGTAAATTTGACGATTCTGAACTCACGGATGGCACGGACATCATCTACGACAGTAATTTTAAAACCGATTATGGCAATTGTGACAACACTGATGATGTCATAATTGATTTCGACCATCTTTTCAAAACTGTAAAATTGATGCTTCTGTACTCACGAATGACACGGACATCATCTATGACAGTAATTTTAAAACCGATTATGTCAATTGTGACATCACTGATGATGTCATAATTGATTTCGACATCTTTTCAAAACTGTGAAATTGATGCTTCTTAATTCACGAATGGCACGGACATCATCTACGACAGTAATTTTAAAACCGATTATGGCAATTGTGACAACACTGATGATGTCATAATTGATTTCGACCATCTTTTCAAAACTGTAAAATTGATGCTTCTGTACTCACGAATGGCACGGACATCATCTATGACAGTAATTTTAATACCGATTATGTCAATTGTGACATCACTGATGATGTCATAATTGATTTAGACATATTTTCAAAACTGTGAAATTGATGCTTCTGAACTCACGAATGGCACGGACATCATCTACGACAGTAATTTTAAAACCGATTATGTCAATTGTGACATCACTGATGATGTCATAATTGATTCCGACATCTTTTCAAAACTGTGAAATTGATGCTTCTGAATTCACGAATGGCACAGACATCATCTACGACAGTAATTTTAAAACCGATAATGTCAATTGTGAAATCACTGATGATGTCATAATTGATTTTAACCATCTTTTCAAAACTGTAAAATTGACGCTTCTGAACTCACGGATGGCACGGACATCATCTACGACAGTAATTTTAAAACCGATAATGTCAATTGTGACATCACTGATGATGTCATAATTGATTTCGACATCTTTTCAAAACTGTAAAATTGATGCTTCTGAACTCACGAATGGCACGGACATCATCTACGACAGAAATTTTAAAACCGATGTCAATTGTGACATCACTGATGATGTCATAATTGATTTTAACCATCTTTTCAAAACTGTAAATTTGACGATTCTGAACTCACGGATGGCACGGACATCATCTACGACAGTAATTTTAAAACCGATTATGTCAATTGTGACATCACTGATGATGTCATAATTGATTTTGACCATCTTTTCAAAACTGTAAAATTGACGCTTCTGAACTCACGGATGGCACAGACATCATCTACGACAGTAATTTTAAAACCGATTATGTCAATTGTGACATCACTGATGATGTCATAATTGATTTAGACATATTTTCAAAACTGTGAAATTGATGCTTCTGAACTCACGAATGGCACGGACATCATCTACGACAGTAATTTTAAAACCGATAATGTCAATTGTGACATCACTGATGATGTCATAATTGATTTTGACCATCTTTTCAAAACTGTAAAATTGACGCTTCTGAACTCACGGATGGCACAGACATCATCTACGACAGTAATTTTAAAACCGATTATGTCAATTGTGACATCACTGATGATGTCATAATTGATTTAGACATATTTTCAAAACTGTGAAATTGATGCTTCTGAACTCACGAATGGCACGGACATCATCTACAACAGTAATTTTAAAACCGATTATGTCAATTGTGACATCACTGATGATGTCATAATTGATTTCGACATCTTTTCAAAACTGTGAAATTGATGCTTCTGAATTCACGAATGGCACAGACATCATCTACGACAGTAATTTTAAAACCGATAATGTCAATTGTGACATCACTGATGATGTCATAATTGATTTTAACCATCTTTTCAAAACTGTAAAATTGACGCTTCTGAACTCACGGATGGCACGGACATCATCTACGACAGTAATTTTAAAACCGATAATGTCAATTGTGACTTCACTGATGATGTCATAATTGATTTCGACATCTTTTCAAAACTGTAAAATTGATGCTTCTGAACTCACGAATGGCACGGACATCATCTACGACAGTAATTTTAAAACCGATTATGTCAATTGTGACATCACTGATGATGTCATAATTGATTTCGACCATCTTTTCAAAACTGTAAATTTGACGATTCTGAACTCACGGATGGCACGGACATCATCTACGACAGTAATTTTAAAACCGATTATGGCAATTGTGACATCACTGATGATGTCATAATTGATTTCGACCATCTTTTCAAAACTGTAAAATTGATGCTTCTGAACTCACGAATGGCATGGACATCATCTATGACAGTAATTTTAAAACCGATAATGTCAATTGTGACATCACTGATGATGTCATAATTGATTTTGACATCTTTTAGAAACTGTAAAATTGATGCTTCTGAACTCACGGATGGCACGGACATCATCTACGACAGTAATTTTAAAACCGATAATGTCAATTGTGACATCACTGATGATGTCATAATTGATTTTAACCATCTTTTCAAAACTGTAAATTTGACGATTCTGAACTCACGGATGGCACGGACATCATCTACGACAGTAATTTTAAAACCGATTATGTCAATTGTGACATCACTGATGATGTCATAATTGATTTCGACATCTTTTCAAAACTGTGAAATTGATGCTTCTGAATTCACGAATGGCACAGACATCATCTACGACAGTAATTTTAAAACCGATAATGTCAATTGTGACATCACTGATGATGTCATAATTGATTTTAACCATCTTTTCAAAACTGTAAAATTAACGCTTCTGAACTCACGGATGGCACGGACATCATCTACGACAGTAATTTTAAAACCGATAATGTCAATTGTGACATCACTGATGATGTCATAATTGATTTTGACCATCTTTTCAAATCTGTAAATTTGACGATTCTGAACTCATGGATGGCACAGACATCATCTACGACAGTAATTTTAAAACCAATAATGTCAATTGTGACATCACTGATGATGTCATAATTGATTTTAACCATCTTTTCAAAACTGCAAATTTGACGATTCTGAACTCACGGATGGCACGGACATCATCTACGACAGTAATTTTAAAACCTATAATGTCAATTGTGACATCATCAGTGATGTCATAATTGATTTTGACCATCTTTTCTAAACTGTAAAATTGACGATTCTGAACTCACGGACGGCACGGACATAATCTACGACAGTAATTTTAAAACCGATTATGTCAATTGTGACATCACTGATGATGTCATAATTGATTTTGACCATCTTTTCAAATCTGTAAATTTGACGATTCTGAACTCATGGATGGCACAGACATCATCTACGACAGTAATTTTAAAACCGATTATGTCAATTGTGACATCACTGATGATGTCATAATTGATTTCGACTATCTTTTCAAATCTGTAAATTTGACGATTCTGAACTCACGGATGGCACAGACATCATCTACGACAGTAATTTTAAAACCGATTATGTCAATTGTGACATCACTGATGATGTCATAATTGATTTCGACCATCTTTTCAAAACTGTAAATTTGACGATTCTGAACTCACGGATGGCACGGACATCATCTACGACAGTAATTTTAAAACCGATTATGGCAATTGTGACATCACTGATGATGTCATAATTGATTTCGACCATCTTTTCAAAACTGTAAAATTGATGCTTCTGAACTCACGAATGGCATGGACATCATCTATGACAGTAATTTTAAAACCGATAATGTCAATTGTGACATCACTGATGATGTCATAATTGATTTTGACATCTTTTCAAAACTGTAAAATTGATGCTTCTGAACTCACGGATGGCACGGACATCATCTACGACAGTAATTTTAAAACCGATAATGTCAATTGTGACATCACTGATGATGTCATAATTGATTTTAACCATCTTTTCAAAACTGTAAATTTGACGATTCTGAACTCACGGATGGCACGGACATCATCTACGACAGTAATTTTAAAACCGATTATGTCAATTGTGACATCACTGATGATGTCATAATTGATTTCAACATCTTTTCAAAACTGTGAAATTGATGCTTCTGAATTCACGAATGGCACAGACATCATCTACGACAGTAATTTTAAAACCGATAATGTCAATTGTGACATCACTGATGATGTCATAATTGATTTTAACCATCTTTTCAAAACTGTAAAATTAACGCTTCTGAACTCACGGATGGCACGGACATCATCTACGACAGTAATTTTAAAACCGATAATGTCAATTGTGACATCACTGATGATGTCATAATTGATTTTAACCATCTTTTCAAAACTGTAAAATTGACGCTTCTGAACTCACGGATGGCACAGACATCATCTACGACAGTAATTTTAAAACCGATTATGTCAATTGTGACATCACTGATGATGTCATAATTGATTTAGACATATTTTCAAAACTGTGAAATTGATGCTTCTGAACTCACGAATGGCACGGACATCATCTACGACAGTAATTTTAAAACCGATTATGTCAATTGTGACATCACTGATGATGTCATAATTGATTTCGACATCTTTTCAAAACTGTGAAATTGATGCTTCTTAATTCACAAATGGCACGGACATCATCTACGACAGTAATTTTAAAACAGATAATGTCAATTGTGACATCACTGATGATGTCATAATTGATTTTAACTATCTTTTCAAAACTGTAAAATTGACGCTTCTGAACTCACGGATGGCACGGACATCATCTACGACAGTAATTTTAAAACCGATAATGTCAATTGTGACATCACTGATGATGTCATAATTGATTTTAACCATCTTTTCAAAACTGTAAAATTGACGCTTCTGAACTCACGGATGGCATGGACATAATCTACGACAGTAATTTTAAAACCGATAATGTCAATTGTGACATCACTGATGATGTCATAATTGATTTCGACATCTTTTCAAAACTGTGAAATTGATGCTTCTGAATTCACGAATGGCACAGACATCATCTACGACAGTAATTTTAAAACCGATAATGTCAATTGTGACATCACTGATGATGTCATAATTGATTTTAACCATCTTTTCAAAACTGTAAAATTGACGCTTCTGAACTCACGGATGGCACGGACATCATCTACGACAGTAATTTTAAAACCGATAATGTCAATTGTGACATCACTGATGATGTCATAATTGATTTCGACATCTTTTCAAAACTGTAAAATTGATGCTTCTGAACTCACGAATGGCACGGACATCATCTACGACAGTAATTTTAAAACCGATGTCAATTGTGACATCACTGATGATGTCATAATTGATTTTAACCATCTTTTCAAAACTGTAAATTTGACGATTCTGAACTCACGGATGGCACGGACATCATCTACGACAGTAATTTTAAAACCGATTATGTCAATTGTGACATCACTGATAATGTCATAATTGATTTTGACCATCTTTTCAAAACTGTAAAATTGACGCTTCTGAACTCACGGATGGCACAGACATCATCTACGACAGTAATTTTAAAACCGATTATGTCAATTGTGACATCACTGATGATGTCATAATTGATTTAGACATATTTTCAAAACTGTGAAATTGATGCTTCTGAACTCACGAATGGCACGGACATCATCTACGACAGTAATTTTAAAACCGATTATGTCAATTGTGACATCACTGATGATGTCATAATTGATTTTGACCATCTTTTCAAAACTGTAAAATTGACGCTTCTGAACTCACGGATGGCACAGACATCATCTACGACAGTAATTTTAAAACCGATTATGTCAATTGTGACATCACTGATGATGTCATAATTGATTTAGACATATTTTCAAAACTGTGAAATTGATGCTTCTGAACTCACGAATGGCACGGACATCATCTACGACAGTAATTTTAAAACCGATTATGTCAATTGTGACATCACTGATGATGTCATAATTGATTTCGACATCTTTTCAAAACTGTGAAATTGATGCTTCTTAATTCACAAATGGCACGGACATCATCTACGACAGTAATTTTAAAACAGATAATGTCAATTGTGACATCACTGATGATGTCATAATTGATTTTAACTATCTTTTCAAAACTGTAAAATTGACGCTTCTGAACTCACGGATGGCACGGACATCATCTACGACAGTAATTTTAAAACCGATAATGTCAATTGTGACATCACTGATGATGTCATAATTGATTTTGACCATCTTTTCAAAACTGTAAAATTGACGCTTCTGAACTCACGGATGGCACAGACATCATCTACGACAGTAATTTTAAAACCGATTATGTCAATTGTGACATCACTGATGATGTCATAATTGATTTAGACATATTTTTAAAACTGTGAAATTGATGCTTCTGAACTCACGAATGGCACGGACATCATCTACGACAGTAATTTTAAAACCGATTATGTCAATTGTGACATCACTGATGATGTCATAATTGATTTCGACATCTTTTCAAAACTGTGAAATTGATGCTTCTGAATTCACGAATGGCACAGACATCATCTACGACAGTAATTTTAAAACCGATAATGTCAATTGTGACATCACTGATGATGTCATAATTGATTTTAACCATCTTTTCAAAACTGTAAAATTGACGCTTCTGAACTCACGGATGGCACGGACATCATCTACGACAGTAATTTTAAAACCGATAATGTCAATTGTGACTTCACTGATGATGTCATAATTGATTTCGACATCTTTTCAAAACTGTAAAATTGATGCTTCTGAACTCACGAATGGCACGGACATCATCTACGACAGTAATTTTAAAACCGATTATGTCAATTGTGACATCACTGATGATGTCATAATTGATTTCGACCATCTTTTCAAAACTGTGAAATTGATGCTTCTGAATTCACGAATGGCACAGACATCATCTACGACAGAAATTTTAAAACCGATTATGTCAATTGTGACATCACTGATGATGTCATAATTGATTTAGACATATTTTCAAAACTGTGAAATTGATGCTTCTGAACTCACGAATGGCACGGACATCATCTACGACAGTAATTTTAAAACCGATTATGTCAATTGTGACATCACTGATGATGTCATAATTGATTTTAACCATCTTTTCAAAACTGTAAAATTGATGCTTCTGAACTCACGAATGGCACGGACATCATCTACGACAGTAATTTTAAAACCGATGTCAATTGTGACATCACTGATGATGTAATAATTGATTTTAACCATCTTTTCAAAACTGTAAATTTGACGATTCTGAACTCACGGATGGCACGGACATCATCTACGACAGTAATTTTAAAACCGATTATGTCAATTGTGACATCACTGATGATGTCATAATTGATTTTGACCATCTTTTCAAAACTGTAAAATTGACGCTTCTGAACTCACGGATGGCACAGACATCATCTACGACAGTAATTTTAAAACCGATTATGTCAATTGTGACATCACTGATGATGTCATAATTGGTTTAGACATATTTTCAAAACTGTGAAATTGATGCTTCTGAACTCACGAATGGCACGGACATCATCTACGACAGTAATTTTAAAACCGATTATGTCAATTGTGACATCACTGATGATGTCATAATTGATTTTGACCATCTTTTCAAAACTGTAAAATTGACGCTTCTGAACTCACGGATGGCACAGACATCATCTACGACAGTAATTTTAAAACCGATTATGTCAATTGTGACATCACTGATGATGTCATAATTGATTTAGACATATTTTCAAAACTGTGAAATTGATGCTTCTGAACTCACGAATGGCACGGACATCATCTACGACAGTAATTTTAAAACCGATTATGTCAATTGTGACATCACTGATGATGTCATAATTGATTTCGACATCTTTTCAAAACTGTGAAATTGATGCTTCTTAATTCACGAATGGCACGGACATCATCTACGACAGTAATTTTAAAACAGATAATGTCAATTGTGACATCACTGATGATGTCATAATTGATTTTAACTATCTTTTCAAAACTGTAAAATTGACGCTTCTGAACTCACGGATGGCACGGACATCATCTACGACAGTAATTTTAAAACCGATAATGTCAATTGTGACATCACTGATGATGTCATAATTGATTTTGACCATCTTTTCAAAACTGTAAAATTGACGCTTCTGAACTCACGGATGGCACAGACATCATCTACGACAGTAATTTTAAAACCGATTATGTCAATTGTGACATCACTGATGATGTCATAATTGATTTAGACATATTTTCAAAACTGTGAAATTGATGCTTCTGAACTCACGAATGGCACGGACATCATCTACGACAGTAATTTTAAAACCGATTATGTCAATTGTGACATCACTGATGATGTCATAATTGATTTCGACATCTTTTCAAAACTGTGAAATTGATGCTTCTGAATTCACGAATGGCACAGACATCATCTACGACAGTAATTTTAAAACCGATAATGTCAATTGTGACATCACTGATGATGTCATAATTGATTTTAACCATCTTTTCAAAACTGTAAAATTGACGCTTCTGAACTCACGGATGGCACGGACATCATCTACGACAGTAATTTTAAAACCGATAATGTCAATTGTGACTTCACTGATGATGTCATAATTGATTTCGACATCTTTTCAAAACTGTAAAATTGATGCTTCTGAACTCACGAATGGCACGGACATCATCTACGACAGTAATTTTAAAACCGATTATGTCAATTGTGACATCACTGATGATGTCATAATTGATTTCGACCATCTTTTCAAAACTGTGAAATTGATGCTTCTGAATTCACGAATGGCACAGACATCATCTACGACAGAAATTTTAAAACCGATTATGTCAATTGTGACATCACTGATGATGTCATAATTGATTTTAACCATCTTTTCAAAACTGTAAAATTGACGCTTCTGAACTCACGGATGGCACTGACATCATCTACGACAGTAATTTTAAAACCGATAATGTCAATTGTGACATCACTGATGATGTCATAATTGATTTCGACCATCTTTTCAAAACTGTAAATTTGACGATTCTGAACTCACGGATGGCACGGACATCATCTACGACAGTAATTTTAAAACCGATTATGGCAATTGTGACAACACTGATGATGTCATAATTGATTTCGACCATCTTTTCAAAACTGTAAAATTAATGCTTCTGTACTCACGAATGGCACGGACATCATCTATGACAGTAATTTTAAAACCGATTATGTCAATTGTGACATCACTGATGATGTCATAATTGATTTCGACATCTTTTCAAAACTGTGAAATTGATGCTTCTTAATTCACGAATGGCACGGACATCATCTACGACAGTAATTTTAAAACCGATTATGTCAATTGTGACATCACTGATGATGTCATAATTGATTTCGACATCTTTTCAAAACTGTAAAATTGATGCTTCTGAATTCACGAATGGCACAGACATCATCTACGACAGAAATTTTAAAACCGATTATGTCAATTGTGACATCACTAATGATGTCATAATTGATTTTGACCATCTTTTCAAAACTGTAAAATTGACGCTTCTGAACTCACGGATGGCACGGACATCATCTACGACAGTAATTTTAAAACCGATAATGTCAATTGTGACATCACTGATGATGTCATAATTGATTTCGACATCTTTTCAAAACTGTAAAATTGATGCTTCTGAACTCACGAATGGCACGGACATCATCTACGACAGTAATTTTAAAACCGATTATGTCAATTGTGACATCACTGATGATGTCATAATTGATTTCGACATCTTTTCAAAACTGTGAAATTGATGCTTCTTAATTCACGAATGGCACGGACATCATCTACGACAGTAATTTTAAAACCGATTATGGCAATTGTGACAACACTGATGATGTCATAATTGATTTCGACCATCTTTTCAAAACTGTAAAATTGATGCTTCTGTACTCACGAATGGCACGGACATCATCTATGACAGTAATTTTAATACCGATTATGTCAATTGTGACATCACTGATGATGTCATAATTGATTTAGACATATTTTCAAAACTGTGAAATTGATGCTTCTGAACTCACGAATGGCACGGACATCATCTACGACAGTAATTTTAAAACCGATTATGTCAATTGTGACATCACTGATGATGTCATAATTGATTTCGACATCTTTTCAAAACTGTGAAATTGATGCTTCTGAATTCACGAATGGCACAGACATCATCTACGACAGTAATTTTAAAACCGATAATGTCAATTGTGAAATCACTGATGATGTCATAATTGATTTTAACCATCTTTTCAAAACTGTAAAATTGACGCTTCTGAACTCACGGATGGCACGGACATCATCTACGACAGTAATTTTAAAACCGATAATGTCAATTGTGACATCACTGATGATGTCATAATTGATTTCGACATCTTTTCAAAACTGTAAAATTGATGCTTCTGAACTCACGAATGGCACGGACATCATCTACGACAGAAATTTTAAAACCGATGTCAATTGTGACATCACTGATGATGTCATAATTGATTTTAACCATCTTTTCAAAACTGTAAATTTGACGATTCTGAACTCACGGATGGCACGGACATCATCTACGACAGTAATTTTAAAACCGATTATGTCAATTGTGACATCACTGATGATGTCATAATTGATTTTGACCATCTTTTCAAAACTGTAAAATTGACGCTTCTGAACTCACGGATGGCACAGACATCATCTACGACAGTAATTTTAAAACCGATTATGTCAATTGTGACATCACTGATGATGTCATAATTGATTTAGACATATTTTCAAAACTGTGAAATTGATGCTTCTGAACTCACGAATGGCACGGACATCATCTACGACAGTAATTTTAAAACCGATAATGTCAATTGTGACATCACTGATGATGTCATAATTGATTTTGACCATCTTTTCAAAACTGTAAAATTGACGCTTCTGAACTCACGGATGGCACAGACATCATCTACGACAGTAATTTTAAAACCGATTATGTCAATTGTGACATCACTGATGATGTCATAATTGATTTAGACATATTTTCAAAACTGTGAAATTGATGCTTCTGAACTCACGAATGGCACGGACATCATCTACGACAGTAATTTTAAAACCGATTATGTCAATTGTGACATCACTGATGATGTCATAATTGATTTCGACATCTTTTCAAAACTGTGAAATTGATGCTTCTGAATTCACGAATGGCACGGACATCATCTACGACAGTAATTTTAAAACCGATAATGTCAATTGTGACATCACTGATGATGTCATAATTGATTTTAACCATCTTTTCAAAACTGTAAAATTGACGCTTCTGAACTCACGGATGGCACAGACATCATCTACGACAGTAATTTTAAAACCGATTATGTCAATTGTGACATCACTGATGATGTCATAATTGATTTAGACATATTTTCAAAACTGTGAAATTGATGCTTCTGAACTCACGAATGGCACGGACATCATCTACGACAGTAATTTTAAAACCGATTATGTCAATTGTGACATCACTGATGATGTCATAATTGATTTCGACATCTTTTCAAAACTGTGAAATTGATGCTTCTGAATTCACGAATGGCACAGACATCATCTACGACAGAAATTTTAAAACCGATTATGTTAATTGTGACATCACTGATGATGTCATAATTGATTTTAACCATCTTTTCAAAACTGTAAAATTGATGCTTCTGAACTCACGGATGGCACTGACATCATCTACGACAGTAATTTTAAAACCGATAATGTCAATTGTGACATCACTGATGATGTCATAATTGATTTTGACCATCTTTTCAAAACTGTAAAATTGACGCTTCTGAACTCACGGATGGCACAGACATCATCTACGACAGTAATTTTAAAACCGATTATGTCAATTGTGACATCACTGATGATGTCATAATTGATTTAGACATATTTTCAAAACTGTGAAATTGATGCTTCTGAACTCACGAATGGCACGGACATCATCTACGACAGTAATTTTAAAACCGATTATGTCAATTGTGACATCACTGATGATGTCATAATTGATTTCGACATCTTTTCAAAACTGTGAAATTGATGCTTCTGAATTCACGAATGGCACAGACATCATCTACGACAGTAATTTTAAAACCGATAATGTCAATTGTGACATCACTGATGATGTCATAATTGATTTTAACCATCTTTTCAAAACTGTAAAATTGACGCTTCTGAACTCACGGATGGCACGGACATCATCTACGACAGTAATTTTAAAACCGATAATGTCAATTGTGACTTCACTGATGATGTCATAATTGATTTCGACATCTTTTCAAAACTGTAAAATTGATGCTTCTGAACTCACGAATGGCACGGACATCATCTACGACAGTAATTTTAAAACCGATTATGTCAATTGTGACATCACTGATGATGTCATAATTGATTTCGACCATCTTTTCAAAACTGTGAAATTGATGCTTCTGAATTCACGAATGGCACAGACATCATCTACGACAGAAATTTTAAAACCGATTATGTCAATTGTGACATCACTGATGATGTCATAATTGATTTTAACCATCTTTTCAAAACTGTAAAATTGACGCTTCTGAACTCACGGATGGCACTGACATCATCTACGACAGTAATTTTAAAACCGATAATGTCAATTGTGACATCACTGATGATGTCATAATTGATTTCGACCATCTTTTCAAAACTGTAAATTTGACGATTCTGAACTCACGGATGGCACGGACATCATCTACGACAGTAATTTTAAAACCGATTATGGCAATTGTGACAACACTGATGATGTCATAATTGATTTCGACCATCTTTTCAAAACTGTAAAATTAATGCTTCTGTACTCACGAATGGCACGGACATCATCTATGACAGTAATTTTAAAACCGATTATGTCAATTGTGACATCACTGATGATGTCATAATTGATTTCGACATCTTTTCAAAACTGTGAAATTGATGCTTCTTAATTCACGAATGGCACGGACATCATCTACGACAGTAATTTTAAAACCGATTATGTCAATTGTGACATCACTGATGATGTCATAATTGATTTCGACATCTTTTCAAAACTGTAAAATTGATGCTTCTGAATTCACGAATGGCACAGACATCATCTACGACAGAAATTTTAAAACCGATTATGTCAATTGTGACATCACTAATGATGTCATAATTGATTTTGACCATCTTTTCAAAACTGTAAAATTGACGCTTCTGAACTCACGGATGGCACGGACATCATCTACGACAGTAATTTTAAAACCGATAATGTCAATTGTGACATCACTGATGATGTCATAATTGATTTCGACATCTTTTCAAAACTGTAAAATTGATGCTTCTGAACTCACGAATGGCACGGACATCATCTACGACAGTAATTTTAAAACCGATTATGTCAATTGTGACATCACTGATGATGTCATAATTGATTTCGACATCTTTTCAAAACTGTGAAATTGATGCTTCTTAATTCACGAATGGCACGGACATCATCTACGACAGTAATTTTAAAACCGATTATGGCAATTGTGACAACACTGATGATGTCATAATTGATTTCGACCATCTTTTCAAAACTGTAAAATTGATGCTTCTGTACTCACGAATGGCACGGACATCATCTATGACAGTAATTTTAATACCGATTATGTCAATTGTGACATCACTGATGATGTCATAATTGATTTAGACATATTTTCAAAACTGTGAAATTGATGCTTCTGAACTCACGAATGGCACGGACATCATCTACGACAGTAATTTTAAAACCGATTATGTCAATTGTGACATCACTGATGATGTCATAATTGATTTCGACATCTTTTCAAAACTGTGAAATTGATGCTTCTGAATTCACGAATGGCACAGACATCATCTACGACAGTAATTTTAAAACCGATAATGTCAATTGTGAAATCACTGATGATGTCATAATTGATTTTAACCATCTTTTCAAAACTGTAAAATTGACGCTTCTGAACTCACGGATGGCACGGACATCATCTACGACAGTAATTTTAAAACCGATAATGTCAATTGTGACATCACTGATGATGTCATAATTGATTTCGACATCTTTTCAAAACTGTAAAATTGATGCTTCTGAACTCACGAATGGCACGGACATCATCTACGACAGAAATTTTAAAACCGATGTCAATTGTGACATCACTGATGATGTCATAATTGATTTTAACCATCTTTTCAAAACTGTAAATTTGACGATTCTGAACTCACGGATGGCACGGACATCATCTACGACAGTAATTTTAAAACCGATTATGTCAATTGTGACATCACTGATGATGTCATAATTGATTTTGACCATCTTTTCAAAACTGTAAAATTGACGCTTCTGAACTCACGGATGGCACAGACATCATCTACGACAGTAATTTTAAAACCGATTATGTCAATTGTGACATCACTGATGATGTCATAATTGATTTAGACATATTTTCAAAACTGTGAAATTGATGCTTCTGAACTCACGAATGGCACGGACATCATCTACGACAGTAATTTTAAAACCGATAATGTCAATTGTGACATCACTGATGATGTCATAATTGATTTTGACCATCTTTTCAAAACTGTAAAATTGACGCTTCTGAACTCACGGATGGCACAGACATCATCTACGACAGTAATTTTAAAACCGATTATGTCAATTGTGACATCACTGATGATGTCATAATTGATTTAGACATATTTTCAAAACTGTGAAATTGATGCTTCTGAACTCACGAATGGCACGGACATCATCTACGACAGTAATTTTAAAACCGATTATGTCAATTGTGACATCACTGATGATGTCATAATTGATTTCGACATCTTTTCAAAACTGTGAAATTGATGCTTCTGAATTCACGAATGGCACGGACATCATCTACGACAGTAATTTTAAAACCGATAATGTCAATTGTGACATCACTGATGATGTCATAATTGATTTTAACCATCTTTTCAAAACTGTAAAATTGACGCTTCTGAACTCACGGATGGCACAGACATCATCTACGACAGTAATTTTAAAACCGATTATGTCAATTGTGACATCACTGATGATGTCATAATTGATTTAGACATATTTTCAAAACTGTGAAATTGATGCTTCTGAACTCACGAATGGCACGGACATCATCTACGACAGTAATTTTAAAACCGATTATGTCAATTGTGACATCACTGATGATGTCATAATTGATTTCGACATCTTTTCAAAACTGTGAAATTGATGCTTCTGAATTCACGAATGGCACAGACATCATCTACGACAGAAATTTTAAAACCGATTATGTTAATTGTGACATCACTGATGATGTCATAATTGATTTTAACCATCTTTTCAAAACTGTAAAATTGATGCTTCTGAACTCACGGATGGCACTGACATCATCTACGACAGTAATTTTAAAACCGATAATGTCAATTGTGACATCACTGATGATGTCATAATTGATTTCGACCATCTTTTCAAAACTGTAAATTTGACGATTCTGAACTCACGGATGGCACGGACATCATCTACGACAGTAATTTTAAAACCGATTATGGCAATTGTGACAACACTGATGATGTCATAATTGATTTCGACCATCTTTTCAAAACTGTAAAATTAATGCTTCTGTACTCACGAATGGCACGGACATCATCTATGACAGTAATTTTAAAACCGATTATGTCAATTGTGACATCACTGATGATGTCATAATTGATTTCGACATCTTTTCAAAACTGTGAAATTGATGCTTCTTAATTCACGAATGGCACGGACATCATCTACGACAGTAATTTTAAAACCGATAATGTCAATTGTGACATCACTGATGATGTCATAATTGATTTTAACCATCTTTTCAAAACTGTAAAATTGACGCTTCTGAACTCACGGATGGCACGGACATAATCTACGACAGTAATTTTAAAACCGATAATGTCAATTGTGACATCACTGATGATGTCATAATTGATTTCGACATCTTTTCAAAACTGTGAAATTGATGCTTCTGAATTCACGAATGGCACAGACATCATCTACGACAGTAATTTTAAAACCGATAATGTCAATTGTGACATCACTGATGATGTCATAATTGATTTTAACCATCTTTTCAAAACTGTAAAATTGACGCTTCTGAACTCACGGATGGCACGGACATCATCTACGACAGTAATTTTAAAACCGATAATGTCAATTGTGACATCACTGATGATGTCATAATTGATTTCGACATCTTTTCAAAACTGTAAAATTGATGCTTCTGAACTCACGAATGGCACGGACATCATCTACGACAGTAATTTTAAAACCGATGTCAATTGTGACATCACTGATGATGTCATAATTGATTTTAACCATCTTTTCAAAACTGTAAATTTGACGATTCTGAACTCACGGATGGCACGGACATCATCTACGACAGTAATTTTAAAACCGATTATGTCAATTGTGACATCACTGATGATGTCATAATTGATTTTGACCATCTTTTCAAAACTGTAAAATTGACGCTTCTGAACTCACGGATGGCACAGACATCATCTACGACAGTAATTTTAAAACCGATTATGTCAATTGTGACATCACTGATGATGTCATAATTGATTTAGACATATTTTCAAAACTGTGAAATTGATGCTTCTGAACTCACGAATGGCACGGACATCATCTACGACAGTAATTTTAAAACCGATTATGTCAATTGTGACATCACTGATGATGTCATAATTGATTTTGACCATCTTTTCAAAACTGTAAAATTGACGCTTCTGAACTCACGGATGGCACAGACATCATCTACGACAGTAATTTTAAAACCGATTATGTCAATTGTGACATCACTGATGATGTCATAATTGATTTAGACATATTTTCAAAACTGTGAAATTGATGCTTCTGAACTCACGAATGGCACGGACATCATCTACGACAGTAATTTTAAAACCGATTATGTCAATTGTGACATCACTGATGATGTCATAATTGATTTCGACATCTTTTCAAAACTGTGAAATTGATGCTTCTTAATTCACAAATGGCACGGACATCATCTACGACAGTAATTTTAAAACAGATAATGTCAATTGTGACATCACTGATGATGTCATAATTGATTTTAACTATCTTTTCAAAACTGTAAAATTGACGCTTCTGAACTCACGGATGGCACGGACATCATCTACGACAGTAATTTTAAAACCGATAATGTCAATTGTGACATCACTGATGATGTCATAATTGATTTTAACCATCTTTTCAAAACTGTAAAATTGACGCTTCTGAACTCACGGATGGCACGGACATAATCTACGACAGTAATTTTAAAACCGATAATGTCAATTGTGACATCACTGATGATGTCATAATTGATTTCGACATCTTTTCAAAACTGTGAAATTGATGCTTCTGAATTCACGAATGGCACAGACATCATCTACGACAGTAATTTTAAAACCGATAATGTCAATTGTGACATCACTGATGATGTCATAATTGATTTTAACCATCTTTTCAAAACTGTAAAATTGACGCTTCTGAACTCACGGATGGCACGGACATCATCTACGACAGTAATTTTAAAACCGATAATGTCAATTGTGACATCACTGATGATGTCATAATTGATTTCGACATCTTTTCAAAACTGTAAAATTGATGCTTCTGAACTCACGAATGGCACGGACATCATCTACGACAGTAATTTTAAAACCGATGTCAATTGTGACATCACTGATGATGTCATAATTGATTTTAACCATCTTTTCAAAACTGTAAATTTGACGATTCTGAACTCACGGATGGCACGGACATCATCTACGACAGTAATTTTAAAACCGATTATGTCAATTGTGACATCACTGATGATGTCATAATTGATTTTGACCATCTTTTCAAAACTGTAAAATTGACGCTTCTGAACTCACGGATGGCACAGACATCATCTACGACAGTAATTTTAAAACCGATTATGTCAATTGTGACATCACTGATGATGTCATAATTGATTTAGACATATTTTCAAAACTGTGAAATTGATGCTTCTGAACTCACGAATGGCACGGACATCATCTACGACAGTAATTTTAAAACCGATTATGTCAATTGTGACATCACTGATGATGTCATAATTGATTTTGACCGTCTTTTCAAAACTGTAAAATTGACGCTTCTGAACTCACGGATGG
This sequence comes from Crinia signifera, assembly GCF_055691185.1. Lineage (NCBI taxonomy): Eukaryota > Metazoa > Chordata > Amphibia > Anura > Myobatrachidae > Crinia > Crinia signifera. The sequence goes on along the minus strand of NC_139225.1, from coordinate 46,859,088 downwards.
CACAGACATCATCTACGACAGTAATTTTAAAACCGATTATGTCAATTGTGACATCACTGATGATGTCATAATTGATTTAGACATATTTTCAAAACTGTGAAATTGATGCTTCTGAACTCACGAATGGCACGGACATCATCTACGACAGTAATTTTAAAACCGATTATGTCAATTGTGACATCACTGATGATGTCATAATTGATTTCGACATCTTTTCAAAACTGTGAAATTGATGCTTCTTAATTCACAAATGGCACGGACATCATCTACGACAGTAATTTTAAAACAGATAATGTCAATTGTGACATCACTGATGATGTCATAATTGATTTTAACTATCTTTTCAAAACTGTAAAATTGACGCTTCTGAACTCACGGATGGCACGGACATCATCTACGACAGTAATTTTAAAACCGATAATGTCAATTGTGACATCACTGATGATGTCATAATTGATTTTGACCATCTTTTCAAAACTGTAAAATTGACGCTTCTGAACTCACGGATGGCACAGACATCATCTACGACAGTAATTTTAAAACCGATTATGTCAATTGTGACATCACTGATGATGTCATAATTGATTTAGACATATTTTCAAAACTGTGAAATTGATGCTTCTGAACTCACGAATGGCACGGACATCATCTACGACAGTAATTTTAAAACCGATTATGTCAATTGTGACATCACTGATGATGTCATAATTGATTTCGACATCTTTTCAAAACTGTGAAATTGATGCTTCTGAATTCACGAATGGCACAGACATCATCTACGACAGTAATTTTAAAACCGATAATGTCAATTGTGACATCACTGATGATGTCATAATTGATTTTAACCATCTTTTCAAAACTGTAAAATTGACGCTTCTGAACTCACGGATGGCACGGACATCATCTACGACAGTAATTTTAAAACCGATAATGTCAATTGTGACTTCACTGATGATGTCATAATTGATTTCGACATCTTTTCAAAACTGTAAAATTGATGCTTCTGAACTCACGAATGGCACGGACATCATCTACGACAGTCATTTTAAAACCGATTATGTCAATTGTGACATCACTGATGATGTCATAATTGATTTCGACCATCTTTTCAAAACTGTGAAATTGATGCTTCTGAATTCACGAATGGCACAGACATCATCTACGACAGAAATTTTAAAACCGATTATGTCAATTGTGACATCACTGATGATGTCATAATTGATTTAGACATATTTTCAAAACTGTGAAATTGATGCTTCTGAACTCACGAATGGCACGGACATCATCTACGACAGTAATTTTAAAACCGATTATGTCAATTGTGACATCACTGATGATGTCATAATTGATTTAGACATATTTTCAAAACTGTGAAATTGATGCTTCTGAACTCACGAATGGCACGGACATCATCTACGACAGTAATTTTAAAACCGATTATGTCAATTGTGACATCACTGATGATGTCATAATTGATTTCGACATCTTTTCAAAACTGTGAAATTGATGCTTCTTAATTCACAAATGGCACGGACATCATCTACGACAGTAATTTTAAAACAGATAATGTCAATTGTGACATCACTGATGATGTCATAATTGATTTTAACTATCTTTTCAAAACTGTAAAATTGACGCTTCTGAACTCACGGATGGCACGGACATCATCTACGACAGTAATTTTAAAACCGATAATGTCAATTGTGACATCACTGATGATGTCATAATTGATTTTGACCATCTTTTCAAAACTGTAAAATTGACGCTTCTGAACTCACGGATGGCACAGACATCATCTACGACAGTAATTTTAAAACCGATTATGTCAATTGTGACATCACTGATGATGTCATAATTGATTTAGACATATTTTCAAAACTGTGAAATTGATGCTTCTGAACTCACGAATGGCACGGACATCATCTACGACAGTAATTTTAAAACCGATTATGTCAATTGTGACATCACTGATGATGTCATAAATGATTTCGTTATCTTTTCAAAACTGTGAAATTGATGCTTCTGAATTCACGAATGGCACAGACATCATCTACGACAGTAATTTTAAAACCGATAATGTCAATTGTGACATCACTGATGATGTCATAATTGATTTTAACCATCTTTTCAAAACTGTAAAATTGACGCTTCTGAACTCACGGATGGCACGGACATCATCTACGACAGTAATTTTAAAACCGATAATGTCAATTGTGACTTCACTGATGATGTCATAATTGATTTCGACATCTTTTCAAAACTGTAAAATTGATGCTTCTGAACTCACGAATGGCACGGACATCATCTACGACAGTAATTTTAAAACCGATTATGTCAATTGTGACATCACTGATGATGTCATAATTGATTTCGACCATCTTTTCAAAACTGTGAAATTGATGCTTCTGAATTCACGAATGGCACAGACATCATCTACGACAGAAATTTTAAAACCGATTATGTCAATTGTGACATCACTGATGATGTCATAATTGATTTAGACATATTTTCAAAACTGTGAAATTGATGCTTCTGAACTCACGAATGGCACGGACATCATCTACGACAGTAATTTTAAAACCGATTATGTCAATTGTGACATCACTGATGATGTCATAATTGATTTTAACCATCTTTTCAAAACTGTAAAATTGATGCTTCTGAACTCACGAATGGCACGGACATCATCTACGACAGTAATTTTAAAACCGATGTCAATTGTGACATCACTGATGATGTCATAATTGATTTTAACCATCTTTTCAAAACTGTAAATTTGACGATTCTGAACTCACGGATGGCACGGACATCATCTACGACAGTAATTTTAAAACCGATTATGTCAATTGTGACATCACTGATGATGTCATAATTGATTTTGACCATCTTTTCAAAACTGTAAAATTGACGCTTCTGAACTCACGGATGGCACAGACATCATCTACGACAGTAATTTTAAAACCGATTATGTCAATTGTGACATCACTGATGATGTCATAATTGGTTTAGACATATTTTCAAAACTGTGAAATTGATGCTTCTGAACTCACGAATGGCACGGACATCATCTACGACAGTAATTTTAAAACCGATTATGTCAATTGTGACATCACTGATGATGTCATAATTGATTTTGACCATCTTTTCAAAACTGTAAAATTGACGCTTCTGAACTCACGGATGGCACAGACATCATCTACGACAGTAATTTTAAAACCGATTATGTCAATTGTGACATCACTGATGATGTCATAATTGATTTAGACATATTTTCAAAACTGTGAAATTGATGCTTCTGAACTCACGAATGGCACGGACATCATCTACGACAGTAATTTTAAAACCGATTATGTCAATTGTGACATCACTGATGATGTCATAATTGATTTTGACATCTTTTCAAAACTGTGAAATTGATGCTTCTTAATTCACGAATGGCACGGACATCATCTACGACAGTAATTTTAAAACAGATAATGTCAATTGTGACATCACTGATGATGTCATAATTGATTTTAACTATCTTTTCAAAACTGTAAAATTGACGCTTCTGAACTCACGGATGGCACGGACATCATCTACGACAGTAATTTTAAAATCGATAATGTCAATTGTGACATCACTGATGATGTCATAATTGATTTTGACCATCTTTTCAAAACTGTAAAATTGACGCTTCTGAACTCACGGATGGCACAGACATCATCTACGACAGTAATTTTAAAACCGATTATGTCAATTGTGACATCACTGATGATGTCATAATTGATTTAGACATATTTTCAAAACTGTGAAATTGATGCTTCTGAACTCACGAATGGCACGGACATCATCTACGACAGTAATTTTAAAACCGATTATGTCAATTGTGACATCACTGATGATGTCATAATTGATTTCGACATCTTTTCAAAACTGTGAAATTGATGCTTCTGAATTCACGAATGGCACAGACATCATCTACGACAGTAATTTTAAAACCGATAATGTCAATTGTGACATCACTGATGATGTCATAATTGATTTTAACCATCTTTTCAAAACTGTAAAATTGACGCTTCTGAACTCACGGATGGCACGGACATCATCTACGACAGTAATTTTAAAACCGATAATGTCAATTGTGACTTCACTGATGATGTCATAATTGATTTCGACATCTTTTCAAAACTGTAAAATTGATGCTTCTGAACTCACGAATGGCACGGACATCATCTACGACAGTAATTTTAAAACCGATTATGTCAATTGTGACATCACTGATGATGTCATAATTGATTTCGACCATCTTTTCAAAACTGTGAAATTGATGCTTCTGAATTCACGAATGGCACAGACATCATCTACGACAGAAATTTTAAAACCGATTATGTCAATTGTGACATCACTGATGATGTCATAATTGATTTTAACCATCTTTTCAAAACTGTAAAATTGACGCTTCTGAACTCACGGATGGCACTGACATCATCTACGACAGTAATTTTAAAACCGATAATGTCAATTGTGACATCACTGATGATGTCATAATTGATTTCGACCATCTTTTCAAAACTGTAAATTTGACGATTCTGAACTCACGGATGGCACGGACATCATCTACGACAGTAATTTTAAAACCGATTATGGCAATTGTGACAACACTGATGATGTCATAATTGATTTCGACCATCTTTTCAAAACTGTAAAATTAATGCTTCTGTACTCACGAATGGCACGGACATCATCTATGACAGTAATTTTAAAACCGATTATGTCAATTGTGACATCACTGATGATGTCATAATTGATTTCGACATCTTTTCAAAACTGTGAAATTGATGCTTCTTAATTCACGAATGGCACGGACATCATCTACGACAGTAATTTTAAAACCGATTATGTCAATTGTGACATCACTGATGATGTCATAATTGATTTCGACATCTTTTCAAAACTGTAAAATTGATGCTTCTGAATTCACGAATGGCACAGACATCATCTACGACAGAAATTTTAAAACCGATTATGTCAATTGTGACATCACTAATGATGTCATAATTGATTTTGACCATCTTTTCAAAACTGTAAAATTGACGCTTCTGAACTCACGGATGGCACAGACATCATCTACGACAGTAATTTTAAAACCGATTATGTCAATTGTGACATCACTGATGATGTCGTAATTGATTTCGACCATCTTTTCAAAACTGTAAATTTGACGATTCTGAACTCACGGATGGCACGGACATCATCTACGACAGTAATTTTAAAACCGATTATGTCAATTGTGACATCACTGATGATGTCATAATTGATTTCGACATCTTTTCAAAACTGTGAAATTGATGCTTCTGAATTCACGAATGGCACAGACATCATCTACGACAGTAATTTTAAAACCGATAATGTCAATTGTGACATCACTGATGATGTCATAATTGATTTTAACCATCTTTTCAAAACTGTAAAATTGACGCTTCTGAACTCACGGATGGCACGGACATCATCTACGACAGTAATTTTAAAACCGATAATGTCAATTGTGACATCACTGATGATGTCATAATTGATTTAGACATATTTTCAAAACTGTGAAATTGATGCTTCTGAACTCACGAATGGCACGGACATCATCTACGACAGTAATTTTAAAACCGATTATGTCAATTGTGACATCACTGATGATGTCATAATTGATTTTGACCATCTTTTCAAAACTGTAAAATTGACGCTTCTGAACTCACGGATGGCACAGACATCATCTACGACAGTAATTTTAAAACCGATTATGTCAATTGTGACATCACTGATGATGTCATAATTGATTTAGACATATTTTCAAAACTGTGAAATTGATGCTTCTGAACTCACGAATGGCACGGACATCATCTACGACAGTAATTTTAAAACCGATTATGTCAATTGTGACATCACTGATGATGTCATAATTGATTTTGACCATCTTTTCAAAACTGTAAAATTGACGCTTCTGAACTCACGGATGGCACAGACATCATCTACGACAGTAATTTTAAAACCGATTATGTCAATTGTGACATCACTGATGATGTCATAATTGATTTAGACATATTTTCAAAACTGTGAAATTGATGCTTCTGAACTCACGAATGGCACGGACATCATCTACGACAGTAATTTTAAAACCGATTATGTCAATTGTGACATCACTGATGATGTCATAATTGATTTCGACATCTTTTCAAAACTGTGAAATTGATGCTTCTTAATTCACAAATGGCACGGACATCATCTACGACAGTAATTTTAAAACAGATAATGTCAATTGTGACATCACTGATGATGTCATAATTGATTTTAACTATCTTTTCAAAACTGTAAAATTGACGCTTCTGAACTCACGGATGGCACGGACATCATCTACGACAGTAATTTTAAAACCGATAATGTCAATTGTGACATCACTGATGATGTCATAATTGATTTTAACCATCTTTTCAAAACTGTAAAATTGACGCTTCTGAACTCACGGATGGCACGGACATAATCTACGACAGTAATTTTAAAACCGATAATGTCAATTGTGACATCACTGATGATGTCATAATTGATTTCGACATCTTTTCAAAACTGTGAAATTGATGCTTCTGAATTCACGAATGGCACAGACATCATCTACGACAGTAATTTTAAAACCGATAATGTCAATTGTGACATCACTGATGATGTCATAATTGATTTTAACCATCTTTTCAAAACTGTAAAATTGACGCTTCTGAACTCACGGATGGCACGGACATCATCTACGACAGTAATTTTAAAACCGATAATGTCAATTGTGACATCACTGATGATGTCATAATTGATTTCGACATCTTTTCAAAACTGTAAAATTGATGCTTCTGAACTCACGAATGGCACGGACATCATCTACGACAGTAATTTTAAAACCGATGTCAATTGTGACATCACTGATGATGTCATAATTGATTTTAACCATCTTTTCAAAACTGTAAATTTGACGATTCTGAACTCACGGATGGCACGGACATCATCTACGACAGTAATTTTAAAACCGATTATGTCAATTGTGACATCACTGATGATGTCATAATTGATTTTGACCATCTTTTCAAAACTGTAAAATTGACGCTTCTGAACTCACGGATGGCACAGACATCATCTACGACAGTAATTTTAAAACCGATTATGTCAATTGTGACATCACTGATGATGTCATAATTGATTTAGACATATTTTCAAAACTGTGAAATTGATGCTTCTGAACTCACGAATGGCACGGACATCATCTACGACAGTAATTTTAAAACCGATTATGTCAATTGTGACATCACTGATGATGTCATAATTGATTTTGACCGTCTTTTCAAAACTGTAAAATTGACGCTTCTGAACTCACGGATGGCACAGACATCATCTACGACAGTAATTTTAAAACCGATTATGTCAATTGTGACATCACTGATGATGTCATAATTGATTTAGACATATTTTCAAAACTGTGAAATTGATGCTTCTGAACTCACGAATGGCACGGACATCATCTACGACAGTAATTTTAAAACCGATTATGTCAATTGTGACATCACTGATGATGTCATAATTGATTTCGACATCTTTTCAAAACTGTGAAATTGATGCTTCTTAATTCACAAATGGCACGGACATCATCTACGACAGTAATTTTAAAACAGATAATGTCAATTGTGACATCACTGATGATGTCATAATTGATTTTAACTATCTTTTCAAAACTGTAAAATTGACGCTTCTGAACTCACGGATGGCACGGACATCATCTACGACAGTAATTTTAAAACCGATAATGTCAATTGTGACATCACTGATGATGTCATAATTGATTTTGACCATCTTTTCAAAACTGTAAAATTGACGCTTCTGAACTCACGGATGGCACAGACATCATCTACGACAGTAATTTTAAAACCGATTATGTCAATTGTGACATCACTGATGATGTCATAATTGATTTAGACATATTTTCAAAACTGTGAAATTGATGCTTCTGAACTCACGAATGGCACGGACATCATCTACGACAGTAATTTTAAAACCGATTATGTCAATTGTGACATCACTGATGATGTCATAATTGATTTCGACATCTTTTCAAAACTGTGAAATTGATGCTTCTGAATTCACGAATGGCACAGACATCATCTACGACAGTAATTTTAAAACCGATAATGTCAATTGTGACATCACTGATGATGTCATAATTGATTTTAACCATCTTTTCAAAACTGTAAAATTGACGCTTCTGAACTCACGGATGGCACGGACATCATCTACGACAGTAATTTTAAAACCGATAATGTCAATTGTGACTTCACTGATGATGTCATAATTGATTTCGACATCTTTTCAAAACTGTAAAATTGATGCTTCTGAACTCACGAATGGCACGGACATCATCTACGACAGTCATTTTAAAACCGATTATGTCAATTGTGACATCACTGATGATGTCATAATTGATTTCGACCATCTTTTCAAAACTGTGAAATTGATGCTTCTGAATTCACGAATGGCACAGACATCATCTACGACAGAAATTTTAAAACCGATTATGTCAATTGTGACATCACTGATGATGTCATAATTGATTTAGACATATTTTCAAAACTGTGAAATTGATGCTTCTGAACTAACGAATGGCACGGACATCATCTACGACAGTAATTTTAAAACCGATTATGTCAATTGTGACATCACTGATGATGTCATAATTGATTTAGACATATTTTCAAAACTGTGAAATTGATGCTTCTGAACTCACGAATGGCACGGACATCATCTACGACAGTAATTTTAAAACCGATTATGTCAATTGTGACATCACTGATGATGTCATAATTGATTTCGACATCTTTTCAAAACTGTGAAATTGATGCTTCTTAATTCACAAATGGCACGGACATCATCTACGACAGTAATTTTAAAACAGATAATGTCAATTGTGACATCACTGATGATGTCATAATTGATTTTAACTATCTTTTCAAAACTGTAAAATTGACGCTTCTGAACTCACGGATGGCACGGACATCATCTACGACAGTAATTTTAAAACCGATAATGTCAATTGTGACATCACTGATGATGTCATAATTGATTTTGACCATCTTTTCAAAACTGTAAAATTGACGCTTCTGAACTCACGGATGGCACAGACATCATCTACGACAGTAATTTTAAAACCGATTATGTCAATTGTGACATCACTGATGATGTCATAATTGATTTAGACATATTTTCAAAACTGTGAAATTGATGCTTCTGAACTCACGAATGGCACGGACATCATCTACGACAGTAATTTTAAAACCGATTATGTCAATTGTGACATCACTGATGATGTCATAAATGATTTCGTTATCTTTTCAAAACTGTGAAATTGATGCTTCTGAATTCACGAATGGCACAGACATCATCTACGACAGTAATTTTAAAACCGATAATGTCAATTGTGACATCACTGATGATGTCATAATTGATTTTAACCATCTTTTCAAAACTGTAAAATTGACGCTTCTGAACTCACGGATGGCACGGACATCATCTACGACAGTAATTTTAAAACCGATAATGTCAATTGTGACTTCACTGATGATGTCATAATTGATTTCGACATCTTTTCAAAACTGTAAAATTGATGCTTCTGAACTCACGAATGGCACGGACATCATCTACGACAGTAATTTTAAAACCGATTATGTCAATTGTGACATCACTGATGATGTCATAATTGATTTCGACCATCTTTTCAAAACTGTGAAATTGATGCTTCTGAATTCACGAATGGCACAGACATCATCTACGACAGAAATTTTAAAACCGATTATGTCAATTGTGACATCACTGATGATGTCATAATTGATTTAGACATATTTTCAAAACTGTGAAATTGATGCTTCTGAACTCACGAATGGCACGGACATCATCTACGACAGTAATTTTAAAACCGATTATGTCAATTGTGACATCACTGATGATGTCATAATTGATTTTAACCATCTTTTCAAAACTGTAAAATTGATGCTTCTGAACTCACGAATGGCACGGACATCATCTACGACAGTAATTTTAAAACCGATGTCAATTGTGACATCACTGATGATGTCATAATTGATTTTAACCATCTTTTCAAAACTGTAAATTTGACGATTCTGAACTCACGGATGGCACGGACATCATCTACGACAGTAATTTTAAAACCGATTATGTCAATTGTGACATCACTGATGATGTCATAATTGATTTTGACCATCTTTTCAAAACTGTAAAATTGACGCTTCTGAACTCACGGATGGCACAGACATCATCTACGACAGTAATTTTAAAACCGATTATGTCAATTGTGACATCACTGATGATGTCATAATTGGTTTAGACATATTTTCAAAACTGTGAAATTGATGCTTCTGAACTCACGAATGGCACGGACATCATCTACGACAGTAATTTTAAAACCGATTATGTCAATTGTGACATCACTGATGATGTCATAATTGATTTTGACCATCTTTTCAAAACTGTAAAATTGACGCTTCTGAACTCACGGATGGCACAGACATCATCTACGACAGTAATTTTAAAACCGATTATGTCAATTGTGACATCACTGATGATGTCATAATTGATTTAGACATATTTTCAAAACTGTGAAATTGATGCTTCTGAACTCACGAATGGCACGGACATCATCTACGACAGTAATTTTAAAACCGATTATGTCAATTGTGACATCACTGATGATGTCATAATTGATTTTGACATCTTTTCAAAACTGTGAAATTGATGCTTCTTAATTCACGAATGGCACGGACATCATCTACGACAGTAATTTTAAAACAGATAATGTCAATTGTGACATCACTGATGATGTCATAATTGATTTTAACTATCTTTTCAAAACTGTAAAATTGACGCTTCTGAACTCACGGATGGCACGGACATCATCTACGACAGTAATTTTAAAACCGATAATGTCAATTGTGACATCACTGATGATGTCATAATTGATTTTGACCATCTTTTCAAAACTGTAAAATTGACGCTTCTGAACTCACGGATGGCACAGACATCATCTACGACAGTAATTTTAAAACCGATTATGTCAATTGTGACATCACTGATGATGTCATAATTGATTTAGACATATTTTCAAAACTGTGAAATTGATGCTTCTGAACTCACGAATGGCACGGACATCATCTACGACAGTAATTTTAAAACCGATTATGTCAATTGTGACATCACTGATGATGTCATAATTGATTTCGACATCTTTTCAAAACTGTGAAATTGATGCTTCTGAATTCACGAATGGCACAGACATCATCTACGACAGTAATTTTAAAACCGATAATGTCAATTGTGACATCACTGATGATGTCATAATTGATTTTAACCATCTTTTCAAAACTGTAAAATTGACGCTTCTGAACTCACGGATGGCACGGACATCATCTACGACAGTAATTTTAAAACCGATAATGTCAATTGTGACTTCACTGATGATGTCATAATTGATTTCGACATCTTTTCAAAACTGTAAAATTGATGCTTCTGAACTCACGAATGGCACGGACATCATCTACGACAGTAATTTTAAAACCGATTATGTCAATTGTGACATCACTGATGATGTCATAATTGATTTCGACCATCTTTTCAAAACTGTGAAATTGATGCTTCTGAATTCACGAATGGCACAGACATCATCTACGACAGAAATTTTAAAACCGATTATGTCAATTGTGACATCACTGATGATGTCATAATTGATTTTAACCATCTTTTCAAAACTGTAAAATTGACGCTTCTGAACTCACGGATGGCACTGACATCATCTACGACAGTAATTTTAAAACCGATAATGTCAATTGTGACATCACTGATGATGTCATAATTGATTTCGACCATCTTTTCAAAACTGTAAATTTGACGATTCTGAACTCACGGATGGCACGGACATCATCTACGACAGTAATTTTAAAACCGATTATGGCAATTGTGACAACACTGATGATGTCATAATTGATTTCGACCATCTTTTCAAAACTGTAAAATTAATGCTTCTGTACTCACGAATGGCACGGACATCATCTATGACAGTAATTTTAAAACCGATTATGTCAATTGTGACATCACTGATGATGTCATAATTGATTTCGACATCTTTTCAAAACTGTGAAATTGATGCTTCTTAATTCACGAATGGCACGGACATCATCTACGACAGTAATTTTAAAACCGATTATGTCAATTGTGACATCACTGATGATGTCATAATTGATTTCGACATCTTTTCAAAACTGTAAAATTGATGCTTCTGAATTCACGAATGGCACAGACATCATCTACGACAGAAATTTTAAAACCGATTATGTCAATTGTGACATCACTAATGATGTCATAATTGATTTTGACCATCTTTTCAAAACTGTAAAATTGACGCTTCTGAACTCACGGATGGCACAGACATCATCTACGACAGTAATTTTAAAACCGATTATGTCAATTGTGACATCACTGATGATGTCGTAATTGATTTCGACCATCTTTTCAAAACTGTAAATTTGACGATTCTGAACTCACGGATGGCACGGACATCATCTACGACAGTAATTTTAAAACCGATTATGTCAATTGTGACATCACTGATGATGTCATAATTGATTTCGACATCTTTTCAAAACTGTGAAATTGATGCTTCTGAATTCACGAATGGCACAGACATCATCTACGACAGTAATTTTAAAACCGATAATGTCAATTGTGACATCACTGATGATGTCATAATTGATTTTAACCATCTTTTCAAAACTGTAAAATTGACGCTTCTGAACTCACGGATGGCACGGACATCATCTACGACAGTAATTTTAAAACCAATAATGTCAATTGTGACATCACTGATGATGTCATAATTGATTTAGACATATTTTCAAAACTGTGAAATTGATGCTTCTGAACTCACGAATGGCACGGACATCATCTACGACAGTAATTTTAAAACCGATTATGTCAATTGTGACATCACTGATGATGTCATAATTGATTTTGACCATCTTTTCAAAACTGTTAAATTGACGCTTCTGAACTCACGGATGGCACAGACATCATCTACGACAGTAATTTTAAAACCGATTATGTCAATTGTGACATCACTGATGATGTCATAATTGATTTAGACATATTTTCAAAACTGTGAAATTGATGCTTCTGAACTCACGAATGGCACGGACATCATCTACGACAGTAATTTTAAAACCGATTATGTCAATTGTGACATCACTGATGATGTCATAATTGATTTCGACATCTTTTCAAAACTGTGAAATTGATGCTTCTTAATTCACGAATGGCACGGACATCATCTACGACAGTAATTTTAAAACCGATAATGTCAATTGTGACATCACTGATAATGTCATAATTGATTTTAACTATCTTTTCAAAACTGTAAAATTGACGCTTCTGAACTCACGGATGGCACGGACATCATCTACGACAGTAATTTTAAAACCGATAATGTCAATTGTGACATCACTGATGATGTCATAATTGATTTTGACCATCTTTTCAAAACTGTAAAATTGACGCTTCTGAACTCACGGATGGCACAGACATCATCTACGACAGTAATTTTAAAACCGATTATGTCAATTGTGACATCACTGATGATGTCATAATTGATTTAGACATATTTTCAAAACTGTGAAATTGATGCTTCTGAACTCACGAATGGCACGGACATCATCTACAACAGTAATTTTAAAACCGATTATGTCAATTGTGACATCACTGATGATGTCATAATTGATTTCGACATCTTTTCAAAACTGTGAAATTGATGCTTCTGAATTCACGAATGGCACAGACATCATCTACGACAGTAATTTTAAAACCGATAATGTCAATTGTGACATCACTGATGATGTCATAATTGATTTTAACCATCTTTTTAAAACTGTAAAATTGACGCTTCTGAACTCACGGATGGCACGGACATCATCTACGACAGTAATTTTAAAACCGATAATGTCAATTGTGACTTCACTGATGATGTCATAATTGATTTCGACATCTTTTCAAAACTGTAAAATTGATGCTTCTGAACTCACGAATGGCACGGACATCATCTACGACAGTAATTTTAAAACCGATTATGTCAATTGTGACATCACTGATGATGTCATAATTGATTTCGACCATCTTTTCAAAACTGTAAATTTGACGATTCTGAACTCACGGATGGCACGGACATCATCTACGACAGTAATTTTAAAACCGATTATGGCAATTGTGACATCACTGATGATGTCATAATTGATTTCGACCATCTTTTCAAAACTGTAAAATTGATGCTTCTGAACTCACGAATGGCATGGACATCATCTATGACAGTAATTTTAAAACCGATAATGTCAATTGTGACATCACTGATGATGTCATAATTGATTTTGACATCTTTTAGAAACTGTAAAATTGATGCTTCTGAACTCACGGATGGCACGGACATCATCTACGACAGTAATTTTAAAACCGATAATGTCAATTGTGACATCACTGATGATGTCATAATTGATTTTAACCATCTTTTCAAAACTGTAAATTTGACGATTCTGAACTCACGGATGGCACGGACATCATCTACAACAGTAATTTTAAAACCGATTATGTCAATTGTGACATCACTGATGATGTCATAATTGATTTCGACATCTTTTCAAAACTGTGAAATTGATGCTTCTGAATTCACGAATGGCACAGACATCATCTACGACAGTAATTTTAAAACCGATAATGTCAATTGTGACATCACTGATGATGTCATAATTGATTTTAACCATCTTTTCAAAACTGTAAAATTAACGCTTCTGAACTCACGGATGGCACGGACATCATCTACGACAGTAATTTTAAAACCGATAATGTCAATTGTGACATCACTGATGATGTCATAATTGATTTTGACCATCTTTTCAAATCTGTAAATTTGACGATTCTGAACTCATGGATGGCACAGACATCATCTACGACAGTAATTTTAAAACCAATAATGTCAATTGTGACATCACTGATGATGTCATAATTGATTTTAACCATCTTTTTAAAACTGCAAATTTGACGATTCTGAACTCACGGATGGCACGGACATCATCTACGACAGTAATTTTAAAACCTATAATGTCAATTGTGACATCATCAGTGATGTCATAATTGATTTTGACCATCTTTTCTAAACTGTAAAATTGACGATTCTGAACTCACGGACGGCACGGACATAATCTACGACAGTAATTTTAAAACCGATAATGTCAATTGTGACATCACTGATGATGTCATAATTGATTTTGACCTTCTTTTCAAAACTGTAAAATTGACGCTTCTGAACTCACGGATGGCACGGACTTCATCTACGACAGTAATTTTAAAACCGATTATGTCAATTGTGACATCACTGATGATGTCATAATTGATTTTGACCATCTTTTCAAATCTGTAAATTTGACGATTCTGAACTCATGGATGGCACAGACATCATCTACGACAGTAATTTTAAAACCGATTATGTCAATTGTGACATCACTGATGATGTCATAATTGATTTCGACCATCTTTTCAAATCTGTAAATTTGACGATTCTGAACTCACGGATGGCACAGACATCATCTACGACAGTAATTTTAAAACCGATTATGTCAATTGTGACATCACTGATGATGTCATAATTGATTTCGACCATCTTTTCAAAACTGTAAATTTGACGATTCTGAACTCACGGATGGCACGGACATCATCTACGACAGTAATTTTAAAACCGATTATGGCAATTGTGACATCACTGATGATGTCATAATTGATTTCGACCATCTTTTCAAAACTGTAAAATTGATGCTTCTGAACTCACGAATGGCATGGACATCATCTATGACAGTAATTTTAAAACCGATAATGTCAATTGTGACATCACTGATGATGTCATAATTGATTTTGACATCTTTTCAAAACTGTAAAATTGATGCTTCTGAACTCACGGATGGCACGGACATCATCTACGACAGTAATTTTAAAACCGATAATGTCAATTGTGACATCACTGATGATGTCATAATTAATTTTAACCATCTTTTCAAAACTGTAAATTTGACGATTCTGAACTCACGGATGGCACGGACATCATCTACGACAGTAATTTTAAAACCGATTATGTCAATTGTGACATCACTGATGATGTCATAATTGATTTCAACATCTTTTCAAAACTGTGAAATTGATGCTTCTGAATTCACGAATGGCACAGACATCATCTACGACAGTAATTTTAAAACCGATAATGTCAATTGTGACATCACTGATGATGTCATAATTGATTTTAACCATCTTTTCAAAACTGTAAAATTAACGCTTCTGAACTCACGGATGGCACGGACATCATCTACGACAGTAATTTTAAAACCGATAATGTCAATTGTGACATCACTGATGATGTCATAATTGATTTTGACCATCTTTTCAAATCTGTAAATTTGACGATTCTGAACTCATGGATGGCACAGACATCATCTACGACAGTAATTTTAAAACCGATTATGTCAATTGTGACATCACTGATGATGTCATAATTGATTTTGACCATCTTTTCAAAACTGTGAAATTGATGCTTCTTAATTCACGAATGGCACGGACATCATCTACGACAGTAATTTTAAAACAGATAATGTCAATTGTGACATCACTGATGATGTCATAATCGATTTTAACTATCTTTTCAAAACTGTAAAATTGACGCTTCTGAACTCACGGATGGCACGGACATCATCTACGACAGTAATTTTAAAACCGATAATGTCAATTGTGACATCACTGATGATGTCATAATTGATTTTGACCATCTTTTCAAAACTGTAAAATTGACGCTTCTGAACTCACGGATGGCACAGACATCATCTACGACAGTAATTTTAAAACCGATTATGTCAATTGTGACATCACTGATGATGTCATAATTGATTTAGACATATTTTCAAAACTGTGAAATTGATGCTTCTGAACTCACGAATGGCACGGACATCATCTACGACAGTAATTTTAAAACCGATTATGTCAATTGTGACATCACTGATGATGTCATAATTGATTTCGACATCTTTTCAAAACTGTGAAATTGATGCTTCTGAATTCACGAATGGCACAGACATCATCTACGACAGTAATTTTAAAACCGATAATGTCAATTGTGACATCACTGATGATGTCATAATTGATTTTAACCATCTTTTCAAAACTGTAAAATTGACGCTTCTGAACTCACGGATGGCACGGACATCATCTACGACAGTAATTTTAAAACCGATAATGTCAATTGTGACTTCACTGATGATGTCATAATTGATTTCGACATCTTTTCAAAACTGTAAAATTGATGCTTCTGAACTCACGAATGGCACGGACATCATCTACGACAGTAATTTTAAAACCGATTATGTCAATTGTGACATCACTGATGATGTCATAATTGATTTCGACTATCTTTTCAAAACTGTGAAATTGATGCTTCTGAATTCACGAATGGCACAGACATCATCTACGACAGAAATTTTAAAACCGATTATGTCAATTGTGACATCACTGATGATGTCATAATTGATTTAGACATATTTTCAAAACTGTGAAATTGATGCTTCTGAACTCACGAATGGCACGGACATTATCTACGACAGTAATTTTAAAACCGATTATGTCAATTGTGACATCACTGATGATGTCATAATTGATTTTAACCATCTTTTCAAAACTGTAAAATTGATGCTTCTGAACTCACGAATGGCACGGACATCATCTACGACAGTAATTTTAAAACCGATGTCAATTGTGACATCACTGATGATGTCATAATTGATTTTAACCATCTTTTCAAAACTGTAAATTTGACGATTCTGAACTCACGGATGGCACGGACATCATCTACGACAGTAATTTTAAAACCGATTATGTCAATTGTGACATCACTGATGATGTCATAATTGATTTTGACCATCTTTTCAAAACTGTAAAATTGACGCTTCTGAACTCACGGATGGCACAGACATCATCTACGACAGTAATTTTAAAACCGATTATGTCAATTGTGACATCACTGATGATGTCATAATTGATTTAGACATATTTTCAAAACTGTGAAATTGATGCTTCTGAACTCACGAATGGCACGGACATCATCTACGACAGTAATTTTAAAACGGATTATGTCAATTGTGACATCACTGATGATGTCATAATTGATTTTGACCATCTTTTCAAAACTGTAAAATTGACGCTTCTGAACTCACGGATGGCACAGACATCATCTACGACAGTAATTTTAAAACCGATTATGTCAATTGTGACATCACTGATGATGTCATAATTGATTTAGACATATTTTCAAAACTGTGAAATTGATGCTTCTGAACTCACGAATGGCACGGACATCATCTACGACAGTAATTTTAAAACCGATTATGTCAATTGTGACATCACTGATGATGTCATAATTGATTTCGACATCTTTTCAAAACTGTGAAATTGATGCTTCTTAATTCACGAATGGCACGGACATCATCTACGACAGTAATTTTAAAACAGATAATGTCAATTGTGACATCACTGATGATGTCATAATTGATTTTAACTATCTTTTCAAAACTGTAAAATTGACGCTTCTGAACTCACGGATGGCACGGACATCATCTACGACAGTAATTTTAAAACCGATAATGTCAATTGTGACATCACTGATGATGTCATAATTGATTTTGATCATCTTTTCAAAACTGTAAAATTGACGCTTCTGAACTCACGGATGGCACAGACATCATCTACGACAGTAATTTTAAAACCGATTATGTCAATTGTGACATCACTGATGATGTCATAATTGATTTAGACATATTTTCAAAACTGTGAAATTGATGCTTCTGAACTCACGAATGGCACGGACATCATCTACGACAGTAATTTTAAAACCGATTATGTCAATTGTGACATCACTGATGATGTCATAATTGATTTCGACATCTTTTCAAAACTGTGAAATTGATGCTTCTGAATTCACGAATGGCACAGACATCATCTACGACAGTAATTTTAAAACCGATAATGTCAATTGTGACATCACTGATGATGTCATAATTGATTTTAACCATCTTTTCAAAACTGTAAAATTGACGCTTCTGAACTCACGGATGGCACGGACATCATCTACGACAGTAATTTTAAAACCGATAATGTCAATTGTGACATCACTGATGATGTCATAATTGATTTTGACCATCTTTTCAAAACTGTGAAATTGATGCTTCTTAATTCACGAATGGCACGGACATCATCTACAACAGTAATTTTAAAACAGATAATGTCAATTGTGACATCACTGATGATGTCATAATTGATTTTAACTATCTTTTCAAAACTGTAAAATTGACGCTTCTGAACTCACGGATGGCACGGACATCATCTACGACAGTAATTTTAAAACCGATAATGTCAATTGTGACATCACTGATGATGTCATAATTGATTTTGACCATCTTTTCAAAACTGTAAAATTGACGCTTCTGAACTCACGGATGGCACAGACATCATCTACGACAGTAATTTTAAAACCGATTATGTCAATTGTGACATCACTGATGATGTCATAATTGATTTTAACCATCTTTTCAAAACTGTAAAATTGACGCTTCTGAACTCACGGATGGCACGGACATCATCTACGACAGTAATTTTAAAACCGATAATGTCAATTGTGACATCACTGATGATGTCATAATTGATTTTGACCATCTTTTCAAAACTGTGAAATTGATGCTTCTTAATTCACGAATGGCACGGACATCATCTACGACAGTAATTTTAAAACAGATAATGTCAATTGTGACATCACTGATGATGTCATAATTGATTTTAACTATCTTTTCAAAACTGTAAAATTGACGCTTCTGAACTCACGGATGGCACGGACATCATCTACGACAGTAATTTTAAAACCGATAATGTCAATTGTGACATCACTGATGATGTCATAATTGATTTTGACCATCTTTTCAAAACTGTAAAATTGACGCTTCTGAACTCACGGATGGCACAGACATCATCTACGACAGTAATTTTAAAACCGATTATGTCAATTGTGACATCACTGATGATGTCATAATTGATTTAGACATATTTTCAAAACTGTGAAATTGATGCTTCTGAACTCACGAATGGCACGGACATCATCTACGACAGTAATTTTAAAACCGATTATGTCAATTGTGACATCACTGATGATGTCATAATTGATTTCGACATCTTTTCAAAACTGTGAAATTGATGCTTCTGAATTCACGAATGGCACAGACATCATCTACGACAGTAATTTTAAAACCGATAATGTCAATTGTGACATCACTGATGATGTCATAATTGATTTTAACCATCTTTTCAAAACTGTAAAATTGACGCTTCTGAACTCACGGATGGCACGGACATCATCTACGACAGTAATTTTAAAACCGATAATGTCAATTGTGACTTCACTGATGATGTCATAATTGATTTCGACATCTTTTCAAAACTGTAAAATTGATGCTTCTGAACTCACGAATGGCACGGACATCATCTACGACAGTAATTTTAAAACCGATTATGTCAATTGTGACATCACTGATGATGTCATAATTGATTTCGACTATCTTTTCAAAACTGTGAAATTGATGCTTCTGAATTCACGAATGGCACAGACATCATCTACGACAGAAATTTTAAAACCGATTATGTCAATTGTGACATCACTGATGATGTCATAATTGATTTAGACATATTTTCAAAACTGTGAAATTGATGCTTCTGAACTCACGAATGGCACGGACATCATCTACGACAGTAATTTTAAAACCGATTATGTCAATTGTGACATCACTGATGATGTCATAATTGATTTTAACCATCTTTTCAAAACTGTAAATTTGACGATTCTGAACTCACGGATGGCACGGACATCATCTACGACAGTAATTTTAAAACCGATTATGTCAATTGTGACATCACTGATGATGTCATAATTGATTTTGACCGTCTTTTCAAAACTGTAAAATTGACGCTTCTGAACTCACGGATGGCACAGACATCATCTACGACAGTAATTTTAAAACCGATTATGTCAATTGTGACATCACTGATGATGTCATAATTGATTTAGACATATTTTCAAAACTGTGAAATTGATGCTTCTGAACTCACGAATGGCACGGACATCATCTACGACAGTAATTTTAAAACCGATTATGTCAATTGTGACATCACTGATGATGTCATAATTGATTTTGACCATCTTTTCAAAACTGTAAAATTGACGCTTCTGAACTCACGGATGGCACAGACATCATCTACGACAGTAATTTTAAAACCGATTATGTCAATTGTGACATCACTGATGATGTCATAATTGATTTAGACATATTTTCAAAACTGTGAAATTGATGCTTCTGAACTCACGAATGGCACGGACATCATCTACGACAGAAATTTTAAAACCGATTATGTCAATTGTGACATCACTGATGATGTCATAATTGATTTTGACCATCTTTTCAAAACTGTAAAATTGACGCTTCTGAACTCACGGATGGCACAGACATCATCTACGACAGTAATTTTAAAACCGATTATGTCAATTGTGACATCACTGATGATGTCGTAATTGATTTCGACCATCTTTTCAAAACTGTAAATTTGACGATTCTGAACTCACGGATGGCACGGACATCATCTACGACAGTAATTTTAAAACCGATTATGTCAATTGTGACATCACTGATGATGTCATAATTGATTTCGACATCTTTTCAAAACTGTGAAATTGATGCTTCTGAATTCACGAATGGCACAGACATCATCTACGACAGTAATTTTAAAACCGATAATGTCAATTGTGACATCACTGATGATGTCATAATTGATTTTAACCATCTTTTCAAAACTGTAAAATTGACGCTTCTGAACTCACGGATGGCACGGACATCATCTACGACAGTAATTTTAAAACCGATAATGTCAATTGTGACATCACTGATGATGTCATAATTGATTTCGACATCTTTTCAAAACTGTAAAATTGATGCTTCTGAACTCACGAATGGCACGGACATCATCTACGACAGTAATTTTAAAACCAATGTCAATTGTGACATCACTGATGATGTCATAATTGATTTTAACCATCTTTTCAAAACTGTAAATTTGACGATTCTGAACTCACGGATGGCACGGACATCATCTACGACAGTAATTTTAAAACCGATTATGTCAATTGTGACATCACTGATGATGTCATAATTGATTTTGACCATCTTTTCAAAACTGTAAAATTGACGCTTCTGAACTCACGGATGGCACAGACATCATCTACGACAGTAATTTTAAAACCGATTATGTCAATTGTGACATCACTGATGATGTCATAATTGATTTAGACATATTTTCAAAACTGTGAAATTGATGCTTCTGAACTCACGAATGGCACGGACATCATCTACGACAGTAATTTTAAAACCGATTATGTCAATTGTGACATCACTGATGATGTCATAATTGATTTTGACCATCTTTTCAAAACTGTTAAATTGACGCTTCTGAACTCACGGATGGCACAGACATCATCTACGACAGTAATTTTAAAACCGATTATGTCAATTGTGACATCACTGATGATGTCATAATTGATTTAGACATATTTTCAAAACTGTGAAATTGATGCTTCTGAACTCACGAATGGCACGGACATCATCTACGACAGTAATTTTAAAACCGATTATGTCAATTGTGACATCACTGATGATGTCATAATTGATTTCGACATCTTTTCAAAACTGTGAAATTGATGCTTCTTAATTCACGAATGGCACGGACATCATCTACGACAGTAATTTTAAAACCGATAATGTCAATTGTGACATCACTGATGATGTCATAATTGATTTTAACTATCTTTTCAAAACTGTAAAATTGACGCTTCTGAACTCACGGATGGCACGGACATCATCTACGACAGTCATTTTAAAACCGATAATGTCAATTGTGACATCACTGATGATGTCATAATTGATTTTGACCATCTTTTCAAAACTGTAAAATTGACGCTTCTGAACTCACGGATGGCACAGACATCATCTACGACAGTAATTTTAAAACCGATTATGTCAATTGTGACATCAATGATGATGTCATAATTGATTTAGACATATTTTCAAAACTGTGAAATTGATGCTTCTGAACTCACGAATGGCACGGACATCATCTACGACAGTAATTTTAAAACCGATTATGTCAATTGTGACATCACTGATGATGTCATAATTGATTTCGACATCTTTTCAAAACTGTGAAATTGATGCTTCTGAATTCACGAATGGCACGGACATCATCTACGACAGTAATTTTAAAACCGATAATGTCAATTGTGACATCACTGATGATGTCATAATTGATTTTGACCATCTTTTCAAAACTGTAAAATTGACGCTTCTGAACTCACGGATGGCACAGACATCATCTACGACAGTAATTTTAAAACCGATTATGTCAATTGTGACATCACTGATGATGTCATAATTGATTTAGACATATTTTCAAAACTGTGAAATTGATGCTTCTGAACTCACGAATGGCACGGACATCATCTACGACAGTAATTTTAAAACCGATTATGTCAATTGTGACATCACTGATGATGTCATAATTGATTTCGACATCTTTTCAAAACTGTGAAATTGATGCTTCTGAATTCACGAATGGCACAGACATCATCTACGACAGTAATTTTAAAACCGATAATGTCAATTGTGACATCACTGATGATGTCATAATTGATTTTAACCATCTTTTCAAAACTGTAAAATTGACGCTTCTGAACTCACGGATGGCACGGACATCATCTACGACAGTAATTTTAAAACCGATAATGTCAATTGTGACTTCACTGATGATGTCATAATTGATTTCGACATCTTTTCAAAACTGTAAAATTGATGCTTCTGAACTCACGAATGGCACGGACATCATCTACGACAGTAATTTTAAAACCGATTATGTCAATTGTGACATCACTGATGATGTCATAATTGATTTCGACCATCTTTTCAAAACTGTGAAATTGATGCTTCTGAATTCACGAATGGCACAGACATCATCTACGACAGAAATTTTAAAACCGATTATGTCAATTGTGACATCACTGATGATGTCATAATTGATTTTAACCATCTTTTCAAAACTGTAAAATTGACGCTTCTGAACTCACGGATGGCACTGACATCATCTACGACAGTAATTTTAAAACCGATAATGTCAATTGTGACATCACTGATGATGTCATAATTGATTTCGACCATCTTTTCAAAACTGTAAATTTGACGATTCTGAACTCACGGATGGCACGGACATCATCTACGACAGTAATTTTAAAACCGATTATGGCAATTGTGACAACACTGATGATGTCATAATTGATTTCGACCATCTTTTCAAAACTGTAAAATTAATGCTTCTGTACTCACGAATGGCACGGACATCATCTATGACAGTAATTTTAAAACCGATTATGTCAATTGTGACATCACTGATGATGTCATAATTGATTTCGACATCTTTTCAAAACTGTGAAATTGATGCTTCTTAATTCACGAATGGCACGGACATCATCTACGACAGTAATTTTAAAACCGATTATGTCAATTGTGACATCACTGATGATGTCATAATTGATTTCGACATCTTTTCAAAACTGTAAAATTGATGCTTCTGAATTCACGAATGGCACAGACATCATCTACGACAGAAATTTTAAAACCGATTATGTCAATTGTGACATCACTAATGATGTCATAATTGATTTTGACCATCTTTTCAAAACTGTAAAATTGACGCTTCTGAACTCACGGATGGCACAGACATCATCTACGACAGTAATTTTAAAACCGATTATGTCAATTGTGACATCACTGATGATGTCGTAATTGATTTCGACCATCTTTTCAAAACTGTAAATTTGACGATTCTGAACTCACGGATGGCACGGACATCATCTACGACAGTAATTTTAAAACCGATTATGTCAATTGTGACATCACTGATGATGTCATAATTGATTTCGACATCTTTTCAAAACTGTGAAATTGATGCTTCTGAATTCACGAATGGCACAGACATCATCTACGACAGTAATTTTAAAACCGATAATGTCAATTGTGACATCACTGATGATGTCATAATTGATTTTAACCATCTTTTCAAAACTGTAAAATTGACGCTTCTGAACTCACGGATGGCACGGACATCATCTACGACAGTAATTTTAAAACCGATAATGTCAATTGTGACATCACTGATGATGTCATAATTGATTTAGACATATTTTCAAAACTGTGAAATTGATGCTTCTGAACTCACGAATGGCACGGACATCATCTACGACAGTAATTTTAAAACCGATTATGTCAATTGTGACATCACTGATGATGTCATAATTGATTTTGACCATCTTTTCAAAACTGTTAAATTGACGCTTCTGAACTCACGGATGGCACAGACATCATCTACGACAGTAATTCTAAAACCGATTATGTCAATTGTGACATCACTGATGATGTCATAATTGATTTAGACATATTTTCAAAACTGTGAAATTGATGCTTCTGAACTCACGAATGGCACGGACATCATCTACGACAGTAATTTTAAAACCGGTTATGTCAATTGTGACATCACTGATGATGTCATAATTGATTTCGACATCTTTTCAAAACTGTGAAATTGATGCTTCTTAATTCACGAATGGCACGGACATCATCTACGACAGTAATTTTAAAACCGATAATGTCAATTGTGACATCACTGATGATGTCATAATTGATTTTAACTATCTTTTCAAAACTGTAAAATTGACGCTTCTGAACTCACGGATGGCACGGACATCATCTACGACAGTAATTTTAAAACCGATAATGTCAATTGTGACATCACTGATGATGTCATAATTGATTTTGACCATCTTTTCAAAACTGTAAAATTGACGCTTCTGAACTCACGGATGGCACAGACATCATCTACGACAGTAATTTTAAAACCGATTATGTCAATTGTGACATCACTGATGATGTCATAATTGATTTAGACATATTTTCAAAACTGTGAAATTGATGCTTCTGAACTCACGAATGGCACGGACATCATCTACAACAGTAATTTTAAAACCGATTATGTCAATTGTGACATCACTGATGATGTCATAATTGATTTCGACATCTTTTCAAAACTGTGAAATTGATGCTTCTGAATTCACGAATGGCACAGACATCATCTACGACAGTAATTTTAAAACCGATAATGTCAATTGTGACATCACTGATGATGTCATAATTGATTTTAACCATCTTTTTAAAACTGTAAAATTGACGCTTCTGAACTCACGGATGGCACGGACATCATCTACGACAGTAATTTTAAAACCGATAATGTCAATTGTGACTTCACTGATGATGTCATAATTGATTTCGACATCTTTTCAAAACTGTAAAATTGATGCTTCTGAACTCACGAATGGCACGGACATCATCTACGACAGTAATTTTAAAACCGATTATGTCAATTGTGACATCACTGATGATGTCATAATTGATTTCGACCATCTTTTCAAAACTGTAAATTTGACGATTCTGAACTCACGGATGGCACGGACATCATCTACGACAGTAATTTTAAAACCGATTATGGCAATTGTGACATCACTGATGATGTCATAATTGATTTCGACCATCTTTTCAAAACTGTAAAATTGATGCTTCTGAACTCACGAATGGCATGGACATCATCTATGACAGTAATTTTAAAACCGATAATGTCAATTGTGACATCACTGATGATGTCATAATTGATTTTGACATCTTTTAGAAACTGTAAAATTGATGCTTCTGAACTCACGGATGGCACGGACATCATCTACGACAGTAATTTTAAAACCGATAATGTCAATTGTGACATCACTGATGATGTCATAATTGATTTTAACCATCTTTTCAAAACTGTAAATTTGACGATTCTGAACTCACGGATGGCACGGACATCATCTACGACAGTAATTTTAAAACCGATTATGTCAATTGTGACATCACTGATGATGTCATAATTGATTTCGACATCTTTTCAAAACTGTGAAATTGATGCTTCTGAATTCACGAATGGCACAGACATCATCTACGACAGTAATTTTAAAACCGATAATGTCAATTGTGACATCACTGATGATGTCATAATTGATTTTAACCATCTTTTCAAAACTGTAAAATTAACGCTTCTGAACTCACGGATGGCACGGACATCATCTACGACAGTAATTTTAAAACCGATAATGTCAATTGTGACATCACTGATGATGTCATAATTGATTTTGACCATCTTTTCAAATCTGTAAATTTGACGATTCTGAACTCATGGATGGCACAGACATCATCTACGACAGTAATTTTAAAACCAATAATGTCAATTGTGACATCACTGATGATGTCATAATTGATTTTAACCATCTTTTCAAAACTGCAAATTTGACGATTCTGAACTCACGGATGGCACGGACATCATCTACGACAGTAATTTTAAAACCTATAATGTCAATTGTGACATCATCAGTGATGTCATAATTGATTTTGACCATCTTTTCTAAACTGTAAAATTGACGATTCTGAACTCACGGACGGCACGGACATAATCTACGACAATAATTTTAAAACCGATAATGTCAATTGTGACATCACTGATGATGTCATAATTGATTTTGACCTTCTTTTCAAAACTGTCAAATTGACGCTTCTGAACTCACGGATGGCACGGACTTCATCTACGACAGTAATTTTAAAACCGATTATGTCAATTGTGACATCACTGATGATGTCATAATTGATTTTGACCATCTTTTCAAATCTGTAAATTTGACGATTCTGAACTCATGGATGGCACAGACATCATCTACGACAGTAATTTTAAAACCGATTATGTCAATTGTGACATCACTGATGATGTCATAATTGATTTCGACCATCTTTTCAAATCTGTAAATTTGACGATTCTGAACTCACGGATGGCACAGACATCATCTACGACAGTAATTTTAAAACCGATTATGTCAATTGTGACATCACTGATGATGTCATAATTGATTTCGACCATCTTTTCAAAACTGTAAATTTGACGATTCTGAACTCACGGATGGCACGGACATCATCTACGACAGTAATTTTAAAACCGATTATGGCAATTGTGACATCACTGATGATGTCATAATTGATTTCGACCATCTTTTTCAAAACTGTAAAATTGATGCTTCTGAACTCACGAATGGCATGGACATCATCTATGACAGTAATTTTAAAACCGATAATGTCAATTGTGACATCACTGATGATGTCATAATTGATTTTGACATCTTTTCAAAACTGTAAAATTGATGCTTCTGAACTCACGGATGGCACGGACATCATCTACGACAGTAATTTTAAAACCGATAATGTCAATTGTGACATCACTGATGATGTCATAATTGATTTTGACCATCTTTTCAAAACTGTGAAATTGATGCTTCTTAATTCACGAATGGCACGGACATCATCTACGACAGTAATTTTAAAACAGATAATGTCAATTGTGACATCACTGATGATGTCATAATTGATTTTAACTATCTTTTCAAAACTGTAAAATTGACGCTTCTGAACTCACGGATGGCACGGACATCATCTACGACAGTAATTTTAAAACCGATAATGTCAATTGTGACATCACTGATGATGTCATAATTGATTTTGACCATCTTTTCAAAACTGTAAAATTGACGCTTCTGAACTCACGGATGGCACAGACATCATCTACGACAGTAATTTTAAAACCGATTATGTCAATTGTGACATCACTGATGATGTCATAATTGATTTAGACATATTTTCAAAACTGTGAAATTGATGCTTCTGAACTCACGAATGGCACGGACATCATCTACGACAGTAATTTTAAAACCGATTATGTCAATTGTGACATCACTGATGATGTCATAATTGATTTCGACATCTTTTCAAAACTGTGAAATTGATGCTTCTGAATTCACGAATGGCACAGACATCATCTACGACAGTAATTTTAAAACCGATAATGTCAATTGTGACATCACTGATGATGTCATAATTGATTTTAACCATCTTTTCAAAACTGTAAAATTGACGCTTCTGAACTCACGGATGGCACGGACATCATCTACGACAGTAATTTTAAAACCGATAATGTCAATTGTGACTTCACTGATGATGTCATAATTGATTTCGACATCTTTTCAAAAATGTAAAATTGATGCTTCTGAACTCACGAATGGCACGGACATCATCTACGACAGTAATTTTAAAACCGATTATGTCAATTGTGACATCACTGATGATGTCATAATTGATTTCGACTATCTTTTCAAAACTGTGAAATTGATGCTTCTGAATTCACGAATGGCACAGACATCATCTACGACAGAAATTTTAAAACCGATTATGTCAATTGTGACATCACTGATGATGTCATAATTGATTTAGACATATTTTCAAAACTGTGAAATTGATGCTTCTGAACTCACGAATGGCACGGACATTATCTACGACAGTAATTTTAAAACCGATTATGTCAATTGTGACATCACTGATGATGTCATAATTGATTTTAACCATCTTTTCAAAACTGTAAAATTGATGCTTCTGAACTCACGAATGGCACGGACATCATCTACGACAGTAATTTTAAAACCGATGTCAATTGTGACATCACTGATGATGTCATAATTGA
The DNA here is from genome assembly GCF_055691185.1 of Crinia signifera. Lineage (NCBI taxonomy): Eukaryota > Metazoa > Chordata > Amphibia > Anura > Myobatrachidae > Crinia > Crinia signifera. Next base: position 46,829,178 of record NC_139225.1, on the reverse strand, counting down.
TTTTAACCATCTTTTCAAAACTGTAAATTTGACGATTCTGAACTCACGGATGGCACGGACATCATCTACGACAGTAATTTTAAAACCGATTATGTCAATTGTGACATCACTGATGATGTCATAATTGATTTTGACCATCTTTTCAAAACTGTAAAATTGACGCTTCTGAACTCACGGATGGCACAGACATCATCTACGACAGTAATTTTAAAACCGATTATGTCAATTGTGACATCACTGATGATGTCATAATTGATTTAGACATATTTTCAAAACTGTGAAATTGATGCTTCTGAACTCACGAATGGCACGGACATCATCTACGACAGTAATTTTAAAACGGATTATGTCAATTGTGACATCACTGATGATGTCATAATTGATTTTGACCATCTTTTCAAAACTGTAAAATTGACGCTTCTGAACTCACGGATGGCACAGACATCATCTACGACAGTAATTTTAAAACCGATTATGTCAATTGTGACATCACTGATGATGTCATAATTGATTTAGACATATTTTCAAAACTGTGAAATTGATGCTTCTGAACTCACGAATGGCACGGACATCATCTACGACAGTAATTTTAAAACCGATTATGTCAATTGTGACATCACTGATGATGTCATAATTGATTTCGACATCTTTTCAAAACTGTGAAATTGATGCTTCTTAATTCACGAATGGCACGGACATCATCTACGACAGTAATTTTAAAACAGATAATGTCAATTGTGACATCACTGATGATGTCATAATTGATTTTAACTATCTTTTCAAAACTGTAAAATTGACGCTTCTGAACTCACGGATGGCACGGACATCATCTACGACAGTAATTTTAAAACCGATAATGTCAATTGTGACATCACTGATGATGTCATAATTGATTTTGATCATCTTTTCAAAACTGTAAAATTGACGCTTCTGAACTCACGGATGGCACAGACATCATCTACGACAGTAATTTTAAAACCGATTATGTCAATTGTGACATCACTGATGATGTCATAATTGATTTAGACATATTTTCAAAACTGTGAAATTGATGCATCTGAACTCACGAATGGCACGGACATCATCTACGACAGTAATTTTAAAACCGATTATGTCAATTGTGACATCACTGATGATGTCATAATTGATTTCGACATCTTTTCAAAACTGTGAAATTGATGCTTCTGAATTCACGAATGGCACAGACATCATCTACGACAGTAATTTTAAAACCGATAATGTCAATTGTGACATCACTGATGATGTCATAATTGATTTTAACCATCTTTTCAAAACTGTAAAATTGACGCTTCTGAACTCACGGATGGCACGGACATCATCTACGACAGTAATTTTAAAACCGATAATGTCAATTGTGACATCACTGATGATGTCATAATTGATTTTGACCATCTTTTCAAAACTGTGAAATTGATGCTTCTTAATTCACGAATGGCACGGACATCATCTACAACAGTAATTTTAAAACAGATAATGTCAATTGTGACATCACTGATGATGTCATAATTGATTTTAACTATCTTTTCAAAACTGTAAAATTGACGCTTCTGAACTCACGGATGGCACGGACATCATCTACGACAGTAATTTTAAAACCGATAATGTCAATTGTGACATCACTGATGATGTCATAATTGATTTTGACCATCTTTTCAAAACTGTAAAATTGACGCTTCTGAACTCACGGATGGCACAGACATCATCTACGACAGTAATTTTAAAACCGATTATGTCAATTGTGACATCACTGATGATGTCATAATTGATTTTAACCATCTTTTCAAAACTGTAAAATTGACGCTTCTGAACTCACGGATGGCACGGACATCATCTACGACAGTAATTTTAAAACCGATAATGTCAATTGTGACATCACTGATGATGTCATAATTGATTTTGACCATCTTTTCAAAACTGTGAAATTGATGCTTCTTAATTCACGAATGGCACGGACATCATCTACGACAGTAATTTTAAAACAGATAATGTCAATTGTGACATCACTGATGATGTCATAATTGATTTTAACTATCTTTTCAAAACTGTAAAATTGACGCTTCTGAACTCACGGATGGCACGGACATCATCTACGACAGTAATTTTAAAACCGATAATGTCAATTGTGACATCACTGATGATGTCATAATTGATTTTGACCATCTTTTCAAAACTGTAAAATTGACGCTTCTGAACTCACGGATGGCACAGACATCATCTACGACAGTAATTTTAAAACCGATTATGTCAATTGTGACATCACTGATGATGTCATAATTGATTTAGACATATTTTCAAAACTGTGAAATTGATGCTTCTGAACTCACGAATGGCACGGACATCATCTACGACAGTAATTTTAAAACCGATTATGTCAATTGTGACATCACTGATGATGTCATAATTGATTTCGACATCTTTTCAAAACTGTGAAATTGATGCTTCTGAATTCACGAATGGCACAGACATCATCTACGACAGTAATTTTAAAACCGATAATGTCAATTGTGACATCACTGATGATGTCATAATTGATTTTAACCATCTTTTCAAAACTGTAAAATTGACGCTTCTGAACTCACGGATGGCACGGACATCATCTACGACAGTAATTTTAAAACCGATAATGTCAATTGTGACTTCACTGATGATGTCATAATTGATTTCGACATCTTTTCAAAACTGTAAAATTGATGCTTCTGAACTCACGAATGGCACGGACATCATCTACGACAGTAATTTTAAAACCGATTATGTCAATTGTGACATCACTGATGATGTCATAATTGATTTCGACTATCTTTTCAAAACTGTGAAATTGATGCTTCTGAATTCACGAATGGCACAGACATCATCTACGACAGAAATTTTAAAACCGATTATGTCAATTGTGACATCACTGATGATGTCATAATTGATTTAGACATATTTTCAAAACTGTGAAATTGATGCTTCTGAACTCACGAATGGCACGGACATCATCTACGACAGTAATTTTAAAACCGATTATGTCAATTGTGACATCACTGATGATGTCATAATTGATTTTAACCATCTTTTCAAAACTGTAAATTTGACGATTCTGAACTCACGGATGGCACGGACATCATCTACGACAGTAATTTTAAAACCGATTATGTCAATTGTGACATCACTGATGATGTCATAATTGATTTTGACCATCTTTTCAAAACTGTAAAATTGACGCTTCTGAACTCACGGATGGCACAGACATCATCTACGACAGTAATTTTAAAACCGATTATGTCAATTGTGACATCACTGATGATGTCATAATTGATTTTGATCATCTTTTCAAAACTGTAAAATTGACGCTTCTGAACTCACGGATGGCACAGACATCATCTACGACAGTAATTTTAAAACCGATTATGTCAATTGTGACATCACTGATGATGTCATAATTGATTTAGACATATTTTCAAAACTGTGAAATTGATGCATCTGAACTCACGAATGGCACGGACATCATCTACGACAGTAATTTTAAAACCGATTATGTCAATTGTGACATCACTGATGATGTCATAATTGATTTCGACATCTTTTCAAAACTGTGAAATTGATGCTTCTGAATTCACGAATGGCACAGACATCATCTACGACAGTAATTTTAAAACCGATAATGTCAATTGTGACATCACTGATGATGTCATAATTGATTTTAACCATCTTTTCAAAACTGTAAAATTGACGCTTCTGAACTCACGGATGGCACGGACATCATCTACGACAGTAATTTTAAAACCGATAATGTCAATTGTGACATCACTGATGATGTCATAATTGATTTTGACCATCTTTTCAAAACTGTGAAATTGATGCTTCTTAATTCACGAATGGCACGGACATCATCTACAACAGTAATTTTAAAACAGATAATGTCAATTGTGACATCACTGATGATGTCATAATTGATTTTAACTATCTTTTCAAAACTGTAAAATTGACGCTTCTGAACTCACGGATGGCACGGACATCATCTACGACAGTAATTTTAAAACCGATAATGTCAATTGTGACATCACTGATGATGTCATAATTGATTTTGACCATCTTTTCAAAACTGTAAAATTGACGCTTCTGAACTCACGGATGGCACAGACATCATCTACGACAGTAATTTTAAAACCGATTATGTCAATTGTGACATCACTGATGATGTCATAATTGATTTTAACCATCTTTTCAAAACTGTAAAATTGACGCTTCTGAACTCACGGATGGCACGGACATCATCTACGACAGTAATTTTAAAACCGATAATGTCAATTGTGACATCACTGATGATGTCATAATTGATTTTGACCATCTTTTCAAAACTGTGAAATTGATGCTTCTTAATTCACGAATGGCACGGACATCATCTACGACAGTAATTTTAAAACAGATAATGTCAATTGTGACATCACTGATGATGTCATAATTGATTTTAACTATCTTTTCAAAACTGTAAAATTGACGCTTCTGAACTCACGGATGGCACGGACATCATCTACGACAGTAATTTTAAAACCGATAATGTCAATTGTGACATCACTGATGATGTCATAATTGATTTTGACCATCTTTTCAAAACTGTAAAATTGACGCTTCTGAACTCACGGATGGCACAGACATCATCTACGACAGTAATTTTAAAACCGATTATGTCAATTGTGACATCACTGATGATGTCATAATTGATTTAGACATATTTTCAAAACTGTGAAATTGATGCTTCTGAACTCACGAATGGCACGGACATCATCTACGACAGTAATTTTAAAACCGATTATGTCAATTGTGACATCACTGATGATGTCATAATTGATTTCGACATCTTTTCAAAACTGTGAAATTGATGCTTCTGAATTCACGAATGGCACAGACATCATCTACGACAGTAATTTTAAAACCGATAATGTCAATTGTGACATCACTGATGATGTCATAATTGATTTTAACCATCTTTTCAAAACTGTAAAATTGACGCTTCTGAACTCACGGATGGCACGGACATCATCTACGACAGTAATTTTAAAACCGATAATGTCAATTGTGACTTCACTGATGATGTCATAATTGATTTCGACATCTTTTCAAAACTGTAAAATTGATGCTTCTGAACTCACGAATGGCACGGACATCATCTACGACAGTAATTTTAAAACCGATTATGTCAATTGTGACATCACTGATGATGTCATAATTGATTTCGACTATCTTTTCAAAACTGTGAAATTGATGCTTCTGAATTCACGAATGGCACAGACATCATCTACGACAGAAATTTTAAAACCGATTATGTCAATTGTGACATCACTGATGATGTCATAATTGATTTAGACATATTTTCAAAACTGTGAAATTGATGCTTCTGAACTCACGAATGGCACGGACATCATCTACGACAGTAATTTTAAAACCGATTATGTCAATTGTGACATCACTGATGATGTCATAATTGATTTTAACCATCTTTTCAAAACTGTAAATTTGACGATTCTGAACTCACGGATGGCACGGACATCATCTACGACAGTAATTTTAAAACCGATTATGTCAATTGTGACATCACTGATGATGTCATAATTGATTTTGACCATCTTTTCAAAACTGTAAAATTGACGCTTCTGAACTCACGGATGGCACAGACATCATCTACGACAGTAATTTTAAAACCGATTATGTCAATTGTGACATCACTGATGATGTCATAATTGATTTAGACATATTTTCAAAACTGTGAAATTGATGCTTCTGAACTCACGAATGGCACGGACATCATCTACGACAGTAATTTTAAAACCGATTATGTCAATTGTGACATCACTGATGATGTCATAATTGATTTTGACCATCTTTTCAAAACTGTAAAATTGACGCTTCTGAACTCACGGATGGCACAGACATCATCTACGACAGTAATTTTAAAACCGATTATGTCAATTGTGACATCACTGATGATGTCATAATTGATTTAGACATATTTTCAAAACTGTGAAATTGATGCTTCTGAACTCACGAATGGCACGGACATCATCTACGACAGAAATTTTAAAACCGATTATGTCAATTGTGACATCACTGATGATGTCATAATTGATTTTGACCATCTTTTCAAAACTGTAAAATTGACGCTTCTGAACTCACGGATGGCACAGACATCATCTACGACAGTAATTTTAAAACCGATTATGTCAATTGTGACATCACTGATGATGTCGTAATTGATTTCGACCATCTTTTCAAAACTGTAAATTTGACGATTCTGAACTCACGGATGGCACGGACATCATCTACGACAGTAATTTTAAAACCGATTATGTCAATTGTGACATCACTGATGATGTCATAATTGATTTCGACATCTTTTCAAAACTGTGAAATTGATGCTTCTGAATTCACGAATGGCACAGACATCATCTACGACAGTAATTTTAAAACCGATAATGTCAATTGTGACATCACTGATGATGTCATAATTGATTTTAACCATCTTTTCAAAACTGTAAAATTGACGCTTCTGAACTCACGGATGGCACGGACATCATCTACGACAGTAATTTTAAAACCGATAATGTCAATTGTGACATCACTGATGATGTCATAATTGATTTCGACATCTTTTCAAAACTGTAAAATTGATGCTTCTGAACTCACGAATGGCACGGACATCATCTACGACAGTAATTTTAAAACCAATGTCAATTGTGACATCACTGATGATGTCATAATTGATTTTAACCATCTTTTCAAAACTGTAAATTTGACGATTCTGAACTCACGGATGGCACGGACATCATCTACGACAGTAATTTTAAAACCGATTATGTCAATTGTGACATCACTGATGATGTCATAATTGATTTTGACCATCTTTTCAAAACTGTAAAATTGACGCTTCTGAACTCACGGATGGCACAGACATCATCTACGACAGTAATTTTAAAACCGATTATGTCAATTGTGACATCACTGATGATGTCATAATTGATTTAGACATATTTTCAAAACTGTGAAATTGATGCTTCTGAACTCACGAATGGCACGGACATCATCTACGACAGTAATTTTAAAACCGATTATGTCAATTGTGACATCACTGATGATGTCATAATTGATTTTGACCATCTTTTCAAAACTGTTAAATTGACGCTTCTGAACTCACGGATGGCACAGACATCATCTACGACAGTAATTTTAAAACCGATTATGTCAATTGTGACATCACTGATGATGTCATAATTGATTTAGACATATTTTCAAAACTGTGAAATTGATGCTTCTGAACTCACGAATGGCACGGACATCATCTACGACAGTAATTTTAAAACCGATTATGTCAATTGTGACATCACTGATGATGTCATAATTGATTTCGACATCTTTTCAAAACTGTGAAATTGATGCTTCTTAATTCACGAATGGCACGGACATCATCTACGACAGTAATTTTAAAACCGATAATGTCAATTGTGACATCACTGATGATGTCATAATTGATTTTAACTATCTTTTCAAAACTGTAAAATTGACGCTTCTGAACTCACGGATGGCACGGACATCATCTACGACAGTAATTTTAAAACCGATAATGTCAATTGTGACATCACTGATGATGTCATAATTGATTTTGACCATCTTTTCAAAACTGTAAAATTGACGCTTCTGAACTCACGGATGGCACAGACATCATCTACGACAGTAATTTTAAAACCGATTATGTCAATTGTGACATCAATGATGATGTCATAATTGATTTAGACATATTTTCAAAACTGTGAAATTGATGCTTCTGAACTCACGAATGGCACGGACATCATCTACGACAGTAATTTTAAAACCGATTATGTCAATTGTGACATCACTGATGATGTCATAATTGATTTCGACATCTTTTCAAAACTGTGAAATTGATGCTTCTGAATTCACGAATGGCACAGACATCATCTACGACAGTAATTTTAAAACCGATAATGTCAATTGTGACATCACTGATGATGTCATAATTGATTTTAACCATCTTTTCAAAACTGTAAAATTGACGCTTCTGAACTCACGGATGGCACGGACATCATCTACGACAGTAATTTTAAAACCGATAATGTCAATTGTGACTTCACTGATGATGTCATAATTGATTTCGACATCTTTTCAAAACTGTAAAATTGATGCTTCTGAACTCACGAATGGCACGGACATCATCTACGACAGTAATTTTAAAACCGATTATGTCAATTGTGACATCACTGATGATGTCATAATTGATTTCGACCATCTTTTCAAAACTGTAAATTTGACGATTCTGAACTCACGGATGGCACGGACATCATCTACGACAGTAATTTTAAAACCGATTATGGCAATTGTGACATCACTGATGATGTCATAATTGATTTCGACCATCTTTTCAAAACTGTAAAATTGATGCTTCTGAACTCACGAATGGCATGGACATCATCTATGACAGTAATTTTAAAACCGATAATGTCAATTGTGACATCACTGATGATGTCATAATTGATTTTGACATCTTTTAGAAACTGTAAAATTGATGCTTCTGAACTCACGGATGGCACGGACATCATCTACGACAGTAATTTTAAAACCGATAATGTCAATTGTGACATCACTGATAATGTCATAATTGATTTTAACCATCTTTTCAAAACTGTAAATTTGACGATTCTGAACTCACGGATGGCACGGACATCATCTACGACAGTAATTTTAAAACCGATTATGTCAATTGTGACATCACTGATGATGTCATAATTGATTTCGACATCTTTTCAAAACTGTGAAATTGATGCTTCTGAATTCACGAATGGCACAGACATCATCTACGACAGTAATTTTAAAACCGATAATGTCAATTGTGACATCACTGATGATGTCATAATTGATTTTAACCATCTTTTCAAAACTGTAAAATTAACGCTTCTGAACTCACGGATGGCACGGACATCATCTACGACAGTAATTTTAAAACCGATAATGTCAATTGTGACATCACTGATGATGTCATAATTGATTTTGACCATCTTTTCAAATCTGTAAATTTGACGATTCTGAACTCATGGATGGCACAGACATCATCTACGACAGTAATTTTAAAACCAATAATGTCAATTGTGACATCACTGATGATGTCATAATTGATTTTAACTATCTTTTCAAAACTGCAAATTTGACGATTCTGAACTCACGGATGGCACGGACATCATCTACGACAGTAATTTTAAAACCTATAATGTCAATTGTGACATCATCAGTGATGTCATAATTGATTTTGACCATCTTTTCTAAACTGTAAAATTGACGATTCTGAACTCACGGACGGCACGGACATAATCTACGACAGTAATTTTAAAACCGATAATGTCAATTGTGACATCACTGATGATGTCATAATTGATTTTGACCTTCTTTTCAAAACTGTAAAATTGACGCTTCTGAACTCACGGATGGCACGGACTTCATCTACGACAGTAATTTTAAAACCGATTATGTCAATTGTGACATCACTGATGATGTCATAATTGATTTTGACCATCTTTTCAAATCTGTAAATTTGACGATTCTGAACTCATGGATGGCACAGACATCATCTACGACAGTAATTTTAAAACCGATTATGTCAATTGTGACATCACTGATGATGTCATAATTGATTTCGACCATCTTTTCAAATCTGTAAATTTGACGATTCTGAACTCACGGATGGCACAGACATCATCTACGACAGTAATTTTAAAACCGATTATGTCAATTGTGACATCACTGATGATGTCATAATTGATTTCGACCATCTTTTCAAAACTGTAAATTTGACGATTCTGAACTCACGGATGGCACGGACATCATCTACGACAGTAATTTTAAAACCGATTATGGCAATTGTGACATCACTGATGATGTCATAATTGATTTCGACCATCTTTTCAAAACTGTAAAATTGATGCTTCTGAACTCACGAATGGCATGGACATCATCTATGACAGTAATTTTAAAACCGATAATGTCAATTGTGACATCACTGATGATGTCATAATTGATTTTGACATCTTTTCAAAACTGTAAAATTGATGCTTCTGAACTCACGGATGGCACGGACATCATCTACGACAGTAATTTTAAAACCGATAATGTCAATTGTGACATCACTGATGATGTCATAATTGATTTTAACCATCTTTTCAAAACTGTAAATTTGACGATTCTGAACTCACGGATGGCACGGACATCATCTACGACAGTAATTTTAAAACCGATTATGTCAATTGTGACATCACTGATGATGTCATAATTGATTTCAACATCTTTTCAAAACTGTGAAATTGATGCTTCTGAATTCACGAATGGCACAGACATCATCTACGACAGTAATTTTAAAACCGATAATGTCAATTGTGACATCACTGATGATGTCATAATTGATTTTAACCATCTTTTCAAAACTGTAAAATTAACGCTTCTGAACTCACGGATGGCACGGACATCATCTACGACAGTAATTTTAAAACCGATAATGTCAATTGTGACATCACTGATGATGTCATAATTGATTTTGACCATCTTTTCAAATCTGTAAATTTGACGATTCTGAACTCATGGATGGCACAGACATCATCTACGACAGTAATTTTAAAACCGATTATGTCAATTGTGACATCACTGATGATGTCATAATTGATTTTGACCATCTTTTCAAAACTGTGAAATTGATGCTTCTTAATTCACGAATGGCACGGACATCATCTACGACAGTAATTTTAAAACAGATAATGTCAATTGTGACATCACTGATGATGTCATAATTGATTTTAACTATCTTTTCAAAACTGTAAAATTGACGCTTCTGAACTCACGGATGGCACGGACATCATCTACGACAGTAATTTTAAAACCGATAATGTCAATTGTGACATCACTGATGATGTCATAATTGATTTTGACCATCTTTTCAAAACTGTAAAATTGACGCTTCTGAACTCACGGATGGCACAGACATCATCTACGACAGTAATTTTAAAACCGATTATGTCAATTGTGACATCACTGATGATGTCATAATTGATTTAGACATATTTTCAGAACTGTGAAATTGATGCTTCTGAACTCACGAATGGCACGGACATCATCTACGACAGTAATTTTAAAACCGATTATGTCAATTGTGACATCACTGATGATGTCATAATTGATTTCGACATCTTTTCAAAACTGTGAAATTGATGCTTCTGAATTCACGAATGGCACAGACATCATCTACGACAGTAATTTTAAAACCGATAATGTCAATTGTGACATCACTGATGATGTCATAATTGATTTTAACCATCTTTTCAAAATAGTAAAATTGACGCTTCTGAACTCACGGATGGCACGGACATCATCTACGACAGTAATTTTAAAACCGATAATGTCAATTGTGACTTCACTGATGATGTCATAATTGATTTCGACATCTTTTCAAAACTGTAAAATTGATGCTTCTGAACTCACGAATGGCACGGACATCATCTACGACAGTAATTTTAAAACCGATTATGTCAATTGTGACATCACTGATGATGTCATAATTGATTTCGACTATCTTTTCAAAACTGTGAAATTGATGCTTCTGAATTCACGAATGGCACAGACATCATCTACGACAGAAATTTTAAAACCGATTATGTCAATTGTGACATCACTGATGATGTCATAATTGATTTAGACATATTTTCAAAACTGTGAAATTGATGCTTCTGAACTCACGAATGGCACGGACATTATCTACGACAGTAATTTTAAAACCGATTATGTCAATTGTGACATCACTGATGATGTCATAATTGATTTTAACCATCTTTTCAAAACTGTAAAATTGATGCTTCTGAACTCACGAATGGCACGGACATCATCTACGACAGTAATTTTAAAACCGATGTCAATTGTGACATCACTGATGATGTCATAATTGATTTTAACCATCTTTTCAAAACTGTAAATTTGACGATTCTGAACTCACGGATGGCACGGACATCATCTACGACAGTAATTTTAAAACCGATTATGTCAATTGTGACATCACTGATGATGTCATAATTGATTTTGACCATCTTTTCAAAACTGTAAAATTGACGCTTCTGAACTCACGGATGGCACAGACATCATCTACGACAGTAATTTTAAAACCGATTATGTCAATTGTGACATCACTGATGATGTCATAATTGATTTAGACATATTTTCAAAACTGTGAAATTGATGCTTCTGAACTCACGAATGGCACGGACATCATCTACGACAGTAATTTTAAAACCGATTATGTCAATTGTGACATCACTGATGATGTCATAATTGATTTTGACCATCTTTTCAAAACTGTAAAATTGACGCTTCTGAACTCACGGATGGCACAGACATCATCTACGACAGTAATTTTAAAACCGATTATGTCAATTGTGACATCACTGATGATGTCATAATTGATTTAGACATATTTTCAAAACTGTGAAATTGATGCTTCTGAACTCACGAATGGCACGGACATCATCTACGACAGTAATTTTAAAACCGATTATGTCAATTGTGACATCACTGATGATGTCATAATTGATTTCGACATCTTTTCAAAACTGTGAAATTGATGCTTCTTAATTCACGAATGGCACGGACATCATCTACGACAGTAATTTTAAAACAGATAATGTCAATTGTGACATCACTGATGATGTCATAATTGATTTTAACTATCTTTTCAAAACTGTAAAATTGACGCTTCTGAACTCACGGATGGCACGGACATCATCTACGACAGTAATTTTAAAACCGATAATGTCAATTGTGACATCACTGATGATGTCATAATTGATTTTGATCATCTTTTCAAAACTGTAAAATTGACGCTTCTGAACTCACGGATGGCACAGACATCATCTACGACAGTAATTTTAAAACCGATTATGTCAATTGTGACATCACTGATGATGTCATAATTGATTTAGACATATTTTCAAAACTGTGAAATTGATGCTTCTGAACTCACGAATGGCACGGACATCATCTACGACAGTAATTTTAAAACCGATTATGTCAATTGTGACATCACTGATGATGTCATAATTGATTTCGACATCTTTTCAAAACTGTGAAATTGATGCTTCTGAATTCACGAATGGCACAGACATCATCTACGACAGTAATTTTAAAACCGATAATGTCAATTGTGACATCACTGATGATGTCATAATTGATTTTAACCATCTTTTCAAAACTGTAAAATTGACGCTTCTGAACTCACGGATGGCACGGACATCATCTACGACAGTAATTTTAAAACCGATAATGTCAATTGTGACTTCACTGATGATGTCATAATTGATTTCGACATCTTTTCAAAACTGTAAAATTGATGCTTCTGAACTCACGAATGGCACGGACATCATCTACGACAGTAATTTTAAAACCGATTATGTCAATTGTGACATCACTGATGATGTCATAATTGATTTCGACCATCTTTTCAAAACTGTGAAATTGATGCTTCTGAATTCACGAATGGCACAGACATCATCTACGACAGAAATTTTAAAACCGATTATGTCAATTGTGACATCACTGATGATGTCATAATTGATTTTAACCATCTTTTCAAAACTGTAAAATTGACGCTTCTGAACTCACGGATGGCACTGACATCATCTACGACAGTAATTTTAAAACCGATAATGTCAATTGTGACATCACTGATGATGTCATAATTGATTTCGACCATCTTTTCAAAACTGTAAATTTGACGATTCTGAACTCACGGATGGCACGGACATCATCTACGACAGTAATTTTAAAACCGATTATGGCAATTGTGACAACACTGATGATGTCATAATTGATTTCGACCATCTTTTCAAAACTGTAAAATTAATGCTTCTGTACTCACGAATGGCACGGACATCATCTATGACAGTAATTTTAAAACCGATTATGTCAATTGTGACATCACTGATGATGTCATAATTGATTTCGACATCTTTTCAAAACTGTGAAATTGATGCTTCTTAATTCACGAATGGCACGGACATCATCTACGACAGTAATTTTAAAACCGATTATGTCAATTGTGACATCACTGATGATGTCATAATTGATTTCGACATCTTTTCAAAACTGTAAAATTGATGCTTCTGAATTCACGAATGGCACAGACATCATCTACGACAGAAATTTTAAAACCGATTATGTCAATTGTGACATCACTGATGATGTCATAATTGATTTTGACCATCTTTTCAAAACTGTAAAATTGACGCTTCTGAACTCACGGATGGCACAGACATCATCTACGACAGTAATTTTAAAACCGATTATGTCAATTGTGACATCACTGATGATGTCGTAATTGATTTCGACCATCTTTTCAAAACTGTAAATTTGACGATTCTGAACTCACGGATGGCACGGACATCATCTACGACAGTAATTTTAAAACCGATAATGTCAATTGTGACATCACTGATGATGTCATAATTGATTTCGACATCTTTTCAAAACTGTAAAATTGATGCTTCTGAACTCACGAATGGCACGGACATCATCTACGACAGTAATTTTAAAACCAATGTCAATTGTGACATCACTGATGATGTCATAATTGATTTTAACCATCTTTTCAAAACTGTAAATTTGACGATTCTGAACTCACGGATGGCACGGACATCATCTACGACAGTAATTTTAAAACCGATTATGTCAATTGTGACATCACTGATGATGTCATAATTGATTTTGACCATCTTTTCAAAACTGTAAAATTGACGCTTCTGAACTCACGGATGGCACAGACATCATCTACGACAGTAATTTTAAAACCGATTATGTCAATTGTGACATCACTGATGATGTCATAATTGATTTAGACATATTTTCAAAACTGTGAAATTGATGCTTCTGAACTCACGAATGGCACGGACATCATCTACGACAGTAATTTTAAAACCGATTATGTCAATTGTGACATCACTGATGATGTCATAATTGATTTTGACCATCTTTTCAAAACTGTTAAATTGACGCTTCTGAACTCACGGATGGCACAGACATCATCTACGACAGTAATTTTAAAACCGATTATGTCAATTGTGACATCACTGATGATGTCATAATTGATTTAGACATATTTTCAAAACTGTGAAATTGATGCTTCTGAACTCACGAATGGCACGGACATCATCTACGACAGTAATTTTAAAACCGATTATGTCAATTGTGACATCACTGATGATGTCATAATTGATTTCGACATCTTTTCAAAACTGTGAAATTGATGCTTCTTAATTCACGAATGGCACGGACATCATCTACGACAGTAATTTTAAAACCGATAATGTCAATTGTGACATCACTGATGATGTCATAATTGATTTTAACTATCTTTTCAAAACTGTAAAATTGACGCTTCTGAACTCACGGATGGCACGGACATCATCTACGACAGTAATTTTAAAACCGATAATGTCAATTGTGACATCACTGATGATGTCATAATTGATTTTGACCATCTTTTCAAAACTGTAAAATTGACGCTTCTGAACTCACGGATGGCACAGACATCATCTACGACAGTAATTTTAAAACCGATTATGTCAATTGTGACATCAATGATGATGTCATAATTGATTTAGACATATTTTCAAAACTGTGAAATTGATGCTTCTGAACTCACGAATGGCACGGACATCATCTACGACAGTAATTTTAAAACCGATTATGTCAATTGTGACATCACTGATGATGTCATAATTGATTTCGACATCTTTTCAAAACTGTGAAATTGATGCTTCTGAATTCACGAATGGCACAGACATCATCTACGACAGTAATTTTAAAACCGATAATGTCAATTGTGACATCACTGATGATGTCATAATTGATTTTAACCATCTTTTCAAAACTGTAAAATTGACGCTTCTGAACTCACGGATGGCACGGACATCATCTACGACAGTAATTTTAAAACCGATAATGTCAATTGTGACATCACTGATGATGTCATAATTGATTTCGACCATCTTTTCAAAACTGTAAAATTGATGCTTCTGAACTCACGAATGGCACGGACATCATCTACGACAGTAATTTTAAAACCGATTATGTCAATTGTGACATCACTGATGATGTCATAATTGATTTCGACCATCTTTTCAAAACTGTAAATTTGACGATTCTGAACTCACGGATGGCACGGACATCATCTACGACAGTAATTTTAAAACCGATTATGGCAATTGTGACATCACTGATGATGTCATAATTGATTTCGACCATCTTTTCAAAACTGTAAAATTGATGCTTCTGAACTCACGAATGGCATGGACATCATCTATGACAGTAATTTTAAAACCGATAATGTCAATTGTGACATCACTGATGATGTCATAATTGATTTTGACATCTTTTAGAAACTGTAAAATTGATGCTTCTGAACTCACGGATGGCACGGACATCATCTACGACAGTAATTTTAAAACCGATAATGTCAATTGTGACATCACTGATAATGTCATAATTGATTTTAACCATCTTTTCAAAACTGTAAATTTGACGATTCTGAACTCACGGATGGCACGGACATCATCTACGACAGTAATTTTAAAACCGATTATGTCAATTGTGACATCACTGATGATGTCATAATTGATTTCGACATCTTTTCAAAACTGTGAAATTGATGCTTCTGAATTCACGAATGGCACAGACATCATCTACGACAGTAATTTTAAAACCGATAATGTCAATTGTGACATCACTGATGATGTCATAATTGATTTTAACCATCTTTTCAAAACTGTAAAATTAACGCTTCTGAACTCACGGATGGCACGGACATCATCTACGACAGTAATTTTAAAACCGATAATGTCAATTGTGACATCACTGATGATGTCATAATTGATTTTGACCATCTTTTCAAATCTGTAAATTTGACGATTCTGAACTCATGGATGGCACAGACATCATCTACGACAGTAATTTTAAAACCAATAATGTCAATTGTGACATCACTGATGATGTCATAATTGATTTTAACCATCTTTTCAAAACTGCAAATTTGACGATTCTGAACTCACGGATGGCACGGACATCATCTACGACAGTAATTTTAAAACCTATAATGTCAATTGTGACATCATCAGTGATGTCATAATTGATTTTGACCATCTTTTCTAAACTGTAAAATTGACGATTCTGAACTCACGGACGGCACGGACATAATCTACGACAGTAATTTTAAAACCGATAATGTCAATTGTGACATCACTGATGATGTCATAATTGATTTTGACCTTCTTTTCAAAACTGTAAAATTGACGCTTCTGAACTCACGGATGGCACGGACTTCATCTACGACAGTAATTTTAAAACCGATTATGTCAATTGTGACATCACTGATGATGTCATAATTGATTTTGACCATCTTTTCAAATCTGTAAATTTGACGATTCTGAACTCATGGATGGCACAGACATCATCTACGACAGTAATTTTAAAACCGATTATGTCAATTGTGACATCACTGATGATGTCATAATTGATTTCGACCATCTTTTCAAAACTGTAAATTTGACGATTCTGAACTCACGGATGGCACGGACATCATCTACGACAGTAATTTTAAAACCG
The DNA here is from genome assembly GCF_055691185.1 of Crinia signifera. NCBI lineage: Eukaryota > Metazoa > Chordata > Amphibia > Anura > Myobatrachidae > Crinia > Crinia signifera. The sequence continues at coordinate 46,811,484 of NC_139225.1, read as the reverse complement.
ATTATGGCAATTGTGACATCACTGATGATGTCATAATTGATTTCGACCATCTTTTCAAAACTGTAAAATTGATGCTTCTGAACTCACGAATGGCATGGACATCATCTATGACAGTAATTTTAAAACCGATAATGTCAATTGTGACATCACTGATGATGTCATAATTGATTTTGACATCTTTTCAAAACTGTAAAATTGATGCTTCTGAACTCACGGATGGCACGGACATCATCTACGACAGTAATTTTAAAACCGATAATGTCAATTGTGACATCACTGATGATGTCATAATTGATTTTAACCATCTTTTCAAAACTGTAAATTTGACGATTCTGAACTCACGGATGGCACGGACATCATCTACGACAGTAATTTTAAAACCGATTATGTCAATTGTGACATCACTGATGATGTCATAATTGATTTCAACATCTTTTCAAAACTGTGAAATTGATGCTTCTGAATTCACGAATGGCACAGACATCATCTACGACAGTAATTTTAAAACCAATAATGTCAATTGTGACATCACTGATGATGTCATAATTGATTTTAACCATCTTTTCAAAACTGTAAAATTAACGCTTCTGAACTCACGGATGGCACGGACATCATCTACGACAGTAATTTTAAAACCGATAATGTCAATTGTGACATCACTGATGATGTCATAATTGATTTTGACCATCTTTTCAAATCTGTAAATTTGACGATTCTGAACTCATGGATGGCACAGACATCATCTACGACAGTAATTTTAAAACCGATTATGTCAATTGTGACATCACTGAAGATGTCATAATTGATTTCGACCATCTTTTCAAATCTGTAAATTTGACGATTCTGAACTCACGGATGGCACAGACATCATCTACGACAGTAATTTTAAAACCGATTATGTCAATTGTGACATCACTGATGATGTCATAATTGATTTCGACCATCTTTTCAAAACTGTAAATTTGACGATTCTGAACTCACGGATGGCACGGACATCATCTACGACAGTAATTTTAAAACCGATTATGGCAATTGTGACATCACTGATGATGTCATAATTGATTTCGACCATCTTTTCAAAACTGTAAAATTGATGCTTCTGAACTCACGAATGGCATGGACATCATCTATGACAGTAATTTTAAAACCGATAATGTCAATTGTGACATCACTGATGATGTCATAATTGATTTTGACATCTTTTCAAAACTGTAAAATTGATGCTTCTGAACTCACGGATGGCACGGACATCATCTACAACAGTAATTTTAAAACCGATAATGTCAATTGTGACATCACTGATGATGTCATAATTGATTTTAACCATCTTTTCAAAACTGTAAATTTGACGATTCTGAACTCACGGATGGCACGGACATCATCTACGACAGTAATTTTAAAACCGATTATGTCAATTGTGACATCACTGATGATGTCATAATTGACTTCAACATCTTTTCAAAACTGTGAAATTGATGCTTCTGAATTCACGAATGGCACAGACATCATCTACGACAGTAATTTTAAAACCGATAATGTCAATTGTGACATCACTGATGATGTCATAATTGATTTTAACCATCTTTTCAAAACTGTAAAATTAACGCTTCTGAACTCACGGATGGCACGGACATCATCTACGACAGTAATTTTAAAACCGATAATGTCAATTGTGACATCACTGATGATGTCATAATTGATTTTGACCATCTTTTCAAATCTGTAAATTTGACGATTCTGAACTCATGGATGGCACAGACATCATCTACGACAGTAATTTTAAAACCGATTATGTCAATTGTGACATCACTGATGATGTCATAATTGATTTTGACCATCTTTTCAAATCTGTAAATTTGACGATTCTGAACTCATGGATGGCACAGACATCATCTACGACAGTAATTTTAAAACCGATTATGGCAATTGTGACATCACTGATGATGTCATAATTGATTTCGACCATCTTTTCAAAACTGTAAAATTGATGCTTCTGAACTCACGAATGGCATGGACATCATCTATGACAGTAATTTTAAAACCGATAATGTCAATTGTGACATCACTGATGATGTCATAATTGATTTTGACATCTTTTCAAAACTGTAAAATTGATGCTTCTGAACTCACGGATGGCACGGACATCATCTACGACAGTAATTTTAAAACCGATAATGTCAATTGTGACATCACTGATGATGTCATAATTGATTTCGACCATCTTTTCAAAACTGTAAATTTGACGATTCTGAACTCACGGATGGCACGGACATCATCTACGACAGTAATTTTAAAACCGATTATGTCAATTGTGACATCACTGATGATGTCATAATTGATTTCGACCATCTTTTCAAAACTGTAAAATTGATGCTTCTGAATTCACGAATGGCACAGACATCATCTACGACAGTAATTTTAAAACCGATAATGTCAATTGTGACATCACTGATGATGTCATAATTGATTTTAACCATCTTTTCAAAACTGTAAAATTAACGCTTCTGAACTCACGGATGGCACGGACATCATCTACGACAGTAATTTTAAAACCGATAATGTCAATTGTGACATCACTGATGATGTCATAATTGATTTTGACCATCTTTTCAAATCTGTAAATTTGACGATTCTGAACTCATGGATGGCACAGACATCATCTACGACAGTAATTTTAAAACCAATAATGTCAATTGTGACATCACTGATGATGTCATAATTGATTTTAACCATCTTTTCAAAACTGCAAATTTGACGATTCTGAACTCACGGATGGCACGGACATCATCTACGACAGTAATTTTAAAACCTATAATGTCAATTGTGACATCATCAGTGATGTCATAATTGATTTTGACCATCTTTTCTAAACTGTAAAATTGACGATTCTGAACTCACGGACGGCACGGACATAATCTACGACAGTAATTTTAAAACCGATAATGTCAATTGTGACATCACTGATGATGTCATAATTGATTTTGACCTTCTTTTCAAAACTGTAAAATTGACGCTTCTGAACTCACGGATGGCACGGACTTCATCTACGACAGTAATTTTAAAACCGATTATGTCAATTGTGACATCACTGATGATGTCATAATTGATTTTGACCATCTTTTCAAATCTGTAAATTTGACGATTCTGAACTCATGGATGGCACAGACATCATCTACGACAGTAATTTTAAAACCGATTATGTCAATTGTGACATCACTGATGATGTCATAATTGATTTCGACCATCTTTTCAAATCTGTAAATTTGACGATTCTGAACTCACGGATGGCACAGACATCATCTACGACAGTAATTTTAAAACCGATTATGTCAATTGTGACATCACTGATGATGTCATAATTGATTTCGACCATCTTTTCAAAACTGTAAATTTGACGATTCTGAACTCACGGATGGCACGGACATCATCTACGACAGTAATTTTAAAACCGATTATGGCAATTGTGACATCACTGATGATGTCATAATTGATTTCGACCATCTTTTCAAAACTGTAAAATTGATGCTTCTGAACTCACGAATGGCATGGACATCATCTATGACAGTAATTTTAAAACCGATAATGTCAATTGTGACATCACTGATGATGTCATAATTGATTTTGACATCTTTTCAAAACTGTAAAATTGATGCTTCTGAACTCACGGATGGCACGGACATCATCTACGACAGTAATTTTAAAACCGATAATGTCAATTGTGACATCACTGATGATGTCATAATTGATTTTAACCATCTTTTCAAAACTGTAAATTTGACGATTCTGAACTCACGGATGGCACGGACATCATCTACGACAGTAATTTTAAAACCGATTATGTCAATTGTGACATCACTGATGATGTCATAATTGATTTCAACATCTTTTCAAAACTGTGAAATTGATGCTTCTGAATTCACGAATGGCACAGACATCATCTACGACAGTAATTTTAAAACCGATAATGTCAATTGTGACATCACTGATGATGTCATAATTGATTTTAACCATCTTTTCAAAACTGTAAAATTAACGCTTCTGAACTCACGGATGGCACGGACATCATCTACGACAGTAATTTTAAAACCGATAATGTCAATTGTGACATCACTGATGATGTCATAATTGATTTTGACCATCTTTTCAAATCTGTAAATTTGACGATTCTGAACTCATGGATGGCACAGACATCATCTACGACAGTAATTTTAAAACCGATTATGTCAATTGTGACATCACTGATGATGTCATAATTGATTTTGACCATCTTTTCAAAACTGTGAAATTGATGCTTCTTAATTCACGAATGGCACGGACATCATCTACGACAGTAATTTTAAAACAGATAATGTCAATTGTGACATCACTGATGATGTCATAATTGATTTTAACTATCTTTTCAAAACTGTAAAATTGACGCTTCTGAACTCACGGATGGCACGGACATCATCTACGACAGTAATTTTAAAACCGATAATGTCAATTGTGACATCACTGATGATGTCATAATTGATTTTGACCATCTTTTCAAAACTGTAAAATTGACGCTTCTGAACTCACGGATGGCACAGACATCATCTACGACAGTAATTTTAAAACCGATTATGTCAATTGTGACATCACTGATGATGTCATAATTGATTTAGACATATTTTCAAAACTGTGAAATTGATGCTTCTGAACTCACGAATGGCACGGACATCATCTACGACAGTAATTTTAAAACCGATTATGTCAATTGTGACATCACTGATGATGTCATAATTGATTTCGACATCTTTTCAAAACTGTGAAATTGATGCTTCTGAATTCACGAATGGCACAGACATCATCTACGACAGTAATTTTAAAACCGATAATGTCAATTGTGACATCACTGATGATGTCATAATTGATTTTAACCATCTTTTCAAAACTGTAAAATTGACGCTTCTGAACTCACGGATGGCACGGACATCATCTACGACAGTAATTTTAAAACCGATAATGTCAATTGTGACTTCACTGATGATGTCATAATTGATTTCGACATCTTTTCAAAACTGTAAAATTGATGCTTCTGAACTCACGAATGGCACGGACATCATCTACGACAGTAATTTTAAAACCGATTATGTCAATTGTGACATCACTGATGATGTCATAATTGATTTCGACTATCTTTTCAAAACTGTGAAATTGATGCTTCTGAATTCACGAATGGCACAGACATCATCTACGACAGAAATTTTAAAACCGATTATGTCAATTGTGACATCACTGATGATGTCATAATTAATTTAGACATATTTTCAAAACTGTGAAATTGATGCTTCTGAACTCACGAATGGCACGGACATCATCTACGACAGTAATTTTAAAACCGATTATGTCAATTGTGACATCACTGATGATGTCATAATTGATTTTAACCATCTTTTCAAAACTGTAAAATTGATGCTTCTGAACTCACGAATGGCACGGACATCATCTACGACAGTAATTTTAAAACCGATGTCAATTGTGACATCACTGATGATGTCATAATTGATTTTAACCATCTTTTCAAAACTGTAAATTTGACGATTCTGAACTCACGGATGGCACGGACATCATCTACGACAGTAATTTTAAAACCGATTATGTCAATTGTGACATCACTGATGATGTCATAATTGATTTTGACCATCTTTTCAAAACTGTAAAATTGACGCTTCTGAACTCACGGATGGCACAGACATCATCTACGACAGTAATTTTAAAACCGATTATGTCAATTGTGACATCACTGATGATGTCATAATTGATTTAGACATATTTTCAAAACTGTGAAATTGATGCTTCCGAACTCACGAATGGCACGGACATCATCTACGACAGTAATTTTAAAACCGATTATGTCAATTGTGACATCACTGATGATGTCATAATTGATTTCGACATCTTTTCAAAACTGTGAAATTGATGCTTCTTAATTCACGAATGGCACGGACATCATCTACGACAGTAATTTTAAAACAGATAATGTCAATTGTGACATCACTGATGATGTCATAATTGATTTTAACTATCTTTTCAAAACTGTAAAATTGACGCTTCTGAACTCACGGATGGCACGGACATCATCTACGACAGTAATTTTAAAACCGATAATGTCAATTGTGACATCACTGATGATGTCATAATTGATTTTGATCATCTTTTCAAAACTGTAAAATTGACGCTTCTGAACTCACGGATGGCACAGACATCATCTACGACAGTAATTTTAAAACCGATTATGTCAATTGTGACATCACTGATGATGTCATAATTGATTTAGACATATTTTCAAAACTGTGAAATTGATGCTTCTGAACTCACGAATGGCACGGACATCATCTACGACAGTAATTTTAAAACCGATTATGTCAATTGTGACATCACTGATGATGTCATAATTGATTTCGACATCTTTTCAAAACTGTGAAATTGATGCTTCTGAATTCACGAATGGCACAGACATCATCTACGACAGTAATTTTAAAACCGATAATGTCAATTGTGACATCACTGATGATGTCATAATTGATTTTAACCATCTTTTCAAAACTGTAAAATTGACGCTTCTGAACTCACGGATGGCACGGACATCATCTACGACAGTAATTTTAAAACCGATAATGTCAATTGTGACTTCACTGATGATGTCATAATTGATTTCGACATCTTTTCAAAACTGTAAAATTGATGCTTCTGAACTCACGAATGGCACGGACATCATCTACGACAGTAATTTTAAAACCGATTATGTCAATTGTGACATCACTGATGATGTCATAATTGATTTCGACCATCTTTTCAAAACTGTGAAATTGATGCTTCTGAATTCACGAATGGCACAGACATCATCTACGACAGAAATTTTAAAACCGATTATGTCAATTGTGACATCACTGATGATGTCATAATTGATTTTAACCATCTTTTCAAAACTGTAAAATTGACGCTTCTGAACTCACGGATGGCACTGACATCATCTACGACAGTAATTTTAAAACCGATAATGTCAATTGTGACATCACTGATGATGTCATAATTGATTTCAACCATCTTTTCAAAACTGTAAATTTGACGATTCTGAACTCACGGATGGCACGGACATCATCTACGACAGTAATTTTAAAACCGATTATGGCAATTGTGACAACACTGATGATGTCATAATTGATTTCGACCATCTTTTCAAAACTGTAAAATTAATGCTTCTGTACTCACGAATGGCACGGACATCATCTATGACAGTAATTTTAAAACCGATTATGTCAATTGTGACATCACTGATGATGTCATAATTGATTTCGACATCTTTTCAAAACTGTGAAATTGATGCTTCTTAATTCACGAATGGCACGGACATCATCTACGACAGTAATTTTAAAACCGATTATGTCAATTGTGACATCACTGATGATGTCATAATTGATTTCGACATCTTTTCAAAACTGTAAAATTGATGCTTCTGAATTCACGAATGGCACAGACATCATCTACGACAGAAATTTTAAAACCGATTATGTCAATTGTGACATCACTGATGATGTCATAATTGATTTTGACCATCTTTTCAAAACTGTAAAATTGACGCTTCTGAACTCACGGATGGCACAGACATCATCTACGACAGTAATTTTAAAACCGATTATGTCAATTGTGACATCACTGATGATGTCGTAATTGATTTCGACCATCTTTTCAAAACTGTAAATTTGACGATTCTGAACTCACGGATGGCACGGACATCATCTACGACAGTAATTTTAAAACCGATTATGTCAATTGTGACATCACTGATGATGTCATAATTGATTTCGACATCTTTTCAAAACTGTGAAATTGATGCTTCTGAATTCACGAATGGCACAGACATCATCTACGACAGTAATTTTAAAACCGATAATGTCAATTGTGACATCACTGATGATGTCATAATTGATTTCGACATCTTTTCCAAACTGTAAAATTGATGCTTCTGAACTCACGAATGGCACGGACATCATCTACGACAGTAATTTTAAAACCAATGTCAATTGTGACATCACTGATGATGTCATAATTGATTTTAACCATCTTTTCAAAACTGTAAATTTGACGATTCTGAACTCACGGATGGCACGGACATCATCTACGACAGTAATTTTAAAACCGATTATGTCAATTGTGACATCACTGATGATGTCATAATTGATTTTGACCATCTTTTCAAAACTGTAAAATTGACGCTTCTGAACTCACGGATGGCACAGACATCATCTACGACAGTAATTTTATTACCGATTATGTCAATTGTGACATCACTGATGATGTCATAATTGATTTAGACATATTTTCAAAACTGTGAAATTGATGCTTCTGAACTCACGAATGGCACGGACATCATCTACGACAGTAATTTTAAAACCGATTATGTCAATTGTGACATCACTGATGATGTCATAATTGATTTTGACCATCTTTTCAAAACTGTTAAATTGACGCTTCTGAACTCACGGATGGCACAGACATCATCTACGACAGTAATTTTAAAACCGATTATGTCAATTGTGACATCACTGATGATGTCATAATTGATTTAGACATATTTTCAAAACTGTGAAATTGATGCTTCTGAACTCACGAATGGCACGGACATCATCTACGACAGTAATTTTAAAACCGATTATGTCAATTGTGACATCACTAATGATGTCATAATTGATTTCGACATCTTTTCAAAACTGTGAAATTGATGCTTCTTAATTCACGAATGGCACGGACATCATCTACGACAGTAATTTTAAAACCGATAATGTCAATTGTGACATCACTGATGATGTCATAATTGATTTTAACTATCTTTTCAAAACTGTAAAATTGACGCTTCTGAACTCACGGATGGCACGGACATCATCTACGACAGTAATTTTAAAACCGATAATGTCAATTGTGACATCACTGATGATGTCATAATTGATTTTAACCATCTTTTCAAAACTGTAAAATTGACGCTTCTGAACTCACGGATGGCACGGACATCATCTACGACAGTAATTTTAAAACCGATAATGTCAATTGTGACTTCACTGATGATGTCATAATTGATTTCGACATCTTTTCAAAACTGTAAAATTGATGCTTCTGAACTCACGAATGGCACGGACATCATCTACGACAGTAATTTTAAAACCGATTATGTCAATTGTGACATCACTGATGATGTCATAATTGATTTCGACCATCTTTTCAAAACTGTGAAATTGATGCTTCTGAATTCACGAATGGCACAGACATCATCTACGACAGAAATTTTAAAACCGATTATGTCAATTGTGACATCACTGATGATGTCATAATTGATTTTAACCATCTTTTCAAAACTGTAAAATTGACGCTTCTGAACTCACGGATGGCACTGACATCATCTACGACAGTAATTTTAAAACCGATAATGTCAATTGTGACATCACTGATGATGTCATAATTGATTTCGACCATCTTTTCAAAACTGTAAATTTGACGATTCTGAACTCACGGATGGCACGGACATCATCTACGACAGTAATTTTAAAACCGATTATGGCAATTGTGACAACACTGATGATGTCATAATTGATTTCGACCATCTTTTCAAAACTGTAAAATTAATGCTTCTGTACTCACGAATGGCACGGACATCATCTATGACAGTAATTTTAAAACCGATTATGTCAATTGTGACATCACTGATGATGTCATAATTGATTTCGACATCTTTTCAAAACTGTGAAATTGATGCTTCTTAATTCACGAATGGCACGGACATCATCTACGACAGTAATTTTAAAACCGATTATGTCAATTGTGACATCACTGATGATGTCATAATTGATTTCGACATCTTTTCAAAACTGTAAAATTGATGCTTCTGAATTCACGAATGGCACAGACATCATCTACGACAGAAATTTTAAAACCGATTATGTCAATTGTGACATCACTGATAATGTCATAATTGATTTTGACCATCTTTTCAAAACTGTAAAATTGACGCTTCTGAACTCACGGATGGCACAGACATCATCTACGACAGTAATTTTAAAACCGATTATGTCAATTGTGACATCACTGATGATGTCGTAATTGATTTCGACCATCTTTTCAAAACTGTAAATTTGACGATTCTGAACTCACGGATGGCACGGACATCATCTACGACAGTAATTTTAAAACCGATTATGTCAATTGTGACATCACTGATGATGTCATAATTGATTTCGACATCTTTTCAAAACTGTGAAATTGATGCTTCTGAATTCACGAATGGCACAGACATCATCTACGACAGTAATTTTAAAACCGATAATGTCAATTGTGACATCACTGATGATGTCATAATTGATTTCGACATCTTTTCCAAACTGTAAAATTGATGCTTCTGAACTCACGAATGGCACGGACATCATCTACGACAGTAATTTTAAAACCGATGTCAATTGTGACATCACTGATGATGTCATAATTGATTTTAACCATCTTTTCAAAACTGTAAATTTGACGATTCTGAACTCACGGATGGCACGGACATCATCTACGACAGTAATTTTAAAACCGATTATGTCAATTGTGACATCACTGATGATGTCATAATTGATTTTGACCATCTTTTCAAAACTGTAAAATTGACGCTTCTGAACTCACGGATGGCACAGACATCATCTACGACAGTAATTTTATTACCGATTATGTCAATTGTGACATCACTGATGATGTCATAATTGATTTAGACATATTTTCAAAACTGTGAAATTGATGCTTCTGAACTCACGAATGGCACGGACATCATCTACGACAGTAATTTTAAAACCGATTATGTCAATTGTGACATCACTGATGATGTCATAATTGATTTTGACCATCTTTTCAAAACTGTTAAATTGACGCTTCTGAACTCAAGGATGGCACAGACATCATCTACGACAGTAATTTTAAAACCGATTATGTCAATTGTGACATCACTGATGATGTCATAATTGATTTAGACATATTTTCAAAACTGTGAAATTGATGCTTCTGAACTCACGAATGGCACGGACATCATCTACGACAGTAATTTTAAAACCGATTATGTCAATTGTGACATCACTGATGATGTCATAATTGATTTCGACATCTTTTCAAAACTGTGAAATTGATGCTTCTTAATTCACGAATGGCACGGACATCATCTACGACAGTAATTTTAAAACCGATAATGTCAATTGTGACATCACTGATGATGTCATAATTGATTTTAACTATCTTTTCAAAACTGTAAAATTGACGCTTCTGAACTCACGGATGGCACGGACATCATCTACGACAGTAATTTTAAAACCGATAATGGCAATTGTGACATCACTGATGATGTCATAATTGATTTTGACCATCTTTTCAAAACTGTAAAATTGACGCTTCTGAACTCACGGATGGCACAGACATCATCTACGACAGTAATTTTAAAACCGATTATGTCAATTGTGACATCACTGATGATGTCATAATTGATTTAGACATATTTTCAAAACTGTGAAATTGATGCTTCTGAACTCACGAATGGCACGGACATCATCTACGACAGTAATTTTAAAACCGATTATGTCAATTGTGACATCACTGATGATGTCATAATTGATTTCGACATCTTTTCAAAACTGTGAAATTGATGCTTCTGAATTCACGAATGGCACAGACATCATCTACGACAGTAATTTTAAAACCGATAATGTCAATTGTGACATCACTGATGATGTCATAATTGATTTTAACCATCTTTTCAAAACTGTAAAATTGACGCTTCTGAACTCACGGATGGCACGGACATCATCTACGACAGTAATTTTAAAACCGATAATGTCAATTGTGACTTCACTGATGATGTCATAATTGATTTCGACATCTTTTCAAAACTGTAAAATTGATGCTTCTGAACTCACGAATGGCACGGACATCATCTACGACAGTAATTTTAAAACCGATTATGTCAATTGTGACATCACTGATGATGTCATAATTGATTTCGACCATCTTTTCAAAACTGTAAATTTGACGATTCTGAACTCACGGATGGCACGGACATCATCTACGACAGTAATTTTAAAACCGATTATGGCAATTGTGACATCACTGATGATGTCATAATTGATTTCGACCATCTTTTCAAAACTGTAAAATTGATGCTTCTGAACTCACGAATGGCATGGACATCATCTATGACAGTAATTTTAAAACCGATAATGTCAATTGTGACATCACTGATGATGTCATAATTGATTTTGACATCTTTTAGAAACTGTAAAATTGATGCTTCTGAACTCACGGATGGCACGGACATCATCTACGACAGTAATTTTAAAACCGATAATGTCAATTGTGACATCACTGATGATGTCATAATTGATTTTAACCATCTTTTCAAAACTGTAAATTTGACGATTCTGAACTCACGGATGGCACGGACATCATCTACGACAGTAATTTTAAAACCGATTATGTCAATTGTGACATCACTGATGATGTCATAATTGATTTCGACATCTTTTCAAAACTGTGAAATTGATGCTTCTGAATTCACGAATGGCACAGACATCATCTACGACAGTAATTTTAAAACCGATAATGTCAATTGTGACATCACTGATGATGTCATAATTGATTTTAACCATCTTTTCAAAACTGTAAAATTAACGCTTCTGAACTCACGGATGGCACGGACATCATCTACGACAGTAATTTTAAAACCGATAATGTCAATTGTGACATCACTGATGATGTCATAATTGATTTTGACCATCTTTTCAAATCTGTAAATTTGACGATTCTGAACTCATGGATGGCACAGACATCATCTACGACAGTAATTTTAAAACCAATAATGTCAATTGTGACATCACTGATGATGTCATAATTGATTTTAACCATCTTTTCAAAACTGCAAATTTGACGATTCTGAACTCACGGATGGCACGGACATCATCTACGACAGTAATTTTAAAACCTATAATGTCAATTGTGACATCATCAGTGATGTCATAATTGATTTTGACCATCTTTTCTAAACTGTAAAATTGACGATTCTGAACTCACGGACGGCACGGACATAATCTACGACAGTAATTTTAAAACCGATAATGTCAATTGTGACATCACTGATGATGTCATAATTGATTTTGACCTTCTTTTCAAAACTGTAAAATTGACGCTTCTGAACTCACGGATGGCACGGACTTCATCTACGACAGTAATTTTAAAACCGATTATGTCAATTGTGACATCACTGATGATGTCATAATTGATTTTGACCATCTTTTCAAATCTGTAAATTTGACGATTCTGAACTCATGGATGGCACAGACATCATCTACGACAGTAATTTTAAAACCGATTATGTCAATTGTGACATCACTGATGATGTCATAATTGATTTCGACCATCTTTTCAAAACTGTAAATTTGACGATTCTGAACTCACGGATGGCACGGACATCATCTACGACAGTAATTTTAAAACCGATTATGGCAATTGTGACATCACTGATGATGTCATAATTGATTTCGACCATCTTTTCAAAACTGTAAAATTGATGCTTCTGAACTCACGAATGGCATGGACATCATCTATGACAGTAATTTTAAAACCGATAATGTCAATTGTGACATCACTGATGATGTCATAATTGATTTTGACATCTTTTCAAAACTGTAAAATTGATGCTTCTGAACTCACGGATGGCACGGACATCATCTACGACAGTAATTTTAAAACCGATAATGTCAATTGTGACATCACTGATGATGTCATAATTGATTTTAACCATCTTTTCAAAACTGTAAATTTGACGATTCTGAACTCACGGATGGCACGGACATCATCTACGACAGTAATTTTAAAACCGATTATGTCAATTGTGACATCACTGATGATGTCATAATTGATTTCAACATCTTTTCAAAACTGTGAAATTGATGCTTCTGAATTCACGAATGGCACAGACATCATCTACGACAGTAATTTTAAAACCGGTAATGTCAATTGTGACATCACTGATGATGTTATAATTGATTTTGACCATCTTTTCAAATCTGTAAATTTGACGATTCTGAACTCATGGATGGCACAGACATCATCTACGACAGTAATTTTAAAACCGATTATGTCAATTGTGACATCACTGATGATGTCATAATTGATTTCGACCATCTTTTCAAATCTGTAAATTTGACGATTCTGAACTCACGGATGGCACAGACATCATCTACGACAGTAATTTTAAAACCGATTATGTCAATTGTGACATCACTGATGATGTCATAATTGATTTCGACCATCTTTTCAAAACTGTAAATTTGACGATTCTGAACTCACGGATGGCACGGACATCATCTACGACAGTAATTTTAAAACCGATAATGTCAATTGTGACATCACTGATGATGTCATAATTGATTTTGATCATCTTTTCAAAACTGTAAAATTGACGCTTCTGAACTCACGGATGGCACAGACATCATCTACGACAGTAATTTTAAAACCGATTATGTCAATTGTGACATCACTGATGATGTCATAATTGATTTAGACATATTTTCAAAACTGTGAAATTGATGCTTCTGAACTCACGAATGGCACGGACATCATCTACGACAGTAATTTTAAAACCGATTATGTCAATTGTGACATCACTGATGATGTCATAATTGATTTCGACATCTTTTCAAAACTGTGAAATTGATGCTTCTGAATTCACGAATGGCACAGACATCATCTACGACAGTAATTTTAAAACCGATAATGTCAATTGTGACATCACTGATGATGTCATAATTGATTTTAACCATCTTTTCAAAACTGTAAAATTGACGCTTCTGAACTCACGGATGGCACGGACATCATCTACGACAGTAATTTTAAAACCGATAATGTCAATTGTGACTTCACTGATGATGTCATAATTGATTTCGACATCTTTTCAAAACTGTAAAATTGATGCTTCTGAACTCACGAATGGCACGGACATCATCTACGACAGTAATTTTAAAACCGATTATGTCAATTGTGACATCACTGATGATGTCATAATTGATTTCGACCATCTTTTCAAAACTGTGAAATTGATGCTTCTGAATTCACGAATGGCACAGACATCATCTACGACAGAAATTTTAAAACCGATTATGTCAATTGTGACATCACTGATGATGTCATAATTGATTTTAACCATCTTTTCAAAACTGTAAAATTGACGCTTCTGAACTCACGGATGGCACTGACATCATCTACGACAGTAATTTTAAAACCGATAATGTCAATTGTGACATCACTGATGATGTCATAATTGATTTCGACCATCTTTTCAAAACTGTAAATTTGACGATTCTGAACTCACGGATGGCACGGACATCATCTACGACAGTAATTTTAAAACCGATTATGGCAATTGTGACAACACTGATGATGTCATAATTGATTTCGACCATCTTTTCAAAACTGTAAAATTAATGCTTCTGTACTCACGAATGGCACGGACATCATCTACGACAGTAATTTTAAAACCGATTATGTCAATTGTGACATCACTGATGATGTCATAATTGATTTGAACCATCTTTTCAAAACTGTAAATTTGACGATTCTGAACTCACGGATGGCACGGACATCATCTACGACAGTAATTTTAAAACCGATTATGTCAATTGTGACATCACTGATGATGTCATAATTGATTTCAACATCTTTTCAAAACTGTGAAATTGATGCTTCTGAATTCACGAATGGCACAGACATCATCTACGACAGTAATTTTAAAACCGATAATGTCAATTGTGACATCACTGATGATGTCATAATTGATTTTAACCATCTTTTCAAAACTGTAAAATTAACGCTTCTGAACTCACGGATGGCACGGACATCATCTACGACAGTAATTTTAAAACCGATAATGTCAATTGTGACATCACTGATGATGTTATAATTGATTTTGACCATCTTTTCAAATCTGTAAATTTGACGATTCTGAACTCATGGATGGCACAGACATCATCTACGACAGTAATTTTAAAACCGATTATGTCAATTGTGACATCACTGATGATGTCATAATTGATTTCGACCATCTTTTCAAATCTGTAAATTTGACGATTCTGAACTCACGGATGGCACAGACATCATCTACGACAGTAATTTTAAAACCGATTATGTCAATTGTGACATCACTGATGATGTCATAATTGATTTCGACCATCTTTTCAAAACTGTAAATTTGACGATTCTGAACTCACGGATGGCACGGACATCATCTACGACAGTAATTTTAAAACCGATAATGTCAATTGTGACATCACTGATGATGTCATAATTGATTTTGATCATCTTTTCAAAACTGTAAAATTGACGCTTCTGAACTCACAGATGGCACAGACATCATCTACGACAGTAATTTTAAAACCGATTATGTCAATTGTGACATCACTGATGATGTCATAATTGATTTAGACATATTTTCAAAACTGTGAAATTGATGCTTCTGAACTCACGAATGGCACGGACATCATCTACGACAGTAATTTTAAAACCGATTATGTCAATTGTGACATCACTGATGATGTCATAATTGATTTCGACATCTTTTCAAAACTGTGAAATTGATGCTTCTGAATTCACGAATGGCACAGACATCATCTACGACAGTAATTTTAAAACCGATAATGTCAATTGTGACATCACTGATGATGTCATAATTGATTTTAACCATCTTTTCAAAACTGTAAAATTGACGCTTCTGAACTCACGGATGGCACGGACATCATCTACGACAGTAATTTTAAAACCGATAATGTCAATTGTGACTTCACTGATGATGTCATAATTGATTTCGACATCTTTTCAAAACTGTAAAATTGATGCTTCTGAACTCACGAATGGCACGGACATCATCTACGACAGTAATTTTAAAACCGATTATGTCAATTGTGACATCACTGATGATGTCATAATTGATTTCGACCATCTTTTCAAAACTGTGAAATTGATGCTTCTGAATTCACGAATGGCACGGACATCATCTATGACAGTAATTTTAAAACCGATTATGTCAATTGTGACATCACTGATGATGTCATAATTGATTTCGACATCTTTTCAAAACTGTGAAATTGATGCTTCTTAATTCACGAATGGCACGGACATCATCTACGACAGTAATTTTAAAACCGATTATGTCAATTGTGACATCACTGATGATGTCATAATTGATTTCGACATCTTTTCAAAACTGTAAAATTGATGCTTCTGAATTCACGAATGGCACAGACATCATCTACGACAGAAATTTTAAAACCGATTATGTCAATTGTGACATCACTGATGATGTCATAATTGATTTCGACCATCTTTTCAAAACTGTAAAATTGATGCTTCTGAACTCACGAATGGCATGGACATCATCTATGACAGTAATTTTAAAACCGATACTGTCAATTGTGACATCACTGATGATGTCATAATTGATTTTGACATCTTTTCAAAACTGTAAAATTGATGCTTCTGAACTCACGGATGGCACGGACATCATCTACGACAGTAATTTTAAAACCGATAATGTCAATTGTGACATCACTGATGATGTCATAATTGATTTTAACCATCTTTTCAAAACTGTAAATTTGACGATTCTGAACTCACGGATGGCACGGACATCATCTACGACAGTAATTTTAAAACCGATTATGTCAATTGTGACATCACTGATGATGTCATAATTGACTTCAACATCTTTTCAAAACTGTGAAATTGATGCTTCTGAATTCACGAATGGCACAGACATCATCTACGACAGTAATTTTAAAACCGATAATGTCAATTGTGACATCACTGATGATGTCATAATTGATTTTAACCATCTTTTCAAAACTGTAAAATTAACGCTTCTGAACTCACGGATGGCACGGACATCATCTACGACAGTAATTTTAAAACCGATAATGTCAATTGTGACATCACTGATGATGTCATAATTGATTTTGACCATCTTTTCAAATCTGTAAATTTGACGATTCTGAACTCATGGATGGCACAGACATCATCTACGACAGTAATTTTAAAACCGATTATGGCAATTGTGTCATCACTGATGATGTCATAATTGATTTCGACCATCTTTTCAAAACTGTAAAATTGATGCTTCTAAACTCACGAATGGCATGGACATCATCTATGACAGTAATTTTAAAACCTATAATGTCAATTGTGACATCACTGATGATGTCATAATTGATTTTGACATCTTTTCAAAACTGTAAAATTGATGCTTCTGAACTCACGGATGGCACGGACATCATCTACGACAGTAATTTTAAAACCGATAATGTCAATTGTGACATCACTGATGATGTCATAATTGATTTCGACCATCTTTTCAAAACTGTAAATTTGACGATTCTGAACTCACGGATGGCACGGACATCATCTACGACAGTAATTTTAAAACCGATTATGGCAATTGTGACATCACTGATGATGTCATAATTGATTTCGACCATCTTTTCAAAACTGTAAAATTGATGCTTCTGAACTCACGAATGGCATGGACATCAGAATCAACTTTATTGGCCATGTATGCTTGCGCACACTAGGAATTTTTTGTGGATTTACAGTGCAGCATCAAGCAGGGATGAAGGTGGGGGGGTGAAGGCATTACATATATTACATTAAGACATTACATGTGGGGAACACATACCCGCCGAGCTGCACAGCGCCTAGGCAGCCATCAGCGGCGCCACTGGTCGCTGCAACAGCCAGGAAGGTAACATTAAGTACAGTTATCACATAGGGAGCACATACCCACCGAGCTGAACAGCGCCTAGGCAGCCATTAGCGGCGCCACTGGTCACAGAAACAGCCAGGTAGGTAACAATACAAGCAGAGAGACAGTACAGTTATCACACATGGAACATATTTGGCCAAGCTGCACAGCGCCTAGGCAGCCATCAGCGGCGCCACTGGTCGCTGCAACAGCCAGGAAGGTAACATTAAGTACAGTTATCACATAGGGAGCACATACCCACCGAGCTGCACAGCGCCTAGGCAGCCATCAGCGGCGCCACTGGTCGCTGCAACAGCCAGGAAGGTAACATTAAGTACAGTTATCACATAGGGAGCACATACCCACCGAGCTGCACAGCGCCTAGGCAGCCATCAGCGGCGCCACTGGTCGCTGCAACAGCCAGGAAGGTAACATTAAGTACAGTTATCACATAGGGAGCACATACCCACCGAGCTGAACAGCGCCTAGGCAGCCATCAGCGGCGCCACTGGTCACAGAAACAGCCAGGTAGGTAACAATACAAGCAGAGAGACAGTACAGTTATCACACATGGAACATATTTGGCTGAGCTGCACAGCTCCTATGTCATCTATGACAGTAATTTTAAAACCGATAATGTCAATTGTGACATCACTGATGATGTCATAATTGATTTTGACATCTTTTCAAAACTGTAAAATTGATGCTTCTGAACTCACGGATGGCACGGACATCATCTCTGACAGTAATGTTAAAACCGATAATGTCAATTGTGACATCACTGATGATGTCATAATTGATTTTAACCATCTTTTCAAAACTGTAAATTTGACGATTCTGAACTCACGGATGGCACGGACATCATCTACGACAGTAATTTTAAAACCGATTATGTCAATTGTGACATCACTGATGATGTCATAATTGACTTCAACATCTTTTCAAAACTGTGAAATTGATGCTTCTGAATTCACGAATGGCACAGACATCATCTACGACAGTAATTTTAAAACCGATAATGTCAATTGTGACATCACTGATGATGTCATAATTGATTTTAACCATCTTTTCAAAACTGTAAAATTAACGCTTCTGAACTCACGGATGGCACGGACATCATCTACGACAGTAATTTTAAAACCGATAATGTCAATTGTGACATCACTGATGATGTCATAATTGATTTTGACCATCTTTTCAAATCTGTAAATTTGACGATTCTGAACTCATGGATGGCACAGACATCATCTACGACAGTAATTTTAAAACCGATTATGTCAATTGTGACATCACTAATGATGTCATAATTGATTTTGACCATCTTTTCAAATCTGTAAATTTGACGATTCTGAACTCATGGATGGCACAGACATCATCTACGACAGTAATTTTAAAACCGATTATGGCAATTGTGACATCACTGATGATGTCATAATTGATTTCGACCATCTTTTCAAAACTGTAAAATTGATGCTTCTGAACTCACGAATGGCATGGACATCATCTATGACAGTAATTTTAAAACCGATAATGTCAATTGTGACATCACTGATGATGTCATAATTGATTTTGACATCTTTTCAAAACTGTAAAATTGATGCTTCTGAACTCACGGATGGCACGGACATCATCTACGACAGTAATTTTAAAACCGATAATGTCAATTGTGACATCACTGATGATGTCATAAATGATTTTAACCATCTTTTCAAAACTGTAAATTTGACGATTCTGAACTCACGGATGGCACGGACATCATCTACGACAGTAATTTTAAAACCGATTATGTCAATTGTGACATCACTGATGATGTCATAATTGATTTCAACATCTTTTCAAAACTGTGAAATTGATGCTTCTGAATTCACGAATGGCACAGACATCATCTACGACAGTAATTTTAAAACCGATAATGTCAATTGTGACATCACTGATGATGTCATAATTGATTTTAACCATCTTTTCAAAACTGTAAAATGAACGCTTCTGAACTCACGGATGGCACGGACATCATCTACGACAGTAATTTTAAAACCGATAATGTCAATTGTGACATCACTGATGATGTCATAATTGATTTTGACCATCTTTTCAAATCTGTAAATTTGACGATTCTGAACTCATGGATGGCACAGACATCATCTACGACAGTAATTTTAAAACCGATTATGTCAATTGTGACATCACTGATGATGTCATAATTGATTTTGACCATCTTTTCAAATCTGTAAATTTAACGATTCTGAACTCACGGATGGCGCAGACATCATCTACGACAGTAATTTTAAAACCGATTATGTCAATTGTGACATCACTGATGATGTCATAATTGATTTCGACCATCTTTTCAAAACTGTAAATTTGACGATTCTGAACTCACCGATGGCACGGACATCATCTACGACAGTAATTTTAAAACCGATTATGTCAATTGTGACATCACTGATGATGTCATAATTGATTTCGACCATCTTTTCAAAACTGTAAATTTGACGATTCTGAACTCACGGATGGCACGGACATCATCTACGCCAGTAATTTTAAAACCGATTATGGCAATTGTGACATCACTGATGATGTCATAATTGATTTCGACCATCTTTTCAAAACTGTAAAATTGATGCTTCTGAACTCACGAATGGCATGGACATCATCTATGACAGTAATTTTAAAACCGATAATGTCAATTGTGACATCACTGATGATGTCATAATTGATTTTGACATCTTTTCAAAACTGTAAAATTGACGCTTCTGAACTCACGGATGGCACGGACATCATCTACGACAGTAATTTTAAAACCGATAATGTCAATTGTGACATCACTGATGATGTCATAATTGATTTTAACCATCTTTTCAAAACTGTAAATTTGACGATTCTGAACTCACGGATGGCACGGACATCATCTACGACAGTAATTTTAAAACCGATTATGTCAATTGTGACATCACTGATGATGTCATAATTGATTTCAACATCTTTTCAAAACTGTGAAATTGATGCTTCTGAATTCACGAATGGCACAGACATCATCTACGACAGTAATTTTAAAACCGATAATGTCAATTGTGACATCACTGATGATGTCATAATTGATTTTAACCATCTTTTCAAAACTGTAAAATTAACGCTTCTGAACTCACGGATGGCACGGACATCATCTACGACAGTAATTTTAAAACCGATAATGTCAATTGTGACATCACTGATGATGTCATAATTGATTTTGACATCTTTTCAAAACTGTAAAATTGATGCTTCTGAACTCACGGATGGCACGGACATCATCTACGACAGTAATTTTAAAACCGATAATGTCAATTGTGACATCACTGATGATGTCATAATTGATTTTAACCATCTTTTCAAAACTGTAAATTTGACGATTCTGAACTCACGGATGGCACGGACATCATCTACGACAGTAATTTTAAAACCGATTATGTCAATTGTGACATCACTGATGATGTCATAATTGACTTCAACATCTTTTCAAAACTGTGAAATTGATGCTTCTGAATTCACGAATGGCACAGACATCATCTACGACAGTAATTTTAAAACCGATAATGTCAATTGTGACATCACTGATGATGTCATAATTGATTTTAACCATCTTTTCAAAACTGTAAAATTAACGCTTCTGAACTCACGGATGGCACGGACATCATCTACGACAGTAATTTTAAAACCGATAATGTCAATTGTGACATCACTGATGATGTCATAATTGATTTTGACCATCTTTTCAAATCTGTAAATTTGACGATTCTGAACTCATGGATGGCACAGACATCATCTACGACAGTAATTTTAAAACCGATTATGTCAATTGTGACATCACTGATGATGTCATAATTGATTTTGACCATCTTTTCAAATCTGTAAATTTGACGATTCTGAACTCATGGATGGCACAGACATCATCTACGACAGTAATTTTAAAACCGATTATGGCAATTGTGACATCACTGATGATGTCATAATTGATTTCGACCATCTTTTCAAAACTGTAAAATTGATGCTTCTGAACTCACGAATGGCATGGACATCATCTATGACAGTAATTTTAAAACCGATAATGTCAATTGTGACATCACTGATGATGTCATAATTGATTTTGACATCTTTTCAAAACTGTAAAATTGATGCTTCTGAACTCACGGATGGCACGGACATCATCTACGACAGTAATTTTAAAACCGATAATGTCAATTGTGACATCACTGATGATGTCATAATTGATTTTAACCATCTTTTCAAAACTTTAAATTTGACGATTCTGAACTCACGGATGGCACGGACATCATCTACGACAGTAATTTTAAAACCGATTATGTCAATTGTGACATCACTGATGATGTCATAATTGATTTCAACATCTTTTCAAAACTGTGAAATTGATGCTTCTGAATTCACGAATGGCACAGACATCATCTACGACAGTAATTTTAAAACCGATAATGTCAATTGTGACATCACTGATGATGTCATAATTGATTTTAACCATCTTTTCAAAACTGTAAAATTAACACTTCTGAACTCACGGATGGCACGGACATCATCTACGACAGTAATTTTAAAACCGATAATGTCAATTGTGACATCACTGATGATGTCATAATTGATTTTGACCATCTTTTCAAATCTGTAAATTTGACGATTCTGAACTCATGGATGGCACAGACATCATCTACGACAGTAATTTTAAAACCGATTATGTCAATTGTTACATCACTGATGATGTCATAATTGATTTTGACCATCTTTTCAAATCTGTAAATTTAACGATTCTGAACTCACGGATGGCGCAGACATCATCTACGACAGTAATTTTAAAACCGATTATGTCAATTGTGACATCACTGATGATGTCATAATTGATTTCGACCATCTTTTCAAAACTGTAAATTTGACGATTCTGAACTCACGGATGGCACGGACATCATCTACGACAGTAATTTTAAAACCGATTATGGCAATTGTGACATCACTGATGATGTCATAATTGATTTCGACCATCTTTTCAAAACTGTAAAATTGATGCTTCTGAACTCACGAATGGCATGGACATCATCTATGACAGTAATTTTAAAACCGATAATGTCAATTGTGACATCACTGATGATGTCATAATTGATTTTAACCATCTTTTCAAAACTGTAAAATTGACGCTTCTGAACTCACGGATGGCACGGACATCATCTACGACAGTAATTTTAAAACCGATAATGTCAATTGTGACATCACTGATGATGTCACAATTGATTTCGACATCTTTTCAAAACTGTAAAATTGATGCTTCTGAACTCACGAATGGCACGGACATCATCTACGACAGTAATTTTAAAACCGATAATGTCAGTTGTGACATCACTGATGATGTCATAATTGATTTTAACCATCTTTTCAAAACTGTAAATTTGACGATTCTGAAGTCACGGATGGCACGGACATCATCTACGACAGTAATTTTAAAACCGATTATGTCAATTGTGACATCACTGATGATGTCATAATTGATTTTGACCATCTTTTCAAAACTGTAAAATTGACGCTTCTGAACTCACGGATGGCACAGACATCATCTACGACAGTCATTTTATAACCGATTATGTCAATAGTGACATCACTGATGATGTCATAATTGATTTGGACATATTTTCAAAACTGTGAAATTGATGCTTCTGAACTCACGAATGGCACGGACATCATCTACGACAGTAATTTTAAAACCGATTATGTCAATTGTGACATCACTGATGATGTCATAATTGATTTTGACCATCTTTTCAAAACTGTAAAATTGACGCTTCTGAACTCACAGATGGCACAGACATCATCTACGACAGTAATTTTAAAACCGATAATGTCAATTGTGACATCACTGATGATGTCATAATTGATTTTGACCATCTTTTCAAATCTGTAAATTTGACGATTCTGAACTCATGGATGGCACAGACATCATCTACGACAGTAATTTTAAAACCGATAATGTCAATTGTGACATCACTGATGATGTCATAATTGATTTTGACCATCTTTTTTAAAACTGTAAAATTGACGCTTCTGAACTCACGGATGGCACAGACATCATCTACGACAGTAATTTTAAAACCGATAATGTCAATTGTGACATCACTGATGATGTCATAATTGATTTCGACCATCTTTTCAAAACTGTAAATTTGACGATTTTGAACTCACGGATGGCACGGACATCATCTACGACAGTAATTTTAAAACCGATTATTTTAATTGTGACATCACTGATGATGTCATAATTGATTTCGACATCTTTTCAAAACTGTGAAATTGATGCTTCTGAATTCACGAATGGCACAGACATCATCTACGACAGTAATTTTAAAACCGATAATGTCAATTGTGACATCACTGATGATGTCATAATTGATTTTAACCATCTTTTCAAAACTGTAAAATTGACGCTTCTGAACTCACGGATGGCACGGACATCATCTACGACAGTAATTTTAAAACCGATGTCAATTGTGACATCACTGATGATGTCATAATTGATTTTAACCATCTTTTCAAAACTGTAAATTTGACGATTCTGAACTCACGGATGGCACGGACATCATCTACGACAGTAATTTTAAAACCGATTATGTCAATTGTGACATCACTGATGATGTCATAATTGACTTCAACATCTTTTCAAAACTGTGAAATTGATGCTTCTGAATTCACGAATGGCACAGACATCATCTACGACAGTAATTTTAAAACCGATAATGTCAATTGTGACATCACTGATGATGTCATAATTGATTTTAACCATCTTTTCAAAACTGTAAAATTAACGCTTCTGAACTCACGGATGGCACGGACATCATCTACGACAGTAATTTTAAAACCGATAATGTCAATTGTGACATCACTGATGATGTCATAATTGATTTTGACCATCTTTTCAAATCTGTAAATTTGACGATTCTGAACTCATGGATGGCACAGACATCATCTACGACAGTAATTTTAAAACCGATTATGTCAATTGTGACATCACTAATGATGTCATAATTGATTTTGACCATCTTTTCAAATCTGTAAATTTGACGATTCTGAACTCATGGATGGCACAGACATCATCTACGACAGTAATTTTAAAACCGATTATGGCAATTGTGACATCACTGATGATGTCATAATTGATTTCGACCATCTTTTCAAAACTGTAAAATTGATGCTTCTGAACTCACGAATGGCATGGACATCATCTATGACAGTAATTTTAAAACCGATAATGTCAATTGTGACATCACTGATGATGTCATAATTGATTTTGACATCTTTTCAAAACTGTAAAATTGATGCTTCTGAACTCACGGATGGCACGGACATCATCTACGACAGTAATTTTAAAACCGATAATGTCAATTGTGACATCACTGATGATGTCATAAATGATTTTAACCATCTTTTCAAAACTGTAAATTTGACGATTCTGAACTCACGGATGGCACGGACATCATCTACGACAGTAATTTTAAAACCGATTATGTCAATTGTGACATCACTGATGATGTCATAATTGATTTCAACATCTTTTCAAAACTGTGAAATTGATGCTTCTGAATTCACGAATGGCACAGACATCATCTACGACAGTAATTTTAAAACCGATAATGTCAATTGTGACATCACTGATGATGTCATAATTGATTTTAACCATCTTTTCAAAACTGTAAAATGAACGCTTCTGAACTCACGGATGGCACGGACATCATCTACGACAGTAATTTTAAAACCGATAATGTCAATTGTGACATCACTGATGATGTCATAATTGATTTTGACCATCTTTTCAAATCTGTAAATTTGACGATTCTGAACTCATGGATGGCACAGACATCATCTACGACAGTAATTTTAAAACCGATTATGTCAATTGTGACATCACTGATGATGTCATAATTGATTTTGACCATCTTTTCAAATCTGTAAATTTAACGATTCTGAACTCACGGATGGCGCAGACATCATCTACGACAGTAATTTTAAAACCGATTATGTCAATTGTGACATCACTGATGATGTCATAATTGATTTCGACCATCTTTTCAAAACTGTAAATTTGACGATTCTGAACTCACCGATGGCACGGACATCATCTACGACAGTAATTTTAAAACCGATTATGTCAATTGTGACATCACTGATGATGTCATAATTGATTTCGACCATCTTTTCAAAACTGTAAATTTGACGATTCTGAACTCACGGATGGCACGGACATCATCTACGCCAGTAATTTTAAAACCGATTATGGCAATTGTGACATCACTGATGATGTCATAATTGATTTCGACCATCTTTTCAAAACTGTAAAATTGATGCTTCTGAACTCACGAATGGCATGGACATCATCTATGACAGTAATTTTAAAACCGATAATGTCAATTGTGACATCACTGATGATGTCATAATTGATTTTGACATCTTTTCAAAACTGTAAAATTGACGCTTCTGAACTCACGGATGGCACGGACATCATCTACGACAGTAATTTTAAAACCGATAATGTCAATTGTGACATCACTGATGATGTCATAATTGATTTTAACCATCTTTTCAAAACTGTAAATTTGACGATTCTGAACTCACGGATGGCACGGACATCATCTACGACAGTAATTTTAAAACCGATTATGTCAATTGTGACATCACTGATGATGTCATAATTGATTTCAACATCTTTTCAAAACTGTGAAATTGATGCTTCTGAATTCACGAATGGCACAGACATCATCTACGACAGTAATTTTAAAACCGATAATGTCAATTGTGACATCACTGATGATGTCATAATTGATTTTAACCATCTTTTCAAAACTGTAAAATTAACGCTTCTGAACTCACGGATGGCACGGACATCATCTACGACAGTAATTTTAAAACCGATAATGTCAATTGTGACATCACTGATGATGTCATAATTGATTTTGACATCTTTTCAAAACTGTAAAATTGATGCTTCTGAACTCACGGATGGCACGGACATCATCTACGACAGTAATTTTAAAACCGATAATGTCAATTGTGACATCACTGATGATGTCATAATTGATTTTAACCATCTTTTCAAAACTTTAAAACCGATAATGTCAATTGTGACATCACTGATGATGTCATAATTGATTTTAACCATCTTTTCAAAACTGTAAAATTAACGCTTCTGAACTCACGGATGGCACGGACATCATCTACGACAGTAATTTTAAAACCGATAATGTCAATTGTGACATCACTGATGATGTCATAATTGATTTTGACCATCTTTTCAAATCTGTAAATTTGACGATTCTGAACTCATGGATGGCACAGACATCATCTACGACAGTAATTTTAAAACCGATTATGTCAATTGTGACATCACTAATGATGTCATAATTGATTTTGACCATCTTTTCAAATCTGTAAATTTGACGATTCTGAACTCATGGATGGCACAGACATCATCTACGACAGTAATTTTAAAACCGATTATGGCAATTGTGACATCACTGATGATGTCATAATTGATTTCGACCATCTTTTCAAAACTGTAAAATTGATGCTTCTGAACTCACGAATGGCATGGACATCATCTATGACAGTAATTTTAAAACCGATAATGTCAATTGTGACATCACTGATGATGTCATAATTGATTTTGACATCTTTTCAAAACTGTAAAATTGATGCTTCTGAACTCACGGATGGCACGGACATCATCTACGACAGTAATTTTAAAACCGATAATGTCAATTGTGACATCACTGATGATGTCATAAATGATTTTAACCATCTTTTCAAAACTGTAAATTTGACGATTCTGAACTCACGGATGGCACGGACATCATCTACGACAGTAATTTTAAAACCGATTATGTCAATTGTGACATCACTGATGATGTCATAATTGATTTCAACATCTTTTCAAAACTGTGAAATTGATGCTTCTGAATTCACGAATGGCACAGACATCATCTACGACAGTAATTTTAAAACCGATAATGTCAATTGTGACATCACTGATGATGTCATAATTGATTTTAACCATCTTTTCAAAACTGTAAAATGAACGCTTCTGAACTCACGGATGGCACGGACATCATCTACGACAGTAATTTTAAAACCGATAATGTCAATTGTGACATCACTGATGATGTCATAATTGATTTTGACCATCTTTTCAAATCTGTAAATTTGACGATTCTGAACTCATGGATGGCACAGACATCATCTACGACAGTAATTTTAAAACCGATTATGTCAATTGTGACATCACTGATGATGTCATAATTGATTTTGACCATCTTTTCAAATCTGTAAATTTAACGATTCTGAACTCACGGATGGCGCAGACATCATCTACGACAGTAATTTTAAAACCGATTATGTCAATTGTGACATCACTGATGATGTCATAATTGATTTCGACCATCTTTTCAAAACTGTAAATTTGACGATTCTGAACTCACCGATGGCACGGACATCATCTACGACAGTAATTTTAAAACCGATTATGTCAATTGTGACATCACTGATGATGTCATAATTGATTTCGACCATCTTTTCAAAACTGTAAATTTGACGATTCTGAACTCACGGATGGCACGGACATCATCTACGCCAGTAATTTTAAAACCGATTATGGCAATTGTGACATCACTGATGATGTCATAATTGATTTCGACCATCTTTTCAAAACTGTAAAATTGATGCTTCTGAACTCACGAATGGCATGGACATCATCTATGACAGTAATTTTAAAACCGATAATGTCAATTGTGACATCACTGATGATGTCATAATTGATTTTGACCATCTTTTCAAATCTGTAAATTTGACGATTCTGAACTCATGGATGGCACAGACATCATCTACGACAGTAATTTTAAAACCGATTATGTCAATTGTGACATCACTGATGATGTCATAATTGATTTTGACCATCTTTTCAAATCTGTAAATTTAACGATTCTGAACTCACGGATGGCGCAGACATCATCTACGACAGTAATTTTAAAACCGATTATGTCAATTGTGACATCACTGATGATGTCATAATTGATTTCGACCATCTTTTCAAAACTGTAAATTTGACGATTCTGAACTCACCGATGGCACGGACATCATCTACGACAGTAATTTTAAAACCGATTATGTCAATTGTGACATCACTGATGATGTCATAATTGATTTCGACCATCTTTTCAAAACTGTAAATTTGACGATTCTGAACTCACGGATGGCACGGACATCATCTACGCCAGTAATTTTAAAACCGATTATGGCAATTGTGACATCACTGATGATGTCATAATTGATTTCGACCATCTTTTCAAAACTGTAAAATTGATGCTTCTGAACTCACGAATGGCATGGACATCATCTATGACAGTAATTTTAAAACCGATAATGTCAATTGTGACATCACTGATGATGTCATAATTGATTTTGACATCTTTTCAAAACTGTAAAATTGACGCTTCTGAACTCACGGATGGCACGGACATCATCTACGACAGTAATTTTAAAACCGATAATGTCAATTGTGACATCACTGATGATGTCATAATTGATTTTAACCATCTTTTCAAAACTGTAAATTTGACGCTTCTGAACTCACGGATGGCACGGACATCATCTACGACAGTAATTTTAAAACCGATTATGTCAATTGTGACATCACTGATGATGTCATAATTGATTTCAACATCTTTTCAAAACTGTGAAATTGATGCTTCTGAATTCACGAATGGCACAGACATCATCTACGACAGTAATTTTAAAACCGATAATGTCAATTGTGACATCACTGATGATGTCATAATTGATTTTAACCATCTTTTCAAAACTGTAAAATTAACGCTTCTGAACTCACGGATGGCACGGACATCATCTACGACAGTAATTTTAAAACCGATAATGTCAATTGTGACATCACTGATGATGTCATAATTGATTTTGACATCTTTTCAAAACTGTAAAATTGATGCTTCTGAACTCACGGATGGCACGGACATCATCTACGACAGTAATTTTAAAACCGATAATGTCAATTGTGACATCACTGATGATGTCATAATTGATTTTAACCATCTTTTCAAAACTGTAAATTTGACGATTCTGAACTCACGGATGGCACGGACATCATCTACGACAGTAATTTTAAAACCGATTATGTCAATTGTGACATCACTGATGATGTCATAATTGACTTCAACATCTTTTCAAAACTGTGAAATTGATGCTTCTGAATTCACGAATGGCACAGACATCATCTACGACAGTAATTTTAAAACCGATAATGTCAATTGTGACATCACTGATGATGTCATAATTGATTTTAACCATCTTTTCAAAACTGTAAAATTAACGCTTCTGAACTCACGGATGGCACGGACATCATCTACGACAGTAATTTTAAAACCGATAATGTCAATTGTGACATCACTGATGATGTCATAATTGATTTTGACCATCTTTTCAAATCTGTAAATTTGACGATTCTGAACTCATGGATGGCACAGACATCATCTACGACAGTAATTTTAAAACCGATTATGTCAATTGTGACATCACTGATGATGTCATAATTGATTTTGACCATCTTTTCAAATCTGTAAATTTGACGATTCTGAACTCATGGATGGCACAGACATCATCTACGACAGTAATTTTAAAACCGATTATGGCAATTGTGACATCACTGATGATGTCATAATTGATTTCGACCATCTTTTCAAAACTGTAAAATTGATGCTTCTGAACTCACGAATGGCATGGACATCATCTATGACAGTAATTTTAAAACCGATAATGTCAATTGTGACATCACTGATGATGTCATAATTGATTTTGACATCTTTTCAAAACTGTAAAATTGATGCTTCTGAACTCACGGATGGCACGGACATCATCTACGACAGTAATTTTAAAACCGATTATGTCAATTGTGACATCACTGATGATGTCATAATTGATTTCAACATCTTTTCAAAACTGTGAAATTGATGCTTCTGAATTCACGAATGGCACAGACATCATCTACGACAGTAATTTTAAAACCGATAATGTCAATTGTGACATCACTGATGATGTCATAATTGATTTTAACCATCTTTTCAAAACTGTGAAATTGATGCTTCTGAATTCACGAATGGCACAGACATCATCTACGACAGTAATTTTAAAACCGATAATGTCAATTGTGACATCACTGATGATGTCATAATTGATTTTAACCATCTTTTCAAAACTGTAAAATTGACGCTTCTGAACTCACGGATGGCACGGACATCATCTACGACAGTAATTTTAAAACCGATGTCAATTGTGACATCACTGATGATGTCATAATTGATTTTAACCATCTTTTCAAAACTGTAAATTTGACGATTCTGAACTCACGGATGGCACGGACATCATCTACGACAGTAATTTTAAAACCGATTATGTCAATTGTGACATCACTGATGATGTCATAATTGATTTTGACCATCTTTTCAAAACTGTAAAATTGACGCTTCTGAACTCACGGATGGCACAGACATCATCTACGACAGTAATTTTAAAACCGATTATGTCAATTGTGACATCACTGATGATGTCATAATTGATTTAGACATATTTTCAAAACTGTGAAATTGATGCTTCTGAACTCACGAATGGCACGGACATCATCTACGACAGTAATTTTGAAACCGATTATGTCAATTGTGACATCACTGATGATGTCATAATTGATTTCGACATCTTTTCAAAACTGTGAAATTGATGCTTCTTAATTCACGAATGGCACGGACATCATCTACGACAGTAATTTTAAAACTGATAATGTCAATTGTGACATCACTGATGATGTCATAATTGATTTTAACTATCTTTTCAAAACTGTAAAATTGACGCTTCTGAACTCACGGATGGCACGGACATCATCTACGACAGTAATTTTAAAACCGATAATGTCAATTGTGACATCACTGATGATGTCATAATTGATTTTAACCATCTTTTCAAAACTGTAAAATTGACACTTCTAAACTCACGGATGGCACGGACTTCATCTACGACAGTAATTTTAAAACCGATTATGTCAATTGTGACATCACTGATGATGTCATAATTGATTTTGACCATATTTTCAAATCTGCAAATTTGACGATTCTGTACTCATGGATGGCACAGACATCAACTACGACAGTAATTTTAAAACTGATTATGTCAATTGTGACATCACTGATGATGTCATAATTGATTTTGACCATCTTTTCAAATCTGTAAATTTGACGATTCTGAACTCACGGATGGCACAGACATCATCTACGACAGTAATTTTAAAACCGATTATGTCAATTGTGACATCACTGATGATGTCATAATTGATTTCGACCATCTTTTCAAAACTGTAAAATTGATGCTTCTGAACTCACGAATGGCACGGACATCATCTATGACAGTAATTTTAAAACCGATAATGTCAATTGTGACATCACTGATGATGTCATAATTGATTTTGACATCTTTTCAAAACTGTAAAATTGATGCTTCTGAACTCACGGATGGCACGGACATCATCTACGACAGTCATTTTAAAACCGATAATGTCAATTGTGACATCACTGATGATGTCATAATTGATTTTAACCATCTTTTCAAAACTGTAAATTTGACGATTCTGAACTCACGGATGGCACGGACATCATCTACGACAGTAATTTTAAAACTGATTATGTCAATTGTGACATCACTGATGATGTCATTTTTTATTTTAACCATCTTTTCAAAACTGTAAATTTGACGATTCTGAATTCACGAATGGCACAGACATCATCTACGACAGTAATTTTAAAACCGATAATGTCAATTGTGACATCACTGATGATGTCATAATTGATTTTAACCATCTTTTCAAAACTGTAAAATTGACGCTTCTGAACTCACGGATGGCACGGACATCATCTACGACAGTAATTTTAAAACCAATGTCAATTGTGACATCACTGATGATGTCATAATTGATTTTAACCATCTTTTCAAAACTGTAAATTTGACGATTCTGAACTCACGGATGGCACGGACATCATCTACGACAGTAATTTTAAAACTGATTATGTCAATTGTGACATCACTGATGATGTCATAATTGATTTTGACCATCTTTTCAAAACTGTAAAATTGACGCTTCTGAACTCACGGATGGCACAGACATCATCTACGACAGTAATTTTAAAACCGATTATGTCAATTGTGACATCACTGATGATGTCCTAATTGATTTAGACATATTTTCAAAACTGTGAAATTGATGCTTCTGAACTCACGAATGGCACGGACATCATCTACGACAGTAATTTTAAAACCGATTATGTCAATTGTGACATCACTGATGATGTCATAATTGATTTCGACATCTTTTCAAAACTGTGAAATTGATGCTTCTTAATTCACGAATGGCACGGACATCATCTACGACAGTAATTTTAAAACAGATAATGTCAATTGTGACATCACTGATGATGTCATAATTGATTTTAACTATCTTTTCAAAACTGTAAAATTGACGCTTCTGAACTCCCGGATGGCACGGACATCATCTACGACAGTAATTTTAAAACCGATAATGTCAATTGTGACATCACTGATGATGTCATAATTGATTTTAACCATCTTTTCAAAACTGTAAAATTGACGCTTCTGAACTCACGGATGGCACGGACATCATCTACGACAGTAATTTTAAAACCGATAATGTCAATTGTGACATCACTGATGATGTCATAATTGATTTCGACATCTTTTCAAAACTGTAAAATTGATGCTTCTGAACTCACGAATGGCACGGACATCATCTACGACAGTAATTTTAAAACCGATAATGTCAGTTGTGACATCACTGATGATGTCATAATTGATTTTAACCATCTTTTCAAAACTGTAAATTTGACGATTCTGAACTCACGGATGGCACGGACATCATCTACGACAGTAATTTTAAAACCGATTATGTCAATTGTGACATCACTGATGATGTCATAATTGATTTCGACATCTTTTCAAAACTGTGAAATTGATGCTTCTGAATTCACGAATGGCACGGACATCATCTACGACAGTAATTTTAAAACCGATAATGTCAATTGTGACATCACTGATGATGTCATAATTGATTTTAACCATCTTTTCAAAACTGTAAAATTGACGCTTCTGAACTCACGGATGGCACGGACATCATCTACGACAGTAATTTTAAAACCGATAATGTCAATTGTGACATCACTGATGATGTCATAATTGATTTCGACATCTTTTCAAAACTGTAAAATTGATGCTTCTGAACTCACGAATGGCACGGACATCATCTACGACAGTAATTTTAAAACCGATTATGTCAATTGTGACATCACTGATGATGTCATAATTGATTTAGACATATTTTCAAAACTGTGAAATTGATGCTTCTGAACTCACGATTGGCACGGACATCATCTACGACAGTAATTTTAAAACCGATTATGTCAATTGTGACATCACTGATAATGTCATAATTGATTTTGACCATCTTTTCAAAACTGTAAAATTGACGCTTCTGAACTCACGGATGGCACAGACATCATCTACGACAGTAATTTTAAAACCGATTATGTCAATTGTGACATCACTGATGATGTCATAATTGATTTAGACATATTTTCAAAACTGTGAAATTGATGCTTCTGAACTCACGAATGGCACGGACATCATCTACGACAGTAATTTTAAAACTGATTATGTCAATTGTGACATCACTGATGATGTCATAATTGATTTTGACCATCTTTTCAAAACTGTAAAATTGACGCTTCTGAACTCACGGATGGCACAGACATCATCTACGACAGTAATTTTAAAACCGATTATGTCAATTGTGACATCACTGATGATGTCCTTATTGATTTAGACATATTTTCAAAACTGTGAAATTGATGCTTCTGAACTCACGAATGGCACGGACATCATCTACGACAGTAATTTTAAAACCGATTATGTCAATTGTGACATCACTGATGATGTCATAATTGATTTCGACATCTTTTCAAAACTGTGAAATTGATGCTTCTTAATTCACGAATGGCACGGACATCATCTACGACAGTAATTTTAAAACAGATAATGTCAATTGTGACATCACTGATGATGTCATAATTGATTTTAACTATCTTTTCAAAACTGTAAAATTGACGCTTCTGAACTCCCGGATGGCACGGACATCATCTACGACAGTAATTTTAAAAACCGATAATGTCAATTGTGACATCACTGATGATGTCATAATTGATTTTAACCATCTTTTCAAAACAGTAAATTTGACGATTCTGAACTCACGGATGGCACGGACATCATCTACGACAGTAATTTTAAAACCGATTATGTCAATTGTGACATCACTGATGATGTCATAATTGATTTCGACATCTTTTCAAAACTGTGAAATTGATGCTTCTGAATTCACGAATGGCACGGACATCATCTACGACAGTAATTTTAAAACCGATAATGTCAATTGTGACATCACTGATGATGTCATAATTGATTTTAGCCATCTTTTCAAAACTGTAAAATTGACGCTTCTGAACTCACGGATGGCACGGACATCATCTACGACAGTAATTTTAAAACCGATAATGTCAATTGTGACATCACTGATGATGTCATAATTGATTTCGACATCTTTTCAAAACTGTAAAATTGATGCTTCTGAACTCACGAATGGCACGGACATCATCTACGACAGTAATTTTAAAACCGATAATGTCAGTTGTGACATCACTGATGATGTCATAATTGATTTTAACCATCTTTTCAAAACTGTAAATTTGACGATTCTGAACTCACGGATGGCACGGACATCATCTACGACAGTAATTTTAAAACCGATTATGTCAGTTGTGACATCACTGATGATGTCATAATTGATTTCGACATCTTTTCAAAACTGTGAAATTGATGCTTCTGAATTCACGAATGGCACGGACATCATCTACGACAGTAATTTTAAAACCGATAATGTAAAATTGTGACATCACTGATGATGTCATAATTGATTTTAACCATCTTTTCAAAACTGTAAAATTGACGCTTCTGAACTCACGGATGGCACGGACATCATCTACGACAGTAATTTTAAAACCGATAATGTCAATTGTGACATCACTGATGATGTCATAATTGATTTCGACATCTTTTCAAAACTGTAAAATTGATGCTTCTGAACTCACGAATGGCACGGACATCATCTACGACAGTAATTTTAAAACCGATAATGTCAGTTGTGACATCACTGATGATGTCATAATTGATTTTAACCATCTTTTCAAAACTGTAAATTTGACGATTCTGAACTCACGGATGGCACGGACATCATCTACGACAGTAATTTTAAAACCGATTATGTCAATTGTGACATCACTGATGATGTCATAATTGATTTTGACCATCTTTTCAAAACTGTAAAATTGACGCTTCTGAACTCACGGATGGCACAGACATCATCTACCACAGTAATTTTAAAACCGATTATGTCAATTGTGACATCACTGATTGATTTAGACATATTTTCAAAACTGTGAAATTGATGCTTCTGAACTCACGAATGGCACGGACATCATCTACGACAGTAATTTTAAAACCGATAATGTCAATTGTGACATCACTGATGATGTCATAATTGATTTCGACATCTTTTCAAAACTGTAAAATTGATGCTTCTGAACTCACGAATGGCACGGACATCATCTACGACAGTAATTTTAAAACCGATAATGTCAGTTGTGACATCACTGATGATGTCATAATTGATTTTAACCATCTTTTCAAAACTGTAAATTTGACGATTCTGAACTCACGGATGGCACGGACATCATCTACGACAGTAATTTTAAAACCGATTATGTCAATTGTGACATCACTGATGATGTCATAATTGATTTTGACCATCTTTTCAAAACTGTAAAATTGATGCTTCTGAACTCACGGATGGCACAGACATCATCTACGACAGTAATTTTAAAACCGATTATGTCAATTGTGACATCACTGATGATGTCATAATTGATTTAGACATATTTTCAAAACTGTGAAATTGATGCTTCTGAACTCACAAATGGCACGGACATCATCTACGACAGTAATTTTAAAACCGATTATGTCAATTGTGACATCACTGATGATGTCATAATAGATTTTGACCATCTTTTCAAAACTGTAAAATTGACGCTTCTGAACTCACGGATGGCACGGACATCATCTACGACAGTAATTTTAAAACCGATAATTTCAATTGTGACATCACTGATGATGTCATAATTGATTTTAACCATCTTTTCAAAACTGTAAATTTGACGATTCTGAACTCACGGATGGCACGGACATCATCTACGACAGTAATTTTAAAACCGATTATGTCAATTGTGACATCACTGATGATGTCATAATTAATTTCGACATCTTTTCAAAACTGTGAAATTGATGCTTCTGAATTCACGAATGGCACAGACATCATCTACGACAGTAATTTTAAAACCGATAATGTCAATTGTGACATCACTGATGATGTCATAATTGATTTTAACCATCTTTTCAAAACTGTAAAATTGACGCTTCTGAACTCACGGATGGCACGGACATCATCTACGACAGTAATTTTAAAACCGATAATGTCAATTGTGACATCACTGATGATGTCATAATTGATTTCGACCATCTTTTCAAAACTGTAAATTTGACGATTCTGAACTCACGGATGGCACGGACATCATCTACGACAGTAATTTTAAAACCGATTATGGCAATTGTGACAACACTGATGATGTCATAATTGATTTCGACCATCTTTTCAAAACTGTAAAATTGATGCTTCTGTACTCACGAATGGCACGGACATCATCTATGACAGTAAATTTAAAACCGATTATGTCAATTGTGACATCACTGATGATGTCATAATTGATTTCGACATCTTTTCAAAACTGTGAAATTGATGCTTCTTAATTCACGAATGGCACGGACATCATCTACGACAGTAATTTTAAAACCGATAATGTCAATTGTGACATCACTGATGATGTCATAATTGATTTTGACCATCTTTTCAAAACTGTAAAATTGACGCTTCTAAACTCACGGATGGCACAGACATCATCTACGACAGTAATTTTAAAACTGATTATGTCAATTGTGACATCACTGATGATGTCATAATTGATTTAGACATATTTTCAAAACTGTGAAATTGATGCTTCTGAACTCACGAATGGCACGGACATCATCTACGACAGTAATTTTAAAACCGATTATGTCAATTGTGACATCACTGATGATGTCATAATTGATTTCGACATCTTTTCAAAACTGTGAAATTGATGCTTCTGAATTCACGAATGGCACAGACATCATCTACGACAGTAATTTTAAAACCGATAATGTCAATTGTGAAATCACTGATGATGTCATAATTGATTTTAACCATCTTTTCAAAACTGTAAAATTTACGTTTCTGAACTCACGGATGGCACGGACATCATCTACGACAGTAATTTTAAAACCGATAATGTCAATTGTGACATCACTGATGATGTCATAATTGATTTCGACATCTTTTCAAAACTGTAAAATTGATGCTTCTGAACTCACGAATGGCACGGACATCATCTACGACAGTAATTTTAAAACCGATAATGTCAATTGTGACATCACTGATGATGTCATAATTGATTTTAACCATCTTTTCAAAACTGTAAAATTGACGCTTCTGAACTCACGGATGGCACAGACATCATCTACGACAGTAATTTTAAAACCGATTATGTCAATTGTGACATCACTGATGATGTCATAATTGATTTAGACATATTTTCAAAACTGTGAAATTGATGCATCTGAACTCACGAATGGCACGGACATCATCTACGACAGTAATTTTAAAACCGATTATGTCAATTGTGACATCACTGATGATGTCATAATTGATTTAGACTAATTTTCAAAACTGTGAAATTGATGCTTCTGAACTCACGAATGGCACGGACATCATCTACGACAGTAATTTTAAAACCGATTATGTCAATTGTGACATCACTGATGATGTCATAATTGATTTTGACCATCTTTTCAAAACTGTAAAATTGACGCTTCTGAACTCACGGATGGCACAGACATCATCTACGACAGTAATTTTAAAACCGATTATGTCAATTGTGACATCACTGATGATGTCATAATTGATTTAGACATATTTTCAAAACTGTGAAATTGATGCTTCTGAACTCACGAATGGCACGGACATCATCTACGACAGTAATTTTAAAACCGATTATGTCAATTGTGACATCACTGATGATGTCATAATTGATTTCGACATCTTTTCAAAACTGTGAAATTGATGCTTCTTAATTCACGAATGGCACGGACATCATCTACGACAGTAATTTTAAAACAGATAATGTCAATTGTGACATCACTGATGACGTCATAATTGATTTTAACTATCTTTTCAAAACTGTAAAATTGACGCTTCTGAACTCACGGATGGCACGGACATCATCTACGACAGTAATTTTAAAACCGATAATGTCAATTGTGACATCACTGATGATGTCATAATTGATTTTGACCATCTTTTCAAAACTGTAAAATTGACGCTTCTGAACTCACGGATGGCACAGACATCATCTACGACAGTAATTTTAAAACCGATTATGTCAATTGTGACATCACTGATGATGTCATAATTGATTTAGACATATTTTCAAAACTGTGAAATTGATGCTTCTGAACTCACGAATGGCACGGACATCATCTACGACAGTAATTTTAAAACCGATTATGTCAATTGTGACATCACTGATGATGTCATAATTGATTTCGACATCTTTTCAAAACTGTGAAATTGATGCTTCTGAATTCACGAATGGCACGGACATCATCTACGACAGTAATTTTAAAACCGATAATGTCAATTGTGACATCACTGATGATGTCATAATTGATTTTAACCATCTTTTCAAAACTGTAAAATTGACGCTTCTGAACTCACGGATGGCACAGACATCATCTACGACAGTAATTTTAAAACCGATTATGTCAATTGTGACATCACTGATGATGTCATAATTGATTTAGACATATTTTCAAAACTGTGAAATTGATGCATCTGAACTCACGAATGGCACGGACATCATCTACGACAGTAATTTTAAAACCGATTATGTCAATTGTGACATCACTGATGATGTCATAATTGATTTCGACATCTTTTCAAAACTGTGAAATTGATGCTTCTGAATTCACGAATGGCACGGACATCATCTATGACAGTAATTTTAAAACCGATTATGTCAATTGTGACATCACTGATGATGTCATAATTGATTTCGACATCTTTTCAAAACTGTGAAATTGATGCTTCTTAATTCACGAATGGCACGGACATCATCTACGACAGTAATTTTAAAACCGATTATGTCAATTGTGACATCACTGATGATGTCATAATTGATTTCGACATCTTTTCAAAACTGTGAAATTGATGCTTCTGAATTCACGAATGGCACAGACATCATCTACGACAGTAATTTTAAAACCGATAATGTCAATTGTGAAATCACTGATGATGTCATAATTGATTTTAACCATCTTTTCAAAACTGTAAAATTTACGTTTCTGAACTCACGGATGGCACGGACATCATCTACGACAGTAATTTTAAAACCGATAATGTCAATTGTGACATCACTGATGATGTCATAATTGATTTCGACATCTTTTCAAAACTGTAAAATTGATGCTTCTGAACTCACGAATGGCACGGACATCATCTACGACAGTAATTTTAAAACCGATAATGTCAATTGTGACATCACTGATGATGTCATAATTGATTTTAACCATCTTTTCAAAACTGTAAAATTGACGCTTCTGAACTCACGGATGGCACAGACATCATCTACGACAGTAATTTTAAAACCGATTATGTCAATTGTGACATCACTGATGATGTCATAATTGATTTAGACATATTTTCAAAAC
The DNA here is from genome assembly GCF_055691185.1 of Crinia signifera. NCBI lineage: Eukaryota > Metazoa > Chordata > Amphibia > Anura > Myobatrachidae > Crinia > Crinia signifera. The sequence continues at coordinate 46,769,585 of NC_139225.1, read as the reverse complement.
TGTGAAATTGATGCATCTGAACTCACGAATGGCACGGACATCATCTACGACAGTAATTTTAAAACCGATTATGTCAATTGTGACATCACTGATGATGTCATAATTGATTTAGACTAATTTTCAAAACTGTGAAATTGATGCTTCTGAACTCACGAATGGCACGGACATCATCTACGACAGTAATTTTAAAACCGATTATGTCAATTGTGACATCACTGATGATGTCATAATTGATTTTGACCATCTTTTCAAAACTGTAAAATTGACGCTTCTGAACTCACGGATGGCACAGACATCATCTACGACAGTAATTTTAAAACCGATTATGTCAATTGTGACATCACTGATGATGTCATAATTGATTTAGACATATTTTCAAAACTGTGAAATTGATGCTTCTGAACTCACGAATGGCACGGACATCATCTACGACAGTAATTTTAAAACCGATTATGTCAATTGTGACATCACTGATGATGTCATAATTGATTTCGACATCTTTTCAAAACTGTGAAATTGATGCTTCTTAATTCACGAATGGCACGGACATCATCTACGACAGTAATTTTAAAACAGATAATGTCAATTGTGACATCACTGATGACGTCATAATTGATTTTAACTATCTTTTCAAAACTGTAAAATTGACGCTTCTGAACTCACGGATGGCACGGACATCATCTACGACAGTAATTTTAAAACCGATAATGTCAATTGTGACATCACTGATGATGTCATAATTGATTTTGACCATCTTTTCAAAACTGTAAAATTGACGCTTCTGAACTCACGGATGGCACAGACATCATCTACGACAGTAATTTTAAAACCGATTATGTCAATTGTGACATCACTGATGATGTCATAATTGATTTAGACATATTTTCAAAACTGTGAAATTGATGCTTCTGAACTCACGAATGGCACGGACATCATCTACGACAGTAATTTTAAAACCGATTATGTCAATTGTGACATCACTGATGATGTCATAATTGATTTCGACATCTTTTCAAAACTGTGAAATTGATGCTTCTGAATTCACGAATGGCACGGACATCATCTACGACAGTAATTTTAAAACCGATAATGTCAATTGTGACATCACTGATGATGTCATAATTGATTTTAACCATCTTTTCAAAACTGTAAAATTGACGCTTCTGAACTCACGGATGGCACAGACATCATCTACGACAGTAATTTTAAAACCGATTATGTCAATTGTGACATCACTGATGATGTCATAATTGATTTAGACATATTTTCAAAACTGTGAAATTGATGCATCTGAACTCACGAATGGCACGGACATCATCTACGACAGTAATTTTAAAACCGATTATGTCAATTGTGACATCACTGATGATGTCATAATTGATTTCGACATCTTTTCAAAACTGTGAAATTGATGCTTCTGAATTCACGAATGGCACGGACATCATCTATGACAGTAATTTTAAAACCGATTATGTCAATTGTGACATCACTGATGATGTCATAATTGATTTCGACATCTTTTCAAAACTGTGAAATTGATGCTTCTTAATTCACGAATGGCACGGACATCATCTACGACAGTAATTTTAAAACCGATTATGTCAATTGTGACATCACTGATGATGTCATAATTGATTTCGACATCTTTTCAAAACTGTAAAATTGATGCTTCTGAATTCACGAATGGCACAGACATCATCTACGACAGAAATTTTAAAACCGATTATGTCAATTGTGACATCACTGATGATGTCATAATTGATTTTGACCATCTTTTCAAAACTGTAAAATTGACGCTTCTGAATTTACGGATGGCACAGACATCATCTACGACAGTAATTTTAAAACCGATTATGTCAATTGTGACATCACTGATGATGTCGTAATTGATTTCGACCATCTTTTCAAAACTGTAAATTTGACGATTCTGAACTCACGGATGGCACGGACATCATCTACGACAGTAATTTTAAAACCGATTATGTCAATTGTGACATCACTGATGATGTCGTAATTGATTTCGACATCTTTTCAAAACTGTAAAATTGATGCTTCTGAACTCACGAATGGCACGGACATCATCTACGACAGTAATTTTAAAACCGATGTCACTTGTGACATCACTGATGATGTCATAATTGATTTCGACATCTTTTCAAAACTGTGAAATTGATGCTTCTGAATTCACGAATGGCACAGACATCATCTACGACAGTAATTTTAAAACCGATAATGTCAATTGTGACATCACTGATGATGTCATAATTGATTTTAACCATCTTTTCAAAACTGTAAAATTGACGCTTCTGAACTCACGGAAGGCACGGACATCATCTACGACAGTAATTTTAAAACCGATAATGTCAATTGTGACATCACTGATGATGTCATAATTGATTTCGACATCTTTTCAAAACTGTAAAATTGACGCTTCTGAACTCACGGATGGCACAGACATCATCTACGACAGTAATTTTAAAACCGATTATGTCAATTGTGACATCACTGATGATGTCATAATTGATTTAGACATATTTTCAAAACTGTGAAATTGATGCTTCTGAACTCACGAATGGCACGGACATCATCTACGACAGTAATTTTAAAACCGATAATGTCAATTGTGACATCACTGATGATGTCATAATTGATTTTGACCATCTTTTCAAAACTGTAAAATTGACGCTTCTGAACTCACGGATGGCACAGACATCATCTACGACAGTAATTTTAAAACCGATTATGTCAATTGTGACATCACTGATGATGTCGTAATTGATTTCGACCATCTTTTCAAAACTGTAAATTTGACGATTCTGAACTCACGGATGGCACGGACATCATCTACGACAGTAATTTTAAAACCGATTATGTCAATTGTGACATCACTGATGATGTCATAATTGATTTCGACATCTTTTCAAAACTGTGAAATTGATGCTTCTGAATTCACGAATGGCACAGACATCATCTACGACAGTAATTTTAAAACCGATAATGTCAATTGTGACATCACTGATGATGTCATAATTGATTTTAACCATCTTTTCAAAACTGTAAAATTGACGCTTCTGAACTCACGGATGGCACGGACATCATCTACGACAGTAATTTTAAAACCGATAATGTCAATTGTGACATCACTGATGATGTCATAATTGATTTCGACATCTTTTCAAAACTGTAAAATTGATGCTTCTGAACTCACGAATGGCACGGACATCATCTACGACAATAATTTTAAAACCGATGTCAATTGTGACATCACTGATGATGTCATAATTGATTTTAACCATCTTTTCAAAACTGTAAATTTGACGATTCTGAACTCACGGATGGCACGGACATCATCTACGACAGTAATTTTAAAACCGATTATGTCAATTGTGACATCACTGATGATGTCATAATTGATTTTGACCATCTTTTCAAAACTGTAAAATTGACGCTTCTGAACTCACCGATGGCACAGACATCATCTACGACAGTAATTTTAAAACCGATTATGTCAATTGTGACATCACTGATGATGTCATAATTGATTTAGACATATTTTCAAAACTGTGAAATTGATGCTTCTGAACTCACGAATGGCACGGACATCATCTACGACAGTAATTTTAAAACCGATTATGTCAATTGTGACATCACTGATGATGTCATAATTGATTTTGACCATCTTTTCAAAACTGTTAAATTGACGCTTCTGAACTCACGGATGGCACAGACATCATCTACGACAGTAATTTTAAAACCAATTATGTCAATTGTGACATCACTGATGATGTCATAATTGATTTAGACATATTTTCAAAACTGTGAAATTGATGCTTCTGAACTCACGAATGGCACGGACATCATCTACAACAGTAATTTTAAAACCGATTATGTCAATTGTGACATCACTGATGATGTCATAATTGATTTCGACATCTTTTCAAAACTGTGAAATTGATGCTTCTTAATTCACGAATGGCACGGACATCATCTACGACAGTAATTTTAAAACCGATAATGTCAATTGTGACATCACTGATGATGTCATAATTGATTTTACCTATCTTTTCAAAACTGTAAAATTGACGCTTCTGAACTCACGGATGGCACGGACATCATCTACGACAGTAATTTTAAAACCGATAATGTCAATTGTGACATCACTGATGATGTCATAATTGATTTTGACCATCTTTTCAAAACTGTAAAATTGACGCTTCTGAACTCACGGATGGCACAGACATCATCTACGACAGTAATTTTAAAACCGATTATGTCAATTGTGACATCACTGATGATGTCATAATTGATTTAGACATATTTTCAAAACTGTGAAATTGATGCTTCTGAACTCACGAATGGCACGGACATCATCTACGACAGTAATTTTCAAACCGATTATGTCAATTGTGACATCACTGATGATGTCATAATTGATTTCGACATCTTTTCAAAACTGTGAAATTGATGCTTCTGAATTCACGAATGGCACAGACATCATCTACGACAGTAATTTTAAAACCGATAATGTCAATTGTGACATCACTGATGATGTCATAATTGATTTTAACCATCTTTTCAAAACTGTAAAATTGACGCTTCTGAACTCACGGATGGCACGGACATCATCTACGACAGTAATTTTAAAACCGATAATGTCAATTGTGACTTCACTGATGATGTCATAATTGATTTCGACATCTTTTCAAAACTGTAAAATTGATGCTTCTGAATTCACGAATGGCACGGACATCATCTACGACAGTAATTTTAAAACCGATGTCAATTGTGACATCACTGATGATGTCATAATTGATTTTAACCATCTTTTCAAAACTGTAAATTTGACGATTCTGAACTCACGGATGGCACGGACATCATCTACGACAGTAATTTTAAAACCGATTATGTCAATTGTGACATCACTGATGATGTCATAATTGATTTTGACCATCTTTTCAAAACTGTAAAATTGACGCTTCTGAACTCACGGATGGCACAGACATCATCTACGACAGTAATTTTAAAACCGATTATGTCAATTGTGACATCACTGATGATGTCATAATTGATTTCGACATCTTTTCAAAACTGTGAAATTGATGCTTCTGAATTCACGAATGGCACAGACATCATCTACGACAGTAATTTTAAAACCGATAATGTCAATTGTGACATCACTGATGATGTCATAATTGATTTCAACATCTTTTCAAAACTGTAAAATTGATGCTTCTGAACTCACGAATGGCACGGACATCATCTACGACAGTAATTTTAAAACCAATGTCAATTGTGACATCACTGATGATGTCATAATTGATTTTAACCATCTTTTCAAAACTGTAAATTTGACGATTCTGAACTCACGGATGGCACGGACATCATCTACGACAGTAATTTTAAAACCGATTATGTCAATTGTGACATCACTGATGATGTCATAATTGATTTTGACCATCTTTTCAAAACTGTAAAATTGACGCTTCTGAACTCACGGATGGCACAGACATCATCTACGACAGTAATTTTAAAACCGATTATGTCAATTGTGACATCACTGATGATGTCATAATTGATTTAGACATATTTTCAAAACTGTGAAATTGATGCTTCTGAACTCACGAATGGCACGGACATCATCTACGACAGTAATTTTAAAACCGATTATGTCAATTGTGACATCACTGATGATGTCATAATTGATTTTGACCATCTTTTCAAAACTGTAAAATTGAGGCTTCTGAACTCACGGATGGCACAGACATCATCTACGACAGTAATTTTAAAACCGATTATGTCAATTGTGACATCACTGATGATGTCATAATTGATTTCGACATCTTTTCAAAACTGTGAAATTGATGCTTCTTAATTCACGAATGGCACGGACATCATCTACGACAGTAATTTTAAAACCGATAATGTCAATTGTGACATCACTGATGATGTCATAATTGATTTTAACTATCTTTTCAAAACTGTAAAATTGACGCTTCTGAACTCACGGATGGCACGGACATCATCTACGACAGTAATTTTAAAACCGATAATGTCAATTGTGACATCACTGATGATGTCATAATTGATTTTAACCATCTTTTCAAAACTGTAAATTTGACGATTCTGAACTCACGGATGGCACGGACATCATCTACGACAGTAATTTTAAAACCGATTATGTCAATTGTGACATCACTGATGATGTCATAATTGATTTCGACATCTTTTCAAAATTGTGAAATTGATGCTTCTGAATTCACGAATGGCACAGACATCATCTACGACAGTAATTTTAAAACCGATAATGTCAATTGTGACATCACTGATGATGTCATAATTGATTTCGACATCTTTTCAAAACTGTAAAATTGATGCTTCTGAACTCACGAATGGCACGGACATCATCTACGACAGTAATTTTAAAACCAATGTCAATTGTGACATCACTGATGATGTCATAATTGATTTTAACCATCTTTTCAAAACTGTAAATTTGACGATTCTGAACTCACGGATGGCACGGACATCATCTACGACAGTAATTTTAAAACCGATTATGTCAATTGTGACATCACTGATGATGTCATAATTGATTTTGACCATCTTTTCAAAACTGTAAAATTTACGCTTCTAAACTCACGAATGGCACAGACATCATCTACGACAGTAATTTTAAAACCGATTATGTCAATTGTGACATCACTGATGATGTCATAATTGATTTAGACATATTTTCAAAACTGTGAAATTGATGCTTCTGAACTCACGAATGGCACGGACATCATCTACGACAGTAATTTTAAAACCGATTATGTCAATTGTGACATCACTGATGATGTCATAATTGATTTCGACATCTTTTCAAAACTGTGAAATTGATGCTTCTGAACTCACGAATGGCACGGACATCATCTACGACAGTAATTTTAAAACCGATGTCAATTGTGACATCACTGATGATGTCATAATTGATTTTAACCATCTTTTCAAAACTGTAAATTTGACGATTCTGAACTCACGGATGGCACGGACATCATCTACGACAGTAATTTTAAAACCGATTATGTCAATTGTGACATCACTGATGATGTCATAATTGATTTTGACCATCTTTTCAAAACTGTAAAATTGACGCTTCTGAACTCACGGATGGCACAGACATCATCTACGACAGTAATTTTAAAACCGATTATGTCAATTGTGACATCACTGATGATGTCATAATTGATTTAGACATATTTTCAAAACTGTGAAATTGATGCTTCTGAACTCACGAATGGCACGGACATCATCTACGACAGTAATTTTAAAACCGATTATGTCAATTGTGACATCACTGATGATGTCATAATTGATTTTGACCATCTTTTCAAAACTGTAAAATTGAGGCTTCTGAACTCACGGATGGCACAGACATCATCTACGACAGTAATTTTAAAACCGATTATGTCAATTGTGACATCACTGATGATGTCATAATTGATTTCGACATCTTTTCAAAACTGTGAAATTGATGCTTCTTAATTCACGAATGGCACGGACATCATCTACGACAGTAATTTTAAAACCGATAATGTCAATTGTGACATCACTGATGATGTCATAATTGATTTTAACTATCTTTTCAAAACTGTAAAATTGACGCTTCTGAACTCACGGATGGCACGGACATCATCTACGACAGTAATTTTAAAACCGATAATGTCAATTGTGACATCACTGATGATGTCATAATTGATTTTAACCATCTTTTCAAAACTGTAAATTTGACGATTCTGAACTCACGGATGGCACGGACATCATCTACGACAGTAATTTTAAAACCGATTATGTCAATTGTGACATCACTGATGATGTCATAATTGATTTCGACATCTTTTCAAAACTGTGAAATTGATGCTTCTGAATTCACGAATGTCACAGACATCATCTACGACAGTAATTTTAAAACCGATAATGTCAATTGTGACATCACTGATGATGTCATAATTAATTTTAACCATCTTTTCAAAACTGAAAAATTGACGCTTCTGAACTCACGGATGGCACGGACATCATCTACGACAGTAATTTTAAAACCGATAATGTCAATTGTGACATCACTGATGATGTCATAATTGATTTCGACATCTTTTCAAAACTGTAAAATTTATGCTTCTGAACTCACGAATGGCACGGACATCATCTATGACAGTAATTTTAAAACCGATGTCAATTGTGACATCACTGATGATGTCATAATTGATTTTAACCATCTTTTCAAAACTGTAAATTTGACGATTCTGAACTCACGGATGGCACGGACATCATCTACGACAGTAATTTTAAAACCGATTATGTCAATTGTGACATCACTGATGATGTCATAATTGATTTTGACCATCTTTTCAAAACTGTAAAATTGACGCTTCTGAACTCACGGATGGCACAGACATCATCTACGACAGTAATTTTAAAACCGATTATGTCAATTGTGACATCACTGATGATGTCATAATTGATTTTGACCATCTTTTCAAAACTGTAAAATTGACGCTTCTGAACTCACGGATGGCACAGACATCATCTACGACAGTAATTTTAAAACCGATTATGTCAATTGTGACATCACTGATGATGTCATAATTGATTTTGACCATCTTTTCAAAACTGTAAAATTGACGCTTCTGAACTCACGGATGGCACAGACATCATCTACGACAGTAATTTTAAAACCAATGTCAATTGTGACATCACTGATGATGTCATAATTGATTTTAACCATCTTTTCAAAACTGTAAATTTGACGATTCTGAACTCACGGATGGCACGGACATCATCTACGACAGTAATTTTAAAACCGATTATGTCAATTGTGACATCACTGATGATGTCATAATTGATTTTGACCATCTTTTCAAAACTGTAAAATTTACGCTTCTGAACTCACGAATGGCACAGACATCATCTACGACAGTAATTTTAAAACCGATTATGTCAATTGTGACATCACTGATGATGTCATAATTGATTTAGACATATTTTCAAAACTGTGAAATTGATGCTTCTGAACTCACGAATGGCACGGACATCATCTACGACAGTAATTTTAAAACCGATTATGTCAATTGTGACATCACTGATGATGTCATAATTGATTTCGACATCTTTTCAAAACTGTGAAATTGATGCTTCTGAACTCACGAATGGCACGGACATCATCTACGACAGTAATTTTAAAACCGATGTCAATTGTGACATCACTGATGATGTCATAATTGATTTTAACCATCTTTTCAAAACTGTAAATTTGACGATTCTGAACTCACGGATGGCACGGACATCATCTACGACAGTAATTTTAAAACCGATTATGTCAATTGTGACATCACTGATGATGTCATAATTGATTTTGACCATCTTTTCAAAACTGTAAAATTGACGCTTCTGAACTCACGGATGGCACAGACATCATCTACGACAGTAATTTTAAAACCGATTATGTCAATTGTGACATCACTGATGATGTCATAATTGATTTAGACATATTTTCAAAACTGTGAAATTGATGCTTCTGAACTCACGAATGGCTTGGACATCATCTACGACAGTAATTTTAAAACCGATTATGTCAATTGTGACATCACTGATGATGTCATAATTGATTTTGACCATCTTTTCAAAACTGTAAAATTGAGGCTTCTGAACTCACGGATGGCACAGACATCATCTACGACAGTAATTTTAAAACCGATTATGTCAATTGTGACATCACTGATGATGTCATAATTGATTTCGACATCTTTTCAAAACTGTGAAATTGATGCTTCTTAATTCACGAATGGCACGGACATCATCTACGACAGTAATTTTAAAACCGATAATGTCAATTGTGACATCACTGATGATGTCATAATTGATTTTAACTATCTTTTCAAAACTGTAAAATTGACGCTTCTGAACTCACGGATGGCACGGACATCATCTACGACAGTAATTTTAAAACCGATAATGTCAATTGTGACATCACTGATGATGTCATAATTGATTTTAACCATCTTTTCAAAACTGTAAATTTGACGATTCTGAACTCACGGATGGCACGGACATCATCTACGACAGTAATTTTAAAACCGATTATGTCAATTGTGACATCACTGATGATGTCATAATTGATTTCGACATCTTTTCAAAACTGTGAAATTGATGCTTCTGAATTCACGAATGTCACAGACATCATCTACGACAGTAATTTTAAAACCGATAATGTCAATTGTGACATCACTGATGATGTCATAATTGATTTTAACCATCTTTTCAAAACTGAAAAATTGACGCTTCTGAACTCACGGATGGCACGGACATCATCTACGACAGTAATTTTAAAACCGATAATGTCAATTGTGACATCACTGATGATGTCATAATTGATTTCGACATCTTTTCAAAACTGTAAAATTTATGCTTCTGAACTCACGAATGGCACGGACATCATCTACGACAGTAATTTTAAAACCGATGTCAATTGTGACATCACTGATGATGTCATAATTGATTTTAACCATCTTTTCAAAACTGTAAATTTGACGATTCTGAACTCACGGATGGCACGGACATCATCTACGACAGTAATTTTAAAACCGATTATGTCAATTGTGACATCACTGATGATGTCATAATTGATTTTGACCATCTTTTCAAAACTGTAAAATTGACGCTTCTGAACTCACGGATGGCACAGACATCATCTACGACAGTAATTTTAAAACCGATTATGTCAATTGTGACATCACTGATGATGTCATAATTGATTTTGACCATCTTTTCAAAACTGTAAAATTGACGCTTCTGAACTCACGGATGGCACAGACATCATCTACGACAGTAATTTTAAAACCGATTATGTCAATTGTGACATCACTGATGATGTCATAATTGATTTTGACCATCTTTTCAAAACTGTAAAATTGACGCTTCTGAACTCACGGATGGCACAGACATCATCTACGACAGTAATTTTAAAACCGATTATGTCAATTGTGACATCACTGATGATGTCATAATTGATTTTGACCATCTTTTCAAAACTGTAAAATTGACGCTTCTGAACTCACGGATGGCACAGACATCATCTACGACAGTAATTTTAAAACCGATTATGTCAATTGTGACATCACTGATGATGTCATAATTGATTTAGACATATTTTCAAAACTGTGAAATTGATGCTTCTGAACTCACGAATGGCACGGACATCATCTACGACAGTAATTTTAAAACCGATAATGTCAATTGTGACATCACTGATGATGTCATAATTGATTTTGACCATCTTTTCAAAACTGTAAAATTGACGCTTCTGAACTCACGGATGGCACAGACATCATCTACGACAGTAATTTTAAAACCGATTATGTCAATTGTGACATCACTGATGATGTCATAATTGATTTAGACATATTTTCAAAACTGTGAAATTGATGCTTCTGAACTCACGAATGGCACGGACATCATCTACGACAGTAATTTTAAAACCGATTATGTCAATTGTGACATCACTGATGATGTCATAATTGATTTCGACATCTTTTCAAAACTGTGAAATTGATGCTTCTGAATTCACGAATGGCACAGACATCATCTACGACAGTAATTTTAAAACCGATAATGTCAATTGTGACATCACTGATGATGTCATAATTGATTTTAACCATCTTTTCAAAACTGTAAAATTGACGCTTCTGAACTCACGGATGGCACGGACATCATCTACGACAGTAATTTTAAAACCGATAATGTCAATTGTGACATCACTGATGATGTCATTATTGATTTCGACATCTTTTCAAAACTGTAAAATTGATGCTTCTGAACTCACGAATGGCACGGACATCATCTACGACAGTAATTTTAAAACCAATGTCAATTGTGACATCACTGATGATGTCATAATTGATTTTAACCATCTTTTCAAAACTGTAAATTTGACGATTCTGAACTCACGGATGGCACGGACATCATCTATGACAGTAATTTTAAAACCGATTATGTCAATTGTGACATCACTGATGATGTCATAATTGATTTTGACCATCTTTTCAAAACTGTAAAATTGACGCTTCTGAACTCACGGATGGCACAGACATCATCTACGACAGTAATTTTAAAACCGATTATGTCAATTGTGACATCACTGATGATGTCATAATTGATTTAGACATATTTTCAAAACTGTGAAATTGATGCTTCTGAACTCACGAATGGCACGGACATCATCTACGACAGTAATTTTAAAACCGATTATGTCAATTGTGACATCACTGATGATGTCATAATTGATTTCGACATCTTTTCAAAACTGTGAAATTGATGCTTCTTAATTCACGAATGGCACGGACATCATCTACGACAGTAATTTTAAAACCGATAATGTCAATTGTGACATCACTGATGATGTCATAATTGATTTTAACTATCTTTTCAAAACTGTAAAATTGACGCTTCTGAACTCACGGATGGCACGGACATCATCTACGACAGTAATTTTAAAACCGATAATGTCAATTGTGACATCACTGATGATGTCATAATTGATTTTAACCATCTTTTCAAAACTGTAAATTTGACGATTCTGAACTCACGGATGGCACGGACATCATCTACGACAGTAATTTTAAAACCGATTATGTCAATTGTGACATCACTGATGATGTCATAATTGATTTCGACATCTTTTCAAAACTGTGAAATTGATGCTTCTGAATTCACGAATGGCACGGACATCATCTACGACAGTAATTTTAAAACCGATAATGTCAATTGTGACATCACTGATGATGTCATAATTGATTTTAACCATCTTTTCAAAACTGTAAAATTGACGCTTCTGAACTCACGGATGGCACGGACATCATCTACGACAGTAATTTTAAAACCGATTATGTCAATTGTGACATCACTGATGATGTCATAATTGATTTTGACCATCTTTTCAAAACTGTAAAATTGACGCTTCTGAACTCACGGATGGCACAGACATCATCTACGACAGTAATTTTAAAACCAATTATGTCAATTGTGACATCACTGATGATGTCATAATTGATTTCGACATCTTTTCAAAACTGTGAAATTGATGCTTCTGAATTCACGAATGGCACGGACATCATCTACGACAGTAATTTTAAAACCGATAATGTCAATTGTGACATCACTGATGATGTCATAATTGATTTTAACCATCTTTTCAAAACTGTAAAATTGACGCTTCTGAACTCACGGATGGCACGGACATCATCTACGACAGTAATTTTAAAACCGATTATGTCAATTGTGACATCACTGATGATGTCATAATTGATTTAGACATATTTTCAAAACTGTAAAATTGACGCTTCTGAACTCACGGATGGCACAGACATCATCTACGACAGTAATTTTAAAACCGATTATGTCAATTGTGACATCACTGATGATGTCATAATTGATTTAGACATATTTTCAAAACTGTGAAATTGATGCTTCTGAACTCACGAATGGCACGGACATCATCTACGACAGTAATTTTAAAACCGATTATGTCAATTGTGACATCACTGATGATGTCATAATTGATTTCGACATCTTTTCAAAACTGTAAAATTGATGCTTCTGAACTCACGAATGGCACGGACATCATCTACGACAGTAATTTTAAAACCGATGTCAATTGTGACATCACTGATGATGTCATAATTGATTTTAACCATCTTTTCAAAACTGTAAATTTGACGATTCTGAACTCACGGATGGCACGGACATCATCTACGACAGTAATTTTAAAACCGATTATGTCAATTGTGACATCACTGATGATGTCATAATTGATTTAGACATATTTTCAAAACTTTGAAATTGATGCTTCTGAACTCACGAATGGCACGGACATCATCTACGACAGTAATTTTAAAACCGATTATGTCAATTGTGACATCACTGATGATGTCATAATTGATTTAGACATATTTTCAAAACTGTGAAATTGATGCTTCTGAACTCACGAATGGCACGGACATCATCTACGACAGTAATTTTAAAACCGATTATGTCAATTGTGACATCACTGATGATGTCATAATTGATTTCGACATCTTTTCAAAACTGTGAAATTGATGCTTCTTAATTCACGAATGGCACGGACATCATCTACGACAGTAATTTTAAAACCGATAATGTCAATTGTGACATCACTGATGATGTCATAATTGATTTTAACCATCTTTTCAAAACTGTAAAATTGACGCTTCTGAACTCACGGATGGCACGGACATCATCTACGACAGTAATTTTAAAACCGATTATGTCAATTGTGACATCACTGATGATGTCATAATTGATTTTGACCATCTTTTCAAAACTGTAAAATTGACGCTTCTGAACTCACGGATGGCACAGACATCATCTACGACAGTAATTTTAAAACCGATTATGTCAATTGTGACATCACTGATGATGTCATAATTGATTTCGACATCTTTTCAAAACTGTGAAATTGATGCTTCTGAATTCACGAATGGCACGGACATCATCTACGACAGTAATTTTAAAACCGATAATGTCAATTGTGACATCACTGATGATGTCATAATTGATTTTAACCATCTTTTCAAAACTGTAAAATTGACGCTTCTGAACTCACGGATGGCACGGACATCATCTACGACAGTAATTTTAAAACCGATTATGTCAATTGTGACATCACTGATGATGTCATAATTGATTTAGACATATTTTCAAAACTGTAAAATTGACGCTTCTGAACTCACGGATGGCACAGACATCATCTACGACAGTAATTTTAAAACCGATTATGTCAATTGTGACATCACTGATGATGTCATAATTGATTTAGACATATTTTCAAAACTGTGAAATTGATGCTTCTGAACTCACGAATGGCACGGACATCATCTACGACAGTAATTTTAAAACCGATAATGTCAGTTGTGACATCACTGATGATGTCATAATTGATTTTAACCATCTTTTCAAAACTGTAAATTTGACGATTCTGAACTCACGGATGGCACGGACATCATCTATGACAGTAATTTTAAAACCGATTATGTCAGTTGTGACATCACTGATGATGTCATAATTGATTTCGACATCTTTTCAAAACTGTGAAATTGATGCTTCTTAATTCACGAATGGCACGGACATCATCTACGACAGTAATTTTAAAACCGATAATGTCAATTGTGACATCACTGATGATGTCATAATTGATTTTAACCATCTTTTCAAAACTGTAAAATTGACGCTTCTGAACTCACGGATGGCACGGACATCATCTACGACAGTAATTTTAAAACCGATTATGTCAATTGTGACATCACTGATGATGTCATAATTGATTTTGACCATCTTTTCAAAACTGTAAAATTGACGCTTCTGAACTCACGGATGGCACAGACATCATCTACGACAGTAATTTTAAAACCGATTATGTCAATTGTGACATCACTGATGATGTCATAATTGATTTTGACCATCTTTTCAAAACTGTAAAATTGACGCTTCTGAACTCACGGATGGCACAGACATCATCTACGACAGTAATTTTAAAACCGATTATGTCAATTGTGACATCACTGATGATGTCATAATTGATTTTGACCATCTTTTCAAAACTGTAAAATTGACGCTTCTGAACTCACGGATGGCACAGACATCATCTACGACAGTAATTTTAAAACCGATTATGTCAATTGTGACATCACTGATGATGTCATAATTGATTTAGACATATTTTCAAAACTGTGAAATTGATGCTTCTGAACTCACGAATGGCACGGACATCATCTACGACAGTAATTTTAAAACCGATAATGTCAATTGTGACATCACTGATGATGTCATAATTGATTTTGACCATCTTTTCAAAACTGTAAAATTGACGCTTCTGAACTCACGGATGGCACAGACATCATCTACGACAGTAATTTTAAAACCGATTATGTCAATTGTGACATCACTGATGATGTCATAATTGATTTAGACATATTTTCAAAACTGTGAAATTGATGCTTCTGAACTCACGAATGGCACGGACATCATCTACGACAGTAATTTTAAAACCGATTATGTCAATTGTGACATCACTGATGATGTCATAATTGATTTCGACATCTTTTCAAAACTGTGAAATTGATGCCTCTGAATTCACGAATGGCACAGACATCATCTACGACAGTAATTTTAAAACCGATAATGTCAATTGTGACATCACTGATGATGTCATAATTGATTTTAACCATCTTTTCAAAACTGTAAAATTGACGCTTCTGAACTCACGGATGGCACGGACATCATCTACGACAGTAATTTTAAAACCGATAATGTCAATTGTGACATCACTGATGATGTCATTATTGATTTCGACATCTTTTCAAAACTGTAAAATTGATGCTTCTGAACTCACGAATGGCACGGACATCATCTACGACAGTAATTTTAAAACCAATGTCAATTGTGACATCACTGATGATGTCATAATTGATTTTAACCATCTTTTCAAAACTGTAAATTTGACGATTCTGAACTCACGGATGGCACGGACATCATCTATGACAGTAATTTTAAAACCGATTATGTCAATTGTGACATCACTGATGATGTCATAATTGATTTTGACCATCTTTTCAAAACTGTAAAATTGACGCTTCTGAACTCACGGATGGCACAGACATCATCTACGACAGTAATTTTAAAACCGATTATGTCAATTGTGACATCACTGATGATGTCATAATTGATTTAGACATATTTTCAAAACTGTGAAATTGATGCTTCTGAACTCACGAATGGCACGGACATCATCTACGACAGTAATTTTAAAACCGATTATGTCAATTGTGACATCACTGATGATGTCATAATTGATTTCGACATCTTTTCAAAACTGTGAAATTGATGCTTCTTAATTCACGAATGGCACGGACATCATCTACGACAGTAATTTTAAAACCGATTATGTCAATTGTGACATCACTGATGATGTCATAATTGATTTTAACCATCTTTTCAAAACTGTGAAATTGATGCTTCTGAACTCACGAATGGCACGGACATCATCTACGACAGTAATTTTAAAACCGATTATGTCAATTGTGACATCACTGATGATGTCATAATTGATTTCGACATCTTTTCAAAACTGTGAAATTGATGCTTCTTAATTCACGAATGGCACGGACATCATCTACGACAGTAATTTTAAAACCGATAGTGTCAATTGTGACATCACTGATGATGTCATAATTGATTTTAACCATCTTTTCAAAACTGTAAAATTGACGCTTCTGAACTCACGGATGGCACGGACATCATCTACGACAGTAATTTTAAAACCGATTATGTCAATTGTGACATCACTGATGATGTCATAATTGATTTTGACCATCTTTTCAAAACTGTAAAATTGACGCTTCTGAACTCACGGATGGCACAGACATCATCTACGACAGTAATTTTAAAACCGATTATGTCAATTGTGACATCACTGATGATGTCATAATTGATTTCGACATCTTTTCAAAACTGTGAAATTGATGCTTCTGAATTCACGAATGGCACGGACATCATCTACGACAGTAATTTTAAAACCGATAATGTCAATTGTGACATCACTGATGATGTCATAATTGATTTTAACCATCTTTTCAAAACTGTAAAATTGACGCTTCTGAACTCACGGATGGCACGGACATCATCTACGACAGTAATTTTAAAACCGATTATGTCAATTGTGACATCACTGATGATGTCATAATTGATTTAGACATATTTTCAAAACTGTAAAATTGACGCTTCTGAACTCACGGATGGCACAGACATCATCTACGACAGTAATTTTAAAACCGATTATGTCAATTGTGACATCACTGATGATGTCATAATTGATTTAGACATATTTTCAAAACTGTGAAATTGATGCTTCTGAACTCACGAATGGCACGGACATCATCTACGACAGTAATTTTAAAACCGATAATGTCAGTTGTGACATCACTGATGATGTCATAATTGATTTTAACCATCTTTTCAAAACTGTAAATTTGACGATTCTGAACTCACGGATGGCACGGACATCATCTATGACAGTAATTTTAAAACCGATTATGTCAGTTGTGACATCACTGATGATGTCATAATTGATTTCGACATCTTTTCAAAACTGTGAAATTGATGCTTCTGAATTCACGAATGGCACGGACATCATCTACGACAGTAATTTTAAAACCGATAATGTCAATTGTGACATCACTGATGATGTCATAATTGATTTTAACCATCTTTTCAAAACTGTAAAATTGACGCTTCTGAACTCACGGATGGCACGGACATCATCTACGACAGTAATTTTAAAACCGATTATGTCAATTGTGACATCACTGATGATGTCATAATTGATTTAGACATATTTTCAAAACTGTAAAATTGACGCTTCTGAACTCACGGATGGCACAGACATCATCTACGACAGTAATTTTAAAACCGATTATGTCAATTGTGACATCACTGATGATGTCATAATTGATTTAGACATATTTTCAAAACTGTGAAATTGATGCTTCTGAACTCACGAATGGCACGGACATCATCTACGACAGTAATTTTAAAACCGATAATGTCAATTGTGACATCACTGATGATGTCATAATTGATTTTAACCATCTTTTCAAAACTGTAAAATTGACGCTTCTGAACTCACGGATGGCACGGACATCATCTACGACAGTAATTTTAAAACCGATTATGTCAATTGTGACATCACTGATGATGTCATAATTGATTTAGACATATTTTCAAAACTGTGAAATTGATGCTTCTGAACTCACGAATGGCACGGACATCATCTACGACAGTAATTTTAAAACCGATTATGTCAATTGTGACATCACTGATGATGTCATAATTGATTTTGACCATCTTTTCAAAACTGTTAAATTGACGCTTCTGAACTCACGGATGGCACAGACATCATCTACGACAGTAATTTTAAAACCGATTATGTCAATTGTGACATCACTGATGATGTCATAATTGATTTAGACATATTTTCAAAACTGTGAAATTGATGCTTCTGAACTCACGAATGGCACGGACATCATCTACGACAGTAATTTTAAAACCGATTATGTCAATTGTGACATCACTGATGATGTCATAATTGATTTCGACATCTTTTCAAAACTGTGAAATTGATGCTTCTTAATTCACGAATGGCACGGACATCATCTACGACAGTAATTTTAAAACCGATAATGTCAATTGTGACATCACTGATGATGTCATAATTGATTTTAACCATCTTTTCAAAACTGTAAAATTGACGCTTCTGAACTCACGGATGGCACGGACATCATCTACGACAGTAATTTTAAAACCGATTATGTCAATTGTGACATCACTGATGATGTCATAATTGATTTTGACCATCTTTTCAAAACTGTAAAATTGACGCTTCTGAACTCACGGATGGCACAGACATCATCTACGACAGTAATTTTAAAACCGATTATGTCAATTGTGACATCACTGATGATGTCATAATTGATTTCGACATCTTTTCAAAACTGTGAAATTGATGCTTCTGAATTCACGAATGGCACGGACATCATCTACGACAGTAATTTTAAAACCGATAATGTCAATTGTGACATCACTGATGATGTCATAATTGATTTTAACCATCTTTTCAAAACTGTAAAATTGACGCTTCTGAACTCACGGATGGCACGGACATCATCTACGACAGTAATTTTAAAACCGATTATGTCAATTGTGACATCACTGATGATGTCATAATTGATTTCGACATCTTTTCAAAACTGTGAAATTGATGCTTCTGAATTCACGAATGGCACGGACATCATCTACGACAGTAATTTCAAAACCGATAATGTCAATTGTGACATCACTGATGATGTCATAATTGATTTTAACCATCTTTTCAAAACTGTAAAATTGACGCTTCTGAACTCACGGATGGCACGGACATCATCTACGACAGTAATTTTAAAACCGATTATGTCAATTGTGAAATCACTGATGATGTCATAATTGATTTAGACATATTTTCAAAACTGTAAAATTGACGCTTCTGAACTCACGGATGGCACAGACATCATCTACGACAGTAATTTTAAAACCGATTATGTCAATTGTGACATCACTGATGATGTCATAATTGATTTAGACATATTTTCAAAACTGTGAAATTGATGCTTCTGAACTCACGAATGGCACGGACATCATCTACGACAGTAATTTTAAAACCGATAATGTCAGTTGTGACATCACTGATGATGTCATAATTGATTTTAACCATCTTTTCAAAACTGTAAATTTGACGATTCTGAACTCACGGATGGCACGGACATCATCTATGACAGTAATTTTAAAACCGATTATGTCAGTTGTGACATCACTGATGATGTCATAATTGATTTCGACATCTTTTCAAAACTGTGAAATTGATGCTTCTGAATTCACGAATGGCACGGACATCATCTACGACAGTAATTTTAAAACCGATAATGTCAATTGTGACATCACTGATGATGTCATAATTGATTTTAACCATCTTTTCAAAACTGTAAAATTGACGCTTCTGAACTCACGGATGGCACGGACATCATCTACGACAGTAATTTTAAAACCGATAATGTCAATTGTGACATCACTGATGATGTCATAATTGATTTCGACATCTTTTCAAAACTGTAAAATTGATGCTTCTGAACTCACGAATGGCACGGACATCATCTACGACAGTAATTTTAAAACCGATAATGTCAGTTGTGACATCACTGATGATGTCATAATTGATTTTAACCATCTTTTCAAAACTGTAAATTTGACGATTCTGAACTCACGGATGGCACGGACATCATCTACGACAGTAATTTTAAAACCGATTATGTCAATTGTGACATCACTGATGATGTCATAATTGATTTTGACCATCTTTTCAAAACTGTAAAATTGACGCTTCTGAACTCACGGATGGCACAGACATCATCTACCACAGTAATTTTAAAACCGATAATGTCAATTGTGACATCACTGATGATGTCATAATTGATTTTAACTATCTTTTCAAAACTGTAAAATTGACGCTTCTGAACTCACGGATGGCACGGACATCATCTACGACAGTAATTTTAAAACCGATAATGTCAATTGTGACATCACTGATGATGTCATAATTGATTTTGACCATCTTTTCAAAACTGTAAAATTGACGCTTCTGAACTCACGGATGGCACAGACATCATCTACGACAGTAATTTTAAAACCGATTATGTCAATTGTGACATCACTGATGATGTCATAATTGATTTCGACATCTTTTCAAAACTGTGAAATTGATGCCTCTGAATTCACGAATGGCACGGACATCATCTACGACAGTAATTTTAAAACCGATAATGTCAATTGTGACATCACTGATGATGTCATAATTGATTTTAACCATCTTTTCAAAACTGTAAAATTGACGCTTTTGAACTCACGGATGGCACGGACATCATCTACGACAGTAATTTTAAAACCGATTATGTCAATTGTGACATCACTGATGATGTCATAATTGATTTAGACATATTTTCAAAACTGTAAAATTGACGCTTCTGAACTCACGGATGGCACAGACATCATCTACGACAGTAATTTTAAAACCGATTATGTCAATTGTGACATCACTGATGATGTCATAATTGATTTAGACATATTTTCAAAACTGTGAAATTGATGCTTCTGAACTCACGAATGGCACGGACATCATCTACGACAGTAATTTTAAAACCGATTATGTCAATTGTGACATCACTGATGATGTCATAATTGATTTCGACATCTTTTCAAAACTGTAAAATTGATGCTTCTGAACTCACGAATGGCACGGACATCATCTACGACAGTAATTTTAAAACCGATGTCAATTGTGACATCACTGATGATGTCATAATTGATTTTAACCATCTTTTCAAAACTGTAAATTTGACGATTCTGAACTCACGGATGGCACGGACATCATCTACGACAGTAATTTTAAAACCGATTATGTCAATTGTGACATCACTGATGATGTCATAATTGATTTTGACCATCTTTTCAAAACTGTAAAATTGACGCTTCTGAACTCACGGATGGCACAGACATCATCTACGACAGTAATTTTAAAACCGATTATGTCAATTGTGACATCACTGATGATGTCATAATTGATTTAGACATATTTTCAAAACTGTGAAATTGATGCTTCTGAACTCACGAATGGCACGGACATCATCTACGACAGTAATTTTAAAACCGATTATGTCAATTGTGACATCACTGATGATGTCATAATTGATTTTGACCATCTTTTCAAAACTGTTAAATTGACGCTTCTGAACTCACGGATGGCACAGACATCATCTACGACAGTAATTTTAAAACCGATTATGTCAATTGTGACATCACTGATGATGTCATAATTGATTTAGACATATTTTCAAAACTGTGAAATTGATGCTTCTGAACTCACGAATGGCACGGACATCATCTACGACAGTAATTTTAAAACCGATTATGTCAATTGTGACATCACTGATGATGTCATAATTGATTTCGACATCTTTTCAAAACTGTGAAATTGATGCTTCTTAATTCACGAATGGCACGGACATCATCTACGACAGTAATTTTAAAACCGATAATGTCAATTGTGACATCACTGATGATGTCATAATTGATTTTAACCATCTTTTCAAAACTGTAAAATTGACGCTTCTGAACTCACGGATGGCACGGACATCATCTACGACAGTAATTTTAAAACCGATTATGTCAATTGTGACATCACTGATGATGTCATAATTGATTTTGACCATCTTTTCAAAACTGTAAAATTGACGCTTCTGAACTCACGGATGGCACAGACATCATCTACGACAGTAATTTTAAAACCGATTATGTCAATTGTGACATCACTGATGATGTCATAATTGATTTCGACATCTTTTCAAAACTGTGAAATTGATGCTTCTGAATTCACGAATGGCACGGACATCATCTACGACAGTAATTTTAAAACCGATAATGTCAATTGTGACATCACTGATGATGTCATAATTGATTTTAACCATCTTTTCAAAACTGTAAAATTGACGCTTCTGAACTCACGGATGGCACGGACATCATCTACGACAGTAATTTTAAAACCGATAATGTCAATTGTGACATCACTGATGATGTCATAATTGATTTCGACATCTTTTCAAAACTGTAAAATTGATGCTTCTGAACTCATGAATGGCACGGACATCATCTACGACAGTAATTTTAAAACCGATAATGTCAGTTGTGACATCACTGATGATGTCATAATTGATTTTAACCATCTTTTCAAAACTGTAAATTTGACGATTCTGAACTCACGGATGGCACGGACATCATCTACGACAGTAATTTTAAAACCGATTATGTCAATTGTGACATCACTGATGATGTCATAATTGATTTTGACCATCTTTTCAAAACTGTAAAATTGACGCTTCTGAACTCACGGATGGCACAGACATCATCTACCACAGTAATTTTAAAACCGATAATGTCAATTGTGACATCACTGATGATGTCATAATTGATTTTAACTATCTTTTCAAAACTGTAAAATTGACGCTTCTGAACTCACGGATGGCACGGACATCATCTACGACAGTAATTTTAAAACCGATAATGTCAATTGTGACATCACTGATGATGTCATAATTGATTTTGACCATCTTTTCAAAACTGTAAAATTGACGCTTCTGAACTCACGGATGGCACAGACATCATCTACGACAGTAATTTTAAAACCGATTATGTCAATTGTGACATCACTGATGATGTCATAATTGATTTCGACATCTTTTCAAAACTGTGAAATTGATGCTTCTGAATTCACGAATGGCACGGACATCATCTACGACAGTAATTTTAAAACCGATAATGTCAATTGTGACATCACTGATGATGTCATAATTGATTTTAACCATCTTTTCAAAACTGTAAAATTGACGCTTTTGAACTCACGGATGGCACGGACATCATCTACGACAGTAATTTTAAAACCGATTATGTCAATTGTGACATCACTGATGATGTCATAATTGATTTAGACATATTTTCAAAACTGTAAAATTGACGCTTCTGAACTCACGGATGGCACAGACATCATCTACGACAGTAATTTTAAAACCGATTATGTCAATTGTGACATCACTGATGATGTCATAATTGATTTAGACATATTTTCAAAACTGTGAAATTGATGCTTCTGAACTCACGAATGGCACGGACATCATCTACGACAGTAATTTTAAAACCGATTATGTCAATTGTGACATCACTGATGATGTCATAATTGATTTCGACATCTTTTCAAAACTGTAAAATTGATGCTTCTGAACTCACGAATGGCACGGACATCATCTACGACAGTAATTTTAAAACCGATGTCAATTGTGACATCACTGATGATGTCATAATTGATTTTAACCATCTTTTCAAAACTGTAAATTTGACGATTCTGAACTCACGGATGGCACGGACATCATCTACGACAGTAATTTTAAAACCGATTATGTCAATTGTGACATCACTGATGATGTCATAATTGATTTTGACCATCTTTTCAAAACTGTAAAATTGACGCTTCTGAACTCACGGATGGCACAGACATCATCTACGACAGTAATTTTAAAACCGATTATGTCAATTGTGACATCACTGATGATGTCATAATTGATTTAGACATATTTTCAAAACTGTGAAATTGATGCTTCTGAACTCACGAATGGCACGGACATCATCTACGACAGTAATTTTAAAACCGATTATGTCAATTGTGACATCACTGATGATGTCATAATTGATTTTGACCATCTTTTCAAAACTGTTAAATTGACGCTTCTGAACTCACGGATGGCACAGACATCATCTACGACAGTAATTTTAAAACCGATTATGTCAATTGTGACATCACTGATGATGTCATAATTGATTTAGACATATTTTCAAAACTGTGAAATTGATGCTTCTGAACTCACGAATGGCACGGACATCATCTACGACAGTAATTTTAAAACCGATTATGTCAATTGTGACATCACTGATGATGTCATAATTGATTTCGACATCTTTTCAAAACTGTGAAATTGATGCTTCTTAATTCACGAATGGCACGGACATCATCTACGACAGTAATTTTAAAACCGATAATGTCAATTGTGACATCACTGATGATGTCATAATTGATTTTAACCATCTTTTCAAAACTGTAAAATTGACGCTTCTGAACTCACGGATGGCACGGACATCATCTACGACAGTAATTTTAAAACCGATTATGTCAATTGTGACATCACTGATGATGTCATAATTGATTTTGACCATCTTTTCAAAACTGTAAAATTGACGCTTCTGAACTCACGGATGGCACAGACATCATCTACGACAGTAATTTTAAAACCGATTATGTCAATTGTGACATCACTGATGATGTCATAATTGATTTCGACATCTTTTCAAAACTGTGAAATTGATGCTTCTGAATTCACGAATGGCACGGACATCATCTACGACAGTAATTTTAAAACCGATAATGTCAATTGTGACATCACTGATGATGTCATAATTGATTTTAACCATCTTTTCAAAACTGTAAAATTGACGCTTCTGAACTCACGGATGGCACGGACATCATCTACGACAGTAATTTTAAAACCGATTATGTCAATTGTGACATCACTGATGATGTCATAATTGATTTAGACATATTTTCAAAACTGTAAAATTGACGCTTCTGAACTCACGGATGGCACAGACATCATCTACGACAGTAATTTTAAAACCGATTATGTCAATTGTGACATCACTGATGATGTCATAATTGATTTAGACATATTTTCAAAACTGTGAAATTGATGCTTCTGAACTCACGAATGGCACGGACATCATCTACGACAGTAATTTTAAAACCGATAATGTCAGTTGTGACATCACTGATGATGTCATAATTGATTTTAACCATTTTTTCAAAACTGTAAATTTGACGATTCTGAACTCACGGATGGCACGGACATCATCTACGACAGTAATTTTAAAACCGATTATGTCAGTTGTGACATCACTGATGATGTCATAATTGATTTCGACATCTTTTCAAAACTGTGAAATTGATGCTTCTGAATTCACGAATGGCACGGACATCATCTACGACAGTAATTTTAAAACCGATAATGTCAATTGTGACATCACTGATGATGTCATAATTGATTTTAACCATCTTTTCAAAACTGTAAAATTGACGCTTCTGAACTCACGGATGGCACGGACATCATCTACGACAGTAATTTTAAAACCGATAATGTCAATTGTGACATCACTGATGATGTCATAATTGATTTCGACATCTTTTCAAAACTGTAAAATTGATGCTTCTGAACTCACGAATGGCACGGACATCATCTACGACAGTAATTTTAAAACCGATAATGTCAGTTGTGACATCACTGATGATGTCATAATTGATTTTAACCATCTTTTCAAAACTGTAAATTTGACGATTCTGAACTCACGGATGGCACGGACATCATCTACGACAGTAATTTTAAAACCGATTATGTCAATTGTGACATCACTGATGATGTCATAATTGATTTTGACCATCTTTTCAAAACTGTAAAATTGACGCTTCTGAACTCACGGATGGCACAGACATCATCTACCACAGTAATTTTAAAACCGATAATGTCAATTGTGACATCACTGATGATGTCATAATTGATTTTAACTATCTTTTCAAAACTGTAAAATTGACGCTTCTGAACTCACGGATGGCACGGACATCATCTACGACAGTAATTTTAAAACCGATAATGTCAATTGTGACATCACTGATGATGTCATAATTGATTTTAACCATCTTTTCAAAACTGTAAATTTGACGATTCTGAACTCACGGATGGCACGGACATCATCTACGACAGTAATTTTAAAACCGATTATGTCAATTGTGACATCACTGATGATGTCATAATTGATTTCGACATCTTTTCAAAACTGTGAAATTGATGCTTCTGAATTCACGAATGGCACGGACATCATCTACGACAGTAATTTTAAAACCGATAATGTCAATTGTGACATCACTGATGATGTCATAATTGATTTTAACCATCTTTTCAAAACTGTAAAATTGACGCTTCTGAACTCACGGATGGCACGGACATCATCTACGACAGTAATTTTAAAACCGATTATGTCAATTGTGACATCACTGATGATGTCATAATTGATTTTGACCATCTTTTCAAAACTGTAAAATTGACGCTTCTGAACTCACGGATGGCACAGACATCATCTACGACAGTAATTTTAAAACCAATTATGTCAATTGTGACATCACTGATGATGTCATAATTGATTTCGACATCTTTTCAAAACTGTGAAATTGATGCTTCTGAATTCACGAATGGCACGGACATCATCTACGACAGTAATTTTAAAACCGATAATGTCAATTGTGACATCACTGATGATGTCATAATTGATTTTAACCATCTTTTCAAAACTGTAAAATTGACGCTTCTGAACTCACGGATGGCACGGACATCATCTACGACAGTAATTTTAAAACCGATTATGTCAATTGTGACATCACTGATGATGTCATAATTGATTTAGACATATTTTCAAAACTGTAAAATTGACGCTTCTGAACTCACGGATGGCACAGACATCATCTACGACAGTAATTTTAAAACCGATTATGTCAATTGTGACATCACTGATGATGTCATAATTGATTTAGACATATTTTCAAAACTGTGAAATTGATGCTTCTGAACTCACGAATGGCACGGACATCATCTACGACAGTAATTTTAAAACCGATTATGTCAATTGTGACATCACTGATGATGTCATAATTGATTTCGACATCTTTTCAAAACTGTAAAATTGATGCTTCTGAACTCACGAATGGCACGGACATCATCTACGACAGTAATTTTAAAACCGATGTCAATTGTGACATCACTGATGATGTCATAATTGATTTTAACCATCTTTTCAAAACTGTAAATTTGACGATTCTGAACTCACGGATGGCACGGACATCATCTACGACAGTAATTTTAAAACCGATTATGTCAATTGTGACATCACTGATGATGTCATAATTGATTTAGACATATTTTCAAAACTGTGAAATTGATGCTTCTGAACTCACGAATGGCACGGACATCATCTACGACAGTAATTTTAAAACCGATTATGTCAATTGTGACATCACTGATGATGTCATAATTGATTTTGACCATCTTTTCAAAACTGTTAAATTGACGCTTCTGAACTCACGGATGGCACAGACATCATCTACGACAGTAATTTTAAAACCGATTATGTCAATTGTGACATCACTGATGATGTCATAATTGATTTAGACATATTTTCAAAACTGTGAAATTGATGCTTCTGAACTCACGAATGGCACGGACATCATCTACGACAGTAATTTTAAAACCGATTATGTCAATTGTGACATCACTGATGATGTCATAATTGATTTCGACATCTTTTCAAAACTGTGAAATTGATGCTTCTTAATTCACGAATGGCACGGACATCATCTACGACAGTAATTTTAAAACCGATAATGTCAATTGTGACATCACTGATGATGTCATAATTGATTTTAACCATCTTTTCAAAACTGTAAAATTGACGCTTCTGAACTCACGGATGGCACGGACATCATCTACGACAGTAATTTTAAAACCGATTATGTCAATTGTGACATCACTGATGATGTCATAATTGATTTTGACCATCTTTTCAAAACTGTAAAATTGACGCTTCTGAACTCACGGATGGCACAGACATCATCTACGACAGTAATTTTAAAACCGATTATGTCAATTGTGACATCACTGATGATGTCATAATTGATTTCGACATCTTTTCAAAACTGTGAAATTGATGCTTCTGAATTCACGAATGGCACGGACATCATCTACGACAGTAATTTCAAAACCGATAATGTCAATTGTGACATCACTGATGATGTCATAATTGATTTTAACCATCTTTTCAAAACTGTAAAATTGACGCTTCTGAACTCACGGATGGCACGGACATCATCTACGACAGTAATTTTAAAACCGATTATGTCAATTGTGAAATCACTGATGATGTCATAATTGATTTAGACATATTTTCAAAACTGTAAAATTGACGCTTCTGAACTCACGGATGGCACAGACATCATCTACGACAGTAATTTTAAAACCGATTATGTCAATTGTGACATCACTGATGATGTCATAATTGATTTAGACATATTTTCAAAACTGTGAAATTGATGCTTCTGAACTCACGAATGGCACGGACATCATCTACGACAGTAATTTTAAAACCGATAATGTCAGTTGTGACATCACTGATGATGTCATAATTGATTTTAACCATCTTTTCAAAACTGTAAATTTGACGATTCTGAACTCACGGATGGCACGGACATCATCTATGACAGTAATTTTAAAACCGATTATGTCAGTTGTGACATCACTGATGATGTCATAATTGATTTCGACATCTTTTCAAAACTGTGAAATTGATGCTTCGAATTCACGAATGGCACGGACATCATCTACGACAGTAATTTTAAAACCGATAATGTCAATTGTGACATCACTGATGATGTCATAATTGATTTTAACCATCTTTTCAAAACTGTAAAATTGACGCTTCTGAACTCACGGATGGCACGGACATCATCTACGACAGTAATTTTAAAACCGATAATGTCAATTGTGACATCACTGATGATGTCATAATTGATTTCGACATCTTTTCAAAACTGTAAAATTGATGCTTCTGAACTCACGAATGGCACGGACATCATCTACGACAGTAATTTTAAAACCGATAATGTCAGTTGTGACATCACTGATGATGTCATAATTGATTTTAACCATCTTTTCAAAACTGTAAATTTGACGATTCTGAACTCACGGATGGCACGGACATCATCTACGACAGTAATTTTAAAACCGATTATGTCAATTGTGACATCACTGATGATGTCATAATTGATTTTGACCATCTTTTCAAAACTGTAAAATTGACGCTTCTGAACTCACGGATGGCACAGACATCATCTACCACAGTAATTTTAAAACCGATAATGTCAATTGTGACATCACTGATGATGTCATAATTGATTTTAACTATCTTTTCAAAACTGTAAAATTGACGCTTCTGAACTCACGGATGGCACGGACATCATCTACGACAGTAATTTTAAAACCGATAATGTCAATTGTGACATCACTGATGATGTCATAATTGATTTTGACCATCTTTTCAAAACTGTAAAATTGACGCTTCTGAACTCACGGATGGCACAGACATCATCTACGACAGTAATTTTAAAACCGATTATGTCAATTGTGACATCACTGATGATGTCATAATTGATTTCGACATCTTTTCAAAACTGTGAAATTGATGCTTCTGAATTCACGAATGGCACGGACATCATCTACGACAGTAATTTTAAAACCGATAATGTCATTTGTGACATCACTGATGATGTCATAATTGATTTTAACCATCTTTTCAAAACTGTAAAATTGACGCTTCTGAACTCACGGATGGCACGGACATCATCTACGACAGTAATTTTAAAACCGATTATGTCAATTGTGACATCACTGATGATGTCATAATTGATTTAGACATATTTTCAAAACTGTAAAATTGACGCTTCTGAACTCACGGATGGCACAGACATCATCTACGACAGTAATTTTAAAACCGATTATGTCAATTGTGACATCACTGATGATGTCATAATTGATTTAGACATATTTTCAAAACTGTGAAATTGATGCTTCTGAACTCACGAATGGCACGGACATCATCTACGACAGTAATTTTAAAACCGATTATGTCAATTGTGACATCACTGATGATGTCATAATTGATTTCGACATCTTTTCAAAACTGTAAAATTGATGCTTCTGAACTCACGAATGGCACGGACATCATCTACGACAGTAATTTTAAAACCGATGTCAATTGTGACATCACTGATGATGTCATAATTGATTTTAACCATCTTTTCAAAACTGTAAATTTGACGATTCTGAACTCACGGATGGCACGGACATCATCTACGACAGTAATTTTAAAACCGATTATGTCAATTGTGACATCACTGATGATGTCATAATTGATTTTGACCATCTTTTTAAAACTGTAAAATTGACGCTTCTGAACTCACGGATGGCACAGACATCATCTACGACAGTAATTTTAAAACCGATTATGTCAATTGTGACATCACTGATGATGTCATAATTGATTTAGACATATTTTCAAAACTGTGAAATTGATGCTTCTGAACTCACGAATGGCACGGACATCATCTACGACAGTAATTTTAAAACCGATTATGTCAATTGTGACATCACTGATGATGTCATAATTGATTTTGACCATCTTTTCAAAACTGTTAAATTGACGCTTCTGAACTCACGGATGGCACAGACATCATCTACGACAGTAATTTTAAAACCGATTATGTCAATTGTGACATCACTGATGATGTCATAATTGATTTAGACATATTTTCAAAACTGTGAAATTGATGCTTCTGAACTCACGAATGGCACGGACATCATCTACGACAGTAATTTTAAAACCGATTATGTCAATTGTGACATCACTGATGATGTCATAATTGATTTCGACATCTTTTCAAAACTGTGAAATTGATGCTTCTTAATTCACGAATGGCACGGACATCATCTACGACAGTAATTTTAAAACCGATAATGTCAATTGTGACATCACTGATGATGTCATAATTGATTTTAACCATCTTTTCAAAACTGTAAAATTGACGCTTCTGAACTCACGGATGGCACGGACATCATCTACGACAGTAATTTTAAAACCGATTATGTCAATTGTGACATCACTGATGATGTCATAATTGATTTTGACCATCTTTTCAAAACTGTAAAATTGACGCTTCTGAACTCACGGATGGCACAGACATCATCTACGACAGTAATTTTAAAACCGATTATGTCAATTGTGACATCACTGATGATGTCATAATTGATTTCGACATCTTTTCAAAACTGTGAAATTGATGCTTCTGAATTCACGAATGGCACGGACATCATCTACGACAGTAATTTTAAAACCGATAATGTCAATTGTGACATCACTGATGATGTCATAATTGATTTTAACCATCTTATCAAAACTGTAAAATTGACGCTTCTGAACTCACGGATGGCACGGACATCATCTACGACAGTAATTTTAAAACCGATTATGTCAATTGTGACATCACTGATGATGTCATAATTGATTTAGACATATTTTCAACACTGTAAAATTGACGCTTCTGAACTCACGGATGGCACAGACATCATCTACGACAGTAATTTTAAAACCGATTATGTCAATTGTGACATCACTGATGATGTCATAATTGATTTAGACATATTTTCAAAACTGTGAAATTGATGCTTCTGAACTCACGAAT
The DNA here is from genome assembly GCF_055691185.1 of Crinia signifera. Taxonomy (NCBI): domain Eukaryota; kingdom Metazoa; phylum Chordata; class Amphibia; order Anura; family Myobatrachidae; genus Crinia; species Crinia signifera. The sequence continues at coordinate 46,736,962 of NC_139225.1, read as the reverse complement.
GGCACGGACATCATCTACGACAGTAATTTTAAAACCGATAATGTCAGTTGTGACATCACTGATGATGTCATAATTGATTTTAACCATCTTTTCAAAACTGTAAATTTGACGATTCTGAACTCACGGATGGCACGGACATCATCTACGACAGTAATTTTAAAACCGATTATGTCAGTTGTGACATCACTGATGATGTCATAATTGATTTCGACATCTTTTCAAAACTGTGAAATTGATGCTTCTGAATTCACGAATGGCACGGACATCATCTACGACAGTAATTTTAAAACCGATAATGTCAATTGTGACATCACTGATGATGTCATAATTGATTTTAACCATCTTTTCAAAACTGTAAAATTGACGCTTCTGAACTCACGGATGGCACGGACATCATCTACGACAGTAATTTTAAAACCGATAATGTCAATTGTGACATCACTGATGATGTCATAATTGATTTCGACATCTTTTCAAAACTGTAAAATTGATGCTTCTGAACTCACGAATGGCACGGACATCATCTACGACAGTAATTTTAAAACCGATAATGTCAGTTGTGACATCACTGATGATGTCATAATTGATTTTAACCATCTTTTCAAAACTGTAAATTTGACGATTCTGAACTCACGGATGGCACGGACATCATCTACGACAGTAATTTTAAAACCGATTATGTCAATTGTGACATCACTGATGATGTCATAATTGATTTTGACCATCTTTTCAAAACTGTAAAATTGACGCTTCTGAACTCACGGATGGCACAGACATCATCTACCACAGTAATTTTAAAACCGATAATGTCAATTGTGACATCACTGATGATGTCATAATTGATTTTAACTATCTTTTCAAAACTGTAAAATTGACGCTTCTGAACTCACGGATGGCACGGACATCATCTACGACAGTAATTTTAAAACAGATAATGTCAATTGTGACATCACTGATGATGTCATAATTGATTTTAACCATCTTTTCAAAACTGTAAATTTGACGATTCTGAACTCACGGATGGCACGGACATCATCTACGACAGTAATTTTAAAACCGATTATGTCAATTGTGACATCACTGATGATGTCATAATTGATTTCGACATCTTTTCAAAACTGTGAAATTGATACTTCTGAATTCACGAATGGCACGGACATCATCTACGACAGTAATTTTAAAACCGATAATGTCAATTGTGACATCACTGATGATGTCATAATTGATTTTAACCATCTTTTCAAAACTGTAAAATTGACGCTTCTGAACTCACGGATGGCACGGACATCATCTACGACAGTAATTTTAAAACCGATTATGTCAATTGTGACATCACTGATGATGTCATAATTGATTTTGAACATCTTTTCAAAACTGTAAAATTGACGCTTCTGAACTCACGGATGGCACAGACATCATCTACGACAGTAATTTTAAAACCGATTATGTCAATTGTGACATCACTGATGATGTCATAATTGATTTCGACATCTTTTCAAAACTGTGAAATTGATGCTTCTGAATTCACGAATGGCACGGACATCATCTACGACAGTAATTTTAAAACCGATAATGTCAATTGTGACATCACTGATGATGTCATAATTGATTTTAACCATCTTTTCAAAACTGTAAAATTGACGCTTCTGAACTCACGGATGGCACGGACATCATCTACGACAGTAATTTTAAAACCGATTATGTCAATTGTGACATCACTGATGATGTCATAATTGATTTAGACATATTTTCAAAACTGTAAAATTGACGCTTCTGAACTCACGGATGGCACAGACATCATCTACGACAGTAATTTTAAAACCGATTATGTCAATTGTGACATCACTGATGATGTCATAATTGATTTAGACATATTTTCAAAACTGTGAAATTGATGCTTCTGAACTCACGAATGGCACGGACATCATCTACGACAGTAATTTTAAAACCGATTATGTCAATTGTGACATCACTGATGATGTCATAATTGATTTCGACATCTTTTCAAAACTGTGAAATTGATGCTTCTTAATTCACGAATGGCACGGACATCATCTACGACAGTAATTTTAAAACCGATAATGTCAATTGTGACATCACTGATGATGTCATAATTGATTTTAACCATCTTTTCAAAACTGTAAAATTGACGCTTCTGAACTCACGGATGGCACGGACATCATCTACGACAGTAATTTTAAAACCGATTATGTCAATTGTGACATCACTGATGATGTCATAATTGATTTTGACCATCTTTTCAAAACTGTAAAATTGACGCTTCTGAACTCACGGATGGCACAGACATCATCTACGACAGTAATTTTAAAACCGATTATGTCAATTGTGACATCACTGATGATGTCATAATTGATTTCGACATCTTTTCAAAACTGTGAAATTGATGCTTCTGAATTCACGAATGGCACGGACATCATCTACGACAGTAATTTTAAAACCGATAATGTCAATTGTGACATCACTGATGATGTCATAATTGATTTTAACCATCTTATCAAAACTGTAAAATTGACGCTTCTGAACTCACGGATGGCACGGACATCATCTACGACAGTAATTTTAAAACCGATTATGTCAATTGTGACATCACTGATGATGTCATAATTGATTTAGACATATTTTCAACACTGTAAAATTGACGCTTCTGAACTCACGGATGGCACAGACATCATCTACGACAGTAATTTTAAAACCGATTATGTCAATTGTGACATCACTGATGATGTCATAATTGATTTAGACATATTTTCAAAACTGTGAAATTGATGCTTCTGAACTCACGAATGGCACGGACATCATCTACGACAGTAATTTTAAAACCGATAATGTCAGTTGTGACATCACTGATGATGTCATAATTGATTTTAACCATCTTTTCAAAACTGTAAATTTGACGATTCTGAACTCACGGATGGCACGGACATCATCTACGACAGTAATTTTAAAACCGATTATGTCAGTTGTGACATCACTGATGATGTCATAATTGATTTCGACATCTTTTCAAAACTGTGAAATTGATGCTTCTGAATTCACGAATGGCACGGACATCATCTACGACAGTAATTTTAAAACCGATAATGTCAATTGTGACATCACTGATGATGTCATAATTGATTTTAACCATCTTTTCAAAACTGTAAAATTGACGCTTCTGAACTCACGGATGGCACGGACATCATCTACGACAGTAATTTTAAAACCGATAATGTCAATTGTGACATCACTGATGATGTCATAATTGATTTCGACATCTTTTCAAAACTGTAAAATTGATGCTTCTGAACTCACGAATGGCACGGACATCATCTACGACAGTAATTTTAAAACCGATAATGTCAGTTGTGACATCACTGATGATGTCATAATTGATTTTAACCATCTTTTCAAAACTGTAAATTTGACGATTCTGAACTCACGGATGGCACGGACATCATCTACGACAGTAATTTTAAAACCGATTATGTCAATTGTGACATCACTGATGATGTCATAATTGATTTTGACCATCTTTTCAAAACTGTAAAATTGACGCTTCTGAACTCACGGATGGCACAGACATCATCTACCACAGTAATTTTAAAACCGATAATGTCAATTGTGACATCACTGATGATGTCATAATTGATTTTAACTATCTTTTCAAAACTGTAAAATTGACGCTTCTGAACTCACGGATGGCACGGACATCATCTACGACAGTAATTTTAAAACAGATAATGTCAATTGTGACATCACTGATGATGTCATAATTGATTTTAACCATCTTTTCAAAACTGTAAATTTGACGATTCTGAACTCACGGATGGCACGGACATCATCTACGACAGTAATTTTAAAACCGATTATGTCAATTGTGACATCACTGATGATGTCATAATTGATTTCGACATCTTTTCAAAACTGTGAAATTGATACTTCTGAATTCACGAATGGCACGGACATCATCTACGACAGTAATTTTAAAACCGATAATGTCAATTGTGACATCACTGATGATGTCATAATTGATTTTAACCATCTTTTCAAAACTGTAAAATTGACGCTTCTGAACTCACGGATGGCACGGACATCATCTACGACAGTAATTTTAAAACCGATTATGTCAATTGTGACATCACTGATGATGTCATAATTGATTTTGAACATCTTTTCAAAACTGTAAAATTGACGCTTCTGAACTCACGGATGGCACAGACATCATCTACGACAGTAATTTTAAAACCGATTATGTCAATTGTGACATCACTGATGATGTCATAATTGATTTCGACATCTTTTCAAAACTGTGAAATTGATGCTTCTGAATTCACGAATGGCACGGACATCATCTACGACAGTAATTTTAAAACCGATAATGTCAATTGTGACATCACTGATGATGTCATAATTGATTTTAACCATCTTTTCAAAACTGTAAAATTGACGCTTCTGAACTCACGGATGGCACGGACATCATCTACGACAGTAATTTTAAAACCGATTATGTCAATTGTGACATCACTGATGATGTCATAATTGATTTAGACATATTTTCAAAACTGTAAAATTGACGCTTCTGAACTCACGGATGGCACAGACATCATCTACGACAGTAATTTTAAAACCGATTATGTCAATTGTGACATCACTGATGATGTCATAATTGATTTAGACATATTTTCAAAACTGTGAAATTGATGCTTCTGAACTCACGAATGGCACGGACATCATCTACGACAGTAATTTTAAAACCGATTATGTCAATTGTGACATCACTGATGATGTCATAATTGATTTTGACCATCTTTTCAAAACTGTAAAATTGACGCTTCTGAACTCACGGATGGCACAGACATCATCTACCACAGTAATTTTAAAACCGATAATGTCAATTGTGACATCACTGATGATGTCATAATTGATTTTAACTATCTTTTCAAAACTGTAAAATTGACGCTTCTGAACTCACGGATGGCACGGACATCATCTACGACAGTAATTTTAAAACCGATAATGTCAATTGTGACATCACTGATGATGTCATAATTGATTTTAACCATCTTTTCAAAACTGTAAATTTGACGATTCTGAACTCACGGATGGCACGGACATCATCTACGACAGTAATTTTAAAACCGATTATGTCAATTGTGACATCACTGATGATGTCATAATTGATTTCGACATCTTTTCAAAACTGTGAAATTGATGCTTCTGAATTCACGAATGGCACGGACATCATCTACGACAGTAATTTTAAAACCGATAATGTCAATTGTGACATCACTGATGATGTCATAATTGATTTTAACCATCTTTTCAAAACTGTAAAATTGACGCTTCTGAACTCACGGATGGCACGGACATCATCTACGACAGTAATTTTAAAACCGATTATGTCAATTGTGACATCACTGATGATGTCATAATTGATTTTGACCATCTTTTCAAAACTGTAAAATTGACGCTTCTGAACTCACGGATGGCACAGACATCATCTACGACAGTAATTTTAAAACCGATTATGTCAATTGTGACATCACTGATGATGTCATAATTGATTTCGACATCTTTTCAAAACTGTGAAATTGATGCTTCTGAATTCACGAATGGCACGGACATCATCTACGACAGTAATTTTAAAACGGATAATGTCAATTGTGACATCACTGATGATGTCATAATTGATTTTAACCATCTTTTCAAAACTGTAAAATTGACGCTTCTGAACTCACGGATGGCACGGACATCATCTACGACAGTAATTTTAAAACCGAATATGTCAATTGTGACATCACTGATGATGTCATAATTGATTTAGACATATTTTCAAAACTGTAAAATTGACGCTTCTGAACTCACGGATGGCACAGACATCATCTACGACAGTAATTTTAAAACCGATTATGTCAATTGTGACATCACTGATGATGTCATAATTGATTTCGACATCTTTTCAAAACTGTAAAATTGATGCTTCTGAACTCACGAATGGCACGGACATCATCTACGACAGTAATTTTAAAACCGATAATGTCAGTTGTGACATCACTGATGATGTCATAATTGATTTTAACCATCTTTTCAAAACTGTAAATTTGACGATTCTGAACTCACGGATGGCACGGACATCATCTACGACAGTAATTTTAAAACCGATTATGTCAATTGTGACATCACTGATGATGTCATAATTGATTTTGACCATCTTTTCAAAACTGTAAAATTGACGCTTCTGAACTCACGGATGGCACAGACATCATCTACCACAGTAATTTTAAAACCGATAATGTCAATTGTGACATCACTGATGATGTCATAATTGATTTTAACCATCTTTTCAAAACTGTAAAATTGACGCTTCTGAACTCACGGATAGCACGGACATCATCTACGACAGTAATTTTAAAACCGATTATGTCAATTGTGACATCACTGATGATGTCATAATTGATTTAGACATATTTTCAAAACTGTAAAATTGACGCTTCTGAACTCACGGATGGCACAGACATCATCTACGACAGTAATTTTAAAACCGATTATGTCAATTGTGACATCACTGATGATGTCATAATTGATTTAGACATATTTTCAAAACTGTGAAATTGATGCTTCTGAACTCACGAATGGCACGGACATCATCTACGACAGTAATTTTAAAACCGATAATGTCAGTTGTGACATCACTGATGATGTCATAATTGATTTTAACCATCTTTTCAAAACTGTAAATTTGACGATTCTGAACTCACGGATGGCACGGACATCATCTACGACAGTAATTTTAAAACCGATTATGTCAGTTGTGACATCACTGATGATGTCATAATTGATTTCGACATCTTTTCAAAACTGTGAAATTGATGCTTCTGAATTCACGAATGGCACGGACATCATCTACGACAGTAATTTTAAAACCGATAATGTCAATTGTGACATCACTGATGATGTCATAATTGATTTTAACCATCTTTTCAAAACTGTAAAATTGACGCTTCTGAACTCACGGATGGCACGGACATCATCTACGACAGTAATTTTAAAACCGATAATGTCAATTGTGACATCACTGATGATGTCATAATTGATTTCGACATCTTTTCAAAACTGTAAAATTGATGCTTCTGAACTCACGAATGGCACGGACATCATCTACGACAGTAATTTTAAAACCGATAATGTCAGTTGTGACATCACTGATGATGTCATAATTGATTTTAACCATCTTTTCAAAACTGTAAATTTGACGATTCTGAACTCACGGATGGCACGGACATCATCTACGACAGTAATTTTAAAACCGATTATGTCAATTGTGACATCACTGATGATGTCATAATTGATTTTGACCATCTTTTCAAAACTGTAAAATTGACGCTTCTGAACTCACGGATGGCACAGACATCATCTACCACAGTAATTTTAAAACCGATAATGTCAATTGTGACATCACTGATGATGTCATAATTGATTTTAACTATCTTTTCAAAACTGTAAAATTGACGCTTCTGAACTCACGGATGGCACGGACATCATCTACGACAGTAATTTTAAAACAGATAATGTCAATTGTGACATCACTGATGATGTCATAATTGATTTTAACCATCTTTTCAAAACTGTAAATTTGACGATTCTGAACTCACGGATGGCACGGACATCATCTACGACAGTAATTTTAAAACCGATTATGTCAATTGTGACATCACTGATGATGTCATAATTGATTTCGACATCTTTTCAAAACTGTGAAATTGATGCTTCTGAATTCACGAATGGCATGGACATCATCTACGACAGTAATTTTAAAACCGATAATGTCAATTGTGACATCACTGATGATGTCATAATTGATTTTAACCATCTTTTCAAAACTGTAAAATTGACGCTTCTAAACTCACGGATGGCACGGACATCATCTACGACAGTAATTTTAAAACCGATTATGTCAATTGTGACATCACTGATGATGTCATAATTGATTTTGAACATCTTTTCAAAACTGTAAAATTGACGCTTCTGAACTCACGGATGGCACAGACATCATCTACGACAGTAATTTTAAAACCGATTATGTCAATTGTGACATCACTGATGATGTCATAATTGATTTCGACATCTTTTCAAAACTGTGAAATTGATGCTTCTGAATTCACGAATGGCACGGACATCATCTACGACAGTAATTTTAAAACCGATAATGTCAATTGTGACATCACTGATGATGTCATAATTGATTTTAACCATCTTTTCAAAACTGTAAAATTGACGCTTCTGAACTCACGGATGGCACGGACATCATCTACGACAGTAATTTTAAAACCGATTATGTCAATTGTGACATCACTGATGATGTCATAATTGATTTAGACATATTTTCAAAACTGTAAAATTGACGCTTCTGAACTCACGGATGGCACAGACATCATCTACGACAGTAATTTTAAAACCGATTATGTCAATTGTGACATCACTGATGATGTCATAATTGATTTAGACATATTTTCAAAACTGTGAAATTGATGCTTCTGAACTCACGAATGGCACGGACATCATCTACGACAGTAATTTTAAAACCGATTATGTCAATTGTGACATCACTGATGATGTCATAATTGATTTTGACCATCTTTTCAAAACTGTAAAATTGACGCTTCTGAACTCACGGATGGCACAGACATCATCTACCACAGTAATTTTAAAACCGATAATGTCAATTGTGACATCACTGATGATGTCATAATTGATTTTAACTATCTTTTCAAAACTGTAAAATTGACGCTTCTGAACTCACGGATGGCACGGACATCATCTACGACAGTAATTTTAAAACCGATAATGTCAATTGTGACATCACTGATGATGTCATAATTGATTTTAACCATCTTTTCAAAACTGTAAATTTGACGATTCTGAACTCACGGATGGCACGGACATCATCTACGACAGTAATTTTAAAACCGATTATGTCAATTGTGACATCACTGATGATGTCATAATTGATTTCGACATCTTTTCAAAACTGTGAAATTGATGCTTCTGAATTCACGAATGGCACGGACATCATCTACGACAGTAATTTTAAAACCGATAATGTCAATTGTGACATCACTGATGATGTCATAATTGATTTTAACCATCTTTTCAAAACTGTAAAATTGACGCTTCTGAACTCACGGATGGCACGGACATCATCTACGACAGTAATTTTAAAACCGATTATGTCAATTGTGACATCACTGATGATGTCATAATTGATTTTGACCATCTTTTCAAAACTGTAAAATTGACGCTTCTGAACTCACGGATGGCACAGACATCATCTACGACAGTAATTTTAAAACCGATTATGTCAATTGTGACATCACTGATGATGTCATAATTGATTTCGACATCTTTTCAAAACTGTGAAATTGATGCTTCTGAATTCACGAATGGCACGGACATCATCTACGACAGTAATTTTAAAACCGATAATGTCAATTGTGACATCACTGATGATGTCATAATTGATTTTAACCATCTTTTCAAAACTGTAAAATTGACGCTTCTGAACTCACGGATGGCACGGACATCATCTACGACAGTAATTTTAAAACCGATAATGTCAATTGTGACATCACTGATGATGTCATAATTGATTTCGACATCTTTTCAAAACTGTAAAATTGATGCTTCTGAACTCACGAATGGCACGGACATCATCTACGACAGTAATTTTAAAACCGATAATGTCAGTTGTGACATCACTAATGATGTCATAATTGATTTTAACCATCTTTTCAAAACTGTAAATTTGACGATTCTGAACTCACGGATGGCACGGACATCATCTACGACAGTAATTTTAAAACCGATTATGTCAATTGTGACATCACTGATGATGTCATAATTGATTTTGACCATCTTTTCAAAACTGTAAAATTGACGCTTCTGAACTCACGGATGGCACAGACATCATCTACCACAGTAATTTTAAAACCGATAATGTCAATTGTGACATCACTGATGATGTCATAATTGATTTTAACTATCTTTTCAAAACTGTAAAATTGACGCTTCTGAACTCACGGATGGCACGGACATCATCTACGACAGTAATTTTAAAACAGATAATGTCAATTGTGACATCACTGATGATGTCATAATTGATTTTAACCATCTTTTCAAAACTGTAAATTTGACGATTCTGAACTCACGGATGGCACGGACATCATCTACGACAGTAATTTTAAAACCGATTATGTCAATTGTGACATCACTGATGATGTCATAATTGATTTCGACATCTTTTCAAAACTGTGAAATTGATACTTCTGAATTCACGAATGGCACGGACATCATCTACGACAGTAATTTTAAAACCGATAATGTCAATTGTGACATCACTGATGATGTCATAATTGATTTTAACCATCTTTTCAAAACTGTAAAATTGACGCTTCTGAACTCACGGATGGCACGGACATCATCTACGACAGTAATTTTAAAACCGATTATGTCAATTGTGACATCACTGATGATGTCATAATTGATTTTGAACATCTTTTCAAAACTGTAAAATTGACGCTTCTGAACTCACGGATGGCACAGACATCATCTACGACAGTAATTTTAAAACCGATTATGTCAATTGTGACATCACTGATGATGTCATAATTGATTTCGACATCTTTTCAAAACTGTGAAATTGATGCTTCTGAATTCACGAATGGCACGGACATCATCTACGACAGTAATTTTAAAACCGATAATGTCAATTGTGACATCACTGATGATGTCATAATTGATTTTAACCATCTTTTCAAAACTGTAAAATTGACGCTTCTGAACTCACGGATGGCACGGACATCATCTACGACAGTAATTTTAAAACCGATTATGTCAATTGTGACATCACTGATGATGTCATAATTGATTTAGACATATTTTCAAAACTGTAAAATTGACGCTTCTGAACTCACGGATGGCACAGACATCATCTACGACAGTAATTTTAAAACCGATTATGTCAATTGTGACATCACTGATGATGTCATAATTGATTTAGACATATTTTCAAAACTGTGAAATTGATGCTTCTGAACTCACGAATGGCACGGACATCATCTACGACAGTAATTTTAAAACCGATTATGTCAATTGTGACATCACTGATGATGTCATAATTGATTTTGACCATCTTTTCAAAACTGTAAAATTGACGCTTCTGAACTCACGGATGGCACAGACATCATCTACCACAGTAATTTTAAAACCGATAATGTCAATTGTGACATCACTGATGATGTCATAATTGATTTTAACTATCTTTTCAAAACTGTAAAATTGACGCTTCTGAACTCACGGATGGCACGGACATCATCTACGACAGTAATTTTAAAACCGATAATGTCAATTGTGACATCACTGATGATGTCATAATTGATTTTAACCATCTTTTCAAAACTGTAAATTTGACGATTCTGAACTCACGGATGGCACGGACATCATCTACGACAGTAATTTTAAAACCGATTATGTCAATTGTGACATCACTGATGATGTCATAATTGATTTCGACATCTTTTCAAAACTGTGAAATTGATGCTTCTGAATTCACGAATGGCACGGACATCATCTACGACAGTAATTTTAAAACCGATAATGTCAATTGTGACATCACTGATGATGTCATAATTGATTTTAACCATCTTTTCAAAACTGTAAAATTGACGCTTCTGAACTCACGGATGGCACGGACATCATCTACGACAGTAATTTTAAAACCGATTATGTCAATTGTGACATCACTGATGATGTCATAATTGATTTTGACCATCTTTTCAAAACTGTAAAATTGACGCTTCTGAACTCACGGATGGCACAGACATCATCTACGACAGTAATTTTAAAACCGATTATGTCAATTGTGACATCACTGATGATGTCATAATTGATTTCGACATCTTTTCAAAACTGTGAAATTGATGCTTCTGAATTCACGAATGGCACGGACATCATCTACGACAGTAATTTTAAAACGGATAATGTCAATTGTGACATCACTGATGATGTCATAATTGATTTTAACCATCTTTTCAAAACTGTAAAATTGACGCTTCTGAACTCACGGATGGCACGGACATCATCTACGACAGTAATTTTAAAACCGAATATGTCAATTGTGACATCACTGATGATGTCATAATTGATTTAGACATATTTTCAAAACTGTAAAATTGACGCTTCTGAACTCACGGATGGCACAGACATCATCTACGACAGTAATTTTAAAACCGATTATGTCAATTGTGACATCACTGATGATGTCATAATTGATTTCGACATCTTTTCAAAACTGTAAAATTGATGCTTCTGAACTCACGAATGGCACGGACATCATCTACGACAGTAATTTTAAAACCGATAATGTCAGTTGTGACATCACTGATGATGTCATAATTGATTTTAACCATCTTTTCAAAACTGTAAATTTGACGATTCTGAACTCACGGATGGCACGGACATCATCTACGACAGTAATTTTAAAACCGATTATGTCAATTGTGACATCACTGATGATGTCATAATTGATTTTGACCATCTTTTCAAAACTGTAAAATTGACGCTTCTGAACTCACGGATGGCACAGACATCATCTACCACAGTAATTTTAAAACCGATAATGTCAATTGTGACATCACTGATGATGTCATAATTGATTTTAACCATCTTTTCAAAACTGTAAAATTGACGCTTCTGAACTCACGGATGGCACGGACATCATCTACGACAGTAATTTTAAAACCGATTATGTCAATTGTGACATCACTGATGATGTCATAATTGATTTAGACATATTTTCAAAACTGTAAAATTGACGCTTCTGAACTCACGGATGGCACAGACATCATCTACGACAGTAATTTTAAAACCGATTATGTCAATTGTGACATCACTGATGATGTCATAATTGATTTAGACATATTTTCAAAACTGTGAAATTGATGCTTCTGAACTCACGAATGGCACGGACATCATCTACGACAGTAATTTTAAAACCGATAATGTCAGTTGTGACATCACTGATGATGTCATAATTGATTTTAACCATCTTTTCAAAACTGTAAATTTGACGATTCTGAACTCACGGATGGCACGGACATCATCTACGACAGTAATTTTAAAACCGATTATGTCAGTTGTGACATCACTGATGATGTCATAATTGATTTCGACATCTTTTCAAAACTGTGAAATTGATGCTTCTGAATTCACGAATGGCACGGACATCATCTACGACAGTAATTTTAAAACCGATAATGTCAATTGTGACATCACTGATGATGTCATAATTGATTTTAACCATCTTTTCAAAACTGTAAAATTGACGCTTCTGAACTCACGGATGGCACGGACATCATCTACGACAGTAATTTTAAAACCGATAATGTCAATTGTGACATCACTGATGATGTCATAATTGATTTCGACATCTTTTCAAAACTGTAAAATTGATGCTTCTGAACTCACGAATGGCACGGACATCATCTACGACAGTAATTTTAAAACCGATAATGTCAGTTGTGACATCACTGATGATGTCATAATTGATTTTAACCATCTTTTCAAAACTGTAAATTTGACGATTCTGAACTCACGGATGGCACGGACATCATCTACGACAGTAATTTTAAAACCGATTATGTCAATTGTGACATCACTGATGATGTCATAATTGATTTTGACCATCTTTTCAAAACTGTAAAATTGACGCTTCTGAACTCACGGATGGCACAGACATCATCTACCACAGTAATTTTAAAACCGATAATGTCAATTGTGACATCACTGATGATGTCATAATTGATTTTAACTATCTTTTCAAAACTGTAAAATTGACGCTTCTGAACTCACGGATGGCACGGACATCATCTACGACAGTAATTTTAAAACAGATAATGTCAATTGTGACATCACTGATGATGTCATAATTGATTTTAACCATCTTTTCAAAACTGTAAATTTGACGATTCTGAACTCACGGATGGCACGGACATCATCTACGACAGTAATTTTAAAACCGATTATGTCAATTGTGACATCACTGATGATGTCATAATTGATTTCGACATCTTTTCAAAACTGTGAAATTGATGCTTCTGAATTCACGAATGGCATGGACATCATCTACGACAGTAATTTTAAAACCGATAATGTCAATTGTGACATCACTGATGATGTCATAATTGATTTTAACCATCTTTTCAAAACTGTAAAATTGACGCTTCTAAACTCACGGATGGCACGGACATCATCTACGACAGTAATTTTAAAACCGATTATGTCAATTGTGACATCACTGATGATGTCATAATTGATTTTGAACATCTTTTCAAAACTGTAAAATTGACGCTTCTGAACTCACGGATGGCACAGACATCATCTACGACAGTAATTTTAAAACCGATTATGTCAATTGTGACATCACTGATGATGTCATAATTGATTTCGACATCTTTTCAAAACTGTGAAATTGATGCTTCTGAATTCACGAATGGCACGGACATCATCTACGACAGTAATTTTAAAACCGATAATGTCAATTGTGACATCACTGATGATGTCATAATTGATTTTAACCATCTTTTCAAAACTGTAAAATTGACGCTTCTGAACTCACGGATGGCACGGACATCATCTACGACAGTAATTTTAAAACCGATTATGTCAATTGTGACATCACTGATGATGTCATAATTGATTTAGACATATTTTCAAAACTGTAAAATTGACGCTTCTGAACTCACGGATGGCACAGACATCATCTACGACAGTAATTTTAAAACCGATTATGTCAATTGTGACATCACTGATGATGTCATAATTGATTTAGACATATTTTCAAAACTGTGAAATTGATGCTTCTGAACTCACGAATGGCACGGACATCATCTACGACAGTAATTTTAAAACCGATTATGTCAATTGTGACATCACTGATGATGTCATAATTGATTTTGACCATCTTTTCAAAACTGTAAAATTGACGCTTCTGAACTCACGGATGGCACAGACATCATCTACCACAGTAATTTTAAAACCGATAATGTCAATTGTGACATCACTGATGATGTCATAATTGATTTTAACTATCTTTTCAAAACTGTAAAATTGACGCTTCTGAACTCACGGATGGCACGGACATCATCTACGACAGTAATTTTAAAACCGATAATGTCAATTGTGACATCACTGATGATGTCATAATTGATTTTAACCATCTTTTCAAAACTGTAAATTTGACGATTCTGAACTCACGGATGGCACGGACATCATCTACGACAGTAATTTTAAAACCGATTATGTCAATTGTGACATCACTGATGATGTCATAATTGATTTCGACATCTTTTCAAAACTGTGAAATTGATGCTTCTGAATTCACGAATGGCACGGACATCATCTACGACAGTAATTTTAAAACCGATAATGTCAATTGTGACATCACTGATGATGTCATAATTGATTTTAACCATCTTTTCAAAACTGTAAAATTGACGCTTCTGAACTCACGGATGGCACGGACATCATCTACGACAGTAATTTTAAAACCGATTATGTCAATTGTGACATCACTGATGATGTCATAATTGATTTTGACCATCTTTTCAAAACTGTAAAATTGACGCTTCTGAACTCACGGATGGCACAGACATCATCTACGACAGTAATTTTAAAACCGATTATGTCAATTGTGACATCACTGATGATGTCATAATTGATTTCGACATCTTTTCAAAACTGTGAAATTGATGCTTCTGAATTCACGAATGGCACGGACATCATCTACGACAGTAATTTTAAAACGGATAATGTCAATTGTGACATCACTGATGATGTCATAATTGATTTTAACCATCTTTTCAAAACTGTAAAATTGACGCTTCTGAACTCATGGATGGCACGGACATCATCTACGACAGTAATTTTAAAACCGATTATGTCAATTGTGACATCACTGATGATGTCATAATTGATTTAGACATATTTTCAAAACTGTAAAATTGACGCTTCTGAACTCACGGATGGCACAGACATCATCTACGACAGTAATTTTAAAACCGATTATGTCAATTGTGACATCACTGATGATGTCATAATTGATTTCGACATCTTTTCAAAACTGTAAAATTGATGCTTCTGAACTCACGAATGGCACGGACATCATCTACGACAGTAATTTTAAAACCGATAATGTCAGTTGTGACATCACTGATGATGTCATAATTGATTTTAACCATCTTTTCAAAACTGTAAATTTGACGATTCTGAACTCACGGATGGCACGGACATCATCTACGACAGTAATTTTAAAACCGATTATGTCAATTGTGACATCACTGATGATGTCATAATTGATTTTGACCATCTTTTCAAAACTGTAAAATTGACGCTTCTGAACTCACGGATGGCACAGACATCATCTACCACAGTAATTTTAAAACCGATAATGTCAATTGTGACATCACTGATGATGTCATAATTGATTTTAACTATCTTTTCAAAACTGTAAAATTGACGCTTCTGAACTCACGGATGGCACGGACATCATCTACGACAGTAATTTTAAAACCGATAATGTCAATTGTGACATCACTGATGATGTCATAATTGATTTTGACCATCTTTTCAAAACTGTAAAATTGACGCTTCTGAACTCACGGATGGCACAGACATCATCTACGACAGTAATTTTAAAACCGATTATGTCAATTGTGACATCACTGATGATGTCATAATTAATTTCGACATCTTTTCAAAACTGTGAAATTGATGCTTCTGAATTCACGAATGGCACGGACATCATCTACGACAGTAATTTTAAAACCGATAATGTCAATTGTGACATCACTGATGATGTCATAATTGATTTTAACCATCTTTTCAAAACTGTAAAATTGACGCTTCTGAACTCACGGATGGCACGGACATCATCTACGACAGTAATTTTAAAACCGATTATGTCAATTGTGACATCACTGATGATGTCATAATTGATTTAGACATATTTTCAAAACTGTGAAATTGATGCTTCTGAACTCACGAATGGCACGGACATCATCTACGACAGTAATTTTAAAACCGATTATGTCAATTGTGACATCACTGATGATGTCATAATTGATTTCGACATCTTTTCAAAACTGTGAAATTGATGCTTCTTAATTCACGAATGGCACGGACATCATCTACGACAGTAATTTTAAAACCGATAATGTCAATTGTGACATTACTGATGATGTCATAATTGATTTTAACCATCTTTTCAAAACTGTAAAATTGACGCTTCTGAACTCACGGATGGCACGGACATCATCTACGACAGTAATTTTAAAACCGATTATGTCAATTGTGACATCACTGATGATGTCATAATTGATTTTGACCATCTTTTCAAAACTGTAAAATTGACGCTTCTGAACTCACGGATGGCACAGACATCATCTACGACAGTAATTTTAAAACCGATTATGTCAATTGTGACATCACTGATGATGTCATAATTGATTTCGACATCTTTTCAAAACTGTGAAATTGATGCTTCTGAATTCACGAATGGCACGGACATCATCTACGACAGTAATTTTAAAACCGATAATGTCAATTGTGACATCACTGATGATGTCATAATTGATTTTAACCATCTTTTCAAAACTGTAAAATTGACGCTTCTGAACTCACGGATGGCACGGACATCATCTACGACAGTAATTTTAAAACCGATTATGTCAATTGTGACATCACTGATGATGTCATAATTGATTTAGACATATTTTCAAAACTGTAAAATTGACGCTTCTGAACTCACGGATGGCACAGACATCATCTACGACAGTAATTTTAAAACCGATTATGTCAATTGTGACATCACTGATGATGTCATAATTGATTTAGACATATTTTCAAAACTGTGAAATTGATGCTTCTGAACTCACGAATGGCACGGACATCATCTACGACAGTAATTTTAAAACCGATAATGTCAGTTGTGACATCACTGATGATGTCATAATTGATTTTAACCATCTTTTCAAAACTGTAAATTTGACGATTCTGAACTCACGGATGGCACGGACATCATCTACGACAGTAATTTTAAAACCGATTATGTCAGTTGTGACATCACTGATGATGTCATAATTGATTTCGACATCTTTTCAAAACTGTGAAATTGATGCTTCGGAATTCACGAATGGCACAGACATCATCTACGACAGTAATTTTAAAACCGATAATGTCAATTGTGACATCACTGATGATGTCATAATTGATTTTAACCATCTTTTCAAAACTGTAAAATTGACGCTTCTGAACTCACGGATGGCACGGACATCATCTACGACAGTAATTTTAAAACCGATAATGTCAATTGTGACATCACTGATGATGTCATAATTGATTTCGACATCTTTTCAAAACTGTAAAATTGATGCTTCTGAACTCACGAATGGCACGGACATCATCTACGACAGTAATTTTAAAACCGATAATGTCAATTGTGACATCACTGATGATGTCATAATTGATTTTAACCATCTTTTCAAAACTGTAAATTTGACGATTCTGAACTCACGGATGGCACGGACATCATCTACGACAGTAATTTTAAAACCGATTATGTCAATTGTGACATCACTGATGATGTCATAATTGATTTTGACCATCTTTTCAAAACTGTAAAATTGACGCTTCTGAACTCACGGATGGCACAGACATCATCTACCACAGTAATTTTAAAACCGATAATGTCAATTGTGACATCACTGATGATGTCATAATTGATTTTACCTATCTTTTCAAAACTGTAAAATTGACGCTTCTGAACTCACGGATGGCACGGACATCATCTACGACAGTAATTTTAAAACCGATAATGTCAATTGTGACATCACTGATGATGTCATAATTGATTTTGAACATCTTTTCAAAACTGTAAAATTGACGCTTCTGAACTCACGGATGGCACAGACATCATCTACGACAGTAATTTTAAAACCGATTATGTCAATTGTGACATCACTGATGATGTCATAATTGATTTCGACATCTTTTCAAAACTGTGAAATTGATGCTTCTGAATTCACGAATGGCACGGACATCATCTACGACAGTAATTTTAAAACCGATAATGTCAATTGTGACATCACTGATGATGTCATAATTGATTTTAACCATCTTTTCAAAACTGTAAAATTGACGCTTCTGAACTCACGGATGGCACGGACATCATCTACGACAGTAATTTTAAAACCGATTATGTCAATTGTGACATCACTGATGATGTCATAATTGATTTTGACCATCTTTTCAAAACTGTAAAATTGACGCTTCTGAACTCACGGATGGCACAGACATCATCTACGACAGTAATTTTAAAACCGATTATGTCAATTGTGACATCACTGATGATGTCATAATTGATTTCGACATCTTTTCAAAACTGTGAAATTGATGCTTCTGAATTCACGAATGGCACGGACATCATCTACGACAGTAATTTTAAAACCGATAATGTCAATTGTGACATCACTGATGATGTCATAATTGATTTTAACCATCTTTTCAAAACTGTAAAATTGACGCTTCTGAACTCACGGATGGCACGGACATCATCTACGACAGTAATTTTAAAACCGATTATGTCAATTGTGACATCACTGATGATGTCATAATTGATTTAGACATATTTTCAAAACTGTAAAATTGACGCTTCTGAACTCACGGATGGCACAGACATCATCTACGACAGTAATTTTAAAACCGATTATGTCAATTGTGACATCACTGATGATGTCATAATTGATTTAGACATATTTTCAAAACTGTGAAATTGATGCTTCTGAACTCACGAATGGCACGGACATCATCTACGACAGTAATTTTAAAACCGATTATGTCAATTGTGACATCACTGATGATGTCATAATTGATTTTGACCATCTTTTCAAAACTGTAAAATTGACGCTTCTGAACTCACGGATGGCACAGACATCATCTACCACAGTAATTTTAAAACCGATAATGTCAATTGTGACATCACTGATGATGTCATAATTGATTTTAACTATCTTTTCAAAACTGTAAAATTGACGCTTCTGAACTCACGGATGGCACGGACATCATCTACGACAGTAATTTTAAAACCGATAATGTCAATTGTGACATCACTGATGATGTCATAATTGATTTTAACCATCTTTTCAAAACTGTAAATTTGACGATTCTGAACTCACGGATGGCACGGACATCATCTACGACAGTAATTTTAAAACCGATTATGTCAATTGTGACATCACTGATGATGTCATAATTGATTTCGACATCTTTTCAAAACTGTGAAATTGATGCTTCTGAATTCACGAATGGCACGGACATCATCTACGACAGTAATTTTAAAACCGATAATGTCAATTGTGACATCACTGATGATGTCATCATTGATTTTAACCATCTTTTCAAAACTGTAAAATTGACGCTTCTGAACTCACGGATGGCACGGACATCATCTACGACAGTAATTTTAAAACCGATTATGTCAATTGTGACATCACTGATGATGTCATAATTGATTTTGACCATCTTTTCAAAACTGTAAAATTGACGCTTCTGAACTCACGGATGGCACAGACATCATCTACGACAGTAATTTTAAAACCGATTATGTCAATTGTGACATCACTGATGATGTCATAATTGATTTCGACATCTTTTCAAAACTGTGAAATTGATGCTTCTGAATTCACGAATGGCACGGACATCATCTACGACAGTAATTTTAAAACCGATAATGTCAATTGTGACATCACTGATGATGTCATAATTGATTTTAACCATCTTTTCAAAACTGTAAAATTGACGCTTCTGAACTCACGGATGGCACGGACATCATCTACGACAGTAATTTTAAAACCGATTATGTCAATTGTGACATCACTGATGATGTCATAATTGATTTAGACATATTTTCAAAACTGTAAAATTGACGCTTCTGAACTCACGGATGGCACAGACATCATCTACGACAGTAATTTTAAAACCGATTATGTCAATTGTGACATCACTGATGATGTCATAATTGATTTCGACATCTTTTCAAAACTGTAAAATTGATGCTTCTGAACTCACGAATGGCACGGACATCATCTACGACAGTAATTTTAAAACCGATAATGTCAGTTGTGACATCACTGATGATGTCATAATTGATTTTAACCATCTTTTCAAAACTGTAAATTTGACGATTCTGAACTCACGGATGGCACGGACATCATCTACGACAGTAATTTTAAAACAGATTATGTCAATTGTGACATCACTGATGATGTCATAATTGATTTTGACCATCTTTTCAAAACTGTAAAATTGACGCTTCTGAACTCACGGATGGCACAGACATCATCTACCACAGTAATTTTAAAACCGATAATGTCAATTGTGACATCACTGATGATGTCATAATTGATTTTAACTATCTTTTCAAAACTGTAAAATTGACGCTTCTGAACTCACGGATGGCACGGACATCATCTACGACAGTAATTTTAAAACCGATAATGTCAATTGTGACATCACTGATGATGTCATAATTGATTTTGACCATCTTTTCAAAACTGTAAAATTGACGCTTCTGAACTCACGGATGGCACAGACATCATCTACGACAGTAATTTTAAAACCGATTATGTCAATTGTGACATCACTGATGATGTCATAATTGATTTCGACATCTTTTCAAAACTGTGAAATTGATGCTTCTGAATTCACGAATGGCACGGACATCATCTACGACAGTAATTTTAAAACCGATAATGTCAATTGTGACATCACTGATGATGTCATAATTGATTTTAACCATCTTTTCAAAACTGTAAAATTGACGCTTCTGAACTCACGGATGGCACGGACATCATCTACGACAGTAATTTTAAAACCGATTATGTCAATTGTGACATCACTGATGATGTCATAATTGATTTAGACATATTTTCAAAACTGTAAAATTGACGCTTCTGAACTCACGGATGGCACAGACATCATCTACGACAGTAATTTTAAAACCGATTATGTCAATTGTGACATCACTGATGATGTCATAATTGATTTAGACATATTTTCAAAACTGTGAAATTGATGCTTCTGAACTCACGAATGGCACGGACATCATTTACGAAAGTAATTTTAAAACCGATTATGTCAATTGTGACATCACTGATGATGTCATAATTGATTTCGACATCTTTTCAAAACTGTAAAATTGATGCTTCTGAACTCACGAATGGCACGGACATCATCTACGACAGTAATTTTAAAACCGATGTCAATTGTGACATCACTGATGATGTCATAATTGATTTCAACCATCTTTTCAAAACTGTAAATTTGACGATTCTGAACTCACGGATGGCACGGACATCATCTACGACAGTAATTTTAAAACCGATTATGTCAATTGTGACATCACTGATGATGTCATAATTGATTTTGACCATCTTTTCAAAACTGTAAAATTGACGCTTCTGAACTCACGGATGGCACAGACATCATCTACGACAGTAATTTTAAAACCGATTATGTCAATTGTGACATCACTGATGATGTCATAATTGATTTAGACATATTTTCAAAACTGTGAAATTGATGCTTCTGAACTCACGAATGGCACGGACATCATCTACGACAGTAATTTTAAAACCGATTATGTCAATTGTGACATCACTGATAATGTAATAATTGATTTTGACCATCTTTTCAAAACTGTTAAATTGACGCTTCT
This sequence comes from Crinia signifera, assembly GCF_055691185.1. Taxonomy (NCBI): domain Eukaryota; kingdom Metazoa; phylum Chordata; class Amphibia; order Anura; family Myobatrachidae; genus Crinia; species Crinia signifera. The sequence goes on along the minus strand of NC_139225.1, from coordinate 46,714,137 downwards.
GAACTCACGGATGGCACAGACATCATCTACGACAGTAATTTTAAAACCGATTATGTCAATTGTGACATCACTGATGATGTCATAATTGATTTAGACATATTTTCAAAACTGTGAAATTGATGCTTCTGAACTCACGAATGGCACGGACATCATCTACGACAGTAATTTTAAAACCGATTATGTCAATTGTGACATCACTGAAGATGTCATAATTGATTTCGACATCTTTTCAAAACTGTGAAATTGATGCTTCTTAATTCACGAATGGCACGGACATCATCTACGACAGTAATTTTAAAACCGATAATGTCAATTGTGACATCACTGATGATGTCATAATTGATTTTAACCATCTTTTCAAAACTGTAAAATTGACGCTTCTGAACTCACGGATGGCACGGACATCATCTACGACAGTAATTTTAAAACCGATTATGTCAATTGTGACATCACTGATGATGTCATAATTGATTTTGACCATCTTTTCAAAACTGTAAAATTGACGCTTCTGAACTCACGGATGGCACAGACATCATCTACGACAGTAATTTTAAAACCGATTATGTCAATTGTGACATCACTGATGATGTCATAATTGATTTCGACATCTTTTCAAAACTGTGAAATTGATGCTTCTGAATTCACGAATGGCACGGACATCATCTACGACAGTAATTTTAAAACCGATAATGTCAATTGTGACATCACTGATGATGTCATAATTGATTTTAACCATCTTTTCAAAACTGTAAAATTGACGCTTCTGAACTCACGGATGGCACGGACATCATCTACGACAGTAATTTTAAAACCGATTATGTCAATTGTGCCATCACTGATGATGTCATAATTGATTTAGACATATTTTCAAAACTGTAAAATTGACGCTTCTGAACTCACGGATGGCACAGACATCATCTACGACAGTAATTTTAAAACCGATTATGTCAATTGTGACATCACTGATGATGTCATAATTGATTTAGACATATTTTCAAAACTGTGAAATTGATGCTTCTGAACTCACGAATGGCACGGACATCATCTACGACAGTAATTTTAAAACCGATAATGTCAGTTGTGACATCACTGATGATGTCATAATTGATTTTAACCATCTTTTCAAAACTGTAAATTTGACGATTCTGAACTCACGGATGGCACGGACATCATCTACGACAGTAATTTTAAAACCGATTATGTCAGTTGTGACATCACTGATGATGTCATAATTGATTTCGACATCTTTTCAAAACTGTGAAATTGATGCTTCTGAATTCACGAATGGCACGGACATCATCTACGACAGTAATTTTAAAACCGATAATGTCAATTGTGACATCACTGATGATGTCATAATTGATTTTAACCATCTTTTCAAAACTGTAAAATTGACGCTTCTGAACTCACGGATGGCACGGACATCATCTACGACAGTAATTTTAAAACCGATAATGTCAATTGTGACATCACTGATGATGTCATAATTGATTTCGACATCTTTTCAAAACTGTAAAATTGATGCTTCTGAACTCACGAATGGCACGGACATCATCTACGACAGTAATTTTAAAACCGATAATGTCAGTTGTGACATCACTGATGATGTCATAATTGATTTTAACCATCTTTTCAAAACTGTAAATTTGACGATTCTGAACTCACGGATGGCACGGACATCATCTACGACAGTAATTTTAAAACCGATAATGTCAATTGTGACATCACTGATGATGTCATAATTGATTTTAACCATCTTTTCAAAACTGTAAAATTGACGCTTCTGAACTCACGGATGGCACGGACATCATCTACGACAGTAATTTTAAAACCGATTATGTCAATTGTGACATCACTGATGATGTCATAATTGATTTAGACATATTTTCAAAACTGTAAAATTGACGCTTCTGAACTCACGGATGGCACAGACATCATCTACGACAGTAATTTTAAAACCGATTATGTCAATTGTGACATCACTGATGATGTCATAATTGATTTAGACATATTTTCAAAACTGTGAAATTGATGCTTCTGAACTCACGAATGGCACGGACATCATCTACGACAGTAATTTTAAAACCGATTATGTCAATTGTGACATCACTGATGATGTCATAATTGATTTTGACCATCTTTTCAAAACTGTAAAATTGACGCTTCTGAACTCACGGATGGCACAGACATCATCTACCACAGTAATTTTAAAACCGATAATGTCAATTGTGACATCACTGATGATGTCATAATTGATTTTAACTATCTTTTCAAAACTGTAAAATTGACGCTTCTGAACTCACGGATGGCACGGACATCATCTACGACAGTAATTTTAAAACCGATAATGTCAATTGTGACATCACTGATGATGTCATAATTGATTTTAACCATCTTTTCAAAACTGTAAATTTGACGATTCTGAACTCACGGATGGCACGGACATCATCTACGACAGTAATTTTAAAACCGATTATGTCAATTGTGACATCACTGATGATGTCATAATTGATTTCGACATCTTTTCAAAACTGTGAAATTGATGCTTCTGAATTCACGAATGGCACGGACATCATCTACGACAGTAATTTTAAAACCGATAATGTCAATTGTGACATCACTGATGATGTCATCATTGATTTTAACCATCTTTTCAAAACTGTAAAATTGACGCTTCTGAACTCACGGATGGCACGGACATCATCTACGACAGTAATTTTAAAACCGATTATGTCAATTGTGACATCACTGATGATGTCATAATTGATTTTGACCATCTTTTCAAAACTGTAAAATTGACGCTTCTGAACTCACGGATGGCACAGACATCATCTACGACAGTAATTTTAAAACCGATTATGTCAATTGTGACATCACTGATGATGTCATAATTGATTTCGACATCTTTTCAAAACTGTGAAATTGATGCTTCTGAATTCACGAATGGCACGGACATCATCTACGACAGTAATTTTAAAACCGATAATGTCAATTGTGACATCACTGATGATGTCATAATTGATTTTAACCATCTTTTCAAAACTGTAAAATTGACGCTTCTGAACTCACGGATGGCACGGACATCATCTACGACAGTAATTTTAAAACCGATTATGTCAATTGTGACATCACTGATGATGTCATAATTGATTTAGACATATTTTCAAAACTGTAAAATTGACGCTTCTGAACTCACGGATGGCACAGACATCATCTACGACAGTAATTTTAAAACCGATTATGTCAATTGTGACATCACTGATGATGTCATAATTGATTTCGACATCTTTTCAAAACTGTAAAATTGATGCTTCTGAACTCACGAATGGCACGGACATCATCTACGACAGTAATTTTAAAACCGATAATGTCAGTTGTGACATCACTGATGATGTCATAATTGATTTTAACCATCTTTTCAAAACTGTAAATTTGACGATTCTGAACTCACGGATGGCACGGACATCATCTACGACAGTAATTTTAAAACAGATTATGTCAATTGTGACATCACTGATGATGTCATAATTGATTTTGACCATCTTTTCAAAACTGTAAAATTGACGCTTCTGAACTCACGGATGGCACAGACATCATCTACCACAGTAATTTTAAAACCGATAATGTCAATTGTGACATCACTGATGATGTCATAATTGATTTTAACTATCTTTTCAAAACTGTAAAATTGACGCTTCTGAACTCACGGATGGCACGGACATCATCTACGACAGTAATTTTAAAACCGATAATGTCAATTGTGACATCACTGATGATGTCATAATTGATTTTGACCATCTTTTCAAAACTGTAAAATTGACGCTTCTGAACTCACGGATGGCACAGACATCATCTACGACAGTAATTTTAAAACCGATTATGTCAATTGTGACATCACTGATGATGTCATAATTGATTTCGACATCTTTTCAAAACTGTGAAATTGATGCTTCTGAATTCACGAATGGCACGGACATCATCTACGACAGTAATTTTAAAACCGATAATGTCAATTGTGACATCACTGATGATGTCATAATTGATTTTAACCATCTTTTCAAAACTGTAAAATTGACGCTTCTGAACTCACGGATGGCACGGACATCATCTACGACAGTAATTTTAAAACCGATTATGTCAATTGTGACATCACTGATGATGTCATAATTGATTTAGACATATTTTCAAAACTGTAAAATTGACGCTTCTGAACTCACGGATGGCACAGACATCATCTACGACAGTAATTTTAAAACCGATTATGTCAATTGTGACATCACTGATGATGTCATAATTGATTTAGACATATTTTCAAAACTGTGAAATTGATGCTTCTGAACTCACGAATGGCACGGACATCATTTACGAAAGTAATTTTAAAACCGATTATGTCAATTGTGACATCACTGATGATGTCATAATTGATTTCGACATCTTTTCAAAACTGTAAAATTGATGCTTCTGAACTCACGAATGGCACGGACATCATCTACGACAGTAATTTTAAAACCGATGTCAATTGTGACATCACTGATGATGTCATAATTGATTTCAACCATCTTTTCAAAACTGTAAATTTGACGATTCTGAACTCACGGATGGCACGGACATCATCTACGACAGTAATTTTAAAACCGATTATGTCAATTGTGACATCACTGATGATGTCATAATTGATTTTGACCATCTTTTCAAAACTGTAAAATTGACGCTTCTGAACTCACGGATGGCACAGACATCATCTACGACAGTAATTTTAAAACCGATTATGTCAATTGTGACATCACTGATGATGTCATAATTGATTTAGACATATTTTCAAAACTGTGAAATTGATGCTTCTGAACTCACGAATGGCACGGACATCATCTACGACAGTAATTTTAAAACCGATTATGTCAATTGTGACATCACTGATGATGTCATAATTGATTTTGACCATCTTTTCAAAACTGTTAAATTGACGCTTCTGAACTCACGGATGGCACAGACATCATCTACGACAGTAATTTTAAAACCGATTATGTCAATTGTGACATCACTGATGATGTCATAATTGATTTAGACATATTTTCAAAACTGTGAAATTGATGCTTCTGAACTCACGAATGGCACGGACATCATCTACGACAGTAATTTTAAAACCGATTATGTCAATTGTGACATCACTGAAGATGTCATAATTGATTTCGACATCTTTTCAAAACTGTGAAATTGATGCTTCTTAATTCACGAATGGCACGGACATCATCTACGACAGTAATTTTAAAACCGATAATGTCAATTGTGACATCACTGATGATGTCATAATTGATTTTAACCATCTTTTCAAAACTGTAAAATTGACGCTTCTGAACTCACGGATGGCACGGACATCATCTACGACAGTAATTTTAAAACCGATTATGTCAATTGTGACATCACTGATGATGTCATAATTGATTTTGACCATCTTTTCAAAACTGTAAAATTGACGCTTCTGAACTCACGGATGGCACAGACATCATCTACGACAGTAATTTTAAAACCGATTATGTCAATTGTGACATCACTGATGATGTCATAATTGATTTCGACATCTTTTCAAAACTGTGAAATTGATGCTTCTGAATTCACGAATGGCACGGACATCATCTACGACAGTAATTTTAAAACCGATAATGTCAATTGTGACATCACTGATGATGTCATAATTGATTTTAACCATCTTTTCAAAACTGTAAAATTGACGCTTCTGAACTCACGGATGGCACGGACATCATCTACGACAGTAATTTTAAAACCGATTATGTCAATTGTGCCATCACTGATGATGTCATAATTGATTTAGACATATTTTCAAAACTGTAAAATTGACGCTTCTGAACTCACGGATGGCACAGACATCATCTACGACAGTAATTTTAAAACCGATTATGTCAATTGTGACATCACTGATGATGTCATAATTGATTTAGACATATTTTCAAAACTGTGAAATTGATGCTTCTGAACTCACGAATGGCACGGACATCATCTACGACAGTAATTTTAAAACCGATAATGTCAGTTGTGACATCACTGATGATGTCATAATTGATTTTAACCATCTTTTCAAAACTGTAAATTTGACGATTCTGAACTCACGGATGGCACGGACATCATCTACGACAGTAATTTTAAAACCGATTATGTCAGTTGTGACATCACTGATGATGTCATAATTGATTTCGACATCTTTTCAAAACTGTGAAATTGATGCTTCTGAATTCACGAATGGCACGGACATCATCTACGACAGTAATTTTAAAACCGATAATGTCAATTGTGACATCACTGATGATGTCATAATTGATTTTAACCATCTTTTCAAAACTGTAAAATTGACGCTTCTGAACTCACGGATGGCACGGACATCATCTACGACAGTAATTTTAAAACCGATAATGTCAATTGTGACATCACTGATGATGTCATAATTGATTTCGACATCTTTTCAAAACTGTAAAATTGATGCTTCTGAACTCACGAATGGCACGGACATCATCTACGACAGTAATTTTAAAACCGATAATGTCAGTTGTGACATCACTGATGATGTCATAATTGATTTTAACCATCTTTTCAAAACTGTAAATTTGACGATTCTGAACTCACGGATGGCACGGACATCATCTACGACAGTAATTTTAAAACCGATTATGTCAATTGTGACATCACTGATGATGTCATAATTGATTTTGACCATCTTTTCAAAACTGTAAAATTGACGCTTCTGAACTCACGGATGGCACAGACATCATCTACCACAGTAATTTTAAAACCGATAATGTCAATTGTGACATCACTGATGATGTCATAATTGATTTTAACTATCTTTTCAAAACTGTAAAATTGACGCTTCTGAACTCACGGATGGCACGGACATCATCTACGACAGTAATTTTAAAACCGATAATGTCAATTGTGACATCACTGATGATGTCATAATTGATTTTAACCATCTTTTCAAAACTGTAAATTTGACGATTCTGAACTCACGGATGGCACGGACATCATCTACGACAGTAATTTTAAAACCGATTATGTCAATTGTGACATCACTGATGATGTCATAATTGATTTCGACATCTTTTCAAAACTGTGAAATTGATGCTTCTGAATTCACGAATGGCACGGACATCATCTACGACAGTAATTTTAAAACCGATAATGTCAATTGTGACATCACTGATGATGTCATAATTGATTTTAACCATCTTTTCAAAACTGTAAAATTGACGCTTCTGAACTCACGGGATGGCACGGACATCATCTACGACAGTAATTTTAAAACCGATTATGTCAATTGTGACATCACTGATGATGTCATAATTGATTTTGACCATCTTTTCAAAACTGTAAAATTGACGCTTCTGAACTCACGGATGGCACAGACATCATCTACGACAGTAATTTTAAAACCGATTATGTCAATTGTGACATCACTGATGATGTCATAATTGATTTCGACATCTTTTCAAAACTGTGAAATTGATGCTTCTGAATTCACGAATGGCACGGACATCATCTACGACAGTAATTTTAAAACCGATAATGTCAATTGTGACATCACTGATGATGTCATAATTGATTTTAACCATCTTTTCAAAACTGTAAAATTGACGCTTCTGAACCCACGGATGGCACAGACATCATCTACGACAGTAATTTTAAAACCGATTATGTCAATTGTGACATCACTGATGATGTCATAATTGATTTAGACATATTTTCAAAACTGTAAAATTGACGCTTCTGAACTCACGGATGGCACAGACATCATCTACGACAGTAATTTTAAAACCGATTATGTCAATTGTGACATCACTGATGATGTCATAATTGATTTAGACATATTTTCAAAACTGTGAAATTGATGCTTCTGAACTCACGAATGGCACGGACATCATCTACGACAGTAATTTTAAAACCGATTATGTCAATTGTGACATCACTGATGATGTCATAATTGATTTTGACCATCTTTTCAAAACTGTAAAATTGACGCTTCTGAACTCACGGATGGCACAGACATCATCTACCACAGTAATTTTAAAACCGATAATGTCAATTGTGACATCACTGATGATGTCATAATTGATTTTAACCATCTTTTCAAAACTGTAAAATTGACGCTTCTGAACTCACGGATGGCACGGACATCATCTACGACAGTAATTTTAAAACCGATTATGTCAATTGTGACATCACTGATGATGTCATAATTGATTTCGACATCTTTTCAAAACTGTGAAATTGATGCTTCTGAATTCACGAATGGCACGGACATCATCTACGACAGTAATTTTAAAACCGATAATGTCAATTGTGACATCACTGATGATGTCATAATTGATTTTAACCATCTTTTCAAAACTGTAAAATTGACGCTTCTGAACTCACGGATGGCACGGACATCATCTACGACAGTAATTTTAAAACCGATTATGTCAATTGTGACATCACTGATGATGTCATAATTGATTTAGACATATTTTCAAAACTGTAAAATTGACGCTTCTGAACTCACGGATGGCACAGACATCATCTACGACAGTAATTTTAAAACCGATTATGTCAATTGTGACATCACTGATGATGTCATAATTGATTTAGACATATTTTCAAAACTGTGAAATTGATGCTTCTGAACTCACGAATGGCACGGACATCATCTACGACAGTAATTTTAAAACCGATTATGTCAATTGTGACATCACTGATGATGTCATAATTGATTTCGACATCTTTTCAAAACTGTAAAATTGATGCTTCTGAACTCACGAATGGCACGGACATCATCTACGACAGTAATTTTAAAACCGATGTCAATTGTGACATCACTGATGATGTCATAATTGATTTTAACCATCTTTTCAAAACTGTAAATTTGACGATTCTGAACTCACGGATGGCACGGACATCATCTACGACAGTAATTTTAAAACCGATTATGTCAATTGTGACATCACTGATGATGTCATAATTGATTTTGACCATCTTTTCAAAACTGTAAAATTGACGCTTCTGAACTCACGGATGGCACAGACATCATCTACCACAGTAATTTTAAAACCGATAATGTCAATTGTGACATCACTGATGATGTCATAATTGATTTTAACCATCTTTTCAAAACTGTAAAATTGACGCTTCTGAACTCACGGATGGCACGGACATCATCTACGACAGTAATTTTAAAACCGATTATGTCAATTGTGACATCACTGATGATGTCATAATTGATTTCGACATCTTTTCAAAACTGTGAAATTGATGCTTCTGAATTCACGAATGGCACGGACATCATCTACGACAGTAATTTTAAAACCGATAATGTCAATTGTGACATCACTGATGATGTCATAATTGATTTTAACCATCTTTTCAAAACTGTAAAATTGACGCTTCTGAACTCACGGATGGCACGGACATCATCTACGACAGTAATTTTAAAACCGATTATGTCAATTGTGACATCACTGATGATGTCATAATTGATTTAGACATATTTTCAAAACTGTAAAATTGACGCTTCTGAACTCACGGATGGCACAGACATCATCTACGACAGTAATTTTAAAACCGATTATGTCAATTGTGACATCACTGATGTTGTCATAATTGATTTAGACATATTTTCAAAACTGTGAAATTGATGCTTCTGAACTCACGAATGGCACGGACATCATCTACGACAGTAATTTTAAAACCGATTATGTCAATTGTGACATCACTGATGATGTCATAATTGATTTCGACATCTTTTCAAAACTGTAAAATTGATGCTTCTGAACTCACGAATGGCACGGACATCATCTACGACAGTAATTTTAAAACCGATGTCAATTGTGACATCACTGATGATGTCATAATTGATTTTAACCATCTTTTCAAAACTGTAAATTTGACGATTCTGAACTCACGGATGGCACGGACATCATCTACGACAGTAATTTTAAAACCGATTATGTCAATTGTGACATCACTGATGATGTCATAATTGATTTTGACCATCTTTTCAAAACTGTAAAATTGACGCTTCTGAACTCACGGATGGCACAGACATCATCTACGACAGTAATTTTAAAACCGATTATGTCAATTGTGACATCACTGATGATGTCATAATTGATTTAGACATATTTTCAAAACTGTGAAATTGATGCTTCTGAACTCACGAATGGCACGGACATCATCTACGACAGTAATTTTAAAACCGATTATGTCAATTGTGACATCACTGATGATGTCATAATTGATTTTGACCATCTTTTCAAAACTGTTAAATTGACGCTTCTGAACTCACGGATGGCACAGACATCATCTACGACAGTAATTTTAAAACCGATTATGTCAATTGTGACATCACTGATGATGTCATAATTGATTTAGACATATTTTCAAAACTGTGAAATTGATGCTTCTGAACTCACGAATGGCACGGACATCATCTACGACAGTAATTTTAAAACCGATTATGTCAATTGTGACATCACTGATGATGTCATAATTGATTTTGACCATCTTTTCAAAACTGTAAAATTGACGCTTCTGAACTCACGGATGGCACAGACATCATCTACGACAGTAATTTTAAAACCGATTATGTCAATTGTGACATCACTGATGATGTCATAATTGATTTCGACATCTTTTCAAAACTGTGAAATTGATGCTTCTGAATTCACGAATGGCACGGACATCATCTACGACAGTAATTTTAAAACCGATAATGTCAATTGTGACATCACTGATGATGTCATAATTGATTTTAACCATCTTTTCAAAACTGTAAAATTGACGCTTCTGAACTCACGGATGGCACGGACATCATCTACGACAGTAATTTTAAAACCGATTATGTCAATTGTGACATCACTGATGATGTCATAATTGATTTAGACATATTTTCAAAACTGTAAAATTGACGCTTCTGAACTCACGGATGGCACAGACATCATCTACGACAGTAATTTTAAAACCGATAATGTCAGTTGTGACATCACTGATGATGTCATAATTGATTTTAACCATCTTTTCAAAACTGTAAATTTGACGATTCTGAACTCACGGATGGCACGGACATCATCTACGACAGTAATTTTAAAACCGATTATGTCAATTGTGACATCACTGATGATGTCATAATTGATTTTGACCATCTTTTCAAAACTGTAAAATTGACGCTTCTGAACTCACGGATGGCACAGACATCATCTACCACAGTAATTTTAAAACCGATTATGTCAATTGTGACATCACTGATTGATTTAGACATATTTTCAAAACTGTGAAATTGATGCTTCTGAACTCACGAATGGCACGGACATCATCTACGACAGTAATTTTAAAACCGATAATGTCAATTGTGACATCACTGATGATGTCATAATTGATTTCGACATCTTTTCAAAACTGTAAAATTGATGCTTCTGAACTCACGAATGGCACGGACATCATCTACGACAGTAATTTTAAAACCGATAATGTCAATTGTGACATCACTGATGATGTCATAATTGATTTTAACCATCTTTTCAAAACTGTAAATTTGACGATTCTGAACTCACGGATGGCACGGACATCATCTACGACAGTAATTTTAAAACCGATAATGTCAATTGTGACATCACTGATGATGTCATAATTGATTTTAACCATCTTTTCAAAACTGTAAATTTGACGATTCTGAACTCACGGATGGCACGGACATCATCTACGACAGTAATTTTAAAACCGATTATGTCAATTGTGACATCACTGATGATGTCATAATTGATTTCGACATCTTTTCAAAACTGTGAAATTGATGCTTCTGAATTCACGAATGGCACGGACATCATCTACGACAGTAATTTTAAAACCGATAATGTCAATTGTGACATCACTGATGATGTCATAATTGATTTTAACCATCTTTTCAAAACTGTAAAATTGACGCTTCTGAACTCACGGGATGGCACGGACATCATCTACGACAGTAATTTTAAAACCGATTATGTCAATTGTGACATCACTGATGATGTCATAATTGATTTTGACCATCTTTTCAAAACTGTAAAATTGACGCTTCTGAACTCACGGATGGCACAGACATCATCTACGACAGTAATTTTAAAACCGATGATGTCAATTGTGACATCACTGATGATGTCATAATTGATTTCGACATCTTTTCAAAACTGTGAAATTGATGCTTCTGAATTCACGAATGGCACGGACATCATCTACGACAGTAATTTTAAAACCGATAATGTCAATTGTGACATCACTGATGATGTCATAATTGATTTTAACCATCTTTTCAAAACTGTAAAATTGACGCTTCTGAACTCACGGATGGCACAGACATCATCTACGACAGTAATTTTAAAACCGATTATGTCAATTGTGACATCACTGATGATGTCATAATTGATTTAGACATATTTTCAAAACTGTAAAATTGACGCTTCTGAACTCACGGATGGCACAGACATCATCTACAACAGTAATTTTAAAACCGATTATGTCAATTGTGACATCACTGATGATGTCATAATTGATTTAGACATATTTTCAAAACTGTGAAATTGATGCTTCTGAACTCACGAATGGCACGGACATCATCTACGACAGTAATTTTAAAACCGATTATGTCAATTGTGACATCACTGATGATGTCATAATTGATTTTGACCATCTTTTCAAAACTGTAAAATTGACGCTTCTGAACTCACGGATGGCACAGACATCATCTACCACAGTAATTTTAAAACCGATAATGTCAATTGTGACATCACTGATGATGTCATAATTGATTTTAACTATCTTTTCAAAACTGTAAATTTGACGATTCTGAACTCACGGATGGCACGGACATCATCTACGACAGTAATTTTAAAACCGATTATGTCAATTGTGACATCACTGATGATGTCATAATTGATTTCGACATCTTTTCAAAACTGTGAAATTGATGCTTCTGAATTCACGAATGGCACGGACATCATCTACGACAGTAATTTTAAAACCGATAATGTCAATTGTGACATCACTGATGATGTCATAATTGATTTTAACCATCTTTTCAAAACTGTAAAATTGACGCTTCTGAACTCACGGGATGGCACGGACATCATCTACGACAGTAATTTTAAAACCGATTATGTCAATTGTGACATCACTGATGATGTCATAATTGATTTTGACCATCTTTTCAAAACTGTAAAATTGACGCTTCTGAACTCACGGATGGCACAGACATCATCTACGACAGTAATTTTAAAACCGATGATGTCAATTGTGACATCACTGATGATGTCATAATTGATTTCGACATCTTTTCAAAACTGTGAAATTGATGCTTCTGAATTCACGAATGGCACGGACATCATCTACGACAGTAATTTTAAAACCGATAATGTCAATTGTGACATCACTGATGATGTCATAATTGATTTTAACCATCTTTTCAAAACTGTAAAATTGACGCTTCTGAACTCACGGATGGCACAGACATCATCTACGACAGTAATTTTAAAACCGATTATGTCAATTGTGACATCACTGATGATGTCATAATTGATTTAGACATATTTTCAAAACTGTAAAATTGACGCTTCTGAACTCACGGATGGCACAGACATCATCTACAACAGTAATTTTAAAACCGATTATGTCAATTGTGACATCACTGATGATGTCATAATTGATTTAGACATATTTTCAAAACTGTGAAATTGATGCTTCTGAACTCACGAATGGCACGGACATCATCTACGACAGTAATTTTAAAACCGATTATGTCAATTGTGACATCACTGATGATGTCATAATTGATTTTGACCATCTTTTCAAAACTGTAAAATTGACGCTTCTGAACTCACGGATGGCACAGACATCATCTACCACAGTAATTTTAAAACCGATAATGTCAATTGTGACATCACTGATGATGTCATAATTGATTTTAACTATCTTTTCAAAACTGTAAAATTGACGCTTCTGAACTCACGGATGGCACGGACATCATCTACGACAGTAATTTTAAAACCGATAATGTCAATTGTGACATCACTGATGATGTCATAATTGATTTTAACCATCTTTTCAAAACTGTAAATTTGACAATTCTGAACTCACGGATGGCACGGACATCATCTACGACAGTAATTTTAAAACCGATTATGTCAATTGTGACATCACTGATGATGTCATAATTGATTTCGACATCTTTTCAAAACTGTGAAATTGATGCTTCTGAATTCACGAATGGCACGGACATCATCTACGACAGTAATTTTAAAACCGATAATGTCAATTGTGACATCACTGATGATGTCATAATTGATTTTAACCATCTTTTCAAAACTGTAAAATTGACGCTTCTGAACTCACGGATGGCACGGACATCATCTACGACAGTAATTTTAAAACCGATTATGTCAATTGTGACATCACTGATGATGTCATAATTGATTTTGACCATCTTTTCAAAACTGTAAAATTGACGCTTCTGAACTCACGGATGGCACAGACATCATCTACGACAGTAATTTTAAAACCGATTATGTCAATTGTGACATCACTGATGATGTCATAATTGATTTCGACATCTTTTCAAAACTGTGAAATTGATGCTTCTGAATTCACGAATGGCACGGACATCATCTACGACAGTAATTTTAAAACCGATAATGTCAATTGTGACATCACTGATGATGTCATAATTGATTTTAACCATCTTTTCAAAACTGTAAAATTGACGCTTCTGAACTCACGGATGGCACGGACATCATCTACGACAGTAATTTTAAAACCGATTATGTCAATTGTGACATCACTGATGATGTCATAATTGATTTAGACATATTTTCAAAACTGTAAAATTGACGCTTCTGAACTCACGGATGGCACAGACATCATCTACGACAGTAATTTTAAAACCGATTATGTCAATTGTGACATCACTGATGATGTCATAATTGATTTAGACATATTTTCAAAACTGTGAAATTGATGCTTCTGAACTCACGAATGGCACGGACATCATCTACGACAGTAATTTTAAAACCGATTATGTCAATTGTGACATCACTGATGATGTCATAATTGATTTCGACATCTTTTCAAAACTGTAAAATTGATGCTTCTGAACTCACGAATGGCACGGACATCATCTACGACAGTAATTTTAAAACCGATGTCAATTGTGACATCACTGATGATGTCATAATTGATTTTAACCATCTTTTCAAAACTGTAAATTTGACGATTCTGAACTCACGGATGGCACGGACATCATCTACGACAGTAATTTTAAAACCGATTATGTCAATTGTGACATCACTGATGATGTCATAATTGATTTTGACCATCTTTTCAAAACTGTAAAATTGACGCTTCTGAACTCACGGATGGCACAGACATCATCTACGACAGTAATTTTAAAACCGATTATGTCAATTGTGACATCACTGATGATGTCATAATTGATTTAGACATATTTTCAAAACTGTGAAATTGATGCTTCTGAACTCACGAATGGCACGGACATCATCTACGACAGTAATTTTAAAACCGATTATGTCAATTGTGACATCACTGATGATGTCATAATTGATTTTGACCATCTTTTCAAAACTGTTAAATTGACGCTTCTGAACTCACGGATGGCACAGACATCATCTACGACAGTAATTTTAAAACCGATTATGTCAATTGTGACATCACTGATGATGTCATAATTGATTTAGACATATTTTCAAAACTGTGAAATTGATGCTTCTGAACTCACGAATGGCACGGACATCATCTACGACAGTAATTTTAAAACCGATTATGTCAATTGTGACATCACTGATGATGTCATAATTGATTTTGACCATCTTTTCAAAACTGTAAAATTGACGCTTCTGAACTCACGGATGGCACAGACATCATCTACGACAGTAATTTTAAAACCGATTATGTCAATTGTGACATCACTGATGATGTCATAATTGATTTCGACATCTTTTCAAAACTGTGAAATTGATGCTTCTGAATTCACGAATGGCACGGACATCATCTACAACAGTAATTTTAAAACCGATAATGTCAATTGTGACATCACTGATGATGTCATAATTGATTTTAACCATCTTTTCAAAACTGTAAAATTGACGCTTCTGAACTCACGGATGGCACGGACATCATCTACGACAGTAATTTTAAAACCGATTATGTCAATTGTGACATCACTGATGATGTCATAATTGATTTAGACATATTTTCAAAACTGTAAAATTGACGCTTCTGAACTCACGGATGGCACAGACATCATCTACGACAGTAATTTTAAAACCGATAATGTCAGTTGTGACATCACTGATGATGTCATAATTGATTTTAACCATCTTTTCAAAACTGTAAATTTGACGATTCTGAACTCACGGATGGCACGGACATCATCTACGACAGTAATTTTAAAACCGATTATGTCAATTGTGACATCACTGATGATGTCATAATTGATTTTGACCATCTTTTCAAAACTGTAAAATTGACGCTTCTGAACTCACGGATGGCACAGACATCATCTACCACAGTAATTTTAAAACCGATTATGTCAATTGTGACATCACTGATTGATTTAGACATATTTTCAAAACTGTGAAATTGATGCTTCTGAACTCACGAATGGCACGGACATCATCTACGACAGTAATTTTAAAACCGATAATGTCAATTGTGACATCACTGATGATGTCATAATTGATTTCGACATCTTTTCAAAACTGTAAAATTGATGCTTCTGAACTCACGAATGGCACGGACATCATCTACGACAGTAATTTTAAAACCGATAATGTCAGTTGTGACATCACTGATGATGTCATAATTGATTTTAACCATCTTTTCAAAACTGTAAATTTGACGATTCTGAACTCACGGATGGCACGGACATCATCTACGACAGTAATTTTAAAACCGATTATACGACAATAATTTTAAAACCGATTATGTCAATTGTGACATCACTGATGATGTCATAATTGATTTTGACCATCTTTTCAAAACTGTAAAATTGACGCTTCTGAACTCACGGATGGTACAGACATCATCTACGACAGTAATTTTAAAACCGATTATGTCAATTGTGACATCACTGATGATGTCATAATTGATTTAGACATATTTTCAAAACTGTGAAATTGATGCTTCTGAACTCACAAATGGCACGGACATCATCTACGACAGTAATTTTAAAACCGATTATGTCAATTGTGACATCACTGATGATGTCATAATAGATTTTGACCATCTTTTCAAAACTGTAAAATTGACGCTTCTGAACTCACGGATGGCACGGACATCATCTACGACAGTAATTTTAAAACCGATAATTTCAATTGTGACATCACTGATGATGTCATAATTGATTTTAACCATCTTTTCAAAACTGTAAATTTGACGATTCTGAACTCACGGATGGCACGGACATCATCTACGACAGTAATTTTAAAACCGATTATGTCAATTGTGACATCACTGATGATGTCATAATTAATTTCGACATCTTTTCAAAACTGTGAAATTGATGCTTCTGAATTCACGAATGGCACAGACATCATCTACGACAGTAATTTTAAAACCGATAATGTCAATTGTGACATCACTGATGATGTCATAATTGATTTCGACCATCTTTTCAAAACTGTAAATTTGACGATTCTGAACTCACGGATGGCACGGACATCATCTACGACAGTAATTTTAAAACCGATTATGGCAATTGTTACAACACTGATGATGTCATAATTGATTTCGACCATCTTTTCAAAACTGTAAAATTGATGCTTCTGTACTCACGAATGGCACGGACATCATCTATGACAGTAATTTTAAAACCGATTATGTCAATTGTGACATCACTGATGATGTCATAATTGATTTCGACATCTTTTCAAAACTGTGAAATTGATGCTTCTTAATTCACGAATGGCACGGACATCATCTACGACAGTAATTTTAAAACCGATAATGTCAATTGTGACATCACTGATGATGTCATAATTGATTTTGACCATCTTTTCAAAACTGTAAAATTGACGCTTCTAAACTCACGGATGGCACAGACATCATCTACGACAGTAATTTTAAAACCGATTATGTCAATTGTGACATCACTGATGATGTCATAATTGATTTAGACATATTTTCAAAACTGTGAAATTGATGCTTCTGAACTCACGAATGGCACGGACATCATCTACGACAGTAATTTTAAAACCGATTATGTCAATTGTGACATCACTGATGATGTCATAATTGATTTCGACATCTTTTCAAAACTGTAAAATTGATGCTTCTGAATTCACGAATGGCACAGACATCATCTACGACAGTAATTTTAAAACCGATAATGTCAATTGTGAAATCACTGATGATGTCATAATTGATTTTAACCATCTTTTCAAAACTGTAAAATTGACGTTTCTGAACTCACGGATGGCACGGACATCATCTACGACAGTAATTTTAAAACCGATAATGTCAATTGTGACATCACTGATGATGTCATAATTGATTTCGACATCTTTTCAAAACTGTAAAATTGATGCTTCTGAACTCACGAATGGCACGGACATCATCTACGACAGTAATTTTAAAACCGATAATGTCAATTGTGACATCACTGATGATGTCATAATTGATTTTAACCATCTTTTCAAAACTGTAAAATTGACGCTTCTGAACTCACGGATGGCACAGACATCATCTACGACAGTAATTTTAAAACCGATTATGTCAATTGTGACATCACTGATGATGTCATAATTGATTTAGACATATTTTCAAAACTGTGAAATTGATGCATCTGAACTCACGAATGGCACGGACATCATCTACGACAGTAATTTTAAAACCGATTATGTCAATTGTGACATCACTGATGATGTCATAATTGATTTAGACTAATTTTCAAAACTGTGAAATTGATGCTTCTGAACTCACGAATGGCACGGACATCATCTACGACAGTAATTTTAAAACCGATTATGTCAATTGTGACATCACTGATGATGTCATAATTGATTTTGACCATCTTTTCAAAACTGTAAAATTGACGCTTCTGAACTCACGGATGGCACAGACATCATCTACGACAGTAATTTTAAAACCGATTATGTCAATTGTGACATCACTGATGATGTCATAATTGATTTAGACATATTTTCAAAACTGTGAAATTGATGCTTCTGAACTCACGAATGGCACGGACATCATCTACGACAGTAATTTTAAAACCGATTATGTCAATTGTGACATCACTGATGATGTCATAATTGATTTCGACATCTTTTCAAAACTGTGAAATTGATGCTTCTTAATTCACGAATGGCACGGACATCATCTACGACAGTAATTTTAAAACAGATAATGTCAATTGTGACATCACTGATGACGTCATAATTGATTTTAACTATCTTTTCAAAACTGTAAAATTGACGCTTCTGAACTCACGGATGGCACGGACATCATCTACGACAGTAATTTTAAAACCGATAATGTCAATTGTGACATCACTGATGATGTCATAATTGATTTTGACCATCTTTTCATAACTGTAAAATTGACGCTTCTGAACTCACGGATGGCACAGACATCATCTACGACAGTAATTTTAAAACCGATTATGTCAATTGTGACATCACTGATGATGTCATAATTAATTTAGACATATTTTCAAAACTGTGAAATTGATGCTTCTGAACTCACGAATGGCACGGACATCATCTACGACAGTTATTTTAAAACCGATTATGTCAATTGTGACATCACTGATGATGTCATAATTGATTTCGACATCTTTTCAAAACTGTGAAATTGATGCTTCTGAATTCACAAAAGGCACGGACATCATCTACGACAGTAATTTTAAAACCGATAATGTCAATTGTGACATCACTGATGATGTCATAATTGATTTTAACCATCTTTTCAAAACTGTAAAATTGACGCTTCTGAACTCACGGATGGCACAGACATCATCTACGACAGTAATTTTAAAACCGATTATGTCAATTGTGACATCACTGATGATGTCATAATTGATTTAGACATATTTTCAAAACTGTGAAATTGATGCATCTGAACTCACGAATGGCACGGACATCATCTACGACAGTAATTTTAAAACCGATTATGTCAATTGTGACATCACTGATGATGTCATAATTGATTTCGACATCTTTTCAAAACTGTGAAATTGATGCTTCTGAATTCACGAATGGCACGGACATCATCTATGACAGTAATTTTAAAACCGATTATGTCAATTGTGACATCACTGATGATGTCATAATTGATTTCGACATCTTTTCAAAACTGTGAAATTGATGCTTCTTAATTCACGAATGGCACGGACATCATCTACGACAGTAATTTTAAAACCGATTATGTCAATTGTGACATCACTGATGATGTCATAATTGATTTCGACATCTTTTCAAAACTGTAAAATTGATGCTTCTGAATTCACGAATGGCACAGACATCATCTACGACAGAAATTTTAAAACCGATTATGTCAATTGTGACATCACTGATGATGTCATAATTGATTTTGACCATCTTTTCAAAACTGTAAAATTGACGCTTCTGAACTCACGGATGGCACAGACATCATCTACGACAGTAATTTTAAAACCGATTATGTCAATTGTGACATCACTGATGATGTCGTAATTGATTTCGACCATCTTTTCAAAACTGTAAATTTGACGATTCTGAACTCACGGATGGCACGGACATCATCTAAGACAGTAATTTTAAAACCGATTATGTCAATTGTGACATCACTGATGATGTCATAATTGATTTCGACATCTTTTCAAAACTGTGAAATTGATGCTTCTGAATTCACGAATGGCACAGACATCATCTACGACAGTAATTTTAAAACCGATAATGTCAATTGTGACATCACTGATGATGTCATAATTGATTTTAACCATCTTTTCAAAACTGTAAAATTGACGCTTCTGAACTCACGGATGGCACGGACATCATCTACGACAGTAATTTTAAAACCGATAATGTCAATTGTGACATCACTGATGATGTCATAATTGATTTCGACATCTTTTCAAAACTGTAAAATTGATGCTTCTGAACTCACGAATGGCACGGACATCATCTACGACAGTAATTTTAAAACCGATGTCACTTGTGACATCACTGATGATGTCATAATTGATTTTAACCATCTTTTCAAAACTGTAAATTTGACGATTCTGAACTCACGAATGGCACGGACATCATCTACGACAGTAATTTTAAAACCGATTATGTCAATTGTGACATCACTGATGATGTCATAATTGATTTCGACATCTTTTCAAAACTGTGAAATTAATGCTTCTGAATTCACGAATGGCACAGACATCATCTACGACAGTAATTTTAAAACCGATAATGTCAATTGTGACATCACTGATGATGTCATAATTGATTTTAACCATCTTTTCAAAACTGTAAAATTGACGCTTCTGAACTCACGGATGGCACGGACATCATCTACGACAGTAATTTTAAAACCGATAATGTCAATTGTGACATCACTGATGATGTCATAATTGATTTCGACATCTTTTCAAAACTGTAAAATTGATGCTTCTGAACTCACGAATGGCACGGACATCATCTACGACAGTAATTTTAAAACCGATGTCAATTGTGACATCACTGATGATGTCATAATTGATTTTAACCATCTTTTCAAAACTGTAAATTTGACGATTCTGTACTCACGGATGGCACGGACATCATCTACGACAGTAATTTTAAAACCGATTATGTCAATTGTGACATCACTGATGATGTCATAATTGATTTTGACCATCTTTTCAAAACTGTAAAATTGACGCTTCTGAACTCACGGATGGCACAGACATCATCTACGACAGTAATTTTAAAACCGATTATGTCAATTGTGACATCACTGATGATGTCATAATTGATTTAGACATATTTTCAAAACTGTGAAATTGATGATTCTGAACTCACGAATGGCACGGACATCATCTACGACAGTAATTTTAAAACCGATTATGTCAATTGTGACATCACTGATGATGTCATAATTGATTTTGACCATCTTTTCAAAACTGTTAAATTGACGCTTCTGAACTCACGGATGGCACAGACATCATCTACGACAGTAATTTTAAAACCGATTATGTCAATTGTGACATCACTGATGATGTCATAATTGATTTAGACATATTTTCAAAACTGTGAAATTGATGCTTCTGAACTCACGAATGGCACGGACATCATCTACAACAGTAATTTTAAAACCGATTATGTCAATTGTGACATCACTGATGATGTCATAATTGATTTCGACATCTTTTCAAAACTGTGAAATTGATGCTTCTTAATTCACGAATGGCACGGACATCATCTACGACAGTAATTTTAAAACCGATAATGTCAATTGTGACATCACTGATGATGTCATAATTGATTTTAACTATCTTTTCAAAACTGTAAAATTGACGCTTCTGAACTCACGGATGGCACGGACATCATCTACGACAGTAATTTTAAAACCGATAATGTCAATTGTGACATCACTGATGATGTCATAATTGATTTTGACCATCTTTTCAAAACTGTAAAATTGACGCTTCTGAACTCACGGATGGCACAGACATCATCTACGACAGTAATTTTAAAACCGATTATGTCAATTGTGACATCACTGATGATGTCATAATTGATTTAGACATATTTTCAAAACTGTGAAATTGATGCTTCTGAACTCACGAATGGCACGGACATCATCTACGACAGTAATTTTAAAACCGATTATGTCAATTGTGACATCACTGATGATGTCATAATTGATTTCGACATCTTTTCAAAACTGTGAAATTGATGCTTCTGAATTCACGAATGGCACAGACATCATCTACGACAGTAATTTTAAAACCGATAATGTCAATTGTGACATCACTGATGATGTCATAATTGATTTTAACCATCTTTTCAAAACTGTAAAATTGACGCTTCTGAACTCACGGATGGCACGGACATCATCTACGACAGTAATTTTAAAACCGATAATGTCAATTGTGACATCACTGATGATGTCATAATTGATTTCGACATCTTTTCAAAACTGTAAAATTGATGCTTCTGAACTCACGAATGGCACGGACATCATCTACGACAGTAATTTTAAAACCGATGTCACTTGTGACATCACTGATGATGTCATAATTGATTTTAACCATCTTTTCAAAACTGTAAATTTGACGATTCTGAACTCACGAATGGCACGGACATCATCTACGACAGTAATTTTAAAACCGATTATGTCAATTGTGACATCACTGATGATGTCATAATTGATTTCGACATCTTTTCAAAACTGTGAAATTAATGCTTCTGAATTCACGAATGGCACAGACATCATCTACGACAGTAATTTTAAAACCGATAATGTCAATTGTGACATCACTGATGATGTCATAATTGATTTTAACCATCTTTTCAAAACTGTAAAATTGACGCTTCTGAACTCACGGATGGCACGGACATCATCTACGACAGTAATTTTAAAACCGATAATGTCAATTGTGACATCACTGATGATGTCATAATTGATTTCGACATCTTTTCAAAACTGTAAAATTGATGCTTCTGAACTCACGAATGGCACGGACATCATCTACGACAGTAATTTTAAAACCGATGTCAATTGTGACATCACTGATGATGTCATAATTGATTTTAACCATCTTTTCAAAACTGTAAATTTGACGATTCTGTACTCACGGATGGCACGGACATCATCTACGACAGTAATTTTAAAACCGATTATGTCAATTGTGACATCACTGATGATGTCATAATTGATTTTGACCATCTTTTCAAAACTGTAAAATTGACGCTTCTGAACTCACGGATGGCACAGACATCATCTACGACAGTAATTTTAAAACCGATTATGTCAATTGTGACATCACTGATGATGTCATAATTGATTTAGACATATTTTCAAAACTGTGAAATTGATGCTTCTGAACTCACGAATGGCACGGACATCATCTACGACAGTAATTTTAAAACCGATTATGTCAATTGTGACATCACTGATGATGTCATAATTGATTTTGACCATCTTTTCAAAACTGTTAAATTGACGCTTCTGAACTCACGGATGGCACAGACATCATCTACGACAGTAATTTTAAAACCGATTATGTCAATTGTGACATCACTGATGATGTCATAATTGATTTAGACATATTTTCAAAACTGTGAAATTGATGCTTCTGAACTCACGAATGGCACGGACATCATCTACAACAGTAATTTTAAAACCGATTATGTCAATTGTGACATCACTGATGATGTCATAATTGATTTCGACATCTTTTCAAAACTGTGAAATTGATGCTTCTTAATTCACGAATGGCACGGACATCATCTACGACAGTAATTTTAAAACCGATAATGTCAATTGTGACATCACTGATGATGTCATAATTGATTTTAACTATCTTTTCAAAACTGTAAAATTGACGCTTCTGAACTCACGGATGGCACGGACATCATCTACGACAGTAATTTTAAAACCGATAATGTCAATTGTGACATCACTGATGATGTCATAATTGATTTTGACCATCTTTTCAAAACTGTAAAATTGACGCTTCTGAACTCACGGATGGCACAGACATCATCTACGACAGTAATTTTAAAACCGATTATGTCAATTGTGACATCACTGATGATGTCATAATTGATTTAGACATATTTTCAAAACTGTGAAATTGATGCTTCTGAACTCACGAATGGCACGGACATCATCTACGACAGTAATTTTAAAACCGATTATGTCAATTGTGACATCACTGATGATGTCATAATTGATTTCGACATCTTTTCAAAACTGTGAAATTGATGCTTCTGAATTCACGAATGGCACAGACATCATCTACGACAGTAATTTTAAAACCGATAATGTCAATTGTGACATCACTGATGATGTCATAATTGATTTTAACCATCTTTTCAAAACTGTAAAATTGACGCTTCTGAACTCACGGATGGCACGGACATCATCTACGACAGTAATTTTAAAACCGATAATGTCAATTGTGACTTCACTGATGATGTCATAATTGATTTCGACATCTTTTCAAAACTGTAAAATTGATGCTTCTGAACTCACGAATGGCACGGACATCATCTACGACAGTAATTTTAAAACCGATGTCAATTGTGACATCACTGATGATGTCATAATTGATTTTAACCATCTTTTCAAATCTGTAAATTTGACGATTCTGAACTCACGGATGGCACGGACATCATCTACGACAGTAATTTTAAAACCGATTATGTCAATTGTGACATCACTGATGATGTCATAATTGTTTTTGACCATCTTTTCAAAACTGTAAAATTGACACTTCTGAACTCACGGATAGCACAGACATCATCTACGACAGTAATTTTAAAACCGATTATGTCAATTGTGACATCACTGATGATGTCATAATTGATTTAGACATATTTTCAAAACTGTGAAATTGATGCTTCTGAACTCACGAATGGCACGGACATCATCTACGACAGTAATTTTAAAACCGATTATGTCAATTGTGACATCACTGATGATGTCATAATTGATTTTGACCATCTTTTCAAAACTGTAAAATTGACGCTTCTGAACTCACGGATGGCACAGACATCATCTACGACAGTAATTTTAAAACCGATTATGTCAATTGTGACATCACTGATGATGTCATAATTGATTTCGACATCTTTTCAAAACTGTGAAATTGATGCTTCTTAATTCACGAATGGCACGGACATCATCTACGACAGTAATTTTAAAACCGATAATGTCAATTGTGACATCACTGATGATGTCATAATTGATTTTAACTATCTTTTCAAAACTGTAAAATTGACGCTTCTGAACTCACGGATGGCACGGACATCATCTACGACAGTAATTTTAAAACCGATAATGTCAATTGTGACATCACTGATGATGTCATAATTGATTTTAACCATCTTTTCAAAACTGTAAATTTGACGATTCTGAACTCACGGATGGCACGGACATCATCTACGACAGTAATTTTAAAACCGATTATGTCAATTGTGACATCACTGATGATGTCATAATTGATTTTGACATCTTTTCAAAACTGTGAAATTGATGCTTCTGAATTCACGAATGGCACAGACATCATCTACGACAGTAATTTTAAAACCGATAATGTCAATTGTGACATCACTGATGATGTCATAATTGATTTAGACATATTTTCAAAACTGTGAAATTGATGCTTCTGAACTCACGGATGGCACGGACATCATCTACGACAGTAATTTTAAAACCGATAATGTCAATTGTGACATCACTGATGATGTCATAATTGATTTTAACCATCTTTTCAAAACTGTAAATTTGACGATTCTGAACTCACGGATGGCACGGACATCATCTACGACAGTAATTTTAAAACCGATTATGTCAATTGTGACATCACTGATGATGTCATAATTGATTTTGACCATCTTTTCAAAACTGTAAAATTGACGCTTCTGAACTCACGAATGGCACAGACATCATCTACGACAGTAATTTTAAAACCGATTATGTCAATTGTGACATCACTGATGATGTCATAATTGATTTAGACATATTTTCAAAACTGTGAAATTGATGCTTCTGAACTCACGAATGGCACGGACATCATCTACGACAGTAATTTTAAAACCGATTATGTCAATTGTGACATCACTGATGATGTCATAATTGATTTCGACATCTTTTCAAAACTGTGAAATTGATGCTTCTGAACTCACGAATGGCACGGACATCATCTACGACAGTAATTTTAAAACCGATGTCAATTGTGACATCACTGATGATGTCATAATTGATTTTAACCATCTTTTCAAAACTGTAAATTTGACGATTCTGAACTCACGGATGGCACGGACATCATCTACGACAGTAATTTTAAAACCGATTATGTCAATTGTGACATCACTGATGATGTCATAAATGATTTTGACCATCTTTTCAAAACTGTAAAATTGACGCTTCTGAACTCACGGATGGCACAGACATCATCTACGACAGTAATTTTAAAACCGATTATGTCAATTGTGACATCACTGATGATGTCATAATTGATTTAGACATATTTTCAAAACTGTGAAATTGATGCTTCTGAACTCACGAATGGCACGGACATCATCTACGACAGTAATTTTAAAACCGATTATGTCAATTGTGACATCACTGATGATGTCATAATTGATTTTGACCATCTTTTCAAAACTGTAAAATTGACGCTTCTGAACTCACGGATGGCACAGACATCATCTACGACAGTAATTTTAAAACCGATTATGTCAATTGTGACTTCACTGATGATGTCATAATTGATTTCGACATCTTTTCAAAACTGTGAAATTGATGCTTCTGAATTCACGAATGGCACGGACATCATCTACGACAGTAATTTTAAAACCGATAATGTCAATTGTGACATCACTGATGATGTCATAATTGATTTTAACTATCTTTTCAAAACTGTAAAATTGACGCTTCTGAACTCACGGATGGCACGGACATCATCTACGACAGTAATTTAAAACCGATAATGTCAATTGTGACATCACTGATGATGTCATAATTGATTTTAACCATCTTTTCAAAACTGTAAATTTGACGATTCTGAACTCACGGATGGCACGGACATCATCTACGACAGTAATTTTAAAACCGATTATGTCAATTGTGACATCACTGATGATGTCATAATTGATTTCGACATCTTTTCAAAACTGTGAAATTGATGCTTCTGAATTCACGAATGTCACAGACATCATCTACGACAGTAATTTTAAAACCGATAATGTCAATTGTGACATCACTGATGATGTCATAATTGATTTTAACCATCTTTTCAAAACTGAAAAATTGACGCTTCTGAACTCACGGATGGCACGGACATCATCTACGACAGTAATTTTAAAACCGATAATGTCAATTGTGACATCACTGATGATGTCATAATTGATTTCGACATCTTTTCAAAACTGTAAAATTTATGCTTCTGAACTCACGAATGGCACGGACATCATCTACGACAGTAATTTTAAAACCGATGTCAATTGTGACATCACTGATGATGTCATAATTGATTTTAACCATCTTTTCAAAACTGTAAATTTGACGATTCTGAACTCACGGATGGCACGGACATCATCTACGACAGTAATTTTAAAACCGATTATGTCAATTGTGACATCACTGATGATGTCATAATTGATTTTGACCATCTTTTCAAAACTGTAAAATTGACGCTTCTGAACTCACGGATGGCACAGACATCATCTACGACAGTAATTTTAAAACCGATTATGTCAATTGTGACATCACTGATGATGTCATAATTGATTTTGACCATCTTTTCAAAACTGTAAAATTGACGCTTCTGAACTCACGGATGGCACAGACATCATCTACGACAGTAATTTTAAAACCGATTATGTCAATTGTGACATCACTGATGATGTCATAATTGATTTTGACCATCTTTTCAAAACTGTAAAATTGACGCTTCTGAACTCACGGATGGCACAGACATCATCTACGACAGTAATTTTAAAACCGATTATGTCAATTGTGACATCACTGATGATGTCATAATTGATTTTGACCATCTTTTCAAAACTGTAAAATTGACGCTTCTGAACTCACGGATGGCACAGACATCATCTACGACAGTAATTTTAAAACCGATTATGTCAATTGTGACATCACTGATGATGTCATAATTGATTTTGACCATCTTTTCAAAACTGTAAAATTGACGCTTCTGAACTCACGGATGGCACAGACATCATCTACGACAGTAATTTTAAAACCGATTATGTCAATTGTGACATCACTGATGATGTCATAATTGATTTAGACATATTTTCAAAACTGTGAAATTGATGCTTCTGAACTCACGAATGGCACGGACATCATCTATGACAGTAATTTTAAAACCGATAATGTCAATTGTGACATCACTGATGATGTCATAATTGATTTTGACCATCTTTTCAAAACTGTAAAATTGACGCTTCTGAACTCACGGATGGCACGGACATCATCTACGACAGTAATTTTAAAACCGATTATGTCAATTGTGACATCACTGATGATGTCATAATTGATTTAGACATATTTTCAAAACTGTGAAATTGATGCTTCTGAACTCACGAATGGCACGGACATCATCTACGACAGTAATTTTAAAACCGATTATGTCAATTGTGACATCACTGATGATGTCATAATTGATTTCGACATCTTTATAAAACTGTGAAATTGATGCTTCTGAATTCACGAATGGCACAGACATCATCTACGACAGTAATTTTAAAACCGATAATGTCAATTGTGACATCACTGATGATGTCATAATTGATTTTAACCATCTTTTCAAAACTGTAAAATTGACGCTTCTGAACTCACGGATGGCACGGACATCATCTACGACAGTAATTTTAAAACCGATAATGTCAATTGTGACATCACTGATGATGTCATTATTGATTTCGACATCTTTTCAAAACTGTAAAATTGATGCTTCTGAACTCACGAATGGCACGGACATCATCTACGACAGTAATTTTAAAACCAATGTCAATTGTGACATCACTGATGATGTCATAATTGATTTTAACCATCTTTTCAAAACTGTAAATTTGACGATTCTGAACTCACGGATGGCACGGACATCATCTATGACAGTAATTTTAAAACCGATTATGTCAATTGTGACATCACTGATGATGTCATAATTGATTTTGATCATCTTTTCAAAACTGTAAAATTGACGCTTCTGAACTCACGGATGGCACAGACATCATCTACGACAGTAATTTTAAAACCGATTATGTCAATTGTGACATCACTGATGATGTCATAATTGATTTAGACATATTTTCAAAACTGTGAAATTGATGCTTCTGAACTCACGAATGGCACGGACATCATCTACGACAGTAATTTTAAAACCGATTATGTCAATTGTGACATCACTGATGATGTCATAATTGATTTCGACATCTTTTCAAAACTGTGAAATTGATGCTTCTTAATTCACGAATGGCACGGACATCATCTACGACAGTAATTTTAAAACCGATAATGTCAATTGTGACATCACTGATGATGTCATAATTGATTTTAACTATCTTTTCAAAACTGTAAAATTGACGCTTCTGAACTCACGGATGGCACGGACATCATCTACGACAGTAATTTTAAAACCGATAATGTCAATTGTGACATCACTGATGATGTCATAATTGATTTTAACCATCTTTTCAAAACTGTAAATTTGACGATTCTGAACTCACGGATGGCACGGACATCATCTACGACAGTAATTTTAAAACCGATTATGTCAATTGTGACATCACTGATGATGTCATAATTGATTTCGACATCTTTTCAAAACTGTGAAATTGATGCTTCTGAATTCACGAATGGCACGGACATCATCTACGACAGTAATTTTAAAACCGATAATGTCAATTGTGACATCACTGATGATGTCATAATTGATTTTAACCATCTTTTCAAAACTGTAAAATTGACGCTTCTGAACTCACGGATGGCACGGACATCATCTACGACAGTAATTTTAAAACCGATTATGTCAATTGTGACATCACTGATGATGTCATAATTGATTTTGACCATCTTTTCAAAACTGTAAAATTGACGCTTCTGAACTCACGGATGGCACAGACATCATCTACGACAGTAATTTTAAAACCGATTATGTCAATTGTGACATCACTGATGATGTCATAATTGATTTCGACATCTTTTCAAAACTGTGAAATTGATGCTTCTGAATCCACGAATGGCACGGACATCATCTACGACAGTAATTTTAAAACCGATAATGTCAATTGTGACATCACTGATGATGTCATAATTGATTTTTACCATCTTTTCAAAACTGTAAAATTGACGCTTCTGAACTCACGGATGGCACGGACATCATCTACGACAGTAATTTTAAAACCGATTATGTCAATTGTGACATCACTGATGATGTCATAATTGATTTAGACATATTTTCAAAACTGTAAAATTGACGCTTCTGAACTCACGGATGGCACAGACATCATCTACGACAGTAATTTTAAAACCGATTATGTCAATTGTGACATCACTGATGATGTCATAATTGATTTAGACATATTTTCAAAACTGTGAAATTGATGCTTCTGAACTCACGAATGGCACGGACATCATCTACGACAGTAATTTTAAAACCGATTATGTCAATTGTGACATCACTGATGATGTCATAATTGATTTCGACATCTTTTCAAAACTGTAAAATTGATGCTTCTGAACTCACGAATGGCACGGACATCATCTACGACAGTAATTTTAAAACCGATGTCAATTGTGACATCACTGATGATGTCATAATTGATTTTAACCATCTTTTCAAAACTGTAAATTTGACGATTCTAAACTCACGGATGGCACGGACATCATCTACGACAGTAATTTTAAAACCGATTATGTCAATTGTGACATCACTGATGATGTCATAATTGATTTTGACCATCTTTTCAAAACTGTAAAATTGACGCTTCTGAACTCACGGATGGCACAGACATCATCTACGACAGTAATTTTAAAACCGATTATGTCAATTGTGACATCACTGATGATGTCATAATTGATTTAGACATATTTTCAAAACTGTGAAATTGATGCTTCTGAACTCACGAATGGCACGGACATCATCTACGACAGTAATTTTAAAACCGATTATGTCAATTGTGACATCACTGATGATGTCATAATTGATTTCGACATCTTTTCAAAACTGTGAAATTGATGCTTCTTAATTCACGAATGGCACGGACATCATCTACGACAGTAATTTTAAAACCGATAATGTCAATTGTGACATCACTGATGATGTCATAATTGATTTTAACCATCTTTTCAAAACTGTAAAATTGACGCTTCTGAACTCACGGATGGCACGGACATCATCTACGACAGTAATTTTAAAACCGATTATGTCAATTGTGACATCACTGATGATGTCATAATTGATTTAGACATATTTTCAAAACTGTAAAATTGACGCTTCTGAACTCACGGATGGCACAGACATTATCTACGACAGTAATTTTAAAACCGATTATGTCAATTGTGACATCACTGATGATGTCATAATTGATTTAGACATATTTTCAAAACTGTGAAATTGATGCTTCTGAACTCACGAATGGCACGGACATCATCTACGACAGTAATTTTAAAACCGATTATGTCAATTGTGACATCACTGATGATGTCATAATTGATTTCGACATCCTTTCAAAACTGTAAAATTGATGCTTCTGAACTCACGAATGGCACGGACATCATCTACGACAGTAATTTTAAAACCGATGTCAATTGTGACATCACTGATGATGTCATAATTGATTTTAACCATCTTTTCAAAACTGTAAATTTGACGATTCTGAACTCACGGATGGCACGGACATCATCTACGACAGTAATTTTAAAACCGATTATGTCAATTGTGACATCACTGATGATGTCATAATTGATTTTGACCATCTTTTCAAAACTGTAAAATTGACGCTTCTGAACTCACGGATGGCACAGACATCATCTACGACAGTAATTTTAAAACCGATTATGTCAATTGTGACATCACTGATGATGTCATAATTGATTTAGACATATTTTCAAAACTGTGAAATTGATGCTTCTGAACTCACGAATGGCACGGACATCATCTACGACAGTAATTTTAAAACCGATTATGTCAATTGTGACATCACTGATGATGTCATAATTGATTTTGACCATCTTTTCAAAACTGTTAAATTGACGCTTCTGAACTCACGGATGGCACAGACATCATCTACGACAGTAATTTTAAAACCGATTATGTCAATTGTGACATCACTGATGATGTCATAATTGATTTAGACATATTTTCAAAACTGTGAAATTGATGCTTCTGAACTCACGAATGGCACGGACATCATCTACGACAGTAATTTTAAAACCGATTATGTCAATTGTGACATCACTGATGATGTCATAATTGATTTTGACCATCTTTTCAAAACTGTTAAATTGACGCTTCTGAACTCACGGATGGCACAGACATCATCTACGACAGTAATTTTAAAACCGATTATGTCAATTGTGACATCACTGATGATGTCATAATTGATTTAGACATATTTTCAAAACTGTGAAATTGATGCTTCTGAACTCACGAATGGCACGGACATCATCTACGACAGTAATTTTAAAACCGATTATGTCAATTGTGACATCACTGATGATGTCATAATTGATTTCGACATCTTTTCAAAACTGTGAAATTGATGCTTCTTAATTCACGAATGGCACGGACATCATCTACGACAGTAATTTTAAAACCGATAATGTCAATTGTGACATCACTGATGATGTCATAATTGATTTTAACCATCTTTTCAAAACTGTAAAATTGACGCTTCTGAACTCACGGATGGCACGGACATCATCTACGACAGTAATTTTAAAACCGATTATGTCAATTGTGACATCACTGATGATGTCATAATTGATTTTGACCATCTTTTCAAAACTGTAAAATTGACGCTTCTGAACTCACGGATGGCACAGACATCATCTACGACAGTAATTTTAAAACCGATTATGTCAATTGTGACATCACTGATGATGTCATAATTGATTTCGACATCTTTTCAAAACTGTGAAATTGATGCTTCTGAATTCACGAATGGCACGGACATCATCTACGACAGTAATTTTAAAACCGATAATGTCAATTGTGACATCACTGATGATGTCATAATTGATTTTAACCATCTTTTCAAAACTGTAAAATTGACGCTTCTGAACTCACGGATGGCACGGACATCATCTACGACAGTAATTTTAAAACCGATTATGTCAATTGTGACATCACTGATGATGTCATAATTGATTTAGACATATTTTCAAAACTGTAAAATTGACGCTTCTGAACTCACGGATGGCACAGACATCATCTACGACAGTAATTTTAAAACCGATTATGTCAATTGTGACATCACTGATGATGTCATAATTGATTTAGACATATTTTCAAAACTGTGAAATTGATGCTTCTGAACTCACGAATGGCACGGACATCATCTACGACAGTAATTTTAAAACCGATTATGTCAATTGTGACATCACTGATGATGTCATAATTGATTTCGACATCTTTTCAAAACTGTAAAATTAATGCTTCTGAACTCACGAATGGCACGGACATCATCTACGACAGTAATTTTAAAACCGATGTCAATTGTGACATCACTGATGATGTCATAATTGATTTTAACCATCTTTTCAAAACTGTAAATTTGACGATTCTGAACTCACGGATGGCACGGACATCATCTACGACAGTAATTTTAAAACCGATTATGTCAATTGTGACATCACTGATGATGTCATAATTGATTTTGACCATCTTTTCAAAACTGTAAAATTGACGCTTCTGAACTCACGGATGGCACAGACATCATCTACGACAGTAATTTTAAAACCGATTATGTCAATTGTGACATCACTGATGATGTCATAATTGATTTAGACATATTTTCAAAACTGTGAAATTGATGCTTCTGAACTCACGAATGGCACGGACATCATCTACGACAGTAATTTTAAAACAGATAATGTCAATTGTGACATCACTGATGACGTCATAATTGATTTTAACTATCTTTTCAAAACTGTAAAATTGACGCTTCTGAACTCACGGATGGCACGGACATCATCTACGACAGTAATTTTAAAACCGATAATGTCAATTGTGACATCACTGATGATGTCATAATTGATTTTGACCATCTTTTCATAACTGTAAAATTGACGCTTCTGAACTCACGGATGGCACAGACATCATCTACGACAGTAATTTTAAAACCGATTATGTCAATTGTGACATCACTGATGATGTCATAATTAATTTAGACATATTTTCAAAACTGTGAAATTGATGCTTCTGAACTCACGAATGGCACGGACATCATCTACGACAGTTATTTTAAAACCGATTATGTCAATTGTGACATCACTGATGATGTCATAATTGATTTCGACATCTTTTCAAAACTGTGAAATTGATGCTTCTGAATTCACAAAAGGCACGGACATCATCTACGACAGTAATTTTAAAACCGATAATGTCAATTGTGACATCACTGATGATGTCATAATTGATTTTAACCATCTTTTCAAAACTGTAAAATTGACGCTTCTGAACTCACGGATGGCACAGACATCATCTACGACAGTAATTTTAAAACCGATTATGTCAATTGTGACATCACTGATGATGTCATAATTGATTTAGACATATTTTCAAAACTGTGAAATTGATGCATCTGAACTCACGAATGGCACGGACATCATCTATGACAGTAATTTTAAAACCGATTATGTCAATTGTGACATCACTGATGATGTCATAATTGATTTCGACATCTTTTCAAAACTGTGAAATTGATGCTTCTGAATTCACGAATGGCACGGACATCATCTATGACAGTAATTTTAAAACCGATTATGTCAATTGTGACATCACTGATGATGTCATAATTGATTTCGACATCTTTTCAAAACTGTGAAATTGATGCTTCTTAATTCACGAATGGCACGGACATCATCTACGACAGTAATTTTAAAACCGATTATGTCAATTGTGACATCACTGATGATGTCATAATTGATTTCGACATCTTTTCAAAACTGTAAAATTGATGCTTCTGAATTCACGAATGGCACAGACATCATCTACGACAGAAATTTTAAAACCGATTTTGGTCAATTGTGACATCACTGATGATGTCATAATTGATTTTGACCATCTTTTCAAAACTGTAAAATTGACGCTTCTGAACTCACGGATGGCACAGACATCATCTACGACAGTAATTTTAAAACCGATTATGTCAATTGTGACATCACTGATGATGTCGTAATTGATTTCGACCATCTTTTCAAAACTGTAAATTTGACGATTCTGAACTCACGGATGGCACGGACATCATCTAAGACAGTAATTTTAAAACCGATTATGTCAATTGTGACATCACTGATGATGTCATAATTGATTTCGACATCTTTTCAAAACTGTGAAATTGATGCTTCTGAATTCACGAATGGCACAGACATCATCTACGACAGTAATTTTAAAACCGATAATGTCAATTTTGACATCACTGATGATGTCATAATTGATTTTAACCATCTTTTCAAAACTGTAAAATTGACGCTTCTGAACTCACGGATGGCACGGACATCATCTACGACAGTAATTTTAAAACCGATAATGTCAATTGTGACATCACTGATGATGTCATAATTGATTTCGACATCTTTTCAAAACTGTAAAATTGATGCTTCTGAACTCACGAATGGCACGGACATCATCTACGACAGTAATTTTAAAACCGATGTCACTTGTGACATCACTGATGATGTCATAATTGATTTTAACCATCTTTTCAAAACTGTAAATTTGACGATTCTGAACTCACGAATGGCACGGACATCATCTACGACAGTAATTTTAAAACCGATTATGTCAATTGTGACATCACTGATGATGTCATAATTGATTTCGACATCTTTTCAAAACTGTGAAATTAATGCTTCTGAATTCACGAATGGCACAGACATCATCTACGACAGTAATTTTAAAACCGATAATGTCAATTGTGACATCACTGATGATGTCATAATTGATTTTAACCATCTTTTCAAAACTGTAAAATTGACGCTTCTGAACTCACGGATGGCACGGACATCATCTACGACAGTAATTTTAAAACCGATAATGTCAATTGTGACATCACTGATGATGTCATAATTGATTTCGACATCTTTTCAAAACTGTAAAATTGATGCTTCTGAACTCACGAATGGCACGGACATCATCTACGACAGTAATTTTAAAACCGATGTCAATTGTGACATCACTGATGATGTCATAATTGATTTTAACCATCTTTTCAAAACTGTAAATTTGACGATTCTGTACTCACGGATGGCACGGACATCATCTACGACAGTAATTTTAAAACCGATTATGTCAATTGTGACATCACTGATGATGTCATAATTGATTTTGACCATCTTTTCAAAACTGTAAAATTGACGCTTCTGAACTCACGGATGGCACAGACATCATCTACGACAGTAATTTTAAAACCGATTATGTCAATTGTGACATCACTGATGATGTCATAATTGATTTAGACATATTTTCAAAACTGTGAAATTGATGCTTCTGAACTCACGAATGGCACGGACATCATCTACGACAGTAATTTTAAAACCGATTATGTCAATTGTGACATCACTGATGATGTCATAATTGATTTCGACATCTTTTCAAAACTGTGAAATTGATGCTTCTTAATTCACGAATGGCACGGACATCATCTACGACAGTAATTTTAAAACCGATAATGTCAATTGTGACATCACTGATGATGTCATAATTGATTTTAACTATCTTTTCAAAACTGTAAAATTGACGCTTCTGAACTCACGGATGGCACGGACATCATCTACGACAGTAATTTTAAAACCGATAATGTCAATTGTGACATCACTGATGATGTCATAATTGATTTTGACCATCTTTTCAAAACTGTAAAATTGACGCTTCTGAACTCACGGATGGCACAGACATCATCTACGACAGTAATTTTAAAACCGATTATGTCAATTGTGACATCACTGATGATGTCATAATTGATTTAGACATATTTTCAAAACTGTGAAATTGATGCTTCTGAACTCACGAATGGCACGGACATCATCTACGACAGTAATTTTAAAACCGATTATGTCAATTGTGACATCACTGATGATGTCATAATTGATTTCGACATCTTTTCAAAACTGTGAAATTGATGCTTCTGAATTCACGAATGGCACAGACATCATCTACGACAGTAATTTTAAAACCGATAATGTCAATTGTGACATCACTGATGATGTCATAATTGATTTTAACCATCTTTTCAAAACTGTAAAATTGACGCTTCTGAACTCACGGATGGCACGGACATCATCTACGACAGTAATTTTAAAACCGATAATGTCAATTGTGACTTCACTGATGATGTCATAATTGATTTCGACATCTTTTCAAAACTGTAAAATTGATGCTTCTGAACTCACGAATGGCACGGACATCATCTACGACAGTAATTTTAAAACCGATGTCAATTGTGACATCACTGATGATGTCATAATTGATTTTAACCATCTTTTCAAATCTGTAAATTTGACGATTCTGAACTCACGGATGGCACGGACATCATCTACGACAGTAATTTTAAAACCGATTATGTCAATTGTGACATCACTGATGATGTCATAATTGTTTTTGACCATCTTTTCAAAACTGTAAAATTGACGCTTCTGAACTCACGGATAGCACAGACATCATCTACGACAGTAATTTTAAAACCGATTATGTCAATTGTGACATCACTGATGATGTCATAATTGATTTAGACATATTTTCAAAACTGTGAAATTGATGCTTCTGAACTCACGAATGGCACGGACATCATCTACGACAGTAATTTTAAAACCGATTATGTCAATTGTGACATCACTGATGATGTCATAATTGATTTTGACCATCTTTTCAAAACTGTAAAATTGACGCTTCTGAACTCACGGATGGCACAGACATCATCTACGACAGTAATTTTAAAACCGATTATGTCAATTGTGACATCACTGATGATGTCATAATTGATTTCGACATCTTTTCAAAACTGTGAAATTGATGCTTCTTAATTCACGAATGGCACGGACATCATCTACGACAGTAATTTTAAAACCGATAATGTCAATTGTGACATCACTGATGATGTCATAATTGATTTTAACTATCTTTTCAAAACTGTAAAATTGACGCTTCTGAACTCACGGATGGCACGGACATCATCTACGACAGTAATTTTAAAACCGATAATGTCAATTGTGACATCACTGATGATGTCATAATTGATTTTAACCATCTTTTCAAAACTGTAAATTTGACGATTCTGAACTCACGGATGGCACGGACATCATCTACGACAGTAATTTTAAAACCGATTATGTCAATTGTGACATCACTGATGATGTCATAATTGATTTTGACATCTTTTCAAAACTGTGAAATTGATGCTTCTGAATTCACGAATGGCACAGACATCATCTACGACAGTAATTTTAAAACCGATAATGTCAATTGTGACATCACTGATGATGTCATAATTGATTTAGACATATTTTCAAAACTGTGAAATTGATGCTTCTGAACTCACGGATGGCACGGACATCATCTACGACAGTAATTTTAAAACCGATAATGTCAATTGTGACATCACTGATGATGTCATAATTGATTTTAACCATCTTTTCAAAACTGTAAATTTGACGATTCTGAACTCACGGATGGCACGGACATCATCTACGACAGTAATTTTAAAACCGATTATGTCAATTGTGACATCACTGATGATGTCATAATTGATTTTGACCATCTTTTCAAAACTGTAAAATTGACGCTTCTGAACTCACGAATGGCACAGACATCATCTACGACAGTAATTTTAAAACCGATTATGTCAATTGTGACATCACTGATGATGTCATAATTGATTTAGACATATTTTCAAAACTGTGAAATTGATGCTTCTGAACTCACGAATGGCACGGACATCATCTACGACAGTAATTTTAAAACCGATTATGTCAATTGTGACATCACTGATGATGTCATAATTGATTTCGACATCTTTTCAAAACTGTGAAATTGATGCTTCTGAACTCACGAATGGCACGGACATCATCTACGACAGTAATTTTAAAACCGATGTCAATTGTGACATCACTGATGATGTCATAATTGATTTTAACCATCTTTTCAAAACTGTAAATTTGACGATTCTGAACTCACGGATGGCACGGACATCATCTACGACAGTAATTTTAAAACCGATTATGTCAATTGTGACATCACTGATGATGTCATAATTGATTTTGACCATCTTTTCAAAACTGTAAAATTGACGCTTCTGAACTCACGGATGGCACAGACATCATCTACGACAGTAATTTTAAAACCGATTATGTCAATTGTGACATCACTGATGATGTCATAATTGATTTAGACATATTTTCAAAACTGTGAAATTGATGCTTCTGAACTCACGAATGGCACGGACATCATCTACGACAGTAATTTTAAAACCGATTATGTCAATTGTGACATCACTGATGATGTCATAATTGATTTTGACCATCTTTTCAAAACTGTAAAATTGACGCTTCTGAACTCACGGATGGCACAGACATCATCTACGACAGTAATTTTAAAACCGATTATGTCAATTGTGACTTCACTGATGATGTCATAATTGATTTCGACATCTTTTCAAAACTGTGAAATTGATGCTTCTGAATTCACGAATGGCACGGACATCATCTACGACAGTAATTTTAAAACCGATAATGTCAATTGTGACATCACTGATGATGTCATAATTGATTTTAACTATCTTTTCAAAACTGTAAAATTGACGCTTCTGAACTCACGGATGGCACGGACATCATCTACGACAGTAATTTAAAACCGATAATGTCAATTGTGACATCACTGATGATGTCATAATTGATTTTAACCATCTTTTCAAAACTGTAAATTTGACGATTCTGAACTCACGGATGGCACGGACATCATCTACGACAGTAATTTTAAAACCGATTATGTCAATTGTGACATCACTGATAATGTCATAATTGATTTCGACATCTTTTCAAAACTGTGAAATTGATGCTTCTGAATTCACGAATGTCACAGACATCATCTACGACAGTAATTTTAAAACCGATAATGTCAATTGTGACATCACTGATGATGTCATAATTGATTTTAACCATCTTTTCAAAACTGAAAAATTGACGCTTCTGAACTCACGGATGGCACGGACATCATCTACGACAGTAATTTTAAAACCGATTATGTCAATTGTGACATCACTGATGATGTCATAATTGATTTCGACATCTTTTCAAAACTGTGAAATTGATGCTTCTGAACTCACGAATGGCACGGACATCATCTACGACAGTATTTT
The DNA here is from genome assembly GCF_055691185.1 of Crinia signifera. NCBI lineage: Eukaryota > Metazoa > Chordata > Amphibia > Anura > Myobatrachidae > Crinia > Crinia signifera. The sequence goes on along the minus strand of NC_139225.1, from coordinate 46,672,831 downwards.
TAAAACCGATGTCAATTGTGACATCACTGATGATGTCATAATTGATTTTAACCATCTTTTCAAAACTGTAAATTTGACGATTCTGAACTCACGGATGGCACGGACATCATCTACGACAGTAATTTTAAAACCGATTATGTCAATTGTGACATCACTGATGATGTCATAATTGATTTTGACCATCTTTTCAAAACTGTAAAATTGACGCTTCTGAACTCACGGATGGCACAGACATCATCTACGACAGTAATTTTAAAACCGATTATGTCAATTGTGACATCACTGATGATGTCATAATTGATTTAGACATATTTTCAAAACTGTGAAATTGATGCTTCTGAACTCACGAATGGCACGGACATCATCTACGACAGTAATTTTAAAACCGATTATGTCAATTGTGACATCACTGATGATGTCATAATTGATTTTGACCATCTTTTCAAAACTGTAAAATTGACGCTTCTGAACTCACGGATGGCACAGACATCATCTACGACAGTAATTTTAAAACCGATTATGTCAATTGTGACTTCACTGATGATGTCATAATTGATTTCGACATCTTTTCAAAACTGTGAAATTGATGCTTCTGAATTCACGAATGGCACGGACATCATCTACGACAGTAATTTTAAAACCGATAATGTCAATTGTGACATCACTGATGATGTCATAATTGATTTTAACTATCTTTTCAAAACTGTAAAATTGACGCTTCTGAACTCACGGATGGCACGGACATCATCTACGACAGTAATTTAAAACCGATAATGTCAATTGTGACATCACTGATGATGTCATAATTGATTTTAACCATCTTTTCAAAACTGTAAATTTGACGATTCTGAACTCACGGATGGCACGGACATCATCTACGACAGTAATTTTAAAACCGATTATGTCAATTGTGACATCACTGATGATGTCATAATTGATTTCGACATCTTTTCAAAACTGTGAAATTGATGCTTCTGAATTCACGAATGTCACAGACATCATCTACGACAGTAATTTTAAAACCGATAATGTCAATTGTGACATCACTGATGATGTCATAATTGATTTTAACCATCTTTTCAAAACTGTAAATTTGACGATTCTGAACTCACGGATGGCACGGACATCATCTACGACAGTAATTTTAAAACCGATTATGTCAATTGTGACATCACTGATGATGTCATAATTGATTTTGACCATCTTTTCAAAACTGTAAAATTGACGCTTCTGAACTCACGGATGGCACAGACATCATCTACGACAGTAATTTTAAAACCGATTATGTCAATTGTGACATCACTGATGATGTCATAATTGATTTAGACATATTTTCAAAACTGTGAAATTGATGCTTCTGAACTCACGAATGGCACGGACATCATCTACGACAGTAATTTTAAAACCGATTATGTCAATTGTGACATCACTGATGATGTCATAATTGATTTTGACCATCTTTTCAAAACTGTAAAATTGACGCTTCTGAACTCACGGATGGCACAGACATCATCTACGACAGTAATTTTAAAACCGATTATGTCAATTGTGACTTCACTGATGATGTCATAATTGATTTCGACATCTTTTCAAAACTGTGAAATTGATGCTTCTGAATTCACGAATGGCACGGACATCATCTACGACAGTAATTTTAAAACCGATAATGTCAATTGTGACATCACTGATGATGTCATAATTGATTTTAACTATCTTTTCAAAACTGTAAAATTGACGCTTCTGAACTCACGGATGGCACGGACATCATCTACGACAGTAATTTAAAACCGATAATGTCAATTGTGACATCACTGATGATGTCATAATTGATTTTAACCATCTTTTCAAAACTGTAAATTTGACGATTCTGAACTCACGGATGGCACGGACATCATCTACGACAGTAATTTTAAAACCGATTATGTCAATTGTGACATCACTGATGATGTCATAATTGATTTCGACATCTTTTCAAAACTGTGAAATTGATGCTTCTGAATTCACGAATGTCACAGACATCATCTACGACAGTAATTTTAAAACCGATAATGTCAATTGTGACATCACTGATGATGTCATAATTGATTTTAACCATCTTTTCAAAACTGAAAAATTGACGCTTCTGAACTCACGGATGGCACGGACATCATCTACGACAGTAATTTTAAAACCGATAATGTCAATTGTGACATCACTGATGATGTCATAATTGATTTCGACATCTTTTCAAAACTGTAAAATTTATGCTTCTGAACTCACGAATGGCACGGACATCATCTACGACAGTAATTTTAAAACCGATGTCAATTGTGACATCACTGATGATGTCATAATTGATTTTAACCATCTTTTCAAAACTGTAAATTTGACGATTCTGAACTCACGGATGGCACGGACATCATCTACGACAGTAATTTTAAAACCGATTATGTCAATTGTGTCATCACTGATGATGTCATAATTGATTTTGACCATCTTTTCAAAACTGTAAAATTGACGCTTCTGAACTCACGGATGGCACAGACATCATCTACGACAGTAATTTTAAAACCGATTATGTCAATTGTGACATCACTGATGATGTCATAATTGATTTTGACCATCTTTTCAAAACGGTAAAATTGACGCTTCTGAACTCACGGATGGCACAGACATCATCTACGACAGTAATTTTAAAACCGATTATGTCAATTGTGACATCACTGATGATGTCATAATTGATTTTGACCATCTTTTCAAAACTGTAAAATTGACGCTTCTGAACTCACGGATGGCACAGACATCATCTACGACAGTAATTTTAAAACCGATTATGTCAATTGTGACATCACTGATGATGTCATAATTGATTTTGACCATCTTTTCAAAACTGTAAAATTGACGCTTCTGAACTCACGGATGGCACAGACATCATCTACGACAGTAATTTTAAAACCGATTATGTCAATTGTGACATCACTGATGATGTCATAATTGATTTAGACATATTTTCAAAACTGTGAAATTGATGCTTCTGAACTCACGAATGGCACGGACATCATCTATGACAGTAATTTTAAAACCGATAATGTCAATTGTGACATCACTGATGATGTCATAATTGATTTTGACCATCTTTTCAAAACTGTAAAATTGACGCTTCTGAACTCACGGATGGCACAGACATCATCTACGACAGTAATTTTAAAACCGATTATGTCAATTGTGACATCACTGATGATGTCATAATTGATTTAGACATATTTTCAAAACTGTGAAATTGATGCTTCTGAACTCACGAATGGCACGGACATCATCTACGACAGTAATTTTAAAACCGATTATGTCAATTGTGACATCACTGATGATGTCATAATTGATTTCGACATCTTTATAAAACTGTGAAATTGATGCTTCTGAATTCACGAATGGCACAGACATCATCTACGACAGTAATTTTAAAACCGATAATGTCAATTGTGACATCACTGATGATGTCATAATTGATTTTAACCATCTTTTCAAAACTGTAAAATTGACGCTTCTGAACTCACGGATGGCACGGACATCATCTACGACAGTAATTTTAAAACCGATAATGTCAATTGTGACATCACTGATGATGTCATTATTGATTTCGACATCTTTTCAAAACTGTAAAATTGATGCTTCTGAACTCACGAATGGCACGGACATCATCTACGACAGTAATTTTAAAACCAATGTCAATTGTGACATCACTGATGATGTCATAATTGATTTTAACCATCTTTTCAAAACTGTAAATTTGACGATTCTGAACTCACGGATGGCACGGACATCATCTATGACAGTAATTTTAAAACCGATTATGTCAATTGTGACATCACTGATGATGTCATAATTGATTTTGACCATCTTTTCAAAACTGTAAAATTGACGCTTCTGAACTCACGGATGGCACAGACATCATCTACGACAGTAATTTTAAAACCGATTATGTCAATTGTGACATCACTGATGATGTCATAATTGATTTAGACATATTTTCAAAACTGTGAAATTGATGCTTCTGAACTCACGAATGGCACGGACATCATCTACGACAGTAATTTTAAAACCGATTATGTCAATTGTGACATCACTGATGATGTCATAATTGATTTCGACATCTTTTCAAAACTGTGAAATTGATGCTTCTTAATTCACGAATGGCACGGACATCATCTACGACAGTAATTTTAAAACCGATAATGTCAATTGTGACATCACTGATGATGTCATAATTGATTTTAACCATCTTTTCAAAACTGTAAATTTGACGATTCTGAACTCACGGATGGCACGGACATCATCTACGACAGTAATTTTAAAACCGATTATGTCAATTGTGACATCACTGATGATGTCATAATTGATTTCGACATCTTTTCAAAACTGTGAAATTGATGCTTCTGAATTCACGAATGGCACGGACATCATCTACGACAGTAATTTTAAAACCGATAATGTCAATTGTGACATCACTGATGATGTCATAATTGATTTTAACCATCTTTTCAAAACTGTAAAATTGACGCTTCTGAACTCACGGATGGCACGGACATCATCTACGACAGTAATTTTAAAACCGATTATGTCAATTGTGACATCACTGATGATGTCATAATTGATTTTGACCATCTTTTCAAAACTGTAAAATTGACGCTTCTGAACTCACGGATGGCACAGACATCATCTACGACAGTAATTTTAAAACCGATTATGTCAATTGTGACATCACTGATGATGTCATAATTGATTTCGACATCTTTTCAAAACTGTGAAATTGATGCTTCTGAATCCACGAATGGCACGGACATCATCTACGACAGTAATTTTAAAACCGATAATGTCAATTGTGACATCACTGATGATGTCATAATTGATTTTTACCATCTTTTCAAAACTGTAAAATTGACGCTTCTGAACTCACGGATGGCACGGACATCATCTACGACAGTAATTTTAAAACCGATTATGTCAATTGTGACATCACTGATGATGTCATAATTGATTTAGACATATTTTCAAAACTGTAAAATTGACGCTTCTGAACTCACGGATGGCACAGACATCATCTACGACAGTAATTTTAAAACCGATTATGTCAATTGTGACATCACTGATGATGTCATAATTGATTTAGACATATTTTCAAAACTGTGAAATTGATGCTTCTGAACTCACGAATGGCACGGACATCATCTACGACAGTAATTTTAAAACCGATTATGTCAATTGTGACATCACTGATGATGTCATAATTGATTTCGACATCTTTTCAAAACTGTAAAATTGATGCTTCTGAACTCACGAATGGCACGGACATCATCTACGACAGTAATTTTAAAACCGATGTCAATTGTGACATCACTGATGATGTCATAATTGATTTTAACCATCTTTTCAAAACTGTAAATTTGACGATTCTAAACTCACGGATGGCACGGACATCATCTACGACAGTAATTTTAAAACCGATTATGTCAATTGTGACATCACTGATGATGTCATAATTGATTTTGACCATCTTTTCAAAACTGTAAAATTGACGCTTCTGAACTCACGGATGGCACAGACATCATCTACGACAGTAATTTTAAAACCGATTATGTCAATTGTGACATCACTGATGATGTCATAATTGATTTAGACATATTTTCAAAACTGTGAAATTGATGCTTCTGAACTCACGAATGGCACGGACATCATCTACGACAGTAATTTTAAAACCGATTATGTCAATTGTGACATCACTGATGATGTCATAATTGATTTCGACATCTTTTCAAAACTGTGAAATTGATGCTTCTTAATTCACGAATGGCACGGACATCATCTACGACAGTAATTTTAAAACCGATAATGTCAATTGTGACATCACTGATGATGTCATAATTGATTTTAACCATCTTTTCAAAACTGTAAAATTGACGCTTCTGAACTCACGGATGGCACGGACATCATCTACGACAGTAATTTTAAAACCGATTATGTCAATTGTGACATCACTGATGATGTCATAATTGATTTTGACCATCTTTTCAAAACTGTAAAATTGACGCTTCTGAACTCACGGATGGCACAGACATCATCTACGACAGTAATTTTAAAACCGATTATGTCAATTGTGACATCACTGATGATGTCATAATTGATTTCGACATCTTTTCAAAACTGTGAAATTGATGCTTCTGAATTCACGAATGGCACGGACATCATCTACGACAGTAATTTTAAAACCGATAATGTCAATTGTGACATCACTGATGATGTCATAATTGATTTTAACCATCTTTTCAAAACTGTAAAATTGACGCTTCTGAACTCACGGATGGCACGGACATCATCTACGACAGTAATTTTAAAACCGATTATGTCAATTGTGACATCACTGATGATGTCATAATTGATTTAGACATATTTTCAAAACTGTAAAATTGACGCTTCTGAACTCACGGATGGCACAGACATTATCTACGACAGTAATTTTAAAACCGATTATGTCAATTGTGACATCACTGATGATGTCATAATTGATTTAGACATATTTTCAAAACTGTGAAATTGATGCTTCTGAACTCACGAATGGCACGGACATCATCTACGACAGTAATTTTAAAACCGATTATGTCAATTGTGACATCACTGATGATGTCATAATTGATTTCGACATCTTTTCAAAACTGTAAAATTGATGCTTCTGAACTCACGAATGGCACGGACATCATCTACGACAGTAATTTTAAAACCGATGTCAATTGTGACATCACTGATGATGTCATAATTGATTTTAACCATCTTTTCAAAACTGTAAATTTGACGATTCTGAACTCACGGATGGCACGGACATCATCTACGACAGTAATTTTAAAACCGATTATGTCAATTGTGACATCACTGATGATGTCATAATTGATTTTGACCATCTTTTCAAAACTGTAAAATTGACGCTTCTGAACTCATGGATGGCACAGACATCATCTACGACAGTAATTTTAAAACCGATTATGTCAATTGTGACATCACTGATGATGTCATAATTGATTTAGACATATTTTCAAAACTGTGAAATTGATGCTTCTGAACTCACGAATGGCACGGACATCATCTACGACAGTAATTTTAAAACCGATTATGTCAATTGTGACATCACTGATGATGTCATAATTGATTTTGACCATCTTTTCAAAACTGTTAAATTGACGCTTCTGAACTCACGGATGGCACAGACATCATCTACGACAGTAATTTTAAAACCGATTATGTCAATTGTGACATCACTGATGATGTCATAATTGATTTAGACATATTTTCAAAACTGTGAAATTGATGCTTCTGAACTCACGAATGGCACGGACATCATCTACGACAGTAATTTTAAAACCGATTATGTCAATTGTGACATCACTGATGATGTCATAATTGATTTTGACCATCTTTTCAAAACTGTTAAATTGACGCTTCTGAACTCACGGATGGCACAGACATCATCTACGACAGTAATTTTAAAACCGATTATGTCAATTGTGACATCACTGATGATGTCATAATTGATTTAGACATATTTTCAAAACTGTGAAATTGATGCTTCTGAACTCACGAATGGCACGGACATCATCTACGACAGTAATTTTAAAACCGATTATGTCAATTGTGACATCACTGATGATGTCATAATTGATTTCGACATCTTTTCAAAACTGTGAAATTGATGCTTCTTAATTCACGAATGGCACGGACATCATCTACGACAGTAATTTTAAAACCGATAATGTCAATTGTGACATCACTGATGATGTCATAATTGATTTTAACCATCTTTTCAAAACTGTAAAATTGACGCTTCTGAACTCACGGATGGCACGGACATCATCTACGACAGTAATTTTAAAACCGATTATGTCAATTGTGACATCACTGATGATGTCATAATTGATTTTGACCATCTTTTCAAAACTGTAAAATTGACGCTTCTGAACTCACGGATGGCACAGACATCATCTACGACAGTAATTTTAAAACCGATTATGTCAATTGTGACATCACTGATGATGTCATAATTGATTTCGACATCTTTTCAAAACTGTGAAATTGATGCTTCTGAATTCACGAATGGCACGGACATCATCTACGACAGTAATTTTAAAACCGATAATGTCAATTGTGACATCACTGATGATGTCATAATTGATTTTAACCATCTTTTCAAAACTGTAAAATTGACGCTTCTGAACTCACGGATGGCACGGACATCATCTACGACAGTAATTTTAAAACCGATTATGTCAATTGTGACATCACTGATGATGTCATAATTGATTTAGACATATTTTCAAAACTGTAAAATTGACGCTTCTGAACTCACGGATGGCACAGACATCATCTACGACAGTAATTTTAAAACCGATTATGTCAATTGTGACATCACTGATGATGTCATAATTGATTTAGACATATTTTCAAAACTGTGAAATTGATGCTTCTGAACTCACGAATGGCACGGACATCATCTACGACAGTAATTTTAAAACCGATTATGTCAATTGTGACATCACTGATGATGTCATAATTGATTTCGACATCTTTTCAAAACTGTAAAATTAATGCTTCTGAACTCACGAATGGCACGGACATCATCTACGACAGTAATTTTAAAACCGATGTCAATTGTGACATCACTGATGATGTCATAATTGATTTTAACCATCTTTTCAAAACTGTAAATTTGACGATTCTGAACTCACGGATGGCACGGACATCATCTACGACAGTAATTTTAAAACCGATTATGTCAATTGTGACATCACTGATGATGTCATAATTGATTTTGACCATCTTTTCAAAACTGTAAAATTGACGCTTCTGAACTCACGGATGGCACAGACATCATCTACGACAGTAATTTTAAAACCGATTATGTCAATTGTGACATCACTGATGATGTCATAATTGATTTAGACATATTTTCAAAACTGTGAAATTGATGCTTCTGAACTCACGAATGGCACGGACATCATCTACGACAGTAATTTTAAAACCGATTATGTCAATTGTGACATCACTGATGATGTCATAATTGATTTTGACCATCTTTTCAAAACTGTTAAATTGACGCTTCTGAACTCACGGATGGCACAGACATCATCTACGACAGTAATTTTAAAACCGATTATGTCAATTGTGACATCACTGATGATGTCATAATTGATTTAGACATATTTTCAAAACTGTGAAATTGATGCTTCTGAACTCACGAATGGCACGGACATCATCTACGACAGTAATTTTAAAACCGATTATGTCAATTGTGACATCACTGATGATGTCATAATTGATTTCGACATCTTTTCAAAACTGTGAAATTGATGCTTCTTAATTCACGAATGGCACGGACATCATCTACGACAGTAATTTTAAAACCGATAATGTCAATTGTGACATCACTGATGATGTCATAATTGATTTTAACTATCTTTTCAAAACTGTAAAATTGACGCTTCTGAACTCACGGATGGCACGGACATCATCTACGACAGTAATTTTAAAACCGATAATGTCAATTGTGACATCACTGATGATGTCATAATTGATTTTGACCATCTTTTCAAAACTGTAAAATTGACGCTTCTGAACTCACGGATGGCACAGACATCATCTACGACAGTAATTTTAAAACCGATTATGTCAATTGTGACATCACTGATGATGTCATAATTGATTTAGACATATTTTCAAAACTGTGAAATTGATGCTTCTGAACTCACGAATGGCACGGACATCATCTACGACAGTAATTTTAAAACCGATTATGTCAATTGTGACATCACTGATGATGTCATAATTGATTTCAACATCTTTTCAAAACTGTGAAATTGATGCTTCTGAATTCACGAATGGCACAGACATCATCTACGACAGTAATTTTAAAACCGATAATGTCAATTGTGACATCACTGATGATGTCATAATTGATTTTAACCATCTTTTCAAAACTGTAAAATTGACGCTTCTGAACTCACGGATGGCACGGACATCATCTACGACAGTAATTTTAAAACCGATAATGTCAATTGTGACTTCACTGATGATGTCATAATTGATTTTGACATCTTTTCAAAACTGTAAAATTGATGCTTCTGAACTCACGAATGGCACGGACATCATCTACGACAGTAATTTTAAAACCGATGTCAATTGTGACATCACTGATGATGTCATAATTGATTTTAACCATCTTTTCAAAACTGTAAATTTGACGATTCTGAACTCACGGATGGCACGGACATCATCTACGACAGTAATTTTAAAACCGATTATGTCAATTGTGACATCACTGATGATGTCATAATTGATTTTGACCATCTTTTCAAAACTGTAAAATTGACGCTTCTGAACTCACGGATGGCACAGACATCATCTACGACAGTAATTTTAAAACCGATTATGTCAATTGTGACATCACTGATGATGTCATAATTGATTTAGACATATTTTCAAAACTGTGAAATTGATGCTTCTGAACTCACGAATGGCACGGACATCATCTACGACAGTAATTTTAAAACCGATTATGTCAATTGTGACATCACTGATGATGTCATAATTGATTTTGACCATCTTTTCAAAACTGTAAAATTGACGCTTCTGAACTCACGGATGGCACAGACATCATCTACGACAGTAATTTTAAAACCGATTATGTCAATTGTGACATCACTGATGATGTCATAATTGATTTCGACATCTTTTCAAAACTGTGAAATTGATGCTTCTTAATTCACGAATGGCACGGACATCATCTACGACAGTAATTTTAAAACCGATAATGTCAATTGTGACATCACTGATGATGTCATAATTGATTTTAACTATCTTTTCAAAACTGTAAAATTGACGCTTCTGAACTCACGGATGGCACGGACATCATCTACGACAGTAATTTTAAAACCGATAATGTCAATTGTGACATCACTGATGATGTCATAATTGATTTTAACCATCTTTTCAAAACTGTAAATTTGACGCTTCTGAACTCACGGATGGCACAGACATCATCTACGACAGTAATTTTAAAACCGATTATGTCAATTGTGACATCACTGATGATGTCATAATTGATTTTGACCATCTTTTCAAAACTGTAAAATTGACGCTTCTGAACTCACGGATGGCACAGACATCATCTACGACAGTAATTTTAAAACCGATTATGTCAATTGTGACATCACTGATGATGTCATAATTGATTTCGACATCTTTTCAAAACTGTGAAATTGATGCTTCTGAATTCACGAATGGCACGGACATCATCTACGACAGTAATATTAAAACCGATAATGTCAATTGTGACATCACTGATGATGTCATAATTGATTTTAACCATCTTTTCAAAACTGTAAAATTGACGCTTCTGAACTCACGGATGGCACGGACATCATCTACGACAGTAATTTTAAAACCGATTATGTCAATTGTGACATCACTGATGATGTCATAATTGATTTAGACATATTTTCAAAACTGTAAAATTGACGCTTCTGAACTCACGGATGGCACAGACATTATCTACGACAGTAATTTTAAAACCGATTATGTCAATTGTGACATCACTGATGATGTCATAATTGATTTAGACATATTTTCAAAACTGTGAAATTGATGCTTCTGAACTCACGAATGGCACGGACATCATCTACGACAGTAATTTTAAAACCGATTATGTCAATTGTGACATCACTGATGATGTCATAATTGATTTCGACATCTTTTCAAAACTGTAAAATTGATGCTTCTGAACTCACGAATGGCACGGACATCATCTACGACAGTAATTTTAAAACCGATGTCAATTGTGACATCACTGATGATGTCATAATTGATTTTAACCATCTTTTCAAAACTGTAAATTTGACGATTCTGAACTCACGGATGGCACGGACATCATCTACGACAGTAATTTTAAAACCGATTATGTCAATTGTGACATCACTGATGATGTCATAATTGATTTTGACCATCTTTTCAAAACTGTAAAATTGACGCTTCTGAACTCACGGATGGCACAGACATCATCTACGACAGTAATTTTAAAACCGATTATGTCAATTGTGACATCACTGATGATGTCATAATTGATTTAGACATATTTTCAAAACTGTGAAATTGATGCTTCTGAACTCACGAATGGCACGGACATCATCTACGACAGTAATTTTAAAACCGATTATGTCAATTGTGACATCACTGATGATGTCATAATTGATTTTGACCATCTTTTCAAAACTGTTAAATTGACGCTTCTGAACTCACGGATGGCACAGACATCATCTACGACAGTAATTTTAAAACCGATTATGTCAATTGTGACATCACTGATGATGTCATAATTGATTTAGACATATTTTCAAAACTGTGAAATTGATGCTTCTGAACTCACGAATGGCACGGACATCATCTACGACAGTAATTTTAAAACCGATTATGTCAATTGTGACATCACTGATGATGTCATAATTGATTTTGACCATCTTTTCAAAACTGTTAAATTGACGCTTCTGAACTCACGGATGGCACAGACATCATCTACGACAGTAATTTTAAAACCGATTATGTCAATTGTGACATCACTGATGATGTCATAATTGATTTAGACATATTTTCAAAACTGTGAAATTGATGCTTCTGAACTCACGAATGGCACGGACATCATCTACGACAGTAATTTTAAAACCGATTATGTCAATTGTGACATCACTGATGATGTCATAATTGATTTCGACATCTTTTCAAAACTGTGAAATTGATGCTTCTTAATTCACGAATGGCACGGACATCATCTACGACAGTAATTTTAAAACCGATAATGTCAATTGTGACATCACTGATGATGTCATAATTGATTTTAACCATCTTTTCAAAACTGTAAAATTGACGCTTCTGAACTCACGGATGGCACGGACATCATCTACGACAGTAATTTTAAAACCGATTATGTCAATTGTGACATCACTGATGATGTCATAATTGATTTTGACCATCTTTTCAAAACTGTAAAATTGACGCTTCTGAACTCACGGATGGCACAGACATCATCTACGACAGTAATTTTAAAACCGATTATGTCAATTGTGACATCACTGATGATGTCATAATTGATTTCGACATCTTTTCAAAACTGTGAAATTGATGCTTCTGAATTCACGAATGGCACGGACATCATCTACGACAGTAATTTTAAAACCGATAATGTCAATTGTGACATCACTGATGATGTCATAATTGATTTTAACCATCTTTTCAAAACTGTAAAATTGACGCTTCTGAACTCACGGATGGCACGGACATCATCTACGACAGTAATTTTAAAACCGATTATGTCAATTGTGACATCACTGATGATGTCATAATTGATTTAGACATATTTTCAAAACTGTAAAATTGACGCTTCTGAACTCACGGATGGCACAGACATCATCTACGACAGTAATTTTAAAACCGATTATGTCAATTGTGACATCACTGATGATGTCATAATTGATTTAGACATATTTTCAAAACTGTGAAATTGATGCTTCTGAACTCACGAATGGCACGGACATCATCTACGACAGTAATTTTAAAACCGATTATGTCAATTGTGACATCACTGATGATGTCATAATTGATTTCGACATCTTTTCAAAACTGTAAAATTAATGCTTCTGAACTCACGAATGGCACGGACATCATCTACGACAGTAATTTTAAAACCGATGTCAATTGTGACATCACTGATGATGTCATAATTGATTTTAACCATCTTTTCAAAACTGTAAATTTGACGATTCTGAACTCACGGATGGCACGGACATCATCTACGACAGTAATTTTAAAACCGATTATGTCAATTGTGACATCACTGATGATGTCATAATTGATTTTGACCATCTTTTCAAAACTGTAAAATTGACGCTTCTGAACTCAAGGATGGCACAGACATCATCTACGACAGTAATTTTAAAACCGATTATGTCAATTGTGACATCACTGATGATGTCATAATTGATTTAGACATATTTTCAAAACTGTGAAATTGATGCTTCTGAACTCACGAATGGCACGGACATCATCTACGACAGTAATTTTAAAACCGATTATGTCAATTGTGACATCACTGATGATGTCATAATTGATTTTGACCATCTTTTCAAAACTGTTAAATTGACGCTTCTGAACTCACGGATGGCACAGACATCATCTACGACAGTAATTTTAAAACCGATTATGTCAATTGTGACATCACTGATGATGTCATAATTGATTTAGACATATTTTCAAAACTGTGAAATTGATGCTTCTGAACTCACGAATGGCACGGACATCATCTACGACAGTAATTTTAAAACCGATTATGTCAATTGTGACATCACTGATGATGTCATAATTGATTTCGACATCTTTTCAAAACTGTGAAATTGATGCTTCTTAATTCACGAATGGCACGGACATCATCTACGACAGTAATTTTAAAACCGATAATGTCAATTGTGACATCACTGATGATGTCATAATTGATTTTAACTATCTTTTCAAAACTGTAAAATTGACGCTTCTGAACTCACGGATGGCACGGACATCATCTACGACAGTAATTTTAAAACCGATAATGTCAATTGTGACATCACTGATGATGTCATAATTGATTTTGACCATCTTTTCAAAACTGTAAAATTGACGCTTCTGAACTCACGGATGGCACAGACATCATCTACGACAGTAATTTTAAAACCGATTATGTCAATTGTGACATCACTGATGATGTCATAATTGATTTAGACATATTTTCAAAACTGTGAAATTGATGCTTCTGAACTCACGAATGGCACGGACATCATCTACGACAGTAATTTTAAAACCGATTATGTCAATTGTGACATCACTGATGATGTCATAATTGATTTCAACATCTTTTCAAAACTGTGAAATTGATGCTTCTGAATTCACGAATGGCACAGACATCATCTACGACAGTAATTTTAAAACCGATAATGTCAATTGTGACATCACTGATGATGTCATAATTGATTTTAACCATCTTTTCAAAACTGTAAAATTGACGCTTCTGAACTCACGGATGGCACGGACATCATCTACGACAGTAATTTTAAAACCGATAATGTCAATTGTGACTTCACTGATGATGTCATAATTGATTTTGACATCTTTTCAAAACTGTAAAATTGATGCTTCTGAACTCACGAATGGCACGGACATCATCTACGACAGTAATTTTAAAACCGATGTCAATTGTGACATCACTGATGATGTCATAATTGATTTTAACCATCTTTTCAAAACTGTAAATTTGACGATTCTGAACTCACGGATGGCACGGACATCATCTACGACAGTAATTTTAAAACCGATTATGTCAATTGTGACATCACTGATGATGTCATAATTGATTTTGACCATCTTTTCAAAACTGTAAAATTGACGCTTCTGAACTCACGGATGGCACAGACATCATCTACGACAGTAATTTTAAAACCGATTATGTCAATTGTGACATCACTGATGATGTCATAATTGATTTAGACATATTTTCAAAACTGTGAAATTGATGCTTCTGAACTCACGAATGGCACGGACATCATCTACGACAGTAATTTTAAAACCGATTATGTCAATTGTGACATCACTGATGATGTCATAATTGATTTTGACCATCTTTTCAAAACTGTAAAATTGACGCTTCTGAACTCACGGATGGCACAGACATCATCTACGACAGTAATTTTAAAACCGATTATGTCAATTGTGACATCACTGATGATGTCATAATTGATTTCGACATCTTTTCAAAACTGTGAAATTGATGCTTCTTAATTCACGAATGGCACGGACATCATCTACGACAGTAATTTTAAAACCGATAATGTCAATTGTGACATCACTGATGATGTCATAATTGATTTTAACTATCTTTTCAAAACTGTAAAATTGACGCTTCTGAACTCACGGATGGCACGGACATCATCTACGACAGTAATTTTAAAACCGATAATGTCAATTGTGACATCACTGATGATGTCATAATTGATTTTAACCATCTTTTCAAAACTGTAAATTTGACGCTTCTGAACTCACGGATGGCACAGACATCATCTACGACAGTAATTTTAAAACCGATTATGTCAATTGTGACATCACTGATGATGTCATAATTGATTTAGACATATTTTCAAAACTGTGAAATTGATGCTTCTGAACTCACGAATGGCACGGACATCATCTACGACAGTAATTTTAAAACCGATTATGTCAATTGTGACATCACTGATGATGTCATAATTGATTTCGACATCTTTTCAAAACTGTGAAATTGATGCTTCTAAATTCACGAATGGCACAGACATCATCTACGACAGTAATTTTAAAACCGATAATGTCAATTGTGACATCACTGATGATGTCATAATTGATTTTAACCATCTTTTCAAAACTGTAAAATTGACGCTTCTGAACTCACGGATGGCACGGACATCATCTACGACAGTAATTTTAAAACCGATAATGTCAATTGTGACTTCACTGATGATGTCATAATTGATTTCGACATCTTTTCAAAACTGTAAAATTGATGCTTCTGAACTCACGAATGGCACGGACATCATCTACGACAGTAATTTTAAAACCGATGTCAATTGTGACATCACTGATGATGTCATAATTGATTTTAACCATCTTTTCAAAACTGTAAATTTGACGATTCTGAACTCACGGATGGCACGGACATCATCTACGACAGTAATTTTAAAACCGATTATGTCAATTGTGACATCACTGATGATGTCATAATTGATTTTGACCATCTTTTCAAAACTGTAAAATTGACGCTTCTGAACTCACGGATGGCACAGACATCATCTACGACAGTAATTTTAAAACCGATTATGTCAATTGTGACATCACTGATGATGTCATAATTGATTTAGACATATTTTCAAAACTGTGAAATTGATGCTTCTGAACTCACGAATGGCACGGACATCATCTACGACAGTAATTTTAAAACCGATTATGTCAATTGTGACATCACTGATGATGTCATAATTGATTTTGACCATCTTTTCAAAACTGTAAAATTGACGCTTCTGAACTCACGGATGGCACAGACATCATCTACGACAGTAATTTTAAAAACCGATTATGTCAATTGTGACATCACTGATGATGTCATAATTGATTTCGACATCTTTTCAAAACTGTGAAATTGATGCTTCTTAATTCACGAATGGCACGGACATCATCTCGACAGTAATTTTAAAACCGATAATGTCAATTGTGACATCACTGATGATGTCATAATTGATTTTAACTATCTTTTCAAAACTGTAAAATTGACGCTTCTGAACTCACGGATGGCACGGACATCATCTACGACAGTAATTTTAAAACCGATAATGTCAATTGTGACATCACTGATGATGTCATAATTGATTTTAACCATCTTTTCAAAACTGTAAATTTGACGATTCTGAACTCACGGATGGCACGGACATCATCTACGACAGTAATTTTAAAACCGATTATGTCAATTGTGACATCACTGATGATGTCATAATTGATTTCGACATCTTTTCAAAACTGTGAAATTGATGCTTCTGAATTCACGAATGGCACAGACATCATCTACGACAGTAATTTTAAAACCGATAATGTCAATTGTGACATCACTGATGATGTCATAATTGATTTAGACATATTTTCAAAACTGTGAAATTGATGCTTCTGAACTCACGAATGGCACGGACATCATCTACGACAGTAATTTTAAAACCGATTATGTCAATTGTGACATCACTGATGATGTCATAATTGATTTTAACCATCTTTTCAAAACTGTAAAATTGACGCTTATGAACTCACGGATGGCACAGACATCATCTACGACAGTAATTTTAAAACCGATTATGTCAATTGTGACATCACTGATGATGTCATAATTGATTTCGACATCTTTTCAAAACTGTGAAATTGATGCTTCTTAATTCACGAATGGCACGGACATCATCTACGACAGTAATTTTAAAACCGATAATGTCAATTGTGACATCACTGATGATGTCATAATTGATTTTAACTATCTTTTCAAAACTGTAAAATTGACGCTTCTGAACTCACGGATGGCACGGACATCATCTACGACAGTAATTTTAAAACCGATAATGTCAATTGTGACATCACTGATGATGTCATAATTGATTTTAACCATCTTTTCAAAACTGTAAATTTGACGATTCTGAACTCACGGATGGCACGGACATCATCTACGACAGTAATTTTAAAACCGATTATGTCAATTGTGACATCACTGATGATGTCATAATTGATTTTGACCATCTTTTCAAAACTGTAAAATTGACGCTTCTGAACTCACGGATGGCACAGACATCATCTACGACAGTAATTTTAAAACCGATTATGTCAATTGTGACATCACTGATGATGTCATAATTGATTTAGACATATTTTCAAAACTGTGAAATTGATGCTTCTGAACTCACGAATGGCACGGACATCATCTACGACAGTAATTTTAAAACCGATTATGTCAATTGTGACATCACTGATGATGTCATAATTGATTTTGACCATCTTTTCAAAACTGTTAAATTGACGCTTCTGAACTCACGGATGGCACAGACATCATCTACGACAGTAATTTTAAAACCGATTATGTCAATTGTGACATCACTGATGATGTCATAATTGATTTAGACATATTTTCAAAACTGTGAAATTGATGCTTCTGAACTCACGAATGGCACGGACATCATCTACGACAGTAATTTTAAAACCGATTATGTCAATTGTGACATCACTGATGATGTCATAATTGATTTCGACATCTTTTCAAAACTGTGAAATTGATGCTTCTTAATTCACGAATGGCACGGACATCATCTACGACAGTAATTTTAAAACCGATAATGTCAATTGTGACATCACTGATGATGTCATAATTGATTTTAACCATCTTTTCAAAACTGTAAAATTGACGCTTCTGAACTCACGGATGGCACGGACATCATCTAAGACAGTAATTTTAAAACCGATTATGTCAATTGTGACATCACTGATGATGTCATAATTGATTTTGACCATCTTTTCAAAACTGTAAAATTGACCCTTCTGAACTCACGGATGGCACAGACATCATCTACGACAGTAATTTTAAAACCGATTATGTCAATTGTGACATCACTGATGATGTCATAATTGATTTCGACATCTTTTCAAAACTGTGAAATTGATGCTTCTGAATTCACGAATGGCATGGACATCATCTACGACAGTAATTTTAAAACCGATAATGTCAATTGTGACATCACTGATGATGTCATAATTGATTTTAACCATCTTTTCAAAACTGTAAAATTGACGCTTCTGAACTCACGGATGGCACGGACATCATCTACGACAGTAATTTTAAAACCGATTATGTCAATTGTGACATCACTGATGATGTCATAATTGATTTAGACATATTTTCAAAACTGTAAAATTGACGCTTCTGAACTCACGGATGGCACAGACATCATCTACGACAGTAATTTTAAAACCGATTATGTCAATTGTGACATCACTGATGATGTCATAATTGATTTAGACATATTTTCAAAACTGTGAAATTGATGCTTCTGAACTCACGAATGGCACGGACATCATCTACGACAGTAATTTTAAAACCGATTATGTCAATTGTGACATCACTGATGATGTCATAATTGATTTCGACATCTTTTCAAAACTGTAAAATTGATGCTTCTGAACTCACGAATGGCACGGACATCATCTACGACAGTAATTTTAAAACCGATGTCAATTGTGACATCAC
Organism: Crinia signifera; assembly: GCF_055691185.1. Classification (NCBI taxonomy): domain Eukaryota; kingdom Metazoa; phylum Chordata; class Amphibia; order Anura; family Myobatrachidae; genus Crinia; species Crinia signifera. The sequence goes on along the minus strand of NC_139225.1, from coordinate 46,652,946 downwards.
TGATGATGTCATAATTGATTTTAACCATCTTTTCAAAACTGTAAATTTGACGATTCTGAACTCACGGATGGCACGGACATCATCTACGACAGTAATTTTAAAACCGATTATGTCAATTGTGACATCACTGATGATGTCATAATTGATTTAGACATATTTTCAAAACTGTGAAATTGATGCTTCTGAACTCACGAATGGCACGGACATCATCTACGACAGTAATTTTAAAACCGATTATGTCAATTGTGACATCACTGATGATGTCATAATTGATTTTGACCATCTTTTCAAAACTGTTAAATTGACGCTTCTGAACTCACGGATGGCACAGACATCATCTACGACAGTAATTTTAAAACCGATTATGTCAATTGTGACATCACTGATGATGTCATAATTGATTTAGACATATTTTCAAAACTGTGAAATTGATGCTTCTGAACTCACGAATGGCACGGACATCATCTACGACAGTAATTTTAAAACCGATTATGTCAATTGTGACATCACTGATGATGTCATAATTGATTTCGACATCTTTTCAAAACTGTGAAATTGATGCTTCTTAATTCACGAATGGCACGGACATCATCTACGACAGTAATTTTAAAACCGATAATGTCAATTGTGACATCACTGATGATGTCATAATTGATTTTAACTATCTTTTCAAAACTGTAAAATTGACGCTTCTGAACTCACGGATGGCACGGACATCATCTACGACAGTAATTTTAAAACCGATAATGTCAATTGTGACATCACTGATGATGTCATAATTGATTTTGACCATCTTTTCAAAACTGTAAAATTGACGCTTCTGAACTCACGGATGGCACAGACATCATCTACGACAGTAATTTTAAAACCGATTATGTCAATTGTGACATCACTGATGATGTCATAATTGATTTAGACATATTTTCAAAACTGTGAAATTGATGCTTCTGAACTCACGAATGGCACGGACATCATCTACGACAGTAATTTTAAAACCGATTATGTCAATTGTGACATCACTGATGATGTCATAATTGATTTCAACATCTTTTCAAAACTGTGAAATTGATGCTTCTGAATTCACGAATGGCACAGACATCATCTACGACAGTAATTTTAAAACCGATAATGTCAATTGTGACATCACTGATGATGTCATAATTGATTTTAACCATCTTTTCAAAACTGTTAAATTGACGCTTCTGAACTCACGGATGGCACGGACATCATCTACGACAGTAATTTTAAAACCGATAATGTCAATTGTGACTTCACTGATGATGTCATAATTGATTTCGACATCTTTTCAAAACTGTAAAATTGATGCTTCTGAACTCACGAATGGCACGGACATCATCTACGACAGTAATTTTAAAACCGATGTCAATTGTGACATCACTGATGATGTCATAATTGATTTTAACCATCTTTTCAAAACTGTAAATTTGACGATTTTGAACTCACGGATGGCACGGACATCATCTACGACAGTAATTTTAAAACCGATTATGTCAATTGTGACATCACTGATGATGTCATAATTGATTTTGACCATCTTTTCAAAACTGTAAAATTGACGCTTCTGAACTCACGGATGGCACAGACATCATCTACGACAGTAATTTTAAAACCGATTATGTCAATTGTGACATCACTGATGATGTCATAATTGATTTAGACATATTTTCAAAACTGTGAAATTGATGCTTCTGAACTCACGAATGGCACGGACATCATCTACGACAGTAATTTTAAAACCGATTATGTCAATTGTGACATCACTGATGATGTCATAATTGATTTTGACCATCTTTTCAAAACTGTAAAATTGACGCTTCTGAACTCACGGATGGCACAGACATCATCTACGACAGTAATTTTAAAACCGATTATGTCAATTGTGACATCACTGATGATGTCATAATTGATTTCGACATCTTTTCAAAACTGTGAAATTGATGCTTCTTAATTCACGAATGGCACGGACATCATCTACGACAGTAATTTTAAAACCGATAATGTCAATTGTGACATCACTGATGATGTCATAATTGATTTTAACTATCTTTTCAAAACTGTAAAATTGACGCTTCTGAACTCACGGATGGCACAGACATCATCTACGACAGTAATTTTAAAACCGATTATGTCAATTGTGACATCACTGATGATGTCATAATTGATTTAGACATATTTTCAAAACTGTGAAATTGATGCTTCTGAACTCACGAATGGCACGGACATCATCTACGACAGTAATTTTAAAACCGATTATGTCAATTGTGACATCACTGATGATGTCATAATTGATTTCGACATCTTTTCAAAACTGTGAAATTGATGCTTCTGAATTCACGAATGGCACAGACATCATCTACGACAGTAATTTTAAAACCGATAATGTCAATTGTGACATCACTGATGATGTCATAATTGATTTTAACCATCTTTTCAAAACTGTAAAATTGACGCTTCTGAACTCACGGATGGCACGGACATCATCTACGACAGTAATTTTAAAACCGATAATGTCAATTGTGACTTCACTGATGATGTCATAATTGATTTCGACATCTTTTCAAAACTGTAAAATTGATGCTTCTGAACTCACGAATGGCACGGACATCATCTACGACAGTAATTTTAAAACCGATGTCAATTGTGACATCACTGATGATGTCATAATTGATTTTAACCATCTTTTCAAAACTGTAAATTTGACGATTCTGAACTCACGGATGGCACGGACATCATCTACGACAGTAATTTTAAAACCGATTATGTCAATTGTGACATCACTGATGATGTCATAATTGATTTTGACCATCTTTTCAAAACTGTAAAATTGACGCTTCTGAACTCACGGATGGCACAGACATCATCTACGACAGTAATTTTAAAACCGATTATGTCAATTGTGACATCACTGATGATGTCATAATTGATTTAGACATATTTTCAAAACTGTGAAATTGATGCTTCTGAACTCACGAATGGCACGGACATCATCTACGACAGTAATTTTAAAACCGATTATGTCAATTGTGACATCACTGATGATGTCATAATTGATTTTGACCATCTTTTCAAAACTGTAAAATTGACGCTTCTGAACTCACGGATGGCACAGACATCATCTACGACAGTAATTTTAAAACCGATTATGTCAATTGTGACATCACTGATGATGTCATAATTGATTTCGACATCTTTTCAAAACTGTGAAATTGATGCTTCTTAATTCACGAATGGCACGGACATCATCTACGACAGTAATTTTAAAACCGATAATGTCAATTGTGACATCACTGATGATGTCATAATTGATTTTAACTATCTTTTCAAAATTGTAAAATTGACGCTTCTGAACTCACGGATGGCACGGACATCATCTACGACAGTAATTTTAAAACCGATAATGTCAATTGTGACATCACTGATGATGTCATAATTGATTTTAACCATCTTTTCAAAACTGTAAATTTGACGATTCTGAACTCACGGATGGCACGGACATCATCTACGACAGTAATTTTAAAACCGATTATGTCAATTGTGACATCACTGATGATGTCATAATTGATTTCGACATCTTTTCAAAACTGTGAAATTGATGCTTCTGAATTCACGAATGGCACAGACATCATCTACGACAGTAATTTTAAAACCGATAATGTCAATTGTGACATCACTGATGATGTCATAATTGATTTAGACATATTTTCAAAACTGTGAAATTGATGCTTCTGAACTCACGGATGGCACGGACATCATCTACGACAGTAATTTTAAAACCGATAATGTCAATTGTGACATCACTGATGATGTCATAATTGATTTCGACATCTTTTCAAAACTGTAAAATTGATGCTTCTGAACTCACGAATGGCACGGACATCATCTACGACAGTAATTTTAAAACCAATGTCAATTGTGACATCACTGATGATGTCATAATTGATTTTAACCATCTTTTCAAAACTGTAAATTTGACGATTCTGAACTCACGGATGGCACGGACATCATCTACGACAGTAATTTTAAAACCGATTATGTCAATTGTGACATCACTGATGATGTCATAATTGATTTTGACCATCTTTTCAAAACTGTAAAATTGACGCTTCTGAACTCACGAATGGCACAGACATCATCTACGACAGTAATTTTAAAACCGATTATGTCAATTGTGACATCACTGATGATGTCATAATTGATTTAGACATATTTTCAAAACTGTGAAATTGATGCTTCTGAACTCACAAATGGCACGGACATCATCTACGACAGTAATTTTAAAACCGATTATGTCAATTGTGACATCACTGATGATGTCATAATTGATTTCGACATCTTTTCAAAACTGTGAAATTGATGCTTCTGAACTCACGAATGGCACGGACATCATCTACGACAGTAATTTTAAAACCGATGTCAATTGTGACATCACTGATGATGTCATAATTGATTTTAACCATCTTTTCAAAACTGTAAATTTGACGATTCTGAACTCACGAATGGCACGGACATCATCTACGACAGTAATTTTAAAACCGATTATGTCAATTGTGACATCACTGATGATGTCATAATTGATGTCATAATTGATTTCGACATCTTTTCAAAACTGTGAAATTGATGCTTCTTAATTCACGAATGGCACGGACATCATCTACGATTGTAGAATTTTAAAACCGATTATGTCAATTGTGACATCACTGATGATGTCATAATTGATTTTGACCATCTTTTCAAAACTGTAAAATTGACGCTTCTGAACTCACGGATGGCACAGACATCATCTACGACAGTAATTTTAAAACCGATTATGTCAATTGTGACATCACTGATGATGTCATAATTGATTTAGACATATTTTCAAAACTGTGAAATTGATGCTTCTGAACTCACGAATGGCACGGACATCATCTACGACAGTAATTTTAAAACCGATAATGTCAATTGTGACATCACTGATGATGTCATAATTGATTTTGACCACCTTTCAAAACTGTAAAATTGACGCTTCTGAACTCACGGATGGCACAGACATCATCTACGACAGTAATTTTAAAACCGATTATGTCAATTGTGACATCACTGATGATGTCATAATTGATTTAGACATATTTTCAAAACTGTGAAATTGATGCTTCTGAACTCACGAATGGCACGGACATCATCTACGACAGTAATTTTAAAACCGATTATGTCAATTGTGACATCACTGATGATGTCATAATTGATTTCGACATCTTTTCAAAACTGTGAAATTGATGCTTCTGAATTCACGAATGGCACAGACATCATCTACGACAGTAATTTTAAAACCGATAATGTCAATTTTGACATCACTGATGATGTCATAATTGATTTTAACCATCTTTTCAAAACTGTAAAATTGACGCTTCTGAACTCACGGATGGCACGGACATCATCTACGACAGTAATTTTAAAACCGATAATGTCAATTGTGACATCACTGATGATGTCATAATTGATTTCGACATCTTTTCAAAACTGTAAAATTGATGCTTCTGAACTCACGAATGGCACGGACATCATCTACGACAGTAATTTTAAAACCAATGTCAATTGTGACATCACTGATGATGTCATAATTGATTTTAACCATCTTTTCAAAACTGTAAATTTGACGATTCTGAACTCACGGATGGCACGGACATCATCTACGACAGTAATTTTAAAACCGATTATGTCAATTGTGACATCACTGATGATGTCATAATTGATTTTGACCATCTTTTCAAAACTGTAAAATTGATGCTTCTGAACTCACGGATGGCACAGACATCATCTACGACAGTAATTTTAAAACCGATTATGTCAATTGTGACATCACTGATGATGTCATAATTGATTTAGACATATTTTCAAAACTGTGAAATTGATGCTTCTGAACTCACGAATGGCACGGACATCATCTACGACAGTAATTTTAAAACCGATAATGTCAATTGTGACATCACTGATGATGTCATAATTGATTTTGACCATCTTTTCAAAACTGTAAAATTGACGCTTCTGAACTCACGGATGGCACAGACATCATCTACGACAGTAATTTTAAAACCGATTATGTCAATTGTGACATCACTGATGATGTCATAATTGATTTAGACATATTTTCAAAACTGTGAAATTGATGCTTCTGAACTCACGAATGGCACGGACATCATCTACGACAGTAATTTTAAAACCGATTATGTCAATTGTGACATCACTGATGATGTCATAATTGATTTCGACATCTTTTCAAAACTGTGAAATTGATGCTTCTGAATTCACGAATGGCACAGACATCATCTACGACAGTAATTTTAAAACCGATAATGTCAATTTTGACATCACTGATGATGTCATAATTGATTTTAACCATCTTTTCAAAACTGTAAAATTGACGCTTCTGAACTCACGGATGGCACGGACATCATCTACGACAGTAATTTTAAAACCGATAATGTCAATTGTGACATCACTGATGATGTCATAATTGATTTCGACATCTTTTCAAAACTGTAAAATTGATGCTTCTGAACTCACGAATGGCACGGACATCATCTACGACAGTAATTTTAAAACCAATGTCAATTGTGACATCACTGATGATGTCATAATTGATTTTAACCATCTTTTCAAAACTGTAAATTTGATGATTCTGAACTCACGGATGGCACGGACATCATCTACGACAGTAATTTTAAAACCGATTATGTCAATTGTGACATCACTGATGATGTCATAATTGATTTTGACCATCTTTTCAAAACTGTAAAATTGACGCTTCTGAACTCACGGATGGCACAGACATCATCTACGACAGTAATTTTAAAACCGATTATGTCAATTGTGACATCACTGATGATGTCATAATTGATTTAGACATATTTTCAAAACTGTGAAATTGATGCTTCTGAACTCACGAATGGCACGGACATCATCTACGACAGTAATTTTAAAACCGATTATGTCAATTGTGACATCACTGATGATGTCATAATTGATTTCGACATCTTTTCAAAACTGTGAAATTGATGCTTCTTAATTCACGAATGGCACGGACATCATCTACGACAGTAATTTTAAAACCGATAATGTCAATTGTGACATCACTGATGATGTCATAATTGATTTTAACTATCTTTTCAAAACTGTAAAATTGACGCTTCTGAACTCACGGATGGCACGGACATCATCTACGACAGTAATTTTAAAACCGATAATGTCAATTGTGACATCACTGATGATGTCATAATTGATTTTAACCATCTTTTCAAAACTGTAAATTTGACGATTCTGAACTCACGGATGGCACGGACATCATCTACGACAGTAATTTTAAAACCGATTATGTCAATTGTGACATCACTGATGATGTCATAATTGATTTCGACATCTTTTCAAAACTGTGAAATTGATGCTTCTGAATTCACGAATGGCACGGACATCATCTACGACAGTAATTTTAAAACCGATAATGTCAATTGTGACATCACTGATGATGTCATAATTGATTTTAACCATCTTTTCAAAACTGTAAAATTGACGCTTCTGAACTCACGGATGGCACGGACATCATCTACGACAGTAATTTTAAAACCGATAATGTCAATTGTGACATCACTGATGATGTCATAATTGATTTCGACATCTTTTCAAAACTGTAAAATTGATGCTTCTGAACTCACGAATGGCACGGACATCATCTACGACAGTAATTTTAAAACCGATGTCAATTGTGACATCACTGATGATGTCATAATTGATTTTAACCATCTTTTCAAAACTGTAAATTTGACGATTCTGAACTCACGGATGGCACGGACATCATCTACGACAGTAATTTTAAAACCGATTATGTCAATTGTGACATCACTGATGATGTCATAATTGATTTTGACCATCTTTTCAAAACTGTAAAATTGACGCTTCTGAACTCACGGATGGCACAGACATCATCTACGACAGTAATTTTAAAACCGATTATGTCAATTGTGACATCACTGATGATGTCATAATTGATTTCGACATCTTTTCAAAACTGTGAAATTGATGCTTCTGAATTCACGAATGGCACGGACATCATCTACGACAGTAATTTTAAAACCGATAATGTCAATTGTGACATCACTGATGATGTAATAATTGATTTTAACCATCTTTTCAAAACTGTAAAATTGACGCTTCTGAACTCACGGATGGCACGGACATCATCTACGACAGTAATTTTAAAACCGATAATGTCAATTGTGACATCACTGATGATGTCATAATTGATTTCGACATCTTTTCAAAACTGTAAAATTGATGCTTCTGAACTTACGAATGGCACGGACATCATCTACGACAGTAATTTTAAAACCGATGTCAATTGTGACATCACTGATGATGTCATAATTGATTTTAACCATCTTTTCAAAACTGTAAATTTGACGATTCTGAACTCACGGATGGCACGGACATCATCTACGACAGTAATTTTAAAACCGATTATGTCAATTGTGACATCACTGATGATGTCATAATTGATTTAGACATATTTTCAAAACTGTAAAATTGACGCTTCTGAACTCACGGATGGCACAGACATCATCTACGACAGTAATTTTAAAATCGATTATGTCAATTGTGACATCACTGATGATGTCATAATTGATTTAGACATATTTTCAAAACTGTGAAATTGATGCTTCTGAACTCACGAATGGCACGGACATCATCTACGACAGTAATTTTAAAACCGATTATGTCAATTGTGACATCACTGATGATGTCATAATTGATTTTGACCATCTTTTCAAAACTGTGAAATTGATGCTTCTGAACTCACGAATGGCACGGACATCATCTACGACAGTAATTTTAAAACCGATTATGTCAATTGTGACATCACTGATGATGTCATAATTGATTTCGACATCTTTTCAAAACTGTGAAATTGATGCTTCTTAATTCACGAATGGCACGGACATCATCTACGACAGTAATTTTAAAACCGATAATGTCAATTGTGACATCACTGATGATGTCATAATTGATTTTAACTATCTTTTCAAAACTGTAAAATTGACGCTTCTGAACTCACGGATGGCACGTACATCATCTACGACAGTAATTTTAAAACCGATAATGTCAATTGTGACATCACTGATGATGTCAAAATTGATTTTAACCATCTTTTCAAAACTGTAAATTTGACGATTCTGAACTCACGGATGGCACGGACATCATCTACGACAGTAATTTTAAAACCGATTATGTCAATTGTGACATCACTGATGATGTCATAATTGATTTCGACATCTTTTCAAAACTGTGAAATTGATGCTTCTGAATTCACGAATGGCACGGACATCATCTACGACAGTAATTTTAAAACCGATAATGTCAATTGTGACATCACTGATGATGTCATAATTGATTTTAACCATCTTTTCAAAACTGTAAAATTGACGCTTCTGAACTCACGAATGGCACGGACATCATCTACGACAGTAATTTTAAAACCGATAATGTCAGTTGTGACATCACTGATGATGTCATAATTGATTTTAACCATCTTTTCAAAACTGTAAATTTGACGATTCTGAACTCACGGATGGCACGGACATCATCTACGACAGTAATTTTAAAACCGATTATGTCAATTGTGACATCACTGATGATGTCATAATTGATTTTGACCATCTTTTCAAAACTGTAAAATTGACGCTTCTGAACTCACGGATGGCACAGACATCATCTACGACAGTAATTTTAAAACCGATTATGTCAATTGTGACATCACTGATGATGTCATAATTGATTTAGACATATTTTCAAAACTGTGAAATTGATGCTTCTGAACTCACGAATGGCACGGACATCATCTACGACAGTAATTTTAAAACCGATTATGTCAATTGTGACATCACTGATGATGTCATAATTGATTTTGACCATCTTTTCAAATCTGTAAATTTGACGATTCTGAACTCATGGATGGCACAGACATCATCTACGACAGTAATTTTAAAACCGATTATGTCAATTGTGACATCACTGATGATGTCATAATTGATTTTGACCATCTTTTCAAATCTGTAAATTTGACGATTCTGAATTCACGAATGGCACGGACATCATCTACGACAGTAATTTTAAAACCGATAATGTCAATTGTGACATCACTGATGATGTCATAATTGATTTTAACCATCTTTTCAAAACTGTAAAATTGACGCTTCTGAACTCACGGATGGCACGGACATCATCTACGACAGTAATTTTAAAACCGATAATGTCAATTGTGACATAACTGATGATGTCATAATTGATTTCGACATCTTTTCAAAACTGTAAAATTGATGCTTCTGAACTCACGAATGGCACGGACATCATCTACGACAGTAATTTTAAAACCGATGTCAATTGTGACATCACTGATGATGTCATAATTGATTTTAACCATCTTTTCAAAACTGTAAATTTGACGATTCTGAACTCACGGATGGCACGGACATCATCTACGACAGTAATTTTAAAACCGATTATGTCAATTGTGACATCACTGATGATGTCATAATTGATTTTGACCATCTTTTCAAAACTGTAAAATTGACGCTTCTGAACTCACGGATGGCACAGACATCATCTACGACAGTAATTTTAAAACCGATTATGTCAATTGTGACATCACTGATGATGTCATAATTGATTTCGACATCTTTTCAAAACTGTGAAATTGATGCTTCTGAATTCACGAATGGCACGGACATCATCTACGACAGTAATTTTAAAACCTATAATGTCAATTGTGACATCACTGATGATGTAATAATTGATTTTAACCATCTTTTCAAAACTGTAAAATTGACGCTTCTGAACTCACGGATGGCACGGACATGATCTACGACAGTAATTTTAAAACCGATAATGTCAATTGTGACATCACTGATGATGTCATAATTGATTTCGACATCTTTTCAAAACTGTAAAATTGATGCTTCTGAACTCACGAATGGCACGGACATCATCTACGACAGTAATTTTAAAACCGATGTCAATTGTGACATCACTGATGATGTCATAATTGATTTTAACCATCTTTTCAAAACTGTAAATTTGACGATTCTGAACTCACGGATGGCACGGACATCATCTACGACAGTAATTTTAAAACCGATTATGTCAATTGTGACATCACTGATGATGTCATAATTGATTTAGACATATTTTCAAAACTGTAAAATTGACGCTTCTGAACTCACGGATGGCACAGACATCATCTACGACAGTAATTTTAAAACCGATTATGTCAATTGTGACATCACTGATGATGTCATAATTGATTTAGACACATTTTCAAAACTGTGAAATTGATGCTTCTGAACTCACGAATGGCACGGACATCATCTACGACAGTAATTTTAAAACCGATTATGTCAATTGTGACATCACTGATGATGTCATAATTGATTTTGACCATCTTTTCAAAACTGTGAAATTGATGCTTCTGAACTCACGAATGGCACGGACATCATCTACGACAGTAATTTTAAAACCGATTATGTCAATTGTGACATCACTGATGATGTCATAATTGATTTCGACATCTTTTCAAAACTGTGAAATTGATGCTTCTTAATTCACGAATGGCACGGACATCATCTACGACAGTAATTGTAAAACCGATAATGTCAATTGTGACATCACTGATGATGTCATAATTGATTTTAACCATCTTTTCAAAACTGTAAAATTGACGCTTCTGAACTCACGAATGGCACGGACATCATCTACGACAGTAATTTTAAAACCGATAATGTCAGTTGTGACATCACTGATGATGTCATAATTGATTTTAACCATCTTTTCAAAACTGTAAATTTGACGATTCTGAACTCACGGATGGCACGGACATCATCTACGACAGTAATTTTAAAACCGATTATGTCAATTGTGACATCACTGATGATGTCATAATTGATTTCGACATCTTTTCAAAACTGTGAAATTGATGCTTCTGAATTCACGAATGGCACGGACATCATCTACGACAGTAATTTTAAAACCGATAATGTCAATTGTGACATCACTGATGATGTCATAATTGATTTTAACCATCTTTTCAAAACTGTAAAATTGACGCTTCTGAACTCACGAATGGCACGGACATCATCTACGACAGTAATTTTAAAACCGATAATGTCAGTTGTGACATCACTGATGATGTCATAATTGATTTTAACCATCTTTTCAAAACTGTAAATTTGACGATTCTGAACTCACGGATGGCACGGACATCATCTACGACAGTAATTTTAAAACCGATTATGTCAATTGTGACATCACTGATGATGTCATAATTGATTTTGACCATCTTTTCAAAACTGTAAAATTGACGCTTCTGAACTCACGGATGGCACAGACATCATCTACGACAGTAATTTTAAAACCGATTATGTCAATTGTGACATCACTGATGATGTCATAATTGATTTAGACATATTTTCTAAACTGTGAAATTGATGCTTCTGAACTCACGAATGGCACGGACATCATCTACGACAGTAATTTTAAAACCGATTATGTCAATTGTGACATCACTGATGATGTCATAATTGATTTTGACCATCTTTTCAAATCTGTAAATTTGACGATTCTGAACTCATGGATGGCACAGACATCATCTACGACAGTAATTTTAAAACCGATTATGTCAATTGTGACATCACTGATGATGTCATAATTGATTTTGACCATCTTTTCAAATCTGTAAATTTGACGATTCTGAACTCACGGATGGCACAGACATCATCTACGACAGTAATTTTAAAACCGATTATGTCAATTGTGACATCACTGATAATGTCATAATTGATTTCGACCATCTTTTCAAAACCGTAAATTTGACGATTCTGAACTCACGGATGGCATGGACAACATCTACGACAGTAATTTTAAAACCGATTATGGCAATTGTGACATCACTGATGATGTCATAATTGATTTCGACCATCTTTTCAAAACTGTAAAATTGATGCTTCTGAACTCACAAATGGCATGGACATCATCTATGACAGTAATTTTAAAACCGATAATGTCAATTGTGACATCACTGTTGATGTCATAATTGATTTTGACATCTTTTCAAAACTGTAAAATTGATGCTTCTGAACTCACGGATGGCACGGACATCATCTACGACAGTAATTTTAAAACCGATAATGTCAATTGTGACATCACTGATGATGTCATAATTGATTTTGACCATCTTTTCAAATCTGTAAATTTGACGATTCTGAACTCACGGATGGCACAGACATCATCTACGACAGTAATTTTAAAACCGATTATGTCAATTGTGACATCACTGATGATGTCATAATTGATTTCGACCATCTTTTCAAAACCGTAAATTTGACGATTCTGAACTCACGGATGGCATGGACATCATCTACGACAGTAATTTTAAAACCGATTATGGCAATTGTGACATCACTGATGATGTCATAATTGATTTCGACCATCTTTTCAAAACTGTAAAATTGATGCTTCTGAACTCACGAATGGCATGGACATCATCTATGACAGTAATTTTAAAACCGATAATGTCAATTGTGACATCACTGATGATGTCATAATTGATTTTGACATCTTTTCAAAACTGTAAAATTGATGCTTCTGAACTCACGGATGGCACGGACATCATCTACGACAGTAATTTTAAAACCGATAATGTCAATTGTGACATCACTGATGATGTCATAATTGATTTTAACCATCTTTTCAAAACTGTAAAATTGATGCTTCTGAACTCACGAATGGCACGGACATCATCTACGACAGTAATTTTAAAACCGATGTCAATTGTGACATCACTGATGATGTCATAATTGATTTTAACCATCTTTTCAAAACTGTAAATTTGACGATTCTGAACTCACGGATGGCACGGACATCATCTACGACAGTAATTTTAAAACCGATTATGTCAATTGTGACATCACTGATGATGTCATAATTGATTTTGACCATCTTTTCAAAACTGTAAAATTGACGCTTCTGAACTCACGGATGACACAGACATCATCTACGACAGTAATTTTAAAACCGATTATGTCAATTGTGACATCACTGATGATGTCATAATTGATTTAGACATATTTTCAAAACTGTGAAATTGATGCTTCTGAACTCACGAATGGCACGGACATCATCTACGACAGTAATTTTAAAACCGATTATGTCAATTGTGACATCACTGATGATGTCATAATTGATTTTGACCATCTTTTCAAAACTGTAAAATTGACGCTTCTGAACTCACGGATGGCACAGAAATCATCTACGACAGTAATTTTAAAACCGATTATGTCAATTGTGACATCACTGATGATGTCATAATTGATTTCGACATCTTTTCAAAACTGTGAAATTGATGCTTCTTAATTCATGAATGGCACGGACATCATCTACGACAGTAATTTTAAAACCGATAATGTCAATTGTGACATCACTGATGATGTCATAATTGATTTTAACTATCTTTTCAAAACTGTAAAATTGACGCTTCTGAACTCACGGATGGCACGGACATCATCTACGACAGTAATTTTAAAACCGATAATGTCAATTGTGACATCACTGATGATGTCATAATTGATTTTAACCATCTTTTCAAAACTGTAAATTTGACGATTCTGAACTCACGGATGGCACGGACATCATCTACGACAGTAATTTTAAAACCGATTATGTCAATTGTGACATCACTGATGATGTCATAATTGATTTCGACATCTTTTCAAAACTGTGAAATTGATGCTTCTGAATTCACGAATGGCACAGACATCATCTACGACAGTAATTTTAAAACCGATAATGTTAATTGTGACATCACTGATGATGTCATAATTGATTTTAACCATCTTTTCAAAACTGTAAAATTGACGCTTCTGAATTCACGGATGGCACGGACATCATCTACGACTGTAATTTTAAAACCGATAATGTCAATTGTGACATCACTGATGATGTCATAATTGATTTCGACATCTTTTCAAAACTGTAAAATTGATGCTTCTGAACTCACGAATGGCACGGACATCATCTACGACAGTAATTTTAAAACCGATGTCAATTGTGACATCACTGATGATGTCATAATTGATTTTAACCATCTTTTCAAAACTGTAAATTTGACGATTCTGAACTCACGGATGGCACATACATCATCTACGACAGTAATTTTAAAACCGATTATGTCAATTGTGACATCACTGATGATGTCATAATTGATTTTGACCATCTTTTCAAAACTGTAAAATTGACGCTTCTGAACTCACGGATGGCACAGACATCATCTACGACAGTAATTTTAAAACCGATTATGTCAATTGTGACATCACTGATGATGTCATAATTGATTTAGACATATTTTCAAAACTGTGAAATTGATGCTTCTGAACTCACGAATGGCACGGACATCATCTACGACAGTAATTTTAAAACCGATTATGTCAATTGTGACATCACTGATGATGTCATTATTGATTTTGACCATCTTTTCAAAACTGTAAAATTGACGCTTCTGAACTCACGGATGGCACAGACATCATCTACGACAGTAATTTTAAAACCGATTATGTCAATTGTGACATCACTGATGATGTCATAATTGATTTAGACATATTTTCAAAACTGTGAAATTGATGCTTCTGAACTCACGAATGGCACGGACATCATCTACGACAGTAATTTTAAAACCGATAATGTCAATTGTGACATCACTGATAATGTCATAATTGATTTTAACTATCTTTTCAAAACTGTAAAATTGACGCTTCTGAACTCACGGATGGCACGGACATCATCTACGACAGTAATTTTAAAACCGATAATGTCAATTGTGACATCACTGATGATGTCATAATTGATTTTGACCATCTTTTCAAAACTGTAAAATTGACGCTTCTGAACTCACGGATGGCACAGACATCATCTACGACAGTAATTTTAAAACCGATTATGTCAATTGTGACATCACTGATGATGTCATAATTGATTTAGACATATTTTCAAAACTGTGAAATTGATGCTTCTGAACTCACGAATGGCACGGACATCATCTACGACAGTAATTTTAAAACCGATTATGTCAATTGTGACATCACTGATGATGTCATAATTGATTTCGACATCTTTTTAAAACTGTGAAATTGATGCTTCTGAATTCACGAATGGCACAGACATCATCTACGACAGTAATTTTAAAACCGATAATGTCAATTGTGACATCACTGATGATGTCATAATTGATTTTAACCATCTTTTCAAAACTGTAAAATTGACGCTTCTGAACTTACGGATGGCACGGACATCATCTACGACAGTAATTTTAAAACCGATAATGTCAATTGTGACATCACTGATGATGTCATAATTGATTTCGACATCTTTTCAAAACTGTAAAATTGATGCTTCTGAACTCACGAATGGCACGGACATCATCTACGACAGTAATTTTAAAACCGATGTCAATTGTGACATCACTGATGATGTCATAATTGATTTTAACCATCTTTTCAAAACTGTAAATTTGACGATTCTGAACTCACGGATGGCACGGACATCATCTACGACAGTAATTTTAAAACCGATTATGTCAATTGTGACATCACTGATGATGTCATAATTGATTTTGACCATCTTTTCAAAACTGTAAAATTGACGCTTCTGAACTCACGGTTGGCACAGACATCATCTACGACAGTAATTTTAAAACCGATAATGTCAATTGTGACATCACTGATGATGTCATAATTGATTTTAACTATCGTTTCAAAACTGTAAAATTGACGCTTCTGAACTCACGGATGGCACGGACATCATCTACGACAGTAATTTTAAAACCGATAATGTCAATTGTGACATTACTGATGATGTCATAATTTATTTTAACCATCTTTTCAAAACTGTAAATTTGACGATTCTGAACTCACGGATGGCACGGACATCATCTACGACAGTAATTTTAAAACCGATTATGTCAATTGTGACATCACTGATGATGTCATAATTGATTTCGACATCTTTTCAAAACTGTGAAATTGATGCTTCTGAATTCACGAATGGCACAGACATCATCTACGACAGTAATTTTAAAACCGATAATGTCAATTGTGACATCACTGATGATGTCATAATTGATTTTAACCATCTTTTCAAAACTGTAAAATTGACGCTTCTGAACTCACGGATGGCACGGACATCATCTACGACAGTAATTTTAAAACCGATAATGTCAATTGTGACATCACTGATGATGTCATAATTGATTTCGACATCTTTTCAAAACTGTAAAATTGATGCTTCTGAACTCACGAATGGCACGGACATCATCTACGACAGTAATTTTAAAACCGATGTCAATTGTGACATCACTGATGATGTCATAATTGATTTTAACCATCTTTTCAAAACTGTAAATTTGACGATTCTGAACTCACGGATGGCACATACATCATCTACGACAGTAATTTTAAAACCGATTATGTCAATTGTGACATCACTGATGATGTCATAATTGATTTTGACCATCTTTTCAAAACTGTAAAATTGACGCTTCAGAACTCACGGATGGCACAGACATCATCTACGACAGTAATTTTAAAACCGATTATGTCAATTGTGACATCACTGATGATGTCATAATTGATTTAGACATATTTTCAAAACTGTGAAATTGATGCTTCTGAACTCACGAATGGCACGGACATCATCTACGACAGTAATTTTAAAACCGATTATGTCAATTGTGACATCACTGATGATGTCATAATTGATTTCGACATCTTTTCAAAACTGTGAAATTGATGCTTCTGAATTCACGAATGGCACAGACATCATCTACGACAGTAATTTTAAAACCGATAATGTCAATTGTGACATCACTGATGATGTCATAATTGATTTTAACCATCTTTTCAAAACTGTAAAATTGATGCTTCTGAACTCACGAATGGCACGGACATCATCTACGACAGTAATTTTAAAACCGATGTCAATTGTGACATCACTGATGATGTCATAATTGATTTTAACCATCTTTTCAAAACTGTAAATTTGACGATTCTGAACTCACGGATGGCACGGACATCATCTACGACAGTAATTTTAAAACCGATTATGTCAATTGTGACATCACTGATGATGTCATAATTGATTTTGACCATCTTTTCAAAACTGTAAAATTGACGCTTCTGAACTCACGGATGGCACAGACATCATCTACGACAGTAATTTTAAAACCGATTATGTCAATTGTGACATCACTGATGATGTCATAATTGATTTAGACATATTTTCAAAACTGTGAAATTGATGCTTCTGAATTCACGAATGGCACGGACATCATCTACGACAGTAATTTTAAAACCGATGTCAATTGTGACATCACTGATGATGTCATAATTGATTTTAACCATCTTTTCAAAACTGTAAATTTGACGATTCTGAACTCACGGATGGCACGGACATCATCTACGACAGTAATTTTAAAACCAATTATGGCAATTGTGACATCACTGATGATGTCATAATTGATTTCGACCATCTTTTCAAAACTGTAAAATTGATGCTTCTGAACTCACGAATGGCATGGACATCATCTATGACAGTAATTTTAAAACCGATAATGTCAATTGTGACATCACTGATGATGTCATAATTAATTTTGACATCTTTTTAAAACTGTAAAATTGATGCTTCTGAACTCACGGATGGCACGGACATCATCTACGACAGTAATTTTAAAACCGATAATGTCAATTGTGACATCACTGATGATGTCATAATTGATTTTAACCATCTTTTCAAAACTGTAAATTTGACGACTCTGAACTCACGGATGGCACGGACATCATCTACGACAGTAATTTTAAAACCGATTATGTCAATTGTGACATCACTGATGATGTCATAATTGATTTCAACATCTTTTCAAAACTGTGAAATTGATGCTTCTGAATTCACGAATGGCACAGACATCATCTACGACAGTAATTTTAAAACCGATAATGTCAATTGTGACATCACTGATGATGTCATAATTGATTTTAACCATCTTTTCAAAACTGTAAAATTAACGCTTCTGAACTCACGGATGGCACGGACATCATCTACGACAGTAATTTTAAAACCGATAATGTCAATTTTGACATCACTGATGATGTCATAATTGATTTTGACCATCTTTTCAAATCTGTAAATTTGACGATTCTGAACTCATGGATGGCACAGACATCATCTACGACAGTAATTTTAAAACCGATTATGTCAATTGTGACATCACTGATGATGTCATAATTGATTTTGACCATCTTTTCAAATCTGTAAATTTAACGATTCTGAACTCACGGATGGCACAGACATCATCTACGACAGTAATTTTAAAACCGATTATGTCAATTGTGACATCACTGATGATGTCATAATTGATTTCGACCATCTTTTCAAAACTGTAAATTTGACGATTCTGAACTCACGGATGGCACGGACATCATCTACGACAGTAATTTTTAAACCGATTATGGCAATTGTGACATCACTGATGATGTCATAATTGATTTCGACCATCTTTTCAAAACTGTAAAATTGATGCTTCTGAACTCACGAATGGCATGGACATCATCTATGACAGTAATTTTAAAACCGATAATGTCAATTGTGACATCACTGATGATGTCATAATTGATTTTAACCATCTTTTCAAAACTGTAAAATTGACGCTTCTGAACTCACGGATGGCACGGACATCATCTACGACAGTAATTTTAAAACCGATAATGTCAATTGTGACATCACTGATGATGTCATAATTGATTTCGACATCTTTTCAAAACTGTAAAATTGATGCTTCTGAACTCACGAATGGCACGGACATCATCTACGACAGTAATTTTAAAACCGATAATGTCAGTTGTGACATCACTGATGATGTCATAATTGATTTTAACCATCTTTTCAAAACTGTAAATTTGACGATTCTGAACTCACGGATGGCACGGACATCATCTACGACAGTAATTTTAAAACCGATTATGTCAATTGTGACATCACTGATGATGTCATAATTGATTTTGACCATCTTTTCAAAACTGTAAAATTGACGCTTCTGAACTCACAGATGGCACAGACATCATCTACGACAGTAATTTTAAAACCGATAATGTCAATTGTGACATCACTGATGATGTCATAATTGATTTTGACCATCTTTTCAAATCTGTAAATTTGACGATTCTGAACTCATGGATGGCACAGACATCATCTACGACAGTAATTTTAAAACCGATAATGTCAATTGTGACATCACTGATGATGTCATAATTGATTTTGACCATCTTTTTTAAAACTGTAAAATTGACGCTTCTGAACTCACGGATGGCACAGACATCATCTACGACAGTAATTTTAAAACCGATAATGTCAATTGTGACATCACTGATGATGTCATAATTGATTTCGACCATCTTTTCAAAACTGTAAATTTGACGATTCTGAACTCACGGATGGCACGGACATCATCTACGACAGTAATTTTAAAACCGATTATGGCAATTGTGACAACACTGATGATGTCATAATTGATTTCGACCATCTTTTCAAAACTGTAAATTTGACGATTTTGAACTCACGGATGGCACGGACATCATCTACGACAGTAATTTTAAAACAGATTATGTCAATTGTGACATCACTGATGATGTCATAATTGATTTCGACATCTTTTCAAAACTGTGAAATTGATGCTTCTTAATTCACGAATGTCACAGACATCATCTACGACAGTAATTTTAAAACCGATAATGTCAATTGTGACATCACTGATGATGTCATAATTGATTTTAACCATCTTTTCAAAACTGTAAAATTGACGCTTCTGAACTCACGGATGGCACGGACTTCATCTACGACAGTAATTTTAAAACCGATTATGTCAATTGTGACATCACTGATGATGTCATAATTGATTTTGACCATATTTTCAAATCTGTAAATTTGACGATTCTGTACTCATGGATGGCACAGACATCAACTACGACAGTAATTTTAAAACCGATTATGTCAATTGTGACATCACTGATGATGTCATAATTGATTTTGACCATTTTTTCAAATCTGTAAATTTGACGATTCTGAACTCACGGATGGCACGGACATCATCTATGACAGTAATTTTAAAACCGATAATGTCAATTGTGACATCACTGATGATGTCATAATTGATTTTGACATCTTTTCAAAACTGTAAAATTGATGCTTCTGAACTCACGGATGGCACGGACATCATCTACGACAGTCATTTTAAAACTGATAATGTCAATTGTGACATCACTGATGATGTCATAATTGATTTTAACCATCTTTTCAAAACTGTAAATTTGACGATTCTGAACTCACGGATGGCACGGACATCATCTACGACAGTAATTTTAAAACCGATTATGTCAATTGTGACATCACTGATGATGTCATTTTTGATTTTAACCATCTTTTCAAAACTGTAAATTTGACGATTCTGAATTCACGAATGGCACAGACATCATCTACGACAGTAATTTTAAAACCGATAATGTCAATTGTGACATCACTGATGATGTCATAATTGATTTCGACCATCTTTTCAAAACTGTAAATTTGACGATTCTGAACTCACGGATGGCACGGACATCATCTACGACAGTAATTTTAAAACCGATTATGGCAATTGTGACATCACTGATGATGTCATAATTGATTTCGACCATCTTTTCAAAACTGTAAAATTGATGCTTCTGAACTCACGAATGGCATGGACATCATCTATGACAGTAATTTTAAAACCGATAATGTCAATTGTGACATCACTGATGATGTCATAATTGATTTTAACCATCTTTTCAAAACTGTAAAATTGACGCTTCTGAACTCACGGATGGCACGGACATCATCTACGACAGTAATTTTAAAACCGATAATGTCAATTGTGACATCACTGATGATCTCATAATTGATTTCGACATCTTTTCAAAACTGTAAAATTGACGCTTCTGAACTCACAGATGGCACAGACATCATCTACGACAGTAATTTTAAAACCGATAATGTCAATTGTGACATCACTGATGATGTCATAATTGATTTTGACCATCTTTTCAAATCTGTAAATTTGACGATTCTGAACTCATGGATGGCACAGACATCATCTACGACAGTAATTTTAAAACCGATAATGTCAATTGTGACATCACTGATGATGTCATAGTTGATTTTGACCATCTTTTTTAAAACTGTAAAATTGACGCTTCTGAACTCACAGATGGCACAGACATCATCTACGACAGTAATTTTAAAACCGATAATGTCAGTTGTGACATCACTGATAATGTCATAATTGATTTTAACCATCTTTTCAAATCTGTAAATTTGACGATTCTGAACTCATGGATGGCACAGACATCATCTACGACAGTAATTTTAAAACCGATAATGTCAATTGTGACATCACTGATGATGTCATAATTGATTTTGACCATCTTTTCAAATCTGTAAATTTGACGATTCTGAACTCATGGATGGCACAGACATCATCTACGACAGTAATTTTAAAACCGATAATGTCAATTGTGACATCACTGATGATGTCATAATTGATTTTAACCATCTTTTCAAAACTGTAAATTTGACGCTTCTGAACTCACGGATGGCACGGACATCATCTACGACAGTAATTTTAAAACCGATAATGTCAATTGTGACATCACTGATGATGTCATAATTGATTTTAACCATCTTTTCAAAACTGTAAATTTGACGATTCTGAACTCACGAATGGCACAGACATCATCTACGACAGTAATTTTAAAACCGATAATGTCAATTGTGACATCACTGATGATGTCATAATTGATTTTAACCATCTTTTCAAAACTGTAAATTTGACGATTCTGAACTCACGGATGGCACAGACATCATCTACGACAGTCATTTTAAAACCGATTATGTCAATTGTGACATCACTGATGATGTCATAATTGATTTTGACCATCTTTTCAAAACTGTGAAATTGATGCTTCTGAACTCACGGATGGCACAGACATCATCTACGACAGTCATTTTAAAACCGATTATGTCAATTGTGACATTACTGATGATGTCATAATTGATTTTGACCATCTTTTCAAAACTGTAAAATTGACGCTTCTGAACTCACGGATGGCACAGACATCATCTACGACAGTAATTTTAAAACCGATAATGTCAATTGTGACATCACTGATGATGTCATAATTGATTTTAACCATCTTTTCAAAACTGTAAATTTGACGATTCTGAACTCACGGATGGCACGGACATCATCTATGACAGTAATTTTAAAACCGATTATGTCAATTGTGACATCACTGATGATGTCATAATTGATTTTGACCATCTTTTCAAAACTGTAAAATTGATGCTTCTGAACTCACTGATGGCACGGACTTCATCTACGACAGTAATTTTAAAACCGATTATGTCAATTGTGACATCACTGATGATGTCATAATTGATTTCGACATCTTTTCAAAACTTAGAAATTGATGCTTCTGAACTCACGAATGGCACAGACATCATCTACGACAGTAATTTTAAAACCGATAATGTCAATTGTGACATCACTGATGATGTCATAATTGATTTTAACCATCTTTTCAAAACTGTAAAATTGACGCTTCTGAACTCACGGATGGCACGGACATCATCTACGACAGTAATTTTAAAACCGATAATGTCAATTGTGACATCACTGATGATGTCATAATTGATTTTAACCTTCTTTTCAAAACTGTAAAATTGACGCTTCTGAACTCACGGATGGCACGGACATCATCTACGACAGTAATTTTAAAACCGATAATGTCAATTGTGACATCACTGATGATGTCATAATTGATTTCGACATCTTTTCAAAACTGTGAAATTGATGCTTCTGAACTCACAAATGGCATGGACATAATCTACGACAGTAATTTTAAAACCGATAATGTCAATTGTGACATCACTGATGATGTCATAATTGATTTTGACCATCTTTTCAAAACTGTAAAATTGACGCTTCTGAACTCACGGATGGCACAGACATCATCTACGACAGTAATTTTAAAACCGATTATGTCAATTGTGACATCACTGATGAGGTCATAATTGATTTCGACATCTTTTCAAAACTGTGAAATTGATGCTTCTGAACTCACGATTGGCACGGACATCATCTACGACAGTAATTTTAAAACCGATTATGTCAATTGTGACATCACTGATGATGTCATAATTGATTTTAACCATCTTTTCAAAACTGTAAATTTGACGATTCTGAACTCACGGATGGCACGGACATCATCTACGACAGTAATTTTAAAACCGATAATGTCAATTGTGACATCACTGATGATGTCATAATTGATTTTAACCATCTTTTCAAAACTGTAAATTTGACGCTTCTGAACTCACGGATGGCACGGACATCATCTACGACAGTAATTTTAAAACCGATTATGTCAATTGTGACATCACTGATGATGTCATAATTGATTTCGACATCTTTTCAAAACTGTGAAATTGATGCTTCTGAACTCACGAATGGCACAGACATCATCTATGACAGTAATTTTAAAACCGATAATGTCAATTGTGACATCACTGATGATGTCATAATTGATTTTAACCATCTTTTCAAAACTGTAAAATTGACGCTTCTGAACTCACGGATGGCACGGACATCATCTACGACAGTAATTTTAAAACCGATAATGTCAATTGTGACATCACTGATGATGCCATAATTGATTTTAACCATCTTTTCAAAACTGTAAATTTGACGCTTCTGAACTCACGGATGGCACGGACATCATCTACGACAGTAATTTTAAAACCGATAATGTCAATTGTGACATCACTGATGATGTCATAATTGATTTTAACCATCTTTTCAAAACTGTGAAATTGATGCTTCTGAACTCACGGATGGCACGGACATCATCTACGACAGTAATTTTAAAACCGATTATGTCAATTGTGACATCACTGATGATGTCATAATTGATTTTAACCATCTTTTCAAAACTGTAAAATTGACGCTTCTGAACTCACGGATGGCACGGACTTCATCTACGACAGTAATTTTAAAACCGATTATGTCAATTGTGACATCACTGATGATGTCATAATTGATTTTGACCATATTTTCAAATCTGTAAATTTGACGATTCTGTACTCATGGATGGCACAGACATCAACTACGACAGTAATTTTAAAACCGATTATGTCAATTGTGACATCACTGATGATGTCATAATTGATTTTGACCATCTTTTCAAATCTGTAAATTTGACGATTCTGAACTCACGGATGGCACAGACATCATCTACGACAGTAATTTTAAAACCGATTATGTCAATTGTGACATCACTGATGATGTCATAATTGATTTCGACCATCTTTTCAAAACTGTAAATTTGACGATTCTGAACTCACGGATGGCACGGACATCATCTACGACAGTAATTTTAAAACCGATTATGGCAATTGTGACAACACTGATGATGTCATAATTGATTTCGACCATCTTTTCAAAACTGTAAAATTGATGCTTCTGAACTCACGAATGGCACGGACATCATCTATGACAGTAATTTTAAAACCGATAATGTCAATTGTGACATCACTGATGATGTCATAATTGATTTTGACATCTTTTCAAAACTGTAAAATTGATGCTTCTGAACTCACGGATGGCACGGACATCATCTACGACAGTCATTTTAAAACCGATAATGTCAATTGTGACATCACTGATGATGTCATAATTGATTTTAACCATCTTTTCAAAACTGTAAATTTGACGACTCTGAACTCACGGATGGCACGGACATCATCTACGACAGTAATTTTAAAACAGATTATGTCAATTGTGACATCACTGATGATGTCATAATTGATTTTAACTATCTTTTCAAAACTGTAAAATTGACGCTTCTGAACTCACGGATGGCACGGACATCATCTACGACAGTAATTTTAAAACCGATAATGTCAATTGTGACATCACTGATGATGTCATAATTGATTTTAACCATCTTTTCAAAACTGTAAAATTGACGCTTCTGAACTCACGGATGGCACGGACTTCATCTACGACAGTAATTTTAAAACCGATTATGTCAATTGTGACATCACTGATGATGTCATAATTGATTTTGACCATATTTTCAAATCTGTAAATTTGACGATTCTGTACTCATGGATGGAACACACATCAACTACGACAGTAATTTTAAAACCGATTATGTAAATTGTGACATCACTGATGATGTCATAATTGATTTTGACCATCTTTTCAAATCTGTAAATTTGACGATTCTGAACTCACGGATGGCACAGACATCATCTACGACAGTAATTTTAAAACCGATTATGTCAATTGTGACATCACTGATGATGTCATAATTGATTTCGACCATCTTTTCAAAACTGTAAATTTGACGATTCTGAACTCACGGATGGCACGGACATCATCTACGACAGTAATTTTAAAACCGATTATGGCAATTGTGACAACACTGATGATGTCATAATTGATTTCGACCATCTTTTCAAAACTGTAAAATTGATGCTTCTGAACTCACGAATGGCACGGACATCATCTATGACAATAATTTTAAAACCGATAATGTCAATTGTGACATCACTGATGATGTCATAATTGATTTTGACATCTTTTCAAAACAGTAAAATTGATGCTTCTGAACTCACGGATGGCACGGACATCATCTACGACAGTCATTTTAAAACCGATAATGTCAATTGTGACATCACTGATGATGTCATAATTGATTTTAACCATCTTTTCAAAACTGTAAATTTGACGACTCTGAACTCACGGATGGCACGGACATCATCTACGACAGTAATTTTAAAACCGATTATGTCAATTGTGACATCACTGATGATGTCATAATTGATTTCAACATCTTTTCAAAACTGTGAAATTGATGCTTCTGAATTCACGAATGGCACAGACATCATCTACGACAGTAATTTTAAAACCGATAATGTCAATTGTGACATCACTGATGATGTCATAATTGATTTTGACATCTTTTCAAAACAGTAAAATTGATGCTTCTGAACTCACGGATGGCACGGACATCATCTACGACAGTAATTTTAAAACCGATTATGTCAATTGTGACATCACTGATGATGTCATAATTGATTTTGACCATCTTTTCAAATCTGTAAATTTGACGATTCTGAACTCATGGATGGCACAGACATCATCTACGACAGTAATTTTAAAACCGATTATGTCAATTGTGACATCACTGATGATGTCATAATTGATTTTGACCATCTTTTCAAATCTGTAAATTTAACGATTCTGAACTCACGGATGGCACAGACATCATCTACGACAGTAATTTTAAAACCGATTATGTCAATTGTGACATCACTGATGATGTCATAATTGATTTCGACCATCTTTTCAAAACTGTAAATTTGACGATTCTGAACTCACGGATGGCACGGACATCATCTACGACAGTAATTTTAAAACCGATTATGGCAATTGTGACATCACTGATGATGTCATAATTGATTTTGACCATCTTTTCAAATCTGTAAATTTGACGATTCTGAACTCACGGATGGCACGGACATCATCTACGACAGTAATTTTAAAAATCGATAATGTCAATTGTGACATCACTGATGATGTCATAATTGATTTTAACCATCTTTTCAAAACTGTAAAATTGACGCTTCTGAATTCACGGATGGCACGGACATCATCTACGACAGTAATTTTAAAACCGATAATGTCAATTGTGACATCACTGATGATGTCATAATTGATTTTAACCATCTTTTCAAAACTGTAAATTTGACGATTCTGAACTCACGGATGGCACGGACATCATCTACGACAGTAATTTTAAAACCGATTATGTCAATTGTGACATCACTGATGATGTCATAATTGATTTTGACCATCTTTTCAAAACTGTAAAATTGACGCTTCTGAACTCACGGATGGCACAGACATCATCTACGACAGTAATTTTAAAACCGATTATGTCAATTGTGACATCACTGATGATGTCATAATTGATTTCGACATCTTTTCAAAACTGTGAAATTGATGCTTCTGAACTCACGAATGGCATGGACATCATCTACGACAGTAATTTTAAAACCGATAATGTCAATTGTGACATCACTGATGATGTCATAATTGATTTTAACCATCTTTTCAAAACTGTAAAATTGACGCTTCTGAACTCAAGGATGGCATGGACATCATCTACTACAGTAATTTTAAAACCGATAATGTCAATTGTGACATCACTGATGATGTCATAATTGATTTGAACCTTTTTTTCAAAACTGTAAATTTGACGATTCTGAACTCACGGATGGCACGGACAGCATCTACGACAGTAATTTTAAAACCGATTATGTCAATTGTGACATCACTGATGATGTAATAATTGATTTCGACATCTTTTCAAAACTGTGAAATTGATGCTTCTGAACTCACGAATGGCACAGACATCATCTACGACAGTAATTTTAAAACCGATAATGTCAATTGTGACATCACTGATGTCATAATTGATTTTAACCATCTTTTCAAAACTGTAAATTTGACAATTCTGAACTCTCGGATGGCACGGACATCATCTACGACAGTAATTTTAAAACCGATTATGTCAATTGTGACAACACTGATGATGTCATAATTGATTTTGACCATCTTTTCAAAACCTTAAAATTGACGCTTCTGAACTCACGGATGGCACGGACATCATCTACGACAGTAATTTTAAAACCGATAATGTCAATTGTGACATCACTGATGATGTCATAATTGATTTTAACCTTTTTTTCAAAACTGTAAATTTGACGATTCTGAACTCACGGATGGCACGGACAGCATCTACGACAGTAATTTTAAAACCGATTATGTCAATTGTGACATCACTGATGATATCATAATTGATTTTGACCATCTTTTCAAAACTGTAAAATTGACGCTTCTGAACTCACGGATGGCACAGACATCATCTACGACAGTTATTTTAAAACCGATTATGTCAATTGTGACATCACTGATGATGTAATAATTGATTTTGACATCTTTTCATAACTGTGAAATTGATGCTTCTGAACTCACGAATGGCACAGACATCATCTACGACAGTAATTTTAAAACTGATAATGTCAATTGTGACATCACTGATGATTTCATAATTGATTTTGACCATCTTTTCAAAAATGTAAAATTGACGCTTCTGAACTCACGGATGGCACAGACATCATCTATGACAGTAATTTTAAAACCGATTATGTCAATTGTGACATCACTGATGATGTCATAATTGATTTCGACATCTTTTCAAAACTGTGAAATTGATGCTTCTGAACTCACGAATGGCACGGACATCATCTACGACAGTAATTTTAAAACCGAAAATGTCAATTGTGACATCACTGATGATGTCCTAATTGATTTTTAACCATCTTTTCAAAACTGTAAATTTGACGATTCTAAACTCACGGATGGCACGGACATCATCTACGACAGTAATTTTAAAACCGATAATGTCAATTGTGACATCACTGATGATGTCATAATTGATTTTAACCATCTTTTCAAAACTGTAAATTTGACGCTTTTGAACTCACGGATGGCACGGACATCATCTACGACAGTAATTTTAAAACCGATAATGTCAATTGTGACATCACTGATGAAGTCATAATTGATTTTGACCATCTTTTCAAAATTGTAAAATTGACGCTTCTTAACTCACGGATGGCACAGACATCATCTACGACAGTAATTTTAAAACCGATTATGTCAATTGTGACATCACTGATGATGTCATAATTGATTTCGACATCTTTTCAAAACTGTGAAATTGATGCTTCTGAACTCACAAATGGCACGGACATCATCTACGACAGTAATTTTAAAACCGATAATGTCAATTGTGAAATCACTGATGATGTCATAATTGATTTTAACCATCTTTTCAAAACTGTAAAATTGACGCTTCTGAACTCACGGATGGCACGGACATCATCTACGACAGTAATTTTAAAACCGATTATGTCAATTGTGACATCACTGATGATGTCATAATTGATTTTAACCATCTTTTCAAAACTGTAAATTTGACGATTCTGAACTCACGGATGGCACGGACATCATCTACGACAGTAATTTTAAAACCGATAATGTCAATTGTGACATCACTGATGATGTCATAATTGATTTTGACCATCTTTTCAAAAATGTAAAATTGACGCTTCTGAACTCACGGATGGCACAGACATCATCTATGACAGTAATTTTAAAACTGATTATGTCAATTGTGACATCACTGATGATGTCATAATTGATTTCGACATCTTTTCAAAACTGTGAAATTGATGCTTCTGAACTCACGAATGGCACGGACATCATCTACGACAGTAATTTTAAAACCGAAAATGTCAATTGTGACATCACTGATGATGTCCTAATTTATTTTAACCATCTTTTCAAAACTGTAAATTTGACGATTCTGAACTCACGGATGGCACGGACATCATCTACGACAGTAATTTTAAAACCGATAATGTCAATTGTGACATCACTGATGAAGTCATAATTGATTTTGACCATCTTTTCAAAATTGTAAAATTGACGCTTCTTAACTCACGGATGGCACAGACATCATCTACGACAGTAATTTTAAAACCGATTATGTCAATTGTGACATCACTGATGATGTCATAATTGATTTCGACATCTTTTCAAAACTGTGAAATTGATGCTTCTGAACTCACGAATGGCACGGACATCATCTACGACAGTAATTTTAAAACCGATAATGTCAATTGTGAAATCACTGATGATGTCATAATTGATTTTAACCATCTTTTCAAAACTGTAAAATTGACGCTTCTGAACTCACGGATGGCACGGACATCATCTACGACAGTAATTTTAAAACCGATAATGTCAATTGTGACATCACTGATGATGTCATAATTGATTTTGACCATCTTTTCAAAATTGTAAAATTGACGCTTCTTAACTCACGGATGGCACAGACATCATCTACGACAGTAATTTTAAAAACCGATTATGTCAATTGTGACATCACTGATGATGTCATAATTGATTTCGACATCTTTTCAAAACTGTGAAATTGATGCTTCTGAACTCACGAATGGCACGGACATCATCTACGACAGTAATTTTAAAACCGATAATGTCAATTGTGAAATCACTGATGATGTCATAATTGATTTTAACCATCTTTTCAAAACTGTAAAATTGACGCTTCTGAACTCACGGATGGCACGGACATCATCTACGACAGTAATTTTAAAACCGATAATGTCAATTGTGACATCACTGATGATGTCATAATTGATTTTAACCATCTTTTCAAAACTGTAAATTTGACGATTCTGAACTCACGGATGGCACGGACATCATCTACGACAGTAATTTTAAAACCGATAATGTCAATTGTGACATCACTGATGATGTCATAATTGATTTTGACCATCTTTTCAAAAATGTAAAATTGACGCTTCTGAACTCACGGATGGCACAGACATCATCTATGACAGTAATTTTAAAACTGATTATGTCAATTGTGACATCACTGATGATGTCATAATTGATTTCGACATCTTTTCAAAACTGTGAAATTGATGCTTCTGAACTCACGAATGGCACGGACATCATCTACGACAGTAATTTTAAAACCGAAAATGTCAATTGTGACATCACTGATGATGTCCTAATTTATTTTAACCATCTTTTCAAAACTGTAAATTTGACGATTCTGAACTCACGGATGGCACGGACATCATCTACGACAGTAATTTTAAAACCGATAATGTCAATTGTGACATCACTGATGAAGTCATAATTGATTTTGACCATCTTTTCAAAATTGTAAAATTGACGCTTCTTAACTCACGGATGGCACAGACATCATCTACGACAGTAATTTTAAAACCGATTATGTCAATTGTGACATCACTGATGATGTCATAATTGATTTCGACATCTTTTCAAAACTGTGAAATTGATGCTTCTGAACTCACGAATGGCACGGACATCATCTACGACAGTAATTTTAAAACCGATAATGTCAATTGTGAAATCACTGATGATGTCATAATTGATTTTAACCATCTTTTCAAAACTGTAAAATTGACGCTTCTGAACTCACGGATGGCACGGACATCATCTACGACAGTAATTTTAAAACCGATAATGTCAATTGTGACATCACTGATGATGTCATAATTGATTTTAACCATCTTTTCAAAACTGTAAATTTGACGATTCTGAACTCACGGATGGCACGGACATCATCTACGACAGTAATTTTAAAACCGATTATGTCAATTGTGACATCACTGATGATGTCATAATTGATTTTGACCATCTTTTAAAAAATGTAAAATTGACGCTTCTGAACTCACGGATGGCACAGACATCATCTATGACAGTAATTTTAAAACTGATTATGTCAATTGTGACATCACTGATGATGTCATAATTGATTTCGACATCTTTTCAAAACTGTGAAATTGATGCTTCTGAACTCACGAATGGCACGGACATCATCTACGACAGTAATTTTAAAACCGAAAATGTCAATTGTGACATCACTGATGATGTCCTAATTGATTTTAACAATCTTTTCAAAACTGTAAATTTGACGATTCTGAACTCACGGATGGCACGGACATCATCTACGACAGTAATTTTAAAACCGATTATGTCAATTGTGACATCACTGATGATGTCATAATTGATTTTAACCATCTTTTCAAAACTGTAAAATTGACGCTTCTGAACTCACGGATGGCACGGACATCATCTACGACAGTAATTTTAAAACCGATAATGTCAATTGTGACATCACTGATGATGTCATAATTGATTTTAACCATCTTTTCAAAACTGTAAATTTGACGATTCTGAACTCACGGATGGCACGGACATCATCTACGACAGTAATTTTAAAACCGATTATGTCAATTGTGACATCACTGATGATGTCATAATTGATTTTGACCATCTTTTCAAAAATGTAAAATTGACGCTTCTGAACTCACGGATGGCACAGACATCATCTATGACAGTAATTTTAAAACTGATTATGTCAATTGTGACATCACTGATGATGTCATAATTGATTTCGACATCTTTTCAAAACTGTGAAATTGATGCTTCTGAACTCACGAATGGCACGGACATCATCTACGACAGTAATTTTAAAACCGAAAATGTCAATTGTGACATCACTGATGATGTCCTAATTGATTTTAACCATCTTTTCAAAACTGTAAATTTGACGATTCTGAACTCACGGATGGCACGGACATCATCTACGACAGTAATTTTAAAACCGATTATGTCAATTGTGACATCACTGATGATGTCATAATTGATTTTGACCATCTTTTCAAAAATGTAAAATTGACGCTTCTGAACTCACGGATGGCACAGACATCATCTATGACAGTAATTTTAAAACCGATTATGTCAATTGTGACATCACTGATGATGTCATAATTGATTTTGACCATCTTTTCAAAACTGTAAAATTGACGCTTCTGAACTCACGAATGGCACGGACATCATCTACGACAGTAATTTTAAAACCGATAATGTCAATTGTGACATCACTGATGATGTCATAATTGATTTTAACCATCTTTTCAAAACTGTAAATTTGACGCTTCTGAACTCACGGATGGCACGGACATCATCTACGACAGTAATTTTAAAACCGATAATGTCAATTGTGACATCACTAATGATGTCATAATTGATTTTAACCATCTTTTAAAAACTGTAAAATTGACGCTTCTGAACTCAAGGATGGCACGGACATCATCTACGACAGTAATTTTAAAACCGATAATGTCAATTGTGACATCACTGATGATGTCATAATTGATTTTAACCATCTTTTAAAAACTGTAAATTTGACGCTTCTGAACTCACAGATGGCACGGACATCATCTACGACAGTAATTTTAAAACCGATAATGTCAATTGTGACATCACTGATGATGTCATAATTGATTTTAACCATCTTTTCAAAACTGTAAAATTGACGCTTCTGAACTCAAGGATGGCACGGACATCATCTACGACAGTAATTTTAAAACCGATAATGTCAATTGTGACATCACTGATGATGTCATAATTGATTTTAACCATCTTTTCAAAACTGTAAATTTGACGATTCTGAACTCACGGATGGCACGGACATCATCTACGACAGTAATTTTAAAATTGATTATGTCAATTGTGACATCACTGATGATGTCATAATTGATTTTGACCATCTTTTCAAAACTGTAAAATTGACGCTTCTGAACTCACGGATGGCACGGACATCATCTACGACAGTAATTTTAAAACCGATAATGTCAATTGTGACATCACTGATGATGTCATAATTGATTTTAACCTTTTTTTCAAAACTGTAAATTTGACGATTCTGAACTCACGGATGGCACGGACAGCATCTACGACAGTAATTTAAAAAAACGATTATGTCAATTGTGACATCATTGATGATGTCATAATTGATTTCGACATCTTTTCAAAACTGTGAAATTGATGCTTCTGAACTCACGAATGGCACGGACATCATCTACGACAGTAATTTTAAAACCGATAATGTCAATTGTGAAATCACTGATGATGTCATAATTGATTTTAACCATCTTTTCAAAACTGTAAAATTGACGCTTCTGAACTCACGGATGGCACGGACATCATCTACGACAGTAATTTTAAAACCGATAATGTCAATTGTGACATCACTGATGATGTCATAATTGATTTTAACCATCTTTTCAAAACTGTAAATTTGACGATTCTGAACTCACGGATGGCACGGACATCATCTACGACAGTAATTTTAAAACCGATAATGTCAATTGTGACATCACTGATGATGTCATAATTGATTTTGACCATCTTTTCAAAAATGTAAAATTGACGCTTCTGAACTCACGGATGGCACAGACATCATCTATGACAGTAATTTTAAAACTGATTATGTCAATTGTGACATCACTGATGATGTCATAATTGATTTCGACATCTTTTCAAAACTGTGAAATTGATGCTTCTGAACTCACGAATGGCACGGACATCATCTACGACAGTAATTTTAAAACCGAAAATGTCAATTGTGACATCACTGATGATGTCCTAATTTATTTTAACCATCTTTTCAAAACTGTAAATTTGACGATTCTGAACTCACGGATGGCACGGACATCATCTACGACAGTAATTTTAAAACCGATTATGTCAATTGTGACATCACTGATGATGTCATAAATGATTTTGACCATCTTTTCAAAACTGTAAAATTGACGCTTCTGAACTCACGAATGGCACGGACATCATCTACGACAGTAATTTTAAAACCAATAATGTCAATTGTGACATCACTGATGATGTCATAATTGATTTTGACCATCTTTTCAAAAATGTAACATTGACGCTTCTGAACTCACGGATGGCACAGACATCATCTATGACAGTAATTTTAAAACCGATTATGTCAATTGTGACATCACTGATGATGTCATAATTGATTTCGACATCTTTTCAAAACTGTGAAATTGATGCTTCTGAACTCACGAATGGCACGGACATCATCTACGACAGTAATTTTAAAACCGAAAATGTCAATTGTGACATCACTGATGATGTCCTAATTGATTTTAACCATCTTTTCAAAACTGTAAATTTGACGATTCTGAACTCACGGATGGCACGGACATCATCTACGACAGTAATTTTAAAACCGATTATGTCAATTGTGACATCACTGATGATGTCATAATTGATTTTGACCATCTTTTCAAAAATGTAAAATTGACGCTTCTGAACTCACGGATGGCACAGACATCATCTATGACAGTAATTTTAAAACCGATTATGTCAATTGTGACATCACTGATGATGTCATAATTGATTTTGACCATCTTTTCAAAACTGTAAAATTGACGCTTCTGAACTCACGAATGGCACGGACATCATCTACGACAGTAATTTTAAAACCGATAATGTCAATTGTGACATCACTGATGATGTCATAATTGATTTTAACCATCTTTTCAAAACTGTAAATTTGACGCTTCTGAACTCACGGATGGCACGGACATCATCTACGACAGTAATTTTAAAACCGATAATGTCAATTGTGACATCACTAATGATGTCATAATTGATTTTAACCATCTTTTCAAAACTGTAAAATTGACGCTTCTGAACTCAAGGATGGCACGGACATCATCTACGACAGTAATTTTAAAACCGATAATGTCAATTGTGACATCACTGATGATGTCATAATTGATTTTAACCATCTTTTAAAAACTGTAAATTTGACGCTTCTGAACTCACAGATGGCACGGACATCATCTACGACAGTAATTTTAAAACCGATAATGTCAATTGTGACATCACTGATGATGTCATAATTGATTTTAACCATCTTTTCAAAACTGTAAAATTGACGCTTCTGAACTCAAGGATGGCACGGACATCATCTACGACAGTAATTTTAAAACCGATAATGTCAATTGTGACATCACTGATGATGTCATAATTGATTTTAACCATCTTTTCAAAACTGTAAATTTGACGATTCTGAACTCACGGATGGCACGGACATCATCTACGACAGTAATTTTAAAACCGATTATGTCAATTGTGACATCACTGATGATGTCATAATTGATTTTGACCATCTTTTCAAAACTGTAAAATTGACGCTTCTGAACTCACGGATGGCACGGACATCATCTACGACAGTAATTTTAAAACCGATAATGTCAATTGTGACATCACTGATGATGTCATAATTGATTTTAACCTTTTTTTCAAAACTGTAAATTTGACGATTCTGAACTCACGGATGGCACGGACAGCATCTACGACAGTAATTTAAAAAAACGATTATGTCAATTGTGACATCACTGATGATGTCATAATTGATTTTGACCATCTTTTCAAAACTGTAAAATTGACGCTTCTGAACTCACGGATGGCACAGACATCATCTACGACAGTAATTTTAAAACCGATTATGTCAATTGTGACATCACTGATGATGTAATAATTGATTTCGACATCTTTTCAAAACTGTGAAATTGATGCTTCTGAACTCACGAATGGCACAGACATCATCTACGACAGTAATTTTAAAACCGATAATGTCAATTGTGACATCACTGATGATGTCATAATTGATTTTGACCATCTTTTCAAAAATGTAAAATTGACGCTTCTGAACTCACGGATGGCACAGACATCATCTATGACAGTAATTTTAAAACTGATTATGTCAATTGTGACATCACTGATGATGTCATAATTGATTTCGACATCTTTTCAAAACTGTGAAATTGATGCTTCTGAACTCACGAATGGCACGGACATCATCTACGACAGTAATTTTAAAACCGAAAATGTCAATTGTGACATCACTGATGATGTCCTAATTGATTTTAACCATCTTTTCAAAACTGTAAATTTGACGATTCTGAACTCACGGATGGCACGGACATCATCTACGACAGTAATTTTAAAACCGATTATGTCAATTGTGACATCACTGATGATGTCATAATTGATTTTGACCATCTTTTCAAAACTGTAAAATTGACGCTTCTGAACTCACGAATGGCACGGACATCATCTACGACAGTAATTTTAAAACCGATAATGTCAATTGTGACATCACTGATGATGTCATATTTGATTTTAACCATCTTTTCAAAACTGTAAATTTGACGCTTCTGAACTCACGGATAGCACGGACATCATCTACGACAGTAATTTTAAAACCGATTATGTCAATTGTGACATCACTGATGATGTCATAATTGATTTTGACCATCTTTTCAAAATTGTAAAATTGACGCTTCTTAACTCACGGATGGCACAGACATCATCTACGACAGTAATTTTAAAACCGATTATGTCAATTGTGACATCACTGATGATGTCATAATTGATTTTGACCATCTTTTCAAAATTGTAAAATTGACGCTTCTTAACTCACGGATGGCACAGACATCATCTATGACAGTAATTTTAAAACTGATTATGTCAATTGTGACATCACTGATGATGTCATAATTGATTTCGACATCTTTTCAAAACTGTGAAATTGATGCTTCTGAACTCACGAATGGCACGGACATCATCTACGACAGTAATTTTAAAACCGATTATGTCAATTGTGACATCACTGATGATGTCATAATTGATTTCGACATCTTTTCAAAACTGTAAATTTGACGCTTCTGAACTCACGGATAGCACGGACATCATCTACGACAGTAATTTTAAAACCGATTATGTCAATTGTGACATCACTGATGATGTCATAATTGATTTTGACCATCTTTTCAAAATTGTAAAATTGACGCTTCTTAACTCACGGATGGCACAGACATCATCTACGACAGTAATTTTAAAACCGATTATGTCAATTGTGACATCACTGATGATGTCATAATTGATTTTGACCATCTTTTCAAAATTGTAAAATTGACGCTTCTTAACTCACGGATGGCACAGACATCATCTACGACAGTAATTTTAAAACCGATTATGTCAATTGTGACATCACTGATGATGTCATAATTGATTTCGGCATCTTTTCAAAACTGTGAAATTGATGCTTCTGAACTCACGAATGGCACGGACATCATCTACGACAGTAATTTTCAAACCGATAATGTCAATTGTGACATCACTGATGATGTCATAATTGATTTTAACCATCTTTTCAAAACTGTAAAATTGACGCTTCTGAACTCACGGATGGCACGGACATCATCTACGACAGTAATTTTAAAACCGATAATGTCAATTGTGACATCACTGATGATGTCATAATTGATTTTAACCATCTTTTCAAAACTGTAAATTTGACGATTCTGAACTCACGGATGGCACGGACATCATCTACGACAGTAATTTTAAAACCGATTATGTCAATTGTGACATCACTGATGATGTCATAATTGATTTCGACATCTTTTCAAAACTGTGAAATTGATGCTTCTGAACTCACGAATGGCACGGACATCATCTACGACAGTAATTTTAAAACCGATAATGTCAATTGTGACATCACTGATGATGTCATAATTGATTTTAACCATCTTTTCAAAACTGTAAATTTGACGATTCTGAACTCACGGATGGCACGGACAGCATCTACGACAGTAATTTTAAAACCGATAATGTCAATTGTGACATCACTGATGATGTCATAATTGATTTTAACCATCTTTTCAAAACTGTAAAATTGACGCTTCTGAACTCACGGATGGCACGGACATCATCTACGACAGTAATTTTAAAACCGATAATGTCAATAGTGATATCACTGATGATGTCATAATTGATTTTAACCATCTTTTCAAAACTGTAAATTTGACGATTCTGAACTCTCGGATGGCACGGACATCATCTACGACAGTAATTTTAAAACCGTTTATGTCAATTGTGACATCACTGATGATGTCATAATTGATTTTGACCATCTTTTCAAAACTGTAAAATTGATGCTTCTG
The DNA here is from genome assembly GCF_055691185.1 of Crinia signifera. Classification (NCBI taxonomy): domain Eukaryota; kingdom Metazoa; phylum Chordata; class Amphibia; order Anura; family Myobatrachidae; genus Crinia; species Crinia signifera. Next base: position 46,613,208 of record NC_139225.1, on the reverse strand, counting down.
AACTCACGGATGGCACGGACATCATCTACGACAGTAATTTTAAAACCGATAATGTCAATTGTGACATCACTGATGATGTCATAATTGATTTTAACCTTTTTTTCAAAACTGTAAATTTGACGATTCTGAACTCACGGATGGCACGGACAGCATCTACGACAGTAATTTTAAAACCGTTTATGTCAATTGTGACATCACTGATGATGTCATAATTGATTTTGACCATCTTTTCAAAATTGTAAAATTGACGCTTCTTAACTCACGGATGGCACAGACATCATCTACGACAGTAATTTTAAAACCGATAATGTCAATTGTGACATCACTGATGATGTCATAATTGATTTTAACCTTTTTTTCAAAACTGTAAATTTGACGATTCTGAACTCACGGATGGCACGGACAGCATCTACGACAGTAATTTTAAAACCGATTATGTCAATTGTGACATCACTGATGATGTCATAATTGATTTTGACCATCTTTTCAAAACTGTAAAATTGACGCTTCTAAACTCACGGATGGCACAGACATCATCTACGACAGTAATTTTAAAACCGATTATGTCAATTGTGACATCACTGATGATGTCATAATTGATTTCGACATCTTTTCAAAACTGTGAAATTGACGCTTCTGAACTCAAGGATGGCACGGACATCATCTACGACAGTAATTTTAAAACCGATAATGTCAATTGTGACATCACTGATGATGTCATAATTGATTTTAACCATCTTTTCAAAACTGTAAAATTGACGCTTCTGAACTCACGGATGGCACGGACATCATCTACGACAGTAATTTTAAAACGATAATGTCAATTGTGACATCACTGATGATGTCATAATTGATTTCGACATCTTTTCAAAACTGTGAAATTGATGCTTCTGAACTCACGAATGGCACGGACATCATCTACGACAGTAATTTTAAAACCGATTATGTCAATTGTGACATCACTGATGATGTCATAATTGATTTCGACATCTTTTCAAAACTGTAAATTTGACGCTTCTGAACTCACGGATAGCACGGACATCATCTATGACAGTAATTTTAAAACCGATTATGTCAATTGTGACATCACTGATGATGTCATAATTGATTTTGACCATCTTTTCAAAATTGTAAAATTGACGCTTCTTAACTCACGGATGGCACAGACATCATCTACGACAGTAATTTTAAAACCGATTATGTCAATTGTGACATCACTGATGATGTCATAATTGATTTTGACCATCTTTTCAAAATTGTAAAATTGACGCTTCTTAACTCACGGATGGCACAGACATCATCTACGACAGTAATTTTAAAACCGATTATGTCAATTGTGACATCACTGATGATGTCATAATTGATTTCGACATCTTTTCAAAACTGTGAAATTGATGCTTCTGAACTCACGAATGGCACGGACATCATCTACGACAGTAATTTTCAAACCGATAATGTCAATTGTGACATCACTGATGATGTCATAATTGATTTTAACCATCTTTTCAAAACTGTAAAATTGACGCTTCTGAACTCACGGATGGCACGGACATCATCTACGACAGTAATTTTAAAACCGATAATGTCAATTGTGACATCACTGATGATGTCATAATTGATTTTAACCATCTTTTCAAAACTGTAAATTTGACGATTCTGAACTCACGGATGGCACGGACATCATCTACGACAGTAATTTTAAAACCGATTATGTCAATTGTGACATCACTGATGATGTCATAATTGATTTCGACATCTTTTCAAAACTGTGAAATTGATGCTTCTGAACTCACGAATGGCATGGACATCATCTACGACAGTAATTTTAAAACCGATAATGTCAATTGTGACATCACTGATGATGTCATAATTGATTTTAACCATCTTTTCAAAACTGTAAAATTGACGCTTCTGAACTCAAGGATGGCATGGACATCATCTACTACAGTAATTTTAAAACCGATAATGTCAATTGTGACATCACTGATGATGTCATAATTGATTTGAACCTTTTTTTCAAAACTGTAAATTTGACGATTCTGAACTCACGGATGGCACGGACAGCATCTACGACAGTAATTTTAAAACCGATTATGTCAATTGTGACATCACTGATGATGTAATAATTGATTTCGACATCTTTTCAAAACTGTGAAATTGATGCTTCTGAACTCACGAATGGCACAGACATCATCTACGACAGTAATTTTAAAACCGATAATGTCAATTGTGACATCACTGATGTCATAATTGATTTTAACCATCTTTTCAAAACTGTAAATTTGACAATTCTGAACTCTCGGATGGCACGGACATCATCTACGACAGTAATTTTAAAACCGATTATGTCAATTGTGACAACACTGATGATGTCATAATTGATTTTGACCATCTTTTCAAAACCTTAAAATTGACGCTTCTGAACTCACGGATGGCACGGACATCATCTACGACAGTAATTTTAAAACCGATAATGTCAATTGTGACATCACTGATGATGTCATAATTGATTTTAACCTTTTTTTCAAAACTGTAAATTTGACGATTCTGAACTCACGGATGGCACGGACAGCATCTACGACAGTAATTTTAAAACCGATTATGTCAATTGTGACATCACTGATGATATCATAATTGATTTTGACCATCTTTTCAAAACTGTAAAATTGACGCTTCTGAACTCACGGATGGCACAGACATCATCTACGACAGTTATTTTAAAACCGATTATGTCAATTGTGACATCACTGATGATGTAATAATTGATTTTGACATCTTTTCAAAACTGTGAAATTGATGCTTCTGAACTCACGAATGGCACAGACATCATCTACGACAGTAATTTTAAAACTGATAATGTCAATTGTGACATCACTGATGATTTCATAATTGATTTTGACCATCTTTTCAAAAATGTAAAATTGACGCTTCTGAACTCACGGATGGCACAGACATCATCTATGACAGTAATTTTAAAACCGATTATGTCAATTGTGACATCACTGATGATGTCATAATTGATTTCGACATCTTTTCAAAACTGTGAAATTGATGCTTCTGAACTCACGAATGGCACGGACATCATCTACGACAGTAATTTTAAAACCGAAAATGTCAATTGTGACATCACTGATGATGTCCTAATTGATTTTAACCATCTTTTCAAAACTGTAAATTTGACGATTCTAAACTCACGGATGGCACGGACATCATCTACGACAGTAATTTTAAAACCGATAATGTCAATTGTGACATCACTGATGATGTCATAATTGATTTTAACCATCTTTTCAAAACTGTAAATTTGACGCTTTTGAACTCACGGATGGCACGGACATCATCTACGACAGTAATTTTAAAACCGATAATGTCAATTGTGACATCACTGATGAAGTCATAATTGATTTTGACCATCTTTTCAAAATTGTAAAATTGACGCTTCTTAACTCACGGATGGCACAGACATCATCTACGACAGTAATTTTAAAACCGATTATGTCAATTGTGACATCACTGATGATGTCATAATTGATTTCGACATCTTTTCAAAACTGTGAAATTGATGCTTCTGAACTCACAAATGGCACGGACATCATCTACGACAGTAATTTTAAAACCGATAATGTCAATTGTGAAATCACTGATGATGTCATAATTGATTTTAACCATCTTTTCAAAACTGTAAAATTGACGCTTCTGAACTCACGGATGGCACGGACATCATCTACGACAGTAATTTTAAAACCGATTATGTCAATTGTGACATCACTGATGATGTCATAATTGATTTTAACCATCTTTTCAAAACTGTAAATTTGACGATTCTGAACTCACGGATGGCACGGACATCATCTACGACAGTAATTTTAAAACCGATAATGTCAATTGTGACATCACTGATGATGTCATAATTGATTTTGACCATCTTTTCAAAAATGTAAAATTGACGCTTCTGAACTCACGGATGGCACAGACATCATCTATGACAGTAATTTTAAAACTGATTATGTCAATTGTGACATCACTGATGATGTCATAATTGATTTCGACATCTTTTCAAAACTGTGAAATTGATGCTTCTGAACTCACGAATGGCACGGACATCATCTACGACAGTAATTTTAAAACCGAAAATGTCAATTGTGACATCACTGATGATGTCCTAATTTATTTTAACCATCTTTTCAAAACTGTAAATTTGACGATTCTGAACTCACGGATGGCACGGACATCATCTACGACAGTAATTTTAAAACCGATAATGTCAATTGTGACATCACTGATGAAGTCATAATTGATTTTGACCATCTTTTCAAAATTGTAAAATTGACGCTTCTTAACTCACGGATGGCACAGACATCATCTACGACAGTAATTTTAAAACCGATTATGTCAATTGTGACATCACTGATGATGTCATAATTGATTTCGACATCTTTTCAAAACTGTGAAATTGATGCTTCTGAACTCACGAATGGCACGGACATCATCTACGACAGTAATTTTAAAACCGATAATGTCAATTGTGAAATCACTGATGATGTCATAATTGATTTTAACCATCTTTTCAAAACTGTAAAATTGACGCTTCTGAACTCACGGATGGCACGGACATCATCTACGACAGTAATTTTAAAACCGATAATGTCAATTGTGACATCACTGATGATGTCATAATTGATTTTGACCATCTTTTCAAAATTGTAAAATTGACGCTTCTTAACTCACGGATGGCACAGACATCATCTACGACAGTAATTTTAAAACCGATTATGTCAATTGTGACATCACTGATGATGTCATAATTGATTTCGACATCTTTTCAAAACTGTGAAATTGATGCTTCTGAACTCACGAATGGCACGGACATCATCTACGACAGTAATTTTAAAACCGATAATGTCAATTGTGAAATCACTGATGATGTCATAATTGATTTTAACCATCTTTTCAAAACTGTAAAATTGACGCTTCTGAACTCACGGATGGCACGGACATCATCTACGACAGTAATTTTAAAACCGATAATGTCAATTGTGACATCACTGATGATGTCATAATTGATTTTAACCATCTTTTCAAAACTGTAAATTTGACGATTCTGAACTCACGGATGGCACGGACATCATCTACGACAGTAATTTTAAAACCGATAATGTCAATTGTGACATCACTGATGATGTCATAATTGATTTTGACCATCTTTTCAAAAATGTAAAATTGACGCTTCTGAACTCACGGATGGCACAGACATCATCTATGACAGTAATTTTAAAACTGATTATGTCAATTGTGACATCACTGATGATGTCATAATTGATTTCGACATCTTTTCAAAACTGTGAAATTGATGCTTCTGAACTCACGAATGGCACGGACATCATCTACGACAGTAATTTTAAAACCGAAAATGTCAATTGTGACATCACTGATGATGTCCTAATTTATTTTAACCATCTTTTCAAAACTGTAAATTTGACGATTCTGAACTCACGGATGGCACGGACATCATCTACGACAGTAATTTTAAAACCGATAATGTCAATTGTGACATCACTGATGAAGTCATAATTGATTTTGACCATCTTTTCAAAATTGTAAAATTGACGCTTCTTAACTCACGGATGGCACAGACATCATCTACGACAGTAATTTTAAAACCGATTATGTCAATTGTGACATCACTGATGATGTCATAATTGATTTCGACATCTTTTCAAAACTGTGAAATTGATGCTTCTGAACTCACGAATGGCACGGACATCATCTACGACAGTAATTTTAAAACCGATAATGTCAATTGTGAAATCACTGATGATGTCATAATTGATTTTAACCATCTTTTCAAAACTGTAAAATTGACGCTTCTGAACTCACGGATGGCACGGACATCATCTACGACAGTAATTTTAAAACCGATAATGTCAATTGTGACATCACTGATGATGTCATAATTGATTTTAACCATCTTTTCAAAACTGTAAATTTGACGATTCTGAACTCACGGATGGCACGGACATCATCTACGACAGTAATTTTAAAACCGATTATGTCAATTGTGACATCACTGATGATGTCATAATTGATTTTGACCATCTTTTAAAAAATGTAAAATTGACGCTTCTGAACTCACGGATGGCACAGACATCATCTATGACAGTAATTTTAAAACTGATTATGTCAATTGTGACATCACTGATGATGTCATAATTGATTTCGACATCTTTTCAAAACTGTGAAATTGATGCTTCTGAACTCACGAATGGCACGGACATCATCTACGACAGTAATTTTAAAACCGAAAATGTCAATTGTGACATCACTGATGATGTCCTAATTGATTTTAACAATCTTTTCAAAACTGTAAATTTGACGATTCTGAACTCACGGATGGCACGGACATCATCTACGACAGTAATTTTAAAACCGATTATGTCAATTGTGACATCACTGATGATGTCATAATTGATTTTAACCATCTTTTCAAAACTGTAAAATTGACGCTTCTGAACTCACGGATGGCACGGACATCATCTACGACAGTAATTTTAAAACCGATAATGTCAATTGTGACATCACTGATGATGTCATAATTGATTTTAACCATCTTTTCAAAACTGTAAATTTGACGATTCTGAACTCACGGATGGCACGGACATCATCTACGACAGTAATTTTAAAACCGATTATGTCAATTGTGACATCACTGATGATGTCATAATTGATTTTGACCATCTTTTCAAAAATGTAAAATTGACGCTTCTGAACTCACGGATGGCACAGACATCATCTATGACAGTAATTTTAAAACTGATTATGTCAATTGTGACATCACTGATGATGTCATAATTGATTTCGACATCTTTTCAAAACTGTGAAATTGATGCTTCTGAACTCACGAATGGCACGGACATCATCTACGACAGTAATTTTAAAACCGAAAATGTCAATTGTGACATCACTGATGATGTCCTAATTGATTTTAACCATCTTTTCAAAACTGTAAATTTGACGATTCTGAACTCACGGATGGCACGGACATCATCTACGACAGTAATTTTAAAACCGATTATGTCAATTGTGACATCACTGATGATGTCATAATTGATTTTGACCATCTTTTCAAAAATGTAAAATTGACGCTTCTGAACTCACGGATGGCACAGACATCATCTATGACAGTAATTTTAAAACCGATTATGTCAATTGTGACATCACTGATGATGTCATAATTGATTTTGACCATCTTTTCAAAACTGTAAAATTGACGCTTCTGAACTCACGAATGGCACGGACATCATCTACGACAGTAATTTTAAAACCGATAATGTCAATTGTGACATCACTGATGATGTCATAATTGATTTTAACCATCTTTTCAAAACTGTAAATTTGACGCTTCTGAACTCACGGATGGCACGGACATCATCTACGACAGTAATTTTAAAACCGATAATGTCAATTGTGACATCACTAATGATGTCATAATTGATTTTAACCATCTTTTAAAAACTGTAAAATTGACGCTTCTGAACTCAAGGATGGCACGGACATCATCTACGACAGTAATTTTAAAACCGATAATGTCAATTGTGACATCACTGATGATGTCATAATTGATTTTAACCATCTTTTAAAAACTGTAAATTTGACGCTTCTGAACTCACAGATGGCACGGACATCATCTACGACAGTAATTTTAAAACCGATAATGTCAATTGTGACATCACTGATGATGTCATAATTGATTTTAACCATCTTTTCAAAACTGTAAAATTGACGCTTCTGAACTCAAGGATGGCACGGACATCATCTACGACAGTAATTTTAAAACCGATAATGTCAATTGTGACATCACTGATGATGTCATAATTGATTTTAACCATCTTTTCAAAACTGTAAATTTGACGATTCTGAACTCACGGATGGCACGGACATCATCTACGACAGTAATTTTAAAATTGATTATGTCAATTGTGACATCACTGATGATGTCATAATTGATTTTGACCATCTTTTCAAAACTGTAAAATTGACGCTTCTGAACTCACGGATGGCACGGACATCATCTACGACAGTAATTTTAAAACCGATAATGTCAATTGTGACATCACTGATGATGTCATAATTGATTTTAACCTTTTTTTCAAAACTGTAAATTTGACGATTCTGAACTCACGGATGGCACGGACAGCATCTACGACAGTAATTTAAAAAAACGATTATGTCAATTGTGACATCATTGATGATGTCATAATTGATTTCGACATCTTTTCAAAACTGTGAAATTGATGCTTCTGAACTCACGAATGGCACGGACATCATCTACGACAGTAATTTTAAAACCGATAATGTCAATTGTGAAATCACTGATGATGTCATAATTGATTTTAACCATCTTTTCAAAACTGTAAAATTGACGCTTCTGAACTCACGGATGGCACGGACATCATCTACGACAGTAATTTTAAAACCGATAATGTCAATTGTGACATCACTGATGATGTCATAATTGATTTTAACCATCTTTTCAAAACTGTAAATTTGACGATTCTGAACTCACGGATGGCACGGACATCATCTACGACAGTAATTTTAAAACCGATAATGTCAATTGTGACATCACTGATGATGTCATAATTGATTTTGACCATCTTTTCAAAAATGTAAAATTGACGCTTCTGAACTCACGGATGGCACAGACATCATCTATGACAGTAATTTTAAAACTGATTATGTCAATTGTGACATCACTGATGATGTCATAATTGATTTCGACATCTTTTCAAAACTGTGAAATTGATGCTTCTGAACTCACGAATGGCACGGACATCATCTACGACAGTAATTTTAAAACCGAAAATGTCAATTGTGACATCACTGATGATGTCCTAATTTATTTTAACCATCTTTTCAAAACTGTAAATTTGACGATTCTGAACTCACGGATGGCACGGACATCATCTACGACAGTAATTTTAAAACCGATTATGTCAATTGTGACATCACTGATGATGTCATAAATGATTTTGACCATCTTTTCAAAACTGTAAAATTGACGCTTCTGAACTCACGAATGGCACGGACATCATCTACGACAGTAATTTTAAAACCAATAATGTCAATTGTGACATCACTGATGATGTCATAATTGATTTTGACCATCTTTTCAAAAATGTAACATTGACGCTTCTGAACTCACGGATGGCACAGACATCATCTATGACAGTAATTTTAAAACCGATTATGTCAATTGTGACATCACTGATGATGTCATAATTGATTTCGACATCTTTTCAAAACTGTGAAATTGATGCTTCTGAACTCACGAATGGCACGGACATCATCTACGACAGTAATTATCAAACCGAAAATGTCAATTGTGACATCACTGATGATGTCCTAATTGATTTTAACCATCTTTTCAAAACTGTAAATTTGACGATTCTGAACTCACGGATGGCACGGACATCATCTACGACAGTAATTTTAAAACCGATTATGTCAATTGTGACATCACTGATGATGTCATAATTGATTTTGACCATCTTTTCAAAAATGTAAAATTGACGCTTCTGAACTCACGGATGGCACAGACATCATCTATGACAGTAATTTTAAAACCGATTATGTCAATTGTGACATCACTGATGATGTCATAATTGATTTTGACCATCTTTTCAAAACTGTAAAATTGACGCTTCTGAACTCACGAATGGCACGGACATCATCTACGACAGTAATTTTAAAACCGATAATGTCAATTGTGACATCACTGATGATGTCATAATTGATTTTAACCATCTTTTCAAAACTGTAAATTTGACGCTTCTGAACTCACGGATGGCACGGACATCATCTACGACAGTAATTTTAAAACCGATAATGTCAATTGTGACATCACTAATGATGTCATAATTGATTTTAACCATCTTTTCAAAACTGTAAAATTGACGCTTCTGAACTCAAGGATGGCACGGACATCATCTACGACAGTAATTTTAAAACCGATAATGTCAATTGTGACATCACTGATGATGTCATAATTGATTTTAACCATCTTTTAAAAACTGTAAATTTGACGCTTCTGAACTCACAGATGGCACGGACATCATCTACGACAGTAATTTTAAAACCGATAATGTCAATTGTGACATCACTGATGATGTCATAATTGATTTTAACCATCTTTTCAAAACTGTAAAATTGACGCTTCTGAACTCAAGGATGGCACGGACATCATCTACGACAGTAATTTTAAAACCGATAATGTCAATTGTGACATCACTGATGATGTCATAATTGATTTTAACCATCTTTTCAAAACTGTAAATTTGACGATTCTGAACTCACGGATGGCACGGACATCATCTACGACAGTAATTTTAAAACCGATTATGTCAATTGTGACATCACTGATGATGTCATAATTGATTTTGACCATCTTTTCAAAACTGTAAAATTGACGCTTCTGAACTCACGGATGGCACGGACATCATCTACGACAGTAATTTTAAAACCGATAATGTCAATTGTGACATCACTGATGATGTCATAATTGATTTTAACCTTTTTTTCAAAACTGTAAATTTGACGATTCTGAACTCACGGATGGCACGGACAGCATCTACGACAGTAATTTAAAAAAACGATTATGTCAATTGTGACATCACTGATGATGTCATAATTGATTTTGACCATCTTTTCAAAACTGTAAAATTGACGCTTCTGAACTCACGGATGGCACAGACATCATCTACGACAGTAATTTTAAAACCGATTATGTCAATTGTGACATCACTGATGATGTAATAATTGATTTCGACATCTTTTCAAAACTGTGAAATTGATGCTTCTGAACTCACGAATGGCACAGACATCATCTACGACAGTAATTTTAAAACCGATAATGTCAATTGTGACATCACTGATGATGTCATAATTGATTTTGACCATCTTTTCAAAAATGTAAAATTGACGCTTCTGAACTCACGGATGGCACAGACATCATCTATGACAGTAATTTTAAAACTGATTATGTCAATTGTGACATCACTGATGATGTCATAATTGATTTCGACATCTTTTCAAAACTGTGAAATTGATGCTTCTGAACTCACGAATGGCACGGACATCATCTACGACAGTAATTTTAAAACCGAAAATGTCAATTGTGACATCACTGATGATGTCCTAATTGATTTTAACCATCTTTTCAAAACTGTAAATTTGACGATTCTGAACTCACGGATGGCACGGACATCATCTACGACAGTAATTTTAAAACCGATTATGTCAATTGTGACATCACTGATGATGTCATAATTGATTTTGACCATCTTTTCAAAACTGTAAAATTGACGCTTCTGAACTCACGAATGGCACGGACATCATCTACGACAGTAATTTTAAAACCGATAATGTCAATTGTGACATCACTGATGATGTCATATTTGATTTTAACCATCTTTTCAAAACTGTAAATTTGACGCTTCTGAACTCACGGATAGCACGGACATCATCTACGACAGTAATTTTAAAACCGATTATGTCAATTGTGACATCACTGATGATGTCATAATTGATTTTGACCATCTTTTCAAAATTGTAAAATTGACGCTTCTTAACTCACGGATGGCACAGACATCATCTACGACAGTAATTTTAAAACCGATTATGTCAATTGTGACATCACTGATGATGTCATAATTGATTTTGACCATCTTTTCAAAATTGTAAAATTGACGCTTCTTAACTCACGGATGGCACAGACATCATCTATGACAGTAATTTTAAAACTGATTATGTCAATTGTGACATCACTGATGATGTCATAATTGATTTCGACATCTTTTCAAAACTGTGAAATTGATGCTTCTGAACTCACGAATGGCACGGACATCATCTACGACAGTAATTTTAAAACCGATTATGTCAATTGTGACATCACTGATGATGTCATAATTGATTTCGACATCTTTTCAAAACTGTAAATTTGACGCTTCTGAACTCACGGATAGCACGGACATCATCTACGACAGTAATTTTAAAACCGATTATGTCAATTGTGACATCACTGATGATGTCATAATTGATTTTGACCATCTTTTCAAAATTGTAAAATTGACGCTTCTTAACTCACGGATGGCACAGACATCATCTACGACAGTAATTTTAAAACCGATTATGTCAATTGTGACATCACTGATGATGTCATAATTGATTTTGACCATCTTTTCAAAATTGTAAAATTGACGCTTCTTAACTCACGGATGGCACAGACATCATCTACGACAGTAATTTTAAAACCGATTATGTCAATTGTGACATCACTGATGATGTCATAATTGATTTCGGCATCTTTTCAAAACTGTGAAATTGATGCTTCTGAACTCACGAATGGCACGGACATCATCTACGACAGTAATTTTCAAACCGATAATGTCAATTGTGACATCACTGATGATGTCATAATTGATTTTAACCATCTTTTCAAAACTGTAAAATTGACGCTTCTGAACTCACGGATGGCACGGACATCATCTACGACAGTAATTTTAAAACCGATAATGTCAATTGTGACATCACTGATGATGTCATAATTGATTTTAACCATCTTTTCAAAACTGTAAATTTGACGATTCTGAACTCACGGATGGCACGGACATCATCTACGACAGTAATTTTAAAACCGATTATGTCAATTGTGACATCACTGATGATGTCATAATTGATTTCGACATCTTTTCAAAACTGTGAAATTGATGCTTCTGAACTCACGAATGGCACGGACATCATCTACGACAGTAATTTTAAAACCGATAATGTCAATTGTGACATCACTGATGATGTCATAATTGATTTTAACCATCTTTTCAAAACTGTAAATTTGACGATTCTGAACTCACGGATGGCACGGACAGCATCTACGACAGTAATTTTAAAACCGATAATGTCAATTGTGACATCACTGATGATGTCATAATTGATTTTAACCATCTTTTCAAAACTGTAAAATTGACGCTTCTGAACTCACGGATGGCACGGACATCATCTACGACAGTAATTTTAAAACCGATAATGTCAATAGTGATATCACTGATGATGTCATAATTGATTTTAACCATCTTTTCAAAACTGTAAATTTGACGATTCTGAACTCTCGGATGGCACGGACATCATCTACGACAGTAATTTTAAAACCGTTTATGTCAATTGTGACATCACTGATGATGTCATAATTGATTTTGACCATCTTTTCAAAACTGTAAAATTGATGCTTCTGAACTCACGGATGGCACGGACATCATCTACGACAGTAATTTTAAAACCGATAATGTCAATTGTGACATCACTGATGATGTCATAATTGATTTTAACCTTTTTTTCAAAACTGTAAATTTGACGATTCTGAACTCACGGATGGCACGGACAGCATCTACGACAGTAATTTTAAAACCGTTTATGTCAATTGTGACATCACTGATGATGTCATAATTGATTTTGACCATCTTTTCAAAATTGTAAAATTGACGCTTCTTAACTCACGGATGGCACAGACATCATCTACGACAGTAATTTTAAAACCGATAATGTCAATTGTGACATCACTGATGATGTCATAATTGATTTTAACCTTTTTTTCAAAACTGTAAATTTGACGATTCTGAACTCACGGATGGCACGGACAGCATCTACGACAGTAATTTTAAAACCGATTATGTCAATTGTGACATCACTGATGATGTCATAATTGATTTTGACCATCTTTTCAAAACTGTAAAATTGACGCTTCTAAACTCACGGATGGCACAGACATCATCTACGACAGTAATTTTAAAACCGATTATGTCAATTGTGACATCACTGATGATGTCATAATTGATTTCGACATCTTTTCAAAACTGTGAAATTGACGCTTCTGAACTCAAGGATGGCACGGACATCATCTACGACAGTAATTTTAAAACCGATAATGTCAATTGTGACATCACTGATGATGTCATAATTGATTTTAACCATCTTTTCAAAACTGTAAAATTGACGCTTCTGAACTCACGGATGGCACGGACATCATCTACGACAGTAATTTTAAAACGATAATGTCAATTGTGACATCACTGATGATGTCATAATTGATTTCGACATCTTTTCAAAACTGTGAAATTGATGCTTCTGAACTCACGAATGGCACGGACATCATCTACGACAGTAATTTTAAAACCGATTATGTCAATTGTGACATCACTGATGATGTCATAATTGATTTCGACATCTTTTCAAAACTGTAAATTTGACGCTTCTGAACTCACGGATAGCACGGACATCATCTATGACAGTAATTTTAAAACCGATTATGTCAATTGTGACATCACTGATGATGTCATAATTGATTTTGACCATCTTTTCAAAATTGTAAAATTGACGCTTCTTAACTCACGGATGGCACAGACATCATCTACGACAGTAATTTTAAAACCGATTATGTCAATTGTGACATCACTGATGATGTCATAATTGATTTTGACCATCTTTTCAAAATTGTAAAATTGACGCTTCTTAACTCACGGATGGCACAGACATCATCTACGACAGTAATTTTAAAACCGATTATGTCAATTGTGACATCACTGATGATGTCATAATTGATTTCGACATCTTTTCAAAACTGTGAAATTGATGCTTCTGAACTCACGAATGGCACGGACATCATCTACGACAGTAATTTTCAAACCGATAATGTCAATTGTGACATCACTGATGATGTCATAATTGATTTTAACCATCTTTTCAAAACTGTAAAATTGACGCTTCTGAACTCACGGATGGCACGGACATCATCTACGACAGTAATTTTAAAACCGATAATGTCAATTGTGACATCACTGATGATGTCATAATTGATTTTAACCATCTTTTCAAAACTGTAAATTTGACGATTCTGAACTCACGGATGGCACGGACATCATCTACGACAGTAATTTTAAAACCGATTATGTCAATTGTGACATCACTGATGATGTCATAATTGATTTTGACCATCTTTTCAAAACTGTAAAATTGACGCTTCTGAACTCACGGATGGCACAGACATCATCTACAACAGTAATTTTAAAACCGATTATGTCAATTGTGACATCACTGATGATGTCATAATTGATTTCGACATCTTTTCAAAACTGTGAAATTGATGCTTCTGAACTCACGAATGGCACGGACATCATCTACGACAGTAATTTTAAAACCGATAATGTCAATTGTGACATCACTGATGATGTCATAATTGATTTTAACCATCTTTTCAAAACTGTAAAATTGACGCTTCTGAACTCAAGGATGGCATGGACATCATCTACGACAGTAATTTTAAAACCGATAATGTCAATTGTGACATCACTGATGATGTCATAATTGATTTGAACCTTTTTTTCAAAACTGTAAATTTGACGATTCTGAACTCACGGATGGCACGGACAGCATCTACGACAGTAATTTTAAAACCGATTATGTCAATTGTGACATCACTGATGATGTCATAATTGATTTTGACCATCTTTTCAAAAATGTAAAATTGACGCTTCTGAACTCACGGATGGCACAGACATCATCTATGACAGTAATTTTAAAACTGATTATGTCAATTGTGACATCACTGATGATGTCATAATTGATTTCGACATCTTTTCAAAACTGTGAAATTGATGCTTCTGAACTCACGAATGGCACGGACATCATCTACGACAGTAATTTTAAAACCGAAAATGTCAATTGTGACATCACTGATGATGTCCTAATTGATTTTAACCATCTTTTCAAAACTGTAAATTTGACGATTCTGAACTCACGGATGGCACGGACATCATCTACGACAGTAATTTTAAAACCGATTATGTCAATTGTGACATCACTGATGATGTCATAATTGATTTTGACCATCTTTTCAAAACTGTAAAATTGACGCTTCTGAACTCACGAATGGCACGGACATCATCTACGACAGTAATTTTAAAACCGATAATGTCAATTGTGACATCACTGATGATGTCATATTTGATTTTAACCATCTTTTCAAAACTGTAAATTTGACGCTTCTGAACTCACGGATAGCACGGACATCATCTACGACAGTAATTTTAAAACCGATTATGTCAATTGTGACATCACTGATGATGTCATAATTGATTTTGACCATCTTTTCAAAATTGTAAAATTGACGCTTCTTAACTCACGGATGGCACAGACATCATCTACGACAGTAATTTTAAAACCGATTATGTCAATTGTGACATCACTGATGATGTCATAATTGATTTTGACCATCTTTTCAAAATTGTAAAATTGACGCTTCTTAACTCACGGATGGCACAGACATCATCTATGACAGTAATTTTAAAACTGATTATGTCAATTGTGACATCACTGATGATGTCATAATTGATTTCGACATCTTTTCAAAACTGTGAAATTGATGCTTCTGAACTCACGAATGGCACGGACATCATCTACGACAGTAATTTTAAAACCGATTATGTCAATTGTGACATCACTGATGATGTCATAATTGATTTCGACATCTTTTCAAAACTGTAAATTTGACGCTTCTGAACTCACGGATAGCACGGACATCATCTACGACAGTAATTTTAAAACCGATTATGTCAATTGTGACATCACTGATGATGTCATAATTGATTTTGACCATCTTTTCAAAATTGTAAAATTGACGCTTCTTAACTCACGGATGGCACAGACATCATCTACGACAGTAATTTTAAAACCGATTATGTCAATTGTGACATCACTGATGATGTCATAATTGATTTTGACCATCTTTTCAAAATTGTAAAATTGACGCTTCTTAACTCACGGATGGCACAGACATCATCTACGACAGTAATTTTAAAACCGATTATGTCAATTGTGACATCACTGATGATGTCATAATTGATTTCGGCATCTTTTCAAAACTGTGAAATTGATGCTTCTGAACTCACGAATGGCACGGACATCATCTACGACAGTAATTTTCAAACCGATAATGTCAATTGTGACATCACTGATGATGTCATAATTGATTTTAACCATCTTTTCAAAACTGTAAAATTGACGCTTCTGAACTCACGGATGGCACGGACATCATCTACGACAGTAATTTTAAAACCGATAATGTCAATTGTGACATCACTGATGATGTCATAATTGATTTTAACCATCTTTTCAAAACTGTAAATTTGACGATTCTGAACTCACGGATGGCACGGACATCATCTACGACAGTAATTTTAAAACCGATTATGTCAATTGTGACATCACTGATGATGTCATAATTGATTTCGACATCTTTTCAAAACTGTGAAATTGATGCTTCTGAACTCACGAATGGCACGGACATCATCTACGACAGTAATTTTAAAACCGATAATGTCAATTGTGACATCACTGATGATGTCATAATTGATTTTAACCATCTTTTCAAAACTGTAAATTTGACGATTCTGAACTCACGGATGGCACGGACAGCATCTACGACAGTAATTTTAAAACCGATAATGTCAATTGTGACATCACTGATGATGTCATAATTGATTTTAACCATCTTTTCAAAACTGTAAAATTGACGCTTCTGAACTCACGGATGGCACGGACATCATCTACGACAGTAATTTTAAAACCGATAATGTCAATAGTGATATCACTGATGATGTCATAATTGATTTTAACCATCTTTTCAAAACTGTAAATTTGACGATTCTGAACTCTCGGATGGCACGGACATCATCTACGACAGTAATTTTAAAACCGTTTATGTCAATTGTGACATCACTGATGATGTCATAATTGATTTTGACCATCTTTTCAAAACTGTAAAATTGATGCTTCTGAACTCACGGATGGCACGGACATCATCTACGACAGTAATTTTAAAACCGATAATGTCAATTGTGACATCACTGATGATGTCATAATTGATTTTAACCTTTTTTTCAAAACTGTAAATTTGACGATTCTGAACTCACGGATGGCACGGACAGCATCTACGACAGTAATTTTAAAACCGTTTATGTCAATTGTGACATCACTGATGATGTCATAATTGATTTTGACCATCTTTTCAAAATTGTAAAATTGACGCTTCTTAACTCACGGATGGCACAGACATCATCTACGACAGTAATTTTAAAACCGATAATGTCAATTGTGACATCACTGATGATGTCATAATTGATTTTAACCTTTTTTTCAAAACTGTAAATTTGACGATTCTGAACTCACGGATGGCACGGACAGCATCTACGACAGTAATTTTAAAACCGATTATGTCAATTGTGACATCACTGATGATGTCATAATTGATTTTGACCATCTTTTCAAAACTGTAAAATTGACGCTTCTAAACTCACGGATGGCACAGACATCATCTACGACAGTAATTTTAAAACCGATTATGTCAATTGTGACATCACTGATGATGTCATAATTGATTTCGACATCTTTTCAAAACTGTGAAATTGACGCTTCTGAACTCAAGGATGGCACGGACATCATCTACGACAGTAATTTTAAAACCGATAATGTCAATTGTGACATCACTGATGATGTCATAATTGATTTTAACCATCTTTTCAAAACTGTAAAATTGACGCTTCTGAACTCACGGATGGCACGGACATCATCTACGACAGTAATTTTAAAACGATAATGTCAATTGTGACATCACTGATGATGTCATAATTGATTTCGACATCTTTTCAAAACTGTGAAATTGATGCTTCTGAACTCACGAATGGCACGGACATCATCTACGACAGTAATTTTAAAACCGATTATGTCAATTGTGACATCACTGATGATGTCATAATTGATTTCGACATCTTTTCAAAACTGTAAATTTGACGCTTCTGAACTCACGGATAGCACGGACATCATCTATGACAGTAATTTTAAAACCGATTATGTCAATTGTGACATCACTGATGATGTCATAATTGATTTTGACCATCTTTTCAAAATTGTAAAATTGACGCTTCTTAACTCACGGATGGCACAGACATCATCTACGACAGTAATTTTAAAACCGATTATGTCAATTGTGACATCACTGATGATGTCATAATTGATTTTGACCATCTTTTCAAAATTGTAAAATTGACGCTTCTTAACTCACGGATGGCACAGACATCATCTACGACAGTAATTTTAAAACCGATTATGTCAATTGTGACATCACTGATGATGTCATAATTGATTTCGACATCTTTTCAAAACTGTGAAATTGATGCTTCTGAACTCACGAATGGCACGGACATCATCTACGACAGTAATTTTCAAACCGATAATGTCAATTGTGACATCACTGATGATGTCATAATTGATTTTAACCATCTTTTCAAAACTGTAAAATTGACGCTTCTGAACTCACGGATGGCACGGACATCATCTACGACAGTAATTTTAAAACCGATAATGTCAATTGTGACATCACTGATGATGTCATAATTGATTTTAACCATCTTTTCAAAACTGTAAATTTGACGATTCTGAACTCACGGATGGCACGGACATCATCTACGACAGTAATTTTAAAACCGATTATGTCAATTGTGACATCACTGATGATGTCATAATTGATTTTGACCATCTTTTCAAAACTGTAAAATTGACGCTTCTGAACTCACGGATGGCACAGACATCATCTACAACAGTAATTTTAAAACCGATTATGTCAATTGTGACATCACTGATGATGTCATAATTGATTTCGACATCTTTTCAAAACTGTGAAATTGATGCTTCTGAACTCACGAATGGCACGGACATCATCTACGACAGTAATTTTAAAACCGATAATGTCAATTGTGACATCACTGATGATGTCATAATTGATTTTAACCATCTTTTCAAAACTGTAAAATTGACGCTTCTGAACTCAAGGATGGCATGGACATCATCTACGACAGTAATTTTAAAACCGATAATGTCAATTGTGACATCACTGATGATGTCATAATTGATTTGAACCTTTTTTTCAAAACTGTAAATTTGACGATTCTGAACTCACGGATGGCACGGACAGCATCTACGACAGTAATTTTAAAACCGATTATGTCAATTGTGACATCACTGATGATGTCATAATTGATTTTAACCTTTTTTTCAAAACTGTAAATTTGACGATTCTGAACTCACGGATGGCACGGACAGCATCTACGACAGTAATTTTAAAACCGATTATGTCAATTGTGACATCACTGATGATGTCATAATTGATTTTGACCATCTTTTCAAAACTGTAAAATTTACGCTTCTGAACTTAAGGATGGCATGGACATCATCTACGACAGTAATTTTAAAACCGTTTATGTCAATTGTGACATCACTGATGATGTCATAATTGATTTTGACCATCTTTTTAAAATTGTAAAATTGACGCTTCTTAACTCACGGATGGCACAGACATCATCTACGACAGTAATTTTAAAACCGATAATGTCAATTGTGACATCACTGATGATGTCATAATTGATTTTAACCTTTTTTTCAAAACTGTAAATTTGACGATTCTGAACTCACGGATGGCACGGACAGCATCTACGACAGTAATTTTAAAACCGATTATGTCAATTGTGACATCACTGATGATGTCATAATTGATTTTGACCATCTTTTCAAAACTGTAAAATTGACGCTTCTGAACTCACGGATGGCACAGACATCATCTACGACAGTAATTTTAAAACCGATTATGTCAATTGTGACATCACTGATGATGTAATAATTGATTTCGACATCTTTTCAAAACTGTGAAATTGACGCTTCTGAACTCAAGGATGGCACGGACATCATCTACGACAGTAATTTTAAAACCGATAATGTCAATTGTGACATCACTGATGATGTCATAATTGATTTCGACATCTTTTTTTTAAAACTGTAAATTTGACGCTTCTGAACTCACGGATAGCACGGACATCATCTACGACAGTAATTTTGAAACCGATTATGTCAATTGTGACATCACTGATGATGTCATAATTGATTTTGACCATCTTTTAAAAATTGTAAAATTGACGCTTCTTAACTCACGGATGGCACAGACATCATCTACGACAGTAATTTTAAAACCGATTATGTCAATTGTGACATCACTGATGATGTCATAATTGATTTTGACCATCTTTTCAAAATTGTAAAATTGACGCTTCTTAACTCACGGATGGCACAGACATCATCTACGACAGTAATTTTAAAACCGATTATGTCAATTGTGACATCACTGATGATGTAATAATTGATTTCGACATCTTTTCAAAACTGTGAAATTGATGCTTCTGAACTCACGAATGGCACAGACATCATCTACGACAGTAATTTTAAAACCGATAATGTCAATTGTGACATCACTGATGATGTCATAATTGATTTTAACCATCTTTTCAAAACTGTAAAATTGACGCTTCTGAACTCACGGATGGCACGGACATCATCTACGACAGTCATTTTAAAACCGATAATGTCAATTGTGATATCACTGATGATGTCATAATTGATTTTAACCATCTTTTCAAAACTGTAAATTTGACGATTCTGAACTCTCGGATGGCACGGACATCATCTACGACAGTAATTTTAAAACTGATTATGTCAATTGTGACATCACTGATGATGTCATAATTGATTTTGACCATCTTTTCAAAACCTTAAAATTGACGCTTCTGAACTCACGGATGGCACGGACATCATCTACGACAGTAATTTTAAAACCGATAATGTCAATTGTGACATCACTGATGATGTCATAATTGATTTTAACCTTTTTTTAAAAACTGTAAATTTGACGATTCTGAACTCACGGATGGCACGGACAGCATCTACGACAGTAATTTTAAAACCGATTATGTCAATTGTGACATCACTGATGATGTCATAATTGATTTTGACCATCTTTTCAAAACTGTAAAATTGACGCTTCTGAACTCACGGATGGCACAGACATCATCTACGACAGTAATTTTAAAACCGATTATGTCAATTGTGACATCACTGATGATGTAATAATTGATTTCGACATCTTTTCAAAACTGTGAAATTGATGCTTCTGAACTCACGAATGGCACAGACATCATCTACGACAGTAATTTTAAAACTGATAATGTCAATTGTGACATCACTGATGATGTCATAATTGATTTTGACCATCTTTTCAAAAATGTAAAATTGACGCTTCTGAACTCACGGATGGCACAGACATCATCTATGACAGTAATTTTAAAACCGATTATGTCAATTGTGACATCACTGATGATATCATAATTGATTTCGACATCTTTTCAAAACTGTGAAATTGATGCTTCTGAACTCACGAATGGCACGGACATCATCTACGACAGTAATTTTAAAACCGAAAATGTCAATTGTGACATCACTGATGATGTCCTAATTGATTTTAACCATCTTTTCAAAACTGTAAATTTGACGATTCTAAACTCACAGATGGCACGGACATCATCTACGACAGTAATTTTAAAACCGATAATGTCAATTGTGACATCACTGATGATGTCATAATTGATTTTAACCATCTTTTCAAAACTGTAAATTTGACGCTTCTGAACTCACGGATGGCACGGACATCATCTACGACAGTAATTTTAAAACCGATAATGTCATTTGTGACATCACTGATGATGTCATATTTGATTTTAACCATCTTTTCAAAACTGTAAATTTGACGCTTCTGAACTCACGGATAGCACGGACATCATCTACGACAGTAATTTTAAAACCGATTATGTCAATTGTGACATCACTGATGAAGTCATAATTGATTTTGACCATCTTTTCAAAATTGTAAAATTGACGCTTCTTAACTCACGGATGGCACAGACATCATCTACGACAGTAATTTTAAAACCGATTATGTCAATTGTGACATCACTGATGATGTCATAATTGATTTCGACATCTTTTCAAAACTGTGAAATTGATGCTTCTGAACTCACGAATGGCACGGACATCATCTACGACAGTAATTTTAAAACCGATAATGTCAATTGTGAAATCACTGATGATGTCATAATTGATTTTAACCATCTTTTCAAAACTGTAAAATTGACGCTTCTGAACTCAAGGATGGCATGGACATCATCTACGACAGTAATTTTAAAACCGATAATGTCAATTGTGACATCACTGATGATGTCATAATTGATTTGAACCTTTTTTTCAAAACTGTAAATTTGACGATTCTGAACTCACGGATGGCACGGACAGCATCTACGACAGTAATTTTAAAACCGATAATGTCAATTGTGACATCACTGATGATGTCATAATTGATTTTAACCATCTTTTCAAAACTGTAAAATTGACGCTTCTGAACTCACGGATGGCACGGACATCATCTACGACAGTAATTTTAAAACCGATAATGTCAATTGTGATATCACTGATGATGTCATAATTGATTTTAACCATCTTTTCAAAACTGTAAATTTGACGATTCTGAACTCTCGGATGGCACGGACATCATCTACGACAGTAATTTTAAAACCGTTTATGTCAATTGTGACATCACTGATGATGTCATAATTGATTTTGACCATCTTTTCAAAACTGTAAAATTGATGCTTCTGAACTCACGGATGGCACGGACATCATCTACGACAGTAATTTTAAAACCGATAATGTCAATTGTGACATCACTGATGATGTCATAATTGATTTTAACCTTTTTTTCAAAACTGTAAATTTGACGATTCTGAACTCACGGATGGCACGGACAGCATCTACGACAGTAATTTTAAAACCGTTTATGTCAATTGTGACATCACTGATGATGTCATAATTGATTTTGACCATCTTTTCAAAATTGTAAAATTGACGCTTCTTAACTCACGGATGGCACAGACATCATCTACGACAGTAATTTTAAAACCGATAATGTCAATTGTGACATCACTGATGATGTCATAATTGATTTTAACCTTTTTTTCAAAACTGTAAATTTGACGATTCTGAACTCACGGATGGCACGGACAGCATCTACGACAGTAATTTTAAAACCGATTATGTCAATTGTGACATCACTGATGATGTCATAATTGATTTTGACCATCTTTTCAAAACTGTAAAATTGACGCTTCTGAACTCACGGATGGCACAGACATCATCTACGACAGTAATTTTAAAACCGATTATGTCAATTGTGACATCACTGATGATGTCATAATTGATTTCGACATCTTTTCAAAACTGTGAAATTGACGCTTCTGAACTCAAGGATGGCACGGACATCATCTACGACAGTAATTTTAAAACCGATAATGTCAATTGTGACATCACTGATGATGTCATAATTGATTTTAACCATCTTTTCAAAACTGTAAAATTGACGCTTCTGAACTCACGGATGGCACGGACATCATCTACGACAGTAATTTTAAAACCGATAATGTCAATTGTGACATCACTGATGATGTCATAATTGATTTCGACATCTTTTCAAAACTGTGAAATTGATGCTTCTGAACTCACGAATGGCACGGACATCATCTACGATTGTAATTTTAAAACCGATTATGTCAATTGTGACATCACTGATGATGTCATAATTGATTTCGACATCTTTTCAAAACTGTAAATTTGACGCTTCTGAACTCACGGATAGCACGGACATCATCTACGACAGTAATTTTAAAACCGATTATGTCAATTGTGACATCACTGATGATGTCATAATTGATTTTGACCATCTTTTCAAAATTGTAAAATTGACGCTTCTTAACTCACGGATGGCACAGACATCATCTACGACAGTAATTTTAAAACCGATTATGTCAATTGTGACATCACTGATGATGTCATAATTGATTTTGACCATCTTTTCAAAACTGTAAAATTGACGCTTCTGAACTCACGGATGGCACAGACATCATCATACATCATCTACGACAGTAATTTTAAAACCGATTATGTCAATTGTGACATCACTGATGATGTCATAATTGATTTTGACCATCTTTTCAAAATTGTAAAATTGACGCTTCTTAACTCACGGATGGCACAGACATCATCTACGACAGTAATTTTAAAACCGATAATGTCAATTGTGACATCACTGATGATGTCATAATTGATTTTAACCTTTTTTTCAAAACTGTAAATTTGACGATTCTGAACTCACGGATGGCACGGACAGCATCTACGACAGTAATTTTAAAACCGATTATGTCAATTGTGACATCACTGATGATGTCATAATTGATTTTGACCATCTTTTCAAAACTGTAAAATTGACGCTTCTGAACTCACGGATGGCACAGACATCATCTACGACAGTAATTTTAAAACCGATTATGTCAATTGTGACATCACTGATGATGTCATAATTGATTTCGACATCTTTTCAAAACTGTGAAATTGACGCTTCTGAACTCAAGGATGGCACGGACATCATCTACGACAGTAATTTTAAAACCGATAATGTCAATTGTGACATCACTGATGATGTCATAATTGATTTTAACCATCTTTTCAAAACTGTAAAATTGACGCTTCTGAACTCACGGATGGCACGGACATCATCTACGACAGTAATTTTAAAACCGATAATGTCAATTGTGACATCACTGATGATGTCATAATTGATTTTAACCATCTTTTCAAAACTGTAAATTTGACGATTCTGAACTCTCGGATGGCACGGACATCATCTATGACAGTAATTTTAAAACCGATTATGTAAATTGTGACATCACTGATGATGTCATAATTGATTTTGACCATCTTTTCAAAACCTTAAAATTGACGCTTCTGAACTCACGGATGGCACGGACATCATCTACGACAGTAATTTTAAAACCGATAATGTCAATTGTGACATCACTGATGATGTCATAATTGATTTTAACCTTTTTTTCAAAACTGTAAATTTGACGATTCTGAACTCACGGATGGCACGGACAGCATCTACGACAGTAATTTTAAAACCGATTATGTCAATTGTGACATCACTGATGATGTCATAATTGATTTTGACCATCTTTTCAAAACTGTAAAATTGACGCTTCTGAACTCACGGATGGCACAGACATCATCTACGACAGTAATTTTAAAACCGATTATGTCAATTGTGACATCACTGATGATGTAATAATTGATTTCGACATCTTTTCAAAACTGTGAAATTGATGCTTCTGAACTCACGAATGGCACAGACATCATCTACGACAGTAATTTTAAAACTGATAATGTCAATTGTGACATCACTGATGATGTCATAATTGATTTTGACCATCTTTTCAAAAATGTAAAATTGACGCTTCTGAACTCACGGATGGCACAGACATCATCTATGACAGTAATTTTAAAACCGATTATGTCAATTGTGACATCACTGATGATGTCATAATTGATTTCGACATCTTTTCAAAACTGTGAAATTGATGCTTCTGAACTCACGAATGGCACGGACATCATCTACGACAGTAATTTTAAAACCGAAAATGTCAATTGTGACATCACTGATGATGTCCTAATTGATTTTAACCATCTTTTCAAAACTGTAAATTTGACGATTCTAAACTCACGGATGGCACGGACATCATCTACGACAGTAATTTTAAAACCGATAATGTCAATTGTGACATCACTGATGATGTCATAATTGATTTTGACCATCTTTTCAAAACTGTAAAATTGACGCTTCTGAACTCACGGATGGCACAGACATCATCTACGACAGTAATTTTAAAACCGATTATGTCAATTGTGACATCACTGATGATGTCATAATTGATTTCGACATCTTTTCAAAACTGTGAAATTGACGCTTCTGAACTCAAGGATGGCACGGACATCATCTACGACAGTAATTTTAAAACCGATAATGTCAATTGTGACATCACTGATGATGTCATAATTGATTTTAACCATCTTTTCAAAACTGTAAAATTGACGCTTCTGAACTCACGGATGGCACGGACATCATCTACGACAGTAATTTTAAAACCGATAATGTCAATTGTGACATCACTGATGATGTCATAATTGATTTCGACATCTTTTCAAAACTGTGAAATTGATGCTTCTGAACTCACGAATGGCACGGACATCATCTACGATTGTAATTTTAAAACCGATTATGTCAATTGTGACATCACTGATGATGTCATAATTGATTTCGACATCTTTTCAAAACTGTAAATTTGACGCTTCTGAACTCACGGATAGCACGGACATCATCTACGACAGTAATTTTAAAACCGATTATGTCAATTGTGACATCACTGATGATGTCATAATTGATTTTGACCATCTTTTCAAAATTGTAAAATTGACGCTTCTTAACTCACGGATGGCACAGACATCATCTACGACAGTAATTTTAAAACCGATTATGTCAATTGTGACATCACTGATGATGTCATAATTGATTTTGACCATCTTTTCAAAACTGTAAAATTGACGCTTCTGAACTCACGGATGGCACAGACATCATCATACATCATCTACGACAGTAATTTTAAAACCGATTATGTCAATTGTGACATCACTGATGATGTCATAATTGATTTTGACCATCTTTTCAAAATTGTAAAATTGACGCTTCTTAACTCACGGATGGCACAGACATCATCTACGACAGTAATTTTAAAACCGATAATGTCAATTGTGACATCACTGATGATGTCATAATTGATTTTAACCTTTTTTTCAAAACTGTAAATTTGACGATTCTGAACTCACGGATGGCACGGACAGCATCTACGACAGTAATTTTAAAACCGATTATGTCAATTGTGACATCACTGATGATGTCATAATTGATTTTGACCATCTTTTCAAAACTGTAAAATTGACGCTTCTGAACTCACGGATGGCACAGACATCATCTACGACAGTAATTTTAAAACCGATTATGTCAATTGTGACATCACTGATGATGTCATAATTGATTTCGACATCTTTTCAAAACTGTGAAATTGACGCTTCTGAACTCAAGGATGGCACGGACATCATCTACGACAGTAATTTTAAAACCGATAATGTCAATTGTGACATCACTGATGATGTCATAATTGATTTTAAACATCTTTTCAAAACTGTAAAATTGACGCTTCTGAACTCACGGATGGCACGGACATCATCTACGACAGTAATTTTAAAACCGATAATGTCAATTGTGACATCACTGATGATGTCATAATTGATTTTAACCATCTTTTCAAAACTGTAAATTTGACGATTCTGAACTCTCGGATGGCACGGACATCATCTACGACAGTAATTTTAAAACCGATTATGTAAATTGTGACATCACTGATGATGTCATAATTGATTTTGACCATCTTTTCAAAACCTTAAAATTGACGCTTCTGAACTCACGGATGGCACGGACATCATCTACGACAGTAATTTTAAAACCGATAATGTCAATTGTGACATCACTGATGATGTCATAATTGATTTTAACCTTTTTTTCAAAACTGTAAATTTGACGATTCTGAACTCACGGATGGCACGGACAGCATCTACGACAGTAATTTTAAAACCGATTATGTCAATTGTGACATCACTGATGATGTCATAATTGATTTTGACCATCTTTTCAAAACTGTAAAATTGACGCTTCTGAACTCACGGATGGCACAGACATCATCTACGACAGTAATTTTAAAACCGATTATGTCAATTGTGACATCACTGATGATGTAATAATTGATTTCGACATCTTTTCAAAACTGTGAAATTGATGCTTCTGAACTCACGAATGGCACAGACATCATCTACGACAGTAATTTTAAAACTGATAATGTCAATTGTGACATCACTGATGATGTCATAATTGATTTTGACCATCTTTTCAAAAATGTAAAATTGACGCTTCTGAACTCACGGATGGCACAGACATCATCTATGACAGTAATTTTAAAACCGATTATGTCAATTGTGACATCACTGATGATGTCATAATTGATTTCGACATCTTTTCAAAACTGTGAAATTGATGCTTCTGAACTCACGAATGGCACGGACATCATCTACGACAGTAATTTTAAAACCGAAAATGTCAATTGTGACATCACTGATGATGTCCTAATTGATTTTAACCATCTTTTCAAAACTGTAAATTTGACGATTCTAAACTCACGGATGGCACGGACATCATCTACGACAGTAATTTTAAAACCGATAATGTCAATTGTGACATCACTGATGATGTCATAATTGATTTTAACCATCTTTTCAAAACTGTAAATTTGACGCTTCTGAACTCACGGATGGCACGGACATCATCTACGACAGTAATTTTAAAACCGATAATGTCAATTGTGACATCACTGATGATGTCATATTTGATTTTAACCATCTTTTCAAAACTGTAAATTTGACGCTTCTGAACTCACGGATAGCACGGACATCATCTACGACAGTAATTTTAAAACCGATTATGTCAATTGTGACATCACTGATGAAGTCATAATTGATTTTGACCATCTTTTCAAAATTGTAAAATTGACGCTTCTTAACTCACGGATGGCACAGACATCATCTACGACAGTAATTTTAAAACCGATTATGTCAATTGTGACATCACTGATGATGTCATAATTGATTTCGACATCTTTTCAAAACTGTGAAATTGATGCTTCTGAACTCACGAATGGCACGGACATCATCTACGACAGTAATTTTAAAACCGAAAATGTCAATTGTGACATCACTGATGATGTCCTAATTGATTTTAACCATCTTTTCAAAACTGTAAATTTGACGATTCTAAACTCACGGATGGCACGGACATCATCTACGACAGTAATTTTAAAACCGATAATGTCAATTGTGACATCACTGATGATGTCATAATTGATTTTGACCATCTTTTCAAAACTGTAAAATTGACGCTTCTGAACTCACGGATGGCACAGACATCATCTACGACAGTAATTTTAAAACCGATTATGTCAATTGTGACATCACTGATGATGTCATAATTGATTTCGACATCTTTTCAAAACTGTGAAATTGACGCTTCTGAACTCAAGGATGGCACGGACATCATCTACGACAGTAATTTTAAAACCGATAATGTCAATTGTGACATCACTGATGATGTCATAATTGATTTTAACCATCTTTTCAAAACTGTAAAATTGACGCTTCTGAACTCACGGATGGCACGGACATCATCTACGACAGTAATTTTAAAACCGATAATGTCAATTGTGACATCACTGATGATGTCATAATTGATTTCGACATCTTTTCAAAACTGTGAAATTGATGCTTCTGAACTCACGAATGGCACGGACATCATCTACGATTGTAATTTTAAAACCGATTATGTCAATTGTGACATCACTGATGATGTCATAATTGATTTCGACATCTTTTCAAAACTGTAAATTTGACGCTTCTGAACTCACGGATAGCACGGACATCATCTACGACAGTAATTTTAAAACCGATTATGTCAATTGTGACATCACTGATGATGTCATAATTGATTTTGACCATCTTTTCAAAATTGTAAAATTGACGCTTCTTAACTCACGGATGGCACAGACATCATCATACATCATCTACGACAGTAATTTTAAAACCGATTATGTCAATTGTGACATCACTGATGATGTCATAATTGATTTTGACCATCTTTTCAAAATTGTAAAATTGACGCTTCTTAACTCACGGATGGCACAGACATCATCTACGACAGTAATTTTAAAACCGATAATGTCAATTGTGACATCACTG
This sequence comes from Crinia signifera, assembly GCF_055691185.1. NCBI lineage: Eukaryota > Metazoa > Chordata > Amphibia > Anura > Myobatrachidae > Crinia > Crinia signifera. The sequence goes on along the minus strand of NC_139225.1, from coordinate 46,582,449 downwards.
ATGATGTCATAATTGATTTTAACCTTTTTTTCAAAACTGTAAATTTGACGATTCTGAACTCACGGATGGCACGGACAGCATCTACGACAGTAATTTTAAAACCGATTATGTCAATTGTGACATCACTGATGATGTCATAATTGATTTTGACCATCTTTTCAAAACTGTAAAATTGACGCTTCTGAACTCACGGATGGCACAGACATCATCTACGACAGTAATTTTAAAACCGATTATGTCAATTGTGACATCACTGATGATGTCATAATTGATTTCGACATCTTTTCAAAACTGTGAAATTGACGCTTCTGAACTCAAGGATGGCACGGACATCATCTACGACAGTAATTTTAAAACCGATAATGTCAATTGTGACATCACTGATGATGTCATAATTGATTTTAAACATCTTTTCAAAACTGTAAAATTGACGCTTCTGAACTCACGGATGGCACGGACATCATCTACGACAGTAATTTTAAAACCGATAATGTCAATTGTGACATCACTGATGATGTCATAATTGATTTTAACCATCTTTTCAAAACTGTAAATTTGACGATTCTGAACTCTCGGATGGCACGGACATCATCTACGACAGTAATTTTAAAACCGATTATGTAAATTGTGACATCACTGATGATGTCATAATTGATTTTGACCATCTTTTCAAAACCTTAAAATTGACGCTTCTGAACTCACGGATGGCACGGACATCATCTACGACAGTAATTTTAAAACCGATAATGTCAATTGTGACATCACTGATGATGTCATAATTGATTTTAACCTTTTTTTCAAAACTGTAAATTTGACGATTCTGAACTCACGGATGGCACGGACAGCATCTACGACAGTAATTTTAAAACCGATTATGTCAATTGTGACATCACTGATGATGTCATAATTGATTTTGACCATCTTTTCAAAACTGTAAAATTGACGCTTCTGAACTCACGGATGGCACAGACATCATCTACGACAGTAATTTTAAAACCGATTATGTCAATTGTGACATCACTGATGATGTAATAATTGATTTCGACATCTTTTCAAAACTGTGAAATTGATGCTTCTGAACTCACGAATGGCACAGACATCATCTACGACAGTAATTTTAAAACTGATAATGTCAATTGTGACATCACTGATGATGTCATAATTGATTTTGACCATCTTTTCAAAAATGTAAAATTGACGCTTCTGAACTCACGGATGGCACAGACATCATCTATGACAGTAATTTTAAAACCGATTATGTCAATTGTGACATCACTGATGATGTCATAATTGATTTCGACATCTTTTCAAAACTGTGAAATTGATGCTTCTGAACTCACGAATGGCACGGACATCATCTACGACAGTAATTTTAAAACCGAAAATGTCAATTGTGACATCACTGATGATGTCCTAATTGATTTTAACCATCTTTTCAAAACTGTAAATTTGACGATTCTAAACTCACGGATGGCACGGACATCATCTACGACAGTAATTTTAAAACCGATAATGTCAATTGTGACATCACTGATGATGTCATAATTGATTTTAACCATCTTTTCAAAACTGTAAATTTGACGCTTCTGAACTCACGGATGGCACGGACATCATCTACGACAGTAATTTTAAAACCGATAATGTCAATTGTGACATCACTGATGATGTCATATTTGATTTTAACCATCTTTTCAAAACTGTAAATTTGACGCTTCTGAACTCACGGATAGCACGGACATCATCTACGACAGTAATTTTAAAACCGATTATGTCAATTGTGACATCACTGATGAAGTCATAATTGATTTTGACCATCTTTTCAAAATTGTAAAATTGACGCTTCTTAACTCACGGATGGCACAGACATCATCTACGACAGTAATTTTAAAACCGATTATGTCAATTGTGACATCACTGATGATGTCATAATTGATTTCGACATCTTTTCAAAACTGTGAAATTGATGCTTCTGAACTCACGAATGGCACGGACATCATCTACGACAGTAATTTTAAAACCGATAATGTCAATTGTGAAATCACTGATGATGTCATAATTGATTTTAACCATCTTTTCAAAACTGTAAAATTGACGCTTCTGAACTCAAGGATGGCATGGACATCATCTACGACAGTAATTTTAAAACCGATAATGTCAATTGTGACATCACTGATGATGTCATAATTGATTTGAACCTTTTTTTCAAAACTGTAAATTTGACGATTCTGAACTCACGGATGGCACGGACAGCATCTACGACAGTAATTTTAAAACCGATAATGTCAATTGTGACATCACTGATGATGTCATAATTGATTTTAACCATCTTTACAAAACTGTAAAATTGACGCTTCTGAACTCACGGATGGCACGGACATCATCTACGACAGTAATTTTAAAACCGATAATGTCAATTGTGATATCACTGATGATGTCATAATTGATTTTAACCATCTTTTCAAAACTGTAAATTTGACGATTCTGAACTCTCGGATGGCACGGACATCATCTACGACAGTAATTTTAAAACCGTTTATGTCAATTGTGACATCACTGATGATGTCATAATTGATTTTGACCATCTTTTCAAAACTGTAAAATTGATGCTTCTGAACTCACGGATGGCACGGACATCATCTACGACAGTAATTTTAAAACCGATAATGTCAATTGTGACATCACTGATGATGTCATAATTGATTTTAACCTTTTTTTCAAAACTGTAAATTTGACGATTCTGAACTCACAGATGGCACGGACAGCATCTACGACAGTAATTTTAAAACCGTTTATGTCAATTGTGACATCACTGATGATGTCATAATTGATTTTGACCATCTTTTCAAAATTGTAAAATTGACGCTTTTAACTCACGGATGGCACAGACATCATCTACGACAGTAATTTTAAAACCGATAATGTCAATTGTGACATCACTGATGATGTCATAATTGATTTTAACCTTTTTTTCAAAACTGTAAATTTGACGATTCTGAACTCACGGATGGCACGGACAGCATCTACGACAGTAATTTTAAAACCGATTATGTCAATTGTGACATCACTGATGATGTCATAATTGATTTTGACCATCTTTTCAAAACTGTAAAATTGACGCTTCTGAACTCACGGATGGCACAGACATCATCTACGACAGTAATTTTAAAACCGATAATGTCAATTGTGACATCACTGATGATGTCATAATTGATTTTAACCTTTTTTTCAAAACTGTAAATTTGACGATTCTGAACTCACGGATGGCACGGACAGCATCTACGACAGTAATTTTAAAACCGTTTATGTCAATTGTGACATCACTGATGATGTCATAATTGATTTTGACCATCTTTTCAAAATTGTAAAATTGACGCTTCTTAACTCACGGATGGCACAGACATCATCTACGACAGTAATTTTAAAACCGATAATGTCAATTGTGACATCACTGATGATGTCATAATTGATTTTAACCTTTTTTTCAAAACTGTAAATTTGACGATTCTGAACTCACGGATGGCACGGACAGCATCTACGACAGTAATTTTAAAACCGATTATGTCAATTGTGACATCACTGATGATGTCATAATTGATTTTGACCATCTTTTCAAAACTGTAAAATTGACGCTTCTGAACTCACGGATGGCACAGACATCATCTACGACAGTAATTTTAAAACCGATAATGTCAATTGTGACATCACTGATGATGTCATAATTGATTTTAACCATCTTTTCAAAACTGTAAAATTGACGCTTCTGAACTCACGGATGGCACGGACATCATCTACGACAGTAATTTTAAAACCGATAATGTCAATTGTGACATCACTGATGATGTCATAATTGATTTCGACATCTTTTCAAAACTGTGAAATTGATGCTTCTGAACTCACGAATGGCACGGACATCATCTACGACAGTAATTTTAAAACCGATTATGTCAATTGTGACATCACTGATGATGTCATAATTGATTTCGACATCTTTTCAAAACTGTAAATTTGACGCTTCTGAACTCACGGATAGCACGGACATCATCTACGACAGTAATTTTAAAACCGATTATGTCAATTGTGACATCACTGATGATGTCATAATTGATTTTGACCATCTTTTCAAAACTGTAAAATTGACGCTTCTGAACTCACGGATGGCACAGACATCATCTACGACAGTAATTTTAAAACCGATTATGTCAATTGTGACATCACTGATGATGTAATAATTGATTTCGACATCTTTTCAAAACTGTGAAATTGATGCTTCTGAACTCACGAATGGCACAGACATCATCTACGACAGTAATTTTAAAACTGATAATGTCAATTGTGACATCACTGATGATGTCATAATTGATTTTGACCATCTTTTCAAAAATGTAAAATTGACGCTTCTGAACTCACGGATGGCACAGACATCATCTATGACAGTAATTTTAAAACCGATTATGTCAATTGTGACATCACTGATGATATCATAATTGATTTCGACATCTTTTCAAAACTGTGAAATTGATGCTTCTGAACTCACGAATGGCACGGACATCATCTACGACAGTAATTTTAAAACCGAAAATGTCAATTGTGACATCACTGATGATGTCCTAATTGATTTTAACCATCTTTTCAAAACTGTAAATTTGACGATTCTAAACTCACAGATGGCACGGACATCATCTACGACAGTAATTTTAAAACCGATAATGTCAATTGTGACATCACTGATGATGTCATAATTGATTTTAACCATCTTTTCAAAACTGTAAATTTGACGCTTCTGAACTCACGGATGGCACGGACATCATCTACGACAGTAATTTTAAAACCGATAATGTCATTTGTGACATCACTGATGATGTCATATTTGATTTTAACCATCTTTTCAAAACTGTAAATTTGACGCTTCTGAACTCACGGATAGCACGGACATCATCTACGACAGTAATTTTAAAACCGATTATGTCAATTGTGACATCACTGATGAAGTCATAATTGATTTTGACCATCTTTTCAAAATTGTAAAATTGACGCTTCTTAACTCACGGATGGCACAGACATCATCTACGACAGTAATTTTAAAACCGATTATGTCAATTGTGACATCACTGATGATGTCATAATTGATTTCGACATCTTTTCAAAACTGTGAAATTGATGCTTCTGAACTCACGAATGGCACGGACATCATCTACGACAGTAATTTTAAAACCGATAATGTCAATTGTGAAATCACTGATGATGTCATAATTGATTTTAACCATCTTTTCAAAACTGTAAAATTGACGCTTCTGAACTCAAGGATGGCATGGACATCATCTACGACAGTAATTTTAAAACCGATAATGTCAATTGTGACATCACTGATGATGTCATAATTGATTTGAACCTTTTTTTCAAAACTGTAAATTTGACGATTCTGAACTCACGGATGGCACGGACAGCATCTACGACAGTAATTTTAAAACCGATAATGTCAATTGTGACATCACTGATGATGTCATAATTGATTTTAACCATCTTTTCAAAACTGTAAAATTGACGCTTCTGAACTCACGGATGGCACGGACATCATCTACGACAGTAATTTTAAAACCGATAATGTCAATTGTGATATCACTGATGATGTCATAATTGATTTTAACCATCTTTTCAAAACTGTAAATTTGACGATTCTGAACTCTCGGATGGCACGGACATCATCTACGACAGTAATTTTAAAACCGTTTATGTCAATTGTGACATCACTGATGATGTCATAATTGATTTTGACCATCTTTTCAAAACTGTAAAATTGATGCTTCTGAACTCACGGATGGCACGGACATCATCTACGACAGTAATTTTAAAACCGATAATGTCAATTGTGACATCACTGATGATGTCATAATTGATTTTAACCTTTTTTTCAAAACTGTAAATTTGACGATTCTGAACTCACGGATGGCACGGACAGCATCTACGACAGTAATTTTAAAACCGTTTATGTCAATTGTGACATCACTGATGATGTCATAATTGATTTTGACCATCTTTTCAAAATTGTAAAATTGACGCTTCTTAACTCACGGATGGCACAGACATCATCTACGACAGTAATTTTAAAACCGATAATGTCAATTGTGACATCACTGATGATGTCATAATTGATTTTAACCTTTTTTTCAAAACTGTAAATTTGACGATTCTGAACTCACGGATGGCACGGACAGCATCTACGACAGTAATTTTAAAACCGATTATGTCAATTGTGACATCACTGATGATGTCATAATTGATTTTGACCATCTTTTCAAAACTGTAAAATTGACGCTTCTGAACTCACGGATGGCACAGACATCATCTACGACAGTAATTTTAAAACCGATTATGTCAATTGTGACATCACTGATGATGTCATAATTGATTTCGACATCTTTTCAAAACTGTGAAATTGACGCTTCTGAACTCAAGGATGGCACGGACATCATCTACGACAGTAATTTTAAAACCGATAATGTCAATTGTGACATCACTGATGATGTCATAATTGATTTTAACCATCTTTTCAAAACTGTAAAATTGACGCTTCTGAACTCACGGATGGCACGGACATCATCTACGACAGTAATTTTAAAACCGATAATGTCAATTGTGACATCACTGATGATGTCATAATTGATTTCGACATCTTTTCAAAACTGTGAAATTGATGCTTCTGAACTCACGAATGGCACGGACATCATCTACGATTGTAATTTTAAAACCGATTATGTCAATTGTGACATCACTGATGATGTCATAATTGATTTCGACATCTTTTCAAAACTGTAAATTTGACGCTTCTGAACTCACGGATAGCACGGACATCATCTACGACAGTAATTTTAAAACCGATTATGTCAATTGTGACATCACTGATGATGTCATAATTGATTTTGACCATCTTTTCAAAATTGTAAAATTGACGCTTCTTAACTCACGGATGGCACAGACATCATCTACGACAGTAATTTTAAAACCGATTATGTCAATTGTGACATCACTGATGATGTCATAATTGATTTTGACCATCTTTTCAAAACTGTAAAATTGACGCTTCTGAACTCACGGATGGCACAGACATCATCATACATCATCTACGACAGTAATTTTAAAACCGATTATGTCAATTGTGACATCACTGATGATGTCATAATTGATTTTGACCATCTTTTCAAAATTGTAAAATTGACGCTTCTTAACTCACGGATGGCACAGACATCATCTACGACAGTAATTTTAAAACCGATAATGTCAATTGTGACATCACTGATGATGTCATAATTGATTTTAACCTTTTTTTCAAAACTGTAAATTTGACGATTCTGAACTCACGGATGGCACGGACAGCATCTACGACAGTAATTTTAAAACCGATTATGTCAATTGTGACATCACTGATGATGTCATAATTGATTTTGACCATCTTTTCAAAACTGTAAAATTGACGCTTCTGAACTCACGGATGGCACAGACATCATCTACGACAGTAATTTTAAAACCGATTATGTCAATTGTGACATCACTGATGATGTCATAATTGATTTCGACATCTTTTCAAAACTGTGAAATTGACGCTTCTGAACTCAAGGATGGCACGGACATCATCTACGACAGTAATTTTAAAACCGATAATGTCAATTGTGACATCACTGATGATGTCATAATTGATTTTAACCATCTTTTCAAAACTGTAAAATTGACGCTTCTGAACTCACGGATGGCACGGACATCATCTACGACAGTAATTTTAAAACCGATAATGTCAATTGTGACATCACTGATGATGTCATAATTGATTTTAACCATCTTTTCAAAACTGTAAATTTGACGATTCTGAACTCTCGGATGGCACGGACATCATCTACGACAGTAATTTTAAAACCGATTATGTAAATTGTGACATCACTGATGATGTCATAATTGATTTTGACCATCTTTTCAAAACCTTAAAATTGACGCTTCTGAACTCACGGATGGCACGGACATCATCTACGACAGTAATTTTAAAACCGATAATGTCAATTGTGACATCACTGATGATGTCATAATTGATTTTAACCTTTTTTTCAAAACTGTAAATTTGACGATTCTGAACTCACGGATGGCACGGACAGCATCTACGACAGTAATTTTAAAACCGATTATGTCAATTGTGACATCACTGATGATGTCATAATTGATTTTGACCATCTTTTCAAAACTGTAAAATTGACGCTTCTGAACTCACGGATGGCACAGACATCATCTACGACAGTAATTTTAAAACCGATTATGTCAATTGTGACATCACTGATGATGTAATAATTGATTTCGACATCTTTTCAAAACTGTGAAATTGATGCTTCTGAACTCACGAATGGCACAGACATCATCTACGACAGTAATTTTAAAACTGATAATGTCAATTGTGACATCACTGATGATGTCATAATTGATTTTGACCATCTTTTCAAAAATGTAAAATTGACGCTTCTGAACTCACGGATGGCACAGACATCATCTATGACAGTAATTTTAAAACCGATTATGTCAATTGTGACATCACTGATGATGTCATAATTGATTTCGACATCTTTTCAAAACTGTGAAATTGATGCTTCTGAACTCACGAATGGCACGGACATCATCTACGACAGTAATTTTAAAACCGAAAATGTCAATTGTGACATCACTGATGATGTCCTAATTGATTTTAACCATCTTTTCAAAACTGTAAATTTGACGATTCTAAACTCACGGATGGCACGGACATCATCTACGACAGTAATTTTAAAACCGATAATGTCAATTGTGACATCACTGATGATGTCATAATTGATTTTGACCATCTTTTCAAAACTGTAAAATTGACGCTTCTGAACTCACGGATGGCACAGACATCATCTACGACAGTAATTTTAAAACCGATTATGTCAATTGTGACATCACTGATGATGTCATAATTGATTTCGACATCTTTTCAAAACTGTGAAATTGACGCTTCTGAACTCAAGGATGGCACGGACATCATCTACGACAGTAATTTTAAAACCGATAATGTCAATTGTGACATCACTGATGATGTCATAATTGATTTTAACCATCTTTTCAAAACTGTAAAATTGACGCTTCTGAACTCACGGATGGCACGGACATCATCTACGACAGTAATTTTAAAACCGATAATGTCAATTGTGACATCACTGATGATGTCATAATTGATTTCGACATCTTTTCAAAACTGTGAAATTGATGCTTCTGAACTCACGAATGGCACGGACATCATCTACGATTGTAATTTTAAAACCGATTATGTCAATTGTGACATCACTGATGATGTCATAATTGATTTCGACATCTTTTCAAAACTGTAAATTTGACGCTTCTGAACTCACGGATAGCACGGACATCATCTACGACAGTAATTTTAAAACCGATTATGTCAATTGTGACATCACTGATGATGTCATAATTGATTTTGACCATCTTTTCAAAATTGTAAAATTGACGCTTCTTAACTCACGGATGGCACAGACATCATCTACGACAGTAATTTTAAAACCGATTATGTCAATTGTGACATCACTGATGATGTCATAATTGATTTTGACCATCTTTTCAAAACTGTAAAATTGACGCTTCTGAACTCACGGATGGCACAGACATCATCATACATCATCTACGACAGTAATTTTAAAACCGATTATGTCAATTGTGACATCACTGATGATGTCATAATTGATTTTGACCATCTTTTCAAAATTGTAAAATTGACGCTTCTTAACTCACGGATGGCACAGACATCATCTACGACAGTAATTTTAAAACCGATAATGTCAATTGTGACATCACTGATGATGTCATAATTGATTTTAACCTTTTTTTCAAAACTGTAAATTTGACGATTCTGAACTCACGGATGGCACGGACAGCATCTACGACAGTAATTTTAAAACCGATTATGTCAATTGTGACATCACTGATGATGTCATAATTGATTTTGACCATCTTTTCAAAACTGTAAAATTGACGCTTCTGAACTCACGGATGGCACAGACATCATCTACGACAGTAATTTTAAAACCGATTATGTCAATTGTGACATCACTGATGATGTCATAATTGATTTCGACATCTTTTCAAAACTGTGAAATTGACGCTTCTGAACTCAAGGATGGCACGGACATCATCTACGACAGTAATTTTAAAACCGATAATGTCAATTGTGACATCACTGATGATGTCATAATTGATTTTAACCATCTTTTCAAAACTGTAAAATTGACGCTTCTGAACTCACGGATGGCACGGACATCATCTACGACAGTAATTTTAAAACCGATAATGTCAATTGTGACATCACTGATGATGTCATAATTGATTTTAACCATCTTTTCAAAACTGTAAATTTGACGATTCTGAACTCTCGGATGGCACGGACATCATCTACGACAGTAATTTTAAAACCGATTATGTAAATTGTGACATCACTGATGATGTCATAATTGATTTTGACCATCTTTTCAAAACCTTAAAATTGACGCTTCTGAACTCACGGATGGCACGGACATCATCTACGACAGTAATTTTAAAACCGATAATGTCAATTGTGACATCACTGATGATGTCATAATTGATTTTAACCTTTTTTTCAAAACTGTAAATTTGACGATTCTGAACTCACGGATGGCACGGACAGCATCTACGACAGTAATTTTAAAACCGATTATGTCAATTGTGACATCACTGATGATGTCATAATTGATTTTGACCATCTTTTCAAAACTGTAAAATTGACGCTTCTGAACTCACGGATGGCACAGACATCATCTACGACAGTAATTTTAAAACCGATTATGTCAATTGTGACATCACTGATGATGTAATAATTGATTTCGACATCTTTTCAAAACTGTGAAATTGATGCTTCTGAACTCACGAATGGCACAGACATCATCTACGACAGTAATTTTAAAACTGATAATGTCAATTGTGACATCACTGATGATGTCATAATTGATTTTGACCATCTTTTCAAAAATGTAAAATTGACGCTTCTGAACTCACGGATGGCACAGACATCATCTATGACAGTAATTTTAAAACCGATTATGTCAATTGTGACATCACTGATGATGTCATAATTGATTTCGACATCTTTTCAAAACTGTGAAATTGATGCTTCTGAACTCACGAATGGCACGGACATCATCTACGACAGTAATTTTAAAACCGAAAATGTCAATTGTGACATCACTGATGATGTCCTAATTGATTTTAACCATCTTTTCAAAACTGTAAATTTGACGATTCTAAACTCACGGATGGCACGGACATCATCTACGACAGTAATTTTAAAACCGATAATGTCAATTGTGACATCACTGATGATGTCATAATTGATTTTAACCATCTTTTCAAAACTGTAAATTTGACGCTTCTGAACTCACGGATGGCACGGACATCATCTACGACAGTAATTTTAAAACCGATAATGTCAATTGTGACATCACTGATGATGTCATATTTGATTTTAACCATCTTTTCAAAACTGTAAATTTGACGCTTCTGAACTCACGGATAGCACGGACATCATCTACGACAGTAATTTTAAAACCGATTATGTCAATTGTGACATCACTGATGAAGTCATAATTGATTTTGACCATCTTTTCAAAATTGTAAAATTGACGCTTCTTAACTCACGGATGGCACAGACATCATCTACGACAGTAATTTTAAAACCGATTATGTCAATTGTGACATCACTGATGATGTCATAATTGATTTCGACATCTTTTCAAAACTGTGAAATTGATGCTTCTGAACTCACGAATGGCACGGACATCATCTACGACAGTAATTTTAAAACCGATAATGTCAATTGTGAAATCACTGATGATGTCATAATTGATTTTAACCATCTTTTCAAAACTGTAAAATTGACGCTTCTGAACTCAAGGATGGCATGGACATCATCTACGACAGTAATTTTAAAACCGATAATGTCAATTGTGACATCACTGATGATGTCATAATTGATTTGAACCTTTTTTTCAAAACTGTAAATTTGACGATTCTGAACTCACGGATGGCACGGACAGCATCTACGACAGTAATTTTAAAACCGATAATGTCAATTGTGACATCACTGATGATGTCATAATTGATTTTAACCATCTTTACAAAACTGTAAAATTGACGCTTCTGAACTCACGGATGGCACGGACATCATCTACGACAGTAATTTTAAAACCGATAATGTCAATTGTGATATCACTGATGATGTCATAATTGATTTTAACCATCTTTTCAAAACTGTAAATTTGACGATTCTGAACTCTCGGATGGCACGGACATCATCTACGACAGTAATTTTAAAACCGTTTATGTCAATTGTGACATCACTGATGATGTCATAATTGATTTTGACCATCTTTTCAAAACTGTAAAATTGATGCTTCTGAACTCACGGATGGCACGGACATCATCTACGACAGTAATTTTAAAACCGATAATGTCAATTGTGACATCACTGATGATGTCATAATTGATTTTAACCTTTTTTTCAAAACTGTAAATTTGACGATTCTGAACTCACAGATGGCACGGACAGCATCTACGACAGTAATTTTAAAACCGTTTATGTCAATTGTGACATCACTGATGATGTCATAATTGATTTTGACCATCTTTTCAAAATTGTAAAATTGACGCTTTTAACTCACGGATGGCACAGACATCATCTACGACAGTAATTTTAAAACCGATAATGTCAATTGTGACATCACTGATGATGTCATAATTGATTTTAACCTTTTTTTCAAAACTGTAAATTTGACGATTCTGAACTCACGGATGGCACGGACAGCATCTACGACAGTAATTTTAAAACCGATTATGTCAATTGTGACATCACTGATGATGTCATAATTGATTTTGACCATCTTTTCAAAACTGTAAAATTGACGCTTCTGAACTCACGGATGGCACAGACATCATCTACGACAGTAATTTTAAAACCGATAATGTCAATTGTGACATCACTGATGATGTCATAATTGATTTTAACCTTTTTTTCAAAACTGTAAATTTGACGATTCTGAACTCACGGATGGCACGGACAGCATCTACGACAGTAATTTTAAAACCGTTTATGTCAATTGTGACATCACTGATGATGTCATAATTGATTTTGACCATCTTTTCAAAATTGTAAAATTGACGCTTCTTAACTCACGGATGGCACAGACATCATCTACGACAGTAATTTTAAAACCGATAATGTCAATTGTGACATCACTGATGATGTCATAATTGATTTTAACCTTTTTTTCAAAACTGTAAATTTGACGATTCTGAACTCACGGATGGCACGGACAGCATCTACGACAGTAATTTTAAAACCGATTATGTCAATTGTGACATCACTGATGATGTCATAATTGATTTTGACCATCTTTTCAAAACTGTAAAATTGACGCTTCTGAACTCACGGATGGCACAGACATCATCTACGACAGTAATTTTAAAACCGATAATGTCAATTGTGACATCACTGATGATGTCATAATTGATTTTAACCATCTTTTCAAAACTGTAAAATTGACGCTTCTGAACTCACGGATGGCACGGACATCATCTACGACAGTAATTTTAAAACCGATAATGTCAATTGTGACATCACTGATGATGTCATAATTGATTTCGACATCTTTTCAAAACTGTGAAATTGATGCTTCTGAACTCACGAATGGCACGGACATCATCTACGACAGTAATTTTAAAACCGATTATGTCAATTGTGACATCACTGATGATGTCATAATTGATTTCGACATCTTTTCAAAACTGTAAATTTGACGCTTCTGAACTCACGGATAGCACGGACATCATCTACGACAGTAATTTTAAAACCGATTATGTCAATTGTGACATCACTGATGATGTCATAATTGATTTTGACCATCTTTTCAAAATTGTAAAATTGACGCTTCTTAACTCACGGATGGCACAGACATCATCTACGACAGTAATTTTAAAACCGATTATGTCAATTGTGACATCACTGATGATGTCATAATTGATTTTGACCATCTTTTCAAAATTGTAAAATTGACGATTCTTAACTCACGGATGGCACAGACATCATCTACGACAGTAATTTTAAAACCGATTATGTCAATTGTGACATCACTGATGATGTCATAATTGATTTCGACATCTTTTCAAAACTGTGAAATTGATGCTTCTGAACTCACGAATGGCACGGACATCATCTACGACAGTAATTTTCAAACCGATAATGTCAATTGTGACATCACTGATGATGTCATAATTGATTTTAACCATCTTTTCAAAACTGTAAAATTGACGCTTCTGAACTCACGGATGGCACGGACATCATCTACGACAGTAATTTTAAAACCGATAATGTCAATTGTGACATCACTGATGATGTCATAATTGATTTTAACCATCTTTTCAAAACTGTAAATTTGACGATTCTGAACTCACGGATGGCACGGACATCATCTACGACAGTAATTTTAAAACCGATTATGTCAATTGTGACATCACTGATGATGTCATAATTGATTTTGACCATCTTTTCAAAACTGTAAAATTGACGCTTCTGAACTCACGGATGGCACAGACATCATCTACGACAGTAATTTTAAAACCGATTATGTCAATTGTGACATCACTGATGATGTCATAATTGATTTCGACATCTTTTCAAAACTGTGAAATTGATGCTTCTGAACTCACGAATGGCACGGACATCATCTACGACAGTAATTTTAAAACCGATAATGTCAATTGTGACATCACTGATGATGTCATAATTGATTTTAACCATCTTTTCAAAACTGTAAAAGTGACGCTTCTGAACTCAAGGATGGCATGGACATCATCTACGACAGTAATTTTAAAACCGATAATGTCAATTGTGACATCACTGATGATGTCATAATTGATTTGAACCTTTTTTTCAAAACTGTAAATTTGACGATTCTGAACTCACGGATGGCACGGACAGCATCTACGACAGTAATTTTAAAACCGATTATGTCAATTGTGACATCACTGATGATGTCATAATTGATTTTAACCTTTTTTTCAAAACTGTAAATTTGACGATTCTGAACTCACGGATGGCACGGACAGCATCTACGACAGTAATTTTAAAACCGATTATGTCAATTGTGACATCACTGATGATGTCATAATTGATTTTAACCTTTTTTTCAAAACTGTAAATTTGACGATTCTGAACTCACGGATGGCACGGACAGCATCTACGACAGTAATTTTAAAACCGATTATGTCAATTGTGACATCACTGATGATGTCATAATTGATTTTGACCATCTTTTCAAAACTGTAAAATTTACGCTTCTGAACTCAAGGACGGCATGGACATCATCTACGACAGTAATTTTAAAACCGTTTATGTCAATTGTGACATCACTGATGATGTCATAATTGATTTTGACCATCTTTTTAAAATTGTAAAATTGACGCTTCTTAACTCACGGATGGCACAGACATCATCTACGACAGTAATTTTAAAACCGATAATGTCAATTGTGACATCACTGATGATGTCATAATTGATTTTAACCTTTTTTTCAAAACTGTAAATTTGACGATTCTGAACTCACGGATGGCACGGACAGCATCTACGACAGTAATTTTAAAACCGATTATGTCAATTGTGACATCACTGATGATGTCATAATTGATTTTGACCATCTTTTCAAAACTGTAAAATTGACGCTTCTGAACTCACGGATGGCACAGACATCATCTACGACAGTAATTTTAAAACCGATAATGTCAATTGTGACATCACTGATGATGTAATAATTGATTTCGACATCTTTTCAAAACTGTGAAATTGACGCTTCTGAACTCAAGGATGGCACGGACATCATCTACGACAGTAATTTTAAAACCGATAATGTCAATTGTGACATCACTGATGATGTCATAATTGATTTTAACCATCTTTTCAAAACTGTAAAATTGACGCTTCTGAACTCACGGATGGCACAGACATCATCTACGACAGTAATTTTAAAACCGATAATGTCAATTGTGACATCACTGATGATGTCATAATTGATTTCGACATCTTTTCAAAACTGTGAAATTGATGCTTCTGAACTCACGAATGGCACGGACATCATCTACGACAGTAATTTTAAAACCGATTATGTCAATTGTGACATCACTGATGATGTCATAATTGATTTCGACATCTTTTCAAAACTGTAAATTTGACGCTTCTGAACTCACGGATAGCACGGACATCATCTACGACAGTAATTTTAAAACCGATTATGTCAATTGTGACATCACTGATGATGTCATAATTGATTTTGACCATCTTTTCAAAATTGTAAAATTGACGCTTCTTAACTCACGGATGGCACAGACATCATCTACGACAGTAATTTTAAAACCGATTATGTCAATTGTGACATCACTGATGATGTCATAATTGATTTTGACCATCTTTTCAAAATTGTAAAATTGACGCTTCTTAACTCACGGATGGCACAGACATCATCTACGACAGTAATTTTAAAACCAATTATGTCAATTGTGACATCACTGATGATGTAATAATTGATTTCGACATCTTTTCAAAACTGTGAAATTGATGCTTCTGAACTCACGAATGGCACAGACATCATCTACGACAGTAATTTTAAAACCGATAATGTCAATTGTGACATCACTGATGATGTCATAATTGATTTTAACCATCTTTTCAAAACTGTAAAATTGACGCTTCTGAACTCACGGATGGCACGGACATCATCTACGACAGTCATTTTAAAACAGATAATGTCAATTGTGATATCACTGATGATGTCATAATTGATTTTAACCATCTTTTCAAAACTGTAAATTTGACGATTCTGAACTCTCGGATGGCACGGACATCATCTACGACAGTAATTTTAAAACCGATTATGTCAATTGTGACATCACTGATGATGTCATAATTGATTTTGACCATCTTTTCAAAACCTTAAAATTGACGCTTCTGAACTCACGGATGGCACGGACATCATCTACGACAGTAATTTTAAAACCGATAATGTCAATTGTGACATCACTGATGATGTCATAATTGATTTTAACCTTTTTTTCAAAACTGTAAATTTGACGATTCTGAACTCACGGATGGCACGGACAGCATCTACGACAGTAATTTTAAAACCGATTATGTCAATTGTGACATCACTGATGATGTCATAATTGATTTTGACCATCTTTTCAAAACTGTAAAATTGACGCTTCTGAACTCACGGATGGCACAGACATCATCTACGACAGTAATTTTAAAACCGATTATGTCAATTGTGACATCACTGATGATGTAATAATTGATTTCGACATCTTTTCAAAACTGTGAAATTGATGCTTCTGAACTCACGAATGGCACAGACATCATCTACGACAGTAATTTTAAAACTGATAATGTCAATTGTGACATCACTGATGATGTCATAATTGATTTTGACCATCTTTTCAAAAATGTAAAATTGACGCTTCTGAACTCACGGATGGCACAGACATCATCTATGACAGTAATTTTAAAACCGATTATGTCAATTGTGACATCACTGATGATGTCATAATTGATTTCGACATCTTTTCAAAACTGTGAAATTGATGCTTCTGAACTCACGAATGGCATGGACATCATCTACGACAGTAATTTTAAAACCGAAAATGTCAATTGTGACATCACTGATGATGTCCTAATTGATTTTAACCATCTTTTCAAAACTGTAAATTTGACGATTCTAAAC
Source organism: Crinia signifera (assembly GCF_055691185.1). Lineage (NCBI taxonomy): Eukaryota > Metazoa > Chordata > Amphibia > Anura > Myobatrachidae > Crinia > Crinia signifera. Next base: position 46,564,612 of record NC_139225.1, on the reverse strand, counting down.
TCACGGATGGCACGGACATCATCTACGACAGTAATTTTAAAACCGATAATGTCAATTGTGACATCACTGATGATGTCATAATTGATTTTAACCATCTTTTCAAAACTGTAAATTTGACGCTTCTGAACTCACGGATGGCACGGACATCATCTACGACAGTAATTTTAAAACCGATAATGTCAATTGTGACATCACTGATGATGTCATATTTGATTTTAACCATCTTTTCAAAACTGTAAATTTGACGCTTCTGAACTCACGGATAGCACGGACATCATCTACGACAGTAATTTTAAAACCGATTATGTCAATTGTGACATCACTGATGAAGTCATAATTGATTTTGACCATCTTTTCAAAATTGTAAAATTGACGCTTCTTAACTCACGGATGGCACAGACATCATCTACGACAGTAATTTTAAAACCGATTATGTCAATTGTGACATCATTGATGATGTCATAATTGATTTCGACATCTTTTCAAAACTGTGAAATTGATGCTTCTGAACTCACGAATGGCACGGACATCATCTACGACAGTAATTTTAAAACCGATAATGTCAATTGTGAAATCACTGATGATGTCATAATTGATTTTAACCATCTTTTCAAAACTGTAAAATTAACGCTTCTGAACTCACGGATGGCACGGACATCATCTACGACAGTAATTTTAAAACCGATAATGTCAATTGTGACATCACTGATGATGTCATAATGGATTTTAACCATCTTTTCAAAACTGTAAATTTGACGATTCTGAACTCACGGATGGCACGGACATCATCTACGACAGTAATTTTAAAACCGATAATGTCAATTGTGACATCACTGATGATGTCATAATTGATTTTGACCATCTTTTCAAAAATGTAAAATTGACGCTTCTGAACTCACGGATGGCACAGACATCATCTATGACAGTAATTTTAAAACTGATTATGTAAATTGTGACATCACTGATGATGTCATAATTGATTTCGACATCTTTTCAAAACTGTGAAATTGATGCTTCTGAACTCACGAATGGCACGGACATCATCTACGACAGTAATTTTAAAACCGAAAATGTCAATTGTGACATCACTGATGATGTCCTAATTTATTTTAACCATCTTTTTAAAACTGTAAATTTGACGATTCTGAACTCACGGATGGCACGGACATCATCTACGACAGTAATTTTAAAACCGATTATGTCAATTGTGACATCACTGATGATGTCATAATTGATTTTGACCATCTTTTCAAAACTGTAAAATTGACGCTTCTGAACTCACGAATGGCACGGACATCATCTACGACAGTAATTTTAAAACCGATAATGTCAATTGTGACATCACTGATGATGTCATAATTGATTTTAACCATCTTTTCAAAACTGTAAATTTGACGATTCTGAACTCACGGATGGCACGGACATCATCTACGACAGTAATTTTAAAACCGATTATGTCAATTGTGACATCACTGATGATGTCATAATTGATTTTGACCATCTTTTCAAAACTGTAAAATTGACGCTTCTGAACTCACGGATGGCACAGACATCATCTACGACAGTAATTTTAAAACCGATTATGTCAATTGTGACATCACTGATGATGTCATAATTGATTTCGACATCTTTTCAAAACTGTGAAATTGATGCTTCTGAACTCACGAATGGCACGGACATCATCTACGACAGTAATTTTAAAACCGATAATGTCAATTGTGACATCACTGATGATGTCATAATTGATTTTAACCATCTTTTCAAAACTGTAAAAGTGACGCTTCTGAACTCAAGGATGGCATGGACATCATCTACGACAGTAATTTTAAAACCGATAATGTCAATTGTGACATCACTGATGATGTCATAATTGATTTGAACCTTTTTTTCAAAACTGTAAATTTGACGATTCTGAACTCACGGATGGCACGGACAGCATCTACGACAGTAATTTTAAAACCGATTATGTCAATTGTGACATCACTGATGATGTCATAATTGATTTTAACCTTTTTTTCAAAACTGTAAATTTGACGATTCTGAACTCACGGATGGCACGGACAGCATCTACGACAGTAATTTTAAAACCGATTATGTCAATTGTGACATCACTGATGATGTCATAATTGATTTTAACCTTTTTTTCAAAACTGTAAATTTGACGATTCTGAACTCACGGATGGCACGGACAGCATCTACGACAGTAATTTTAAAACCGATTATGTCAATTGTGACATCACTGATGATGTCATAATTGATTTTGACCATCTTTTCAAAACTGTAAAATTTACGCTTCTGAACTCACGGATGGCACAGACATCATCTACGACAGTAATTTTAAAACCGATAATGTCAATTGTGACATCACTGATGATGTAATAATTGATTTCGACATCTTTTCAAAACTGTGAAATTGACGCTTCTGAACTCAAGGATGGCACGGACATCATCTACGACAGTAATTTTAAAACCGATAATGTCAATTGTGACATCACTGATGATGTCATAATTGATTTTAACCATCTTTTCAAAACTGTAAAATTGACGCTTCTGAACTCACGGATGGCACAGACATCATCTACGACAGTAATTTTAAAACCGATAATGTCAATTGTGACATCACTGATGATGTCATAATTGATTTCGACATCTTTTCAAAACTGTGAAATTGATGCTTCTGAACTCACGAATGGCACGGACATCATCTACGACAGTAATTTTAAAACCGATTATGTCAATTGTGACATCACTGATGATGTCATAATTGATTTCGACATCTTTTCAAAACTGTAAATTTGACGCTTCTGAACTCACGGATAGCACGGACATCATCTACGACAGTAATTTTAAAACCGATTATGTCAATTGTGACATCACTGATGATGTCATAATTGATTTTGACCATCTTTTCAAAATTGTAAAATTGACGCTTCTTAACTCACGGATGGCACAGACATCATCTACGACAGTAATTTTAAAACCGATTATGTCAATTGTGACATCACTGATGATGTCATAATTGATTTTGACCATCTTTTCAAAATTGTAAAATTGACGCTTCTTAACTCACGGATGGCACAGACATCATCTACGACAGTAATTTTAAAACCAATTATGTCAATTGTGACATCACTGATGATGTAATAATTGATTTCGACATCTTTTCAAAACTGTGAAATTGATGCTTCTGAACTCACGAATGGCACAGACATCATCTACGACAGTAATTTTAAAACCGATAATGTCAATTGTGACATCACTGATGATGTCATAATTGATTTTAACCATCTTTTCAAAACTGTAAAATTGACGCTTCTGAACTCACGGATGGCACGGACATCATCTACGACAGTCATTTTAAAACAGATAATGTCAATTGTGATATCACTGATGATGTCATAATTGATTTTAACCATCTTTTCAAAACTGTAAATTTGACGATTCTGAACTCTCGGATGGCACGGACATCATCTACGACAGTAATTTTAAAACCGATTATGTCAATTGTGACATCACTGATGATGTCATAATTGATTTTGACCATCTTTTCAAAACCTTAAAATTGACGCTTCTGAACTCACGGATGGCACGGACATCATCTACGACAGTAATTTTAAAACCGATAATGTCAATTGTGACATCACTGATGATGTCATAATTGATTTTAACCTTTTTTTCAAAACTGTAAATTTGACGATTCTGAACTCACGGATGGCACGGACAGCATCTACGACAGTAATTTTAAAACCGATTATGTCAATTGTGACATCACTGATGATGTCATAATTGATTTTGACCATCTTTTCAAAACTGTAAAATTGACGCTTCTGAACTCACGGATGGCACAGACATCATCTACGACAGTAATTTTAAAACCGATTATGTCAATTGTGACATCACTGATGATGTAATAATTGATTTCGACATCTTTTCAAAACTGTGAAATTGATGCTTCTGAACTCACGAATGGCACAGACATCATCTACGACAGTAATTTTAAAACTGATAATGTCAATTGTGACATCACTGATGATGTCATAATTGATTTTGACCATCTTTTCAAAAATGTAAAATTGACGCTTCTGAACTCACGGATGGCACAGACATCATCTATGACAGTAATTTTAAAACCGATTATGTCAATTGTGACATCACTGATGATGTCATAATTGATTTCGACATCTTTTCAAAACTGTGAAATTGATGCTTCTGAACTCACGAATGGCACGGACATCATCTACGACAGTAATTTTAAAACCGAAAATGTCAATTGTGACATCACTGATGATGTCCTAATTGATTTTAACCATCTTTTCAAAACTGTAAATTTGACGATTCTAAACTCACGGATGGCACGGACATCATCTACGACAGTAATTTTAAAACCGATAATGTCAATTGTGACATCACTGATGATGTCATAATTGATTTTAACCATCTTTTCAAAACTGTAAATTTGACGCTTCTGAACTCACGGATGGCACGGACATCATCTACGACAGTAATTTTAAAACCGATAATGTCAATTGTGACATCACTGATGATGTCATATTTGATTTTAACCATCTTTTCAAAACTGTAAATTTGACGCTTCTGAACTCACGGATAGCACGGACATCATCTACGACAGTAATTTTAAAACCGATTATGTCAATTGTGACATCACTGATGAAGTCATAATTGATTTTGACCATCTTTTCAAAATTGTAAAATTGACGCTTCTTAACTCACGGATGGCACAGACATCATCTACGACAGTAATTTTAAAACCGATTATGTCAATTGTGACATCATTGATGATGTCATAATTGATTTCGACATCTTTTCAAAACTGTGAAATTGATGCTTCTGAACTCACGAATGGCACGGACATCATCTACGACAGTAATTTTAAAACCGATAATGTCAATTGTGAAATCACTGATGATGTCATAATTGATTTTAACCATCTTTTCAAAACTGTAAAATTAACGCTTCTGAACTCACGGATGGCACGGACATCATCTACGACAGTAATTTTAAAACCGATAATGTCAATTGTGACATCACTGATGATGTCATAATGGATTTTAACCATCTTTTCAAAACTGTAAATTTGACGATTCTGAACTCACGGATGGCACGGACATCATCTACGACAGTAATTTTAAAACCGATAATGTCAATTGTGACATCACTGATGATGTCATAATTGATTTTGACCATCTTTTCAAAAATGTAAAATTGACGCTTCTGAACTCACGGATGGCACAGACATCATCTATGACAGTAATTTTAAAACTGATTATGTAAATTGTGACATCACTGATGATGTCATAATTGATTTCGACATCTTTTCAAAACTGTGAAATTGATGCTTCTGAACTCACGAATGGCACGGACATCATCTACGACAGTAATTTTAAAACCGAAAATGTCAATTGTGACATCACTGATGATGTCCTAATTTATTTTAACCATCTTTTTAAAACTGTAAATTTGACGCTTCTGAACTCACGGATGGCACGGACATCATCTACGACAGTCATTTTAAAACAGATAATGTCAATTGTGATATCACTGATGATGTCATAATTGATTTTAACCATCTTTTCAAAACTGTAAATTTGACGATTCTGAACTCTCGGATGGCACGGACATCATCTACGACAGTAATTTTAAAACCGATTATGTCAATTGTGACATCACTGATGATGTCATAATTGATTTTGACCATCTTTTCAAAACCTTAAAATTGACGCTTCTGAACTCACGGATGGCACGGACATCATCTACGACAGTAATTTTAAAACCGATAATGTCAATTGTGACATCACTGATGATGTCATAATTGATTTTAACCTTTTTTTCAAAACTGTAAATTTGACGATTCTGAACTCACGGATGGCACGGACAGCATCTACGACAGTAATTTTAAAACCGATTATGTCAATTGTGACATCACTGATGATGTCATAATTGATTTTGACCATCTTTTCAAAACTGTAAAATTGACGCTTCTGAACTCACGGATGGCACAGACATCATCTACGACAGTAATTTTAAAACCGATTATGTCAATTGTGACATCACTGATGATGTAATAATTGATTTCGACATCTTTTCAAAACTGTGAAATTGATGCTTCTGAACTCACGAATGGCACAGACATCATCTACGACAGTAATTTTAAAACTGATAATGTCAATTGTGACATCACTGATGATGTCATAATTGATTTTGACCATCTTTTCAAAAATGTAAAATTGACGCTTCTGAACTCACGGATGGCACAGACATCATCTATGACAGTAATTTTAAAACCGATTATGTCAATTGTGACATCACTGATGATGTCATAATTGATTTCGACATCTTTTCAAAACTGTGAAATTGATGCTTCTGAACTCACGAATGGCACGGACATCATCTACGACAGTAATTTTAAAACCGAAAATGTCAATTGTGACATCACTGATGATGTCCTAATTGATTTTAACCATCTTTTCAAAACTGTAAATTTGACGATTCTAAACTCACGGATGGCACGGACATCATCTACGACAGTAATTTTAAAACCGATAATGTCAATTGTGACATCACTGATGATGTCATAATTGATTTTAACCATCTTTTCAAAACTGTAAATTTGACGCTTCTGAACTCACGGATGGCACGGACATCATCTACGACAGTAATTTTAAAACCGATAATGTCAATTGTGACATCACTGATGATGTCATATTTGATTTTAACCATCTTTTCAAAACTGTAAATTTGACGCTTCTGAACTCACGGATAGCACGGACATCATCTACGACAGTAATTTTAAAACCGATTATGTCAATTGTGACATCACTGATGAAGTCATAATTGATTTTGACCATCTTTTCAAAATTGTAAAATTGACGCTTCTTAACTCACGGATGGCACAGACATCATCTACGACAGTAATTTTAAAACCGATTATGTCAATTGTGACATCATTGATGATGTCATAATTGATTTCGACATCTTTTCAAAACTGTGAAATTGATGCTTCTGAACTCACGAATGGCACGGACATCATCTACGACAGTAATTTTAAAACCGATAATGTCAATTGTGAAATCACTGATGATGTCATAATTGATTTTAACCATCTTTTCAAAACTGTAAAATTAACGCTTCTGAACTCACGGATGGCACGGACATCATCTACGACAGTAATTTTAAAACCGATAATGTCAATTGTGACATCACTGATGATGTCATAATGGATTTTAACCATCTTTTCAAAACTGTAAATTTGACGATTCTGAACTCACGGATGGCACGGACATCATCTACGACAGTAATTTTAAAACCGATAATGTCAATTGTGACATCACTGATGATGTCATAATTGATTTTGACCATCTTTTCAAAAGTGTAAAATTGACGCTTCTGAACTCACGGATGGCACAGACATCATCTATGACAGTAATTTTAAAACTGATTATGTAAATTGTGACATCACTGATGATGTCATAATTGATTTCGACATCTTTTCAAAACTGTGAAATTGATGCTTCTGAACTCACGAATGGCACGGACATCATCTACGACAGTAATTTTAAAACCGAAAATGTCAATTGTGACATCACTGATGATGTCCTAATTTATTTTAACCATCTTTTTAAAACTGTAAATTTGACGATTCTGAACTCACGGATGGCACGGACATCATCTACGACAGTAATTTTAAAACCGATTATGTCAATTGTGACATCACTGATGATGTCATAATTGATTTTGACCATCTTTTCAAAACTGTAAAATTGACGCTTCTGAACTCACGAATGGCACGGACATCATCTACGACAGTAATTTTAAAACCGATAATGTCAATTGTGACATCACTGATGATGTCATAATTGATTTTGACCATCTTTTCAAAAATGTAAAATTGACGCTTCTGAACTCACGGATGGCACAGACATCATCTATGACAGTAATTTTAAAACCGATTATGTCAATTGTGACATCACTGATGATGTCATAATTGATTTCGACATCTTTTCAAAACTGTGAAATTGATGCTTCTGAACTCACGAATGGCACGGACATCATCTACGACAGTAATTTTAAAACCGAAAATGTCAATTGTGACATCACTGATGATGTCCTAATTGATTTTAACCATCTTTTCAAAACTGTAAATTTGACGATTCTGAACTCACGGATGGCACGGACATCATCTATGACAGTAATTTTAAAACCGATTATGTCAATTGTGACATCACTGATGATGTCATAATTGATTTTGACCATCTTTTCAAAACTGTAAATTTGACGCTTCTGAACTCACGGATGGCACGGACATCATCTACGACAGTAATTTTAAAACCGATAATGTCAATTGTGACATCACTGATGATGTCATAATTGATTTTAACCATCTTTTCAAAACTGTAAAATTGACGCTTCTGAACTCAAGGATGGCACGGACATCATCTACGACATTCATTTTAAAACCGATAATGTCAATTGTGACATCACTGATGATGTCATAATTGATTTTAACCATCTTTTCAAAACTGTAAAATTGACGCTTCTGAACTCAAGGATGGCACGGACATCATCTACGACAGTAATTTTAAAACCGATAATGTCAATTGTGACATCACTGATGATGTCATAATTGATTTTAACCATCTTTTCAAAACTGTAAAATTGACGCTTCTGAACTCACGGATGGCACGGACATCATCTACGACAGTAATTTTAAAACCGATAATGTCAATTGTGACATCACTGATGATGTCATAATTGATTTTAACCATCTTTTCAAAACTGTAAATTTGACGATTCTGAACTCACGGATGGCACGGACATCATCTACGACAGTAATTTTAAAACCGATTATGTCAATTGTGACATCACTGATGATGTCATAATTGATTTTGACCATCTTTTCAAAACTGTAAAATTGACGCTTCTGAACTCACGAATGGCACGGACATCATCTACGACAGTAATTTTAAAACCGATAATGTCAATTGTGACATCACTGATGATGTCATAATTGATTTTGACCATCTTTTCAAAACTGTAAATTTGACGATTCTGAACTCACGGATGGCACGGACAGCATCTACGACAGTAATTTAAAAAAACGATTATGTCAATTGTGACATCACTGATGATGTCATAATTGATTTTGACCATCTTTTCAAAACTGTAAAATTGACGCTTCTGAACTCACGGATGGCACAGACATCATCATACATCATCTACGACAGTAATTTTAAAACCGATTATGTCAATTGTGACATCACTGATGATGTAATAATTGATTTCGACATCTTTTCAAAACTGTGAAATTGATGCTTCTGAACTCACGAATGGCACAGACATCATCTACGACAGTAATTTTAAAACCGATAATGTCAATTGTGACATCACTGATGATGTCATATTTGATTTTAACCATCTTTTCAAAACTGTAAATTTGACGCTTCTGAACTCACGGATAGCACGGACATCATCTACGACAGTAATTTTAAAACCGATTATGTCAATTGTGACATCACTGATGATGTCATAATTGATTTTGACCATCTTTTCAAAATTGTAAAATTGACGCTTCTTAACTCACGGATGGCACAGACATCATCTACGACAGTAATTTTAAAACCGATTATGTCAATTGTGACATCACTGATGAAGTCATAATTGATTTTGACCATCTTTTCAAAATTGTAAAATTGACGCTTCTTAACTCACGGATGGCACAGACATCATCTACGACAGTAATTTTAAAACCGATTATGTCAATTGTGACATCATTGATGATGTCATAATTGATTTCGACATCTTTTCAAAACTGTGAAATTGATGCTTCTGAACTCACGAATGGCACGGACATCATCTACGACAGTAATTTTAAAACCGATAATGTCAATTGTGAAATCACTGATGATGTCATAATTGATTTTAACCATCTTTTCAAAACTGTAAAATTAACGCTTCTGAACTCACGGATGGCACGGACATCATCTACGACAGTAATTTTAAAACCGATAATGTCAATTGTGACATCACTGATGATGTCATAATGGATTTTAACCATCTTTTCAAAACTGTAAATTTGACGATTCTGAACTCACGGATGGCACGGACATCATCTACGACAGTAATTTTAAAACCGATAATGTCAATTGTGACATCACTGATGATGTCATAATTGATTTTGACCATCTTTTCAAAAATGTAAAATTGACGCTTCTGAACTCACGGATGGCACAGACATCATCTATGACAGTAATTTTAAAACTGATTATGTAAATTGTGACATCACTGATGATGTCATAATTGATTTCGACATCTTTTCAAAACTGTGAAATTGATGCTTCTGAACTCACGAATGGCACGGACATCATCTACGACAGTAATTTTAAAACCGAAAATGTCAATTGTGACATCACTGATGATGTCCTAATTTATTTTAACCATCTTTTTAAAACTGTAAATTTGACGATTCTGAACTCACGGATGGCACGGACATCATCTACGACAGTAATTTTAAAACCGATTATGTCAATTGTGACATCACTGATGATGTCATAATTGATTTTGACCATCTTTTCAAAACTGTAAAATTGACGCTTCTGAACTCACGAATGGCACGGACATCATCTACGACAGTAATTTTAAAACCGATAATGTCAATTGTGACATCACTGATGATGTCATAATTGATTTTGACCATCTTTTCAAAAATGTAAAATTGACGCTTCTGAACTCACGGATGGCACAGACATCATCTATGACAGTAATTTTAAAACCGATTATGTCAATTGTGACATCACTGATGATGTCATAATTGATTTCGACATCTTTTCAAAACTGTGAAATTGATGCTTCTGAACTCACGAATGGCACGGACATCATCTACGACAGTAATTTTAAAACCGAAAATGTCAATTGTGACATCACTGATGATGTCCTAATTGATTTTAACCATCTTTTCAAAACTGTAAATTTGACGATTCTGAACTCACGGATGGCACGGACATCATCTATGACAGTAATTTTAAAACCGATTATGTCAATTGTGACATCACTGATGATGTCATAATTGATTTTGACCATCTTTTCAAAACTGTAAATTTGACGCTTCTGAACTCACGGATGGCACGGACATCATCTACGACAGTAATTTTAAAACCGATAATGTCAATTGTGACATCACTGATGATGTCATAATTGATTTTAACCATCTTTTCAAAACTGTAAAATTGACGCTTCTGAACTCAAGGATGGCACGGACATCATCTACGACATTCATTTTAAAACCGATAATGTCAATTGTGACATCACTGATGATGTCATAATTGATTTTAACCATCTTTTCAAAACTGTAAAATTGACGCTTCTGAACTCAAGGATGGCACGGACATCATCTACGACAGTAATTTTAAAACCGATAATGTCAATTGTGACATCACTGATGATGTCATAATTGATTTTAACCATCTTTTCAAAACTGTAAAATTGACGCTTCTGAACTCACGGATGGCACGGACATCATCTACGACAGTAATTTTAAAACCGATAATGTCAATTGTGACATTACTGATGATGTCATAATTGATTTTAACCATCTTTTCAAAACTGTAAATTTGACGATTCTGAACTCACGGATGGCACGGACATCATCTACGACAGTAATTTTAAAACCGATTATGTCAATTGTGACATCACTGATGATGTCATAATTGATTTTGACCATCTTTTCAAAACTGTAAAATTGACGCTTCTGAACTCACGAATGGCACGGACATCATCTACGACAGTAATTTTAAAACCGATAATGTCAATTGTGACATCACTGATGATGTCATAATTGATTTTGACCATCTTTTCAAAACTGTAAATTTGACGATTCTGAACTCACGGATGGCACGGACAGCATCTACGACAGTAATTTAAAAAAACGATTATGTCAATTGTGACATCACTGATGATGTCATAATTGATTTTGACCATCTTTTCAAAACTGTAAAATTGACGCTTCTGAACTCACGGATGGCACAGACATCATCATACATCATCTACGACAGTAATTTTAAAACCGATTATGTCAATTGTGACATCACTGATGATGTAATAATTGATTTCGACATCTTTTCAAAACTGTGAAATTGATGCTTCTGAACTCACGAATGGCACAGACATCATCTACGACAGTAATTTTAAAACCGATAATGTCAATTGTGACATCACTGATGATGTCATATTTGATTTTAACCATCTTTTCAAAACTGTAAATTTGACGCTTCTGAACTCACGGATAGCACGGACATCATCTACGACAGTAATTTTAAAACCGATTATGTCAATTGTGACATCACTGATGATGTCATAATTGATTTTGACCATCTTTTCAAAATTGTAAAATTGACGCTTCTTAACTCACGGATGGCACAGACATCATCTACGACAGTAATTTTAAAACCGATTATGTCAATTGTGACATCACTGATGATGTCATAATTGATTTTGACCATCTTTTCAAAATTGTAAAATTGACGCTTCTTAACTCACGGATGGCACAGACATCATCTATGACAGTAATTTTAAAACTGATTATGTCAATTGTGACATCACTGATGATGTCATAATTGATTTCGACATCTTTTCAAAACTGTGAAATTGATGCTTCTGAACTCACGAATGGCACGGACATCATCTACGACAGTAATTTTAAAACCGATTATGTCAATTGTGACATCACTGATGATGTCATAATTGATTTCGACATCTTTTCAAAACTGTAAATTTGACGCTTCTGAACTCACGGATAGCACGGACATCATCTACGACAGTAATTTTAAAACCGATTATGTCAATTGTGACATCACTGATGATGTCATAATTGATTTTGACCATCTTTTCAAAATTGTTAAATTGACGCTTCTTAACTCACGGATGGCACAGACATCATCTACGACAGTAATTTTAAAACCGATTATGTCAATTGTGACATCACTGATGATGTCATAATTGATTTTGACCATCTTTTCAAAATTTTAAAATTGACGCTTCTTAACTCACAGACATCATCATACATCATCTACGACAGTAATTTTAAAACCGATTATGTCAATTGTGACATCACTGATGATGTAATAATTGATTTCGACATCTTTTCAAAACTGTGAAATTGATGCTTCTGAACTCACGAATGGCACAGACATCATCTACGACAGTAATTTTAAAACCGATAATGTCAATTGTGACATCACTGATGATGTCATATTTGATTTTAACCATCTTTTCAAAACTGTAAATTTGACGCTTCTGAACTCACGGATAGCACGGACATCATCTACGACAGTAATTTTAAAACCGATTATGTCAATTGTGACATCACTGATGATGTCATAATTGATTTTGACCATCTTTTCAAAATTGTAAAATTGACGCTTCTTAACTCACGGATGGCACAGACATCATCTACGACAGTAATTTTAAAACCGATTATGTCAATTGTGACATCACTGATGATGTCATAATTGATTTTGACCATCTTTTCAAAATTGTAAAATTGACGCTTCTTAACTCACGGATGGCACAGACATCATCTATGACAGTAATTTTAAAACTGATTATGTCAATTGTGACATCACTGATGATGTCATAATTGATTTCGACATCTTTTCAAAACTGTGAAATTGATGCTTCTGAACTCACGAATGGCACGGACATCATCTACGACAGTAATTTTAAAACCGATTATGTCAATTGTGACATCACTGATGATGTCATAATTGATTTCGACATCTTTTCAAAACTGTAAATTTGACGCTTCTGAACTCACGGATAGCACGGACATCATCTACGACAGTAATTTTAAAACCGATTATGTCAATTGTGACATCACTGATGATGTCATAATTGATTTTGACCATCTTTTCAAAATTGTTAAATTGACGCTTCTTAACTCACGGATGGCACAGACATCATCTACGACAGTAATTTTAAAACCGATTATGTCAATTGTGACATCACTGATGATGTCATAATTGATTTTGACCATCTTTTCAAAATTTTAAAATTGACGCTTCTTAACTCACGGATGGCACAGACATCATCTACGACAGTAATTTTAAAACCGATTATGTCAATTGTGACATCACTGATGATGTCATAATTGATTTCGACATCTTTTCAAAACTGTGAAATTGATGCTTCTGAACTCACGAATGGCACGGACATCATCTACGACAGTAATTTTTAAACCGATAATGTCAATTGTGACATCACTGATGATGTCATAATTGATTTTAACCATCTTTTCAAAACTGTAAAATTGACGCTTCTGAACTCACGGATGGCACGGACATCATCTACGACAGTAATTTTAAAACCGATAATGTCAATTGTGACATTACTGATGATGTCATAATTGATTTTGACCATCTTTTCAAAACTGTAAAATTGACGCTTCTGAACTCACGGATGGCACAGACATCATCTACGACAGTAATTTTAAAACCGATTATGTCAATTGTGACATCACTGATGATGTCATAATTGATTTAGACATATTTTCAAAACTGTGAAATTGATGCTTCTGAACTCACAAATGGCACGGACATCATCTACGACAGTAATTTTAAAACCGATAATGTCAATTGTGACATCACTGATGATGTCATAATTGATTTTAACCATCTTTTCAAAACTGTAAAATTGACGCTTCTGAACTCACGGATGGCACAGACATCATCTACGACAGTAATTTTAAAACCGATTATGTCAATTGTGACATCACTGATGATGTCATAATTGATTTAGACATATTTTCAAAACTGTGAAATTGATGCTTCTGAACTCACGAATGGCACGGACATCATCTACGACAGTAATTTTAAAACCGATTATGTCAATTGTGACATCACTGATGATGTCATAATTGATTTCGACATCTTTTCAAAACTGTGAAATTGATGCTTCTGAATTCACGAATGGCACAGACATCATCTACGACAGTAATTTTAAAACCGATTATGTCAATTGTGACATCACTGATGATGTAATAATTGATTTCGACATCTTTTCAAAACTGTGAAATTGATGCTTCTGAACTCACGAATGGCACAGACATCATCTACGACAGTAATTTTAAAACCGATAATGTCAATTGTGACATCACTGATGATGTCATAATTGATTTTGACCATCTTTTCAAAAATGTAAAATTGACGCTTCTGAACTCACGGATGGCACAGACATCATCTATGACAGTAATTTTAAAACTGATTATGTCAATTGTGACATCACTGATGATGTCATAATTGATTTCGAAAACTGTGAAATTGATGCTTCTGAACTCACGAATGGCACGGACATCATCTACGACAGTAATTTTAAAACCGAAAATGTCAATTGTGACATCACTGATGATGTCCTAATTGATTTTAACCATCTTTTTAAAACTGTAAATTTGACGATTCTGAACTCACGGATGGCACGGACATCATCTACGACAGTAATTTTAAAACCGATTATGTCAATTGTGACATCACTGATGATGTCATAATTGATTTAGACATATTTTCAAAACTGTAAAATTGACGCTTCTGAACTCACGAATGGCACGGACATCATCTACGACAGTAATTTTAAAACCGATAATGTCAATTGTGACATCACTGATGATGTCATATTTGATTTTAACCATCTTTTCAAAACTGTAAATTTGACGCTTCTGAACTCACGGATAGCACGGACATCATCTACGACAGTAATTTTAAAACCGATTATGTCAATTGTGACATCACTGATGATGTCATAATTGATTTTGACCATCTTTTCAAAATTGTAAAATTGACGCTTCTTAACTCACAGATGGCACAGACATCAACTACGACAGTAATTTTAAAACGGATTATGTCAATTGTGACTTCACTGATGATGTCATAATTGATTTTGACCATCTTTTCAAAATTGTAAAATTGACGCTTCTTAACTCACGGATGGCACAGACATCATCTATGACAGTAATTTTAAAACTGATTATGTCAATTGTGACATCACTGATGATGTCATAATTGATTTCGACATCTTTTCAAAACTGTGAAATTGATGCTTCTGAACTCACGAATGGCACGGACATCATCTACGACAGTAATTTTAAAACCGATTATGTCAATTGTGACATCACTGATGATGTCATAATTGATTTCGACATCTTTTCAAAACTGTAAATTTGACGCTTCTGAACTCACGGATAGCACGGACATCATCTACGACAGTAATTTTAAAACCGATTATGTCAATTGTGACATCACTGATGATGTCATAATTGATTTTGACCATCTTTTCAAAATTGTTAAATTGACGCTTCTTAACTCACGGATGGCACAGACATCATCTACGACAGTAATTTTAAAACCGATTATGTCAATTGTGACATCACTGATGATGTAATAATTGATTTCGACATCTTTTCAAAACTGTGAAATTGATGCTTCTGAACTCACGAATGGCACAGACATCATCTACGACAGTAATTTTAAAACCGATTATGTCAATTGTGACATCACTGATGATGTCATAATTGATTTTGACCATCTTTTCAAAATTGTAAAATTGACGCTTCTTAACTCACGGATGGCACAGACATCATCTACGACAGTAATTTTAAAACCGATTATGTCAATTGTGACTTCACTGATGATGTCATAATTGATTTTGACCATCTTTTCAAAATTGTAAAATTGACGCTTCTTAACTCACGGATGGCACAGACATCATCTATGACAGTAATTTTAAAACTGATTATGTCAATTGTGACATCACTGATGATGTCATAATTGATTTCGACATCTTTTCAAAACTGTGAAATTGATGCTTCTGAACTCACGAATGGCACGGACATCATCTACGACAGTAATTTTAAAACCGATTATGTCAATTGTGACATCACTGATGATGTCATAATTGATTTCGACATCTTTTCAAAACTGTAAATTTGACGCTTCTGAACTCACGGATAGCACGGACATCATCTACGACAGTAATTTTAAAACCGATTATGTCAATTGTGACATCACTGATGATGTCATAATTGATTTTGACCATCTTTTCAAAATTGTTAAATTGACGCTTCTTAACTCACGGATGGCACAGACATCATCTACGACAGTAATTTTAAAACCGATTATGTCAATTGTGACATCACTGATGATGTCATAATTGATTTTAACCATCTTTTCAAAACTGTAAAATTGACGCTTCTGAACTCAAGGATGGCATGGACATCATCTACGACAGTAATTTTAAAACCGATAATGTCAATTGTGACATCACTGATGATGTCATAATTGATTTGAACCTTTTTTTCAAAACTGTAAATTTGACGATTCTGAACTCACGGATGGCACGGACAGCATCTACGACAGTAATTTTAAAACCGATAATGTCAATTGTGACATCACTGATGATGTCATAATTGATTTTAACCATCTTTACAAAACTGTAAAATTGACGCTTCTGAACTCACGGATGGCACGGACATCATCTACGACAGTAATTTTAAAACCGATAATGTCAATTGTGATATCACTGATGATGTCATAATTGATTTTAACCATCTTTTCAAAACTGTAAATTTGACGATTCTGAACTCTCGGATGGCACGGACATCATCTACGACAGTAATTTTAAAACCGTTTATGTCAATTGTGACATCACTGATGATGTCATAATTGATTTTGACCATCTTTTCAAAACTGTAAAATTGATGCTTCTGAACTCACGGATGGCACGGACATCATCTACGACAGTAATTTTAAAACCGATAATGTCAATTGTGACATCACTGATGATGTCATAATTGATTTTAACCTTTTTTTCAAAACTGTAAATTTGACGATTCTGAACTCACAGATGGCACGGACAGCATCTACGACAGTAATTTTAAAACCGTTTATGTCAATTGTGACATCACTGATGATGTCATAATTGATTTTGACCATCTTTTCAAAATTGTAAAATTGACGCTTTTAACTCACGGATGGCACAGACATCATCTACGACAGTAATTTTAAAACCGATAATGTCAATTGTGACATCACTGATGATGTCATAATTGATTTTAACCTTTTTTTCAAAACTGTAAATTTGACGATTCTGAACTCACGGATGGCACGGACAGCATCTACGACAGTAATTTTAAAACCGATTATGTCAATTGTGACATCACTGATGATGTCATAATTGATTTTGACCATCTTTTCAAAACTGTAAAATTGACGCTTCTGAACTCACGGATGGCACAGACATCATCTACGACAGTAATTTTAAAACCGATAATGTCAATTGTGACATCACTGATGATGTCATAATTGATTTTAACCTTTTTTTCAAAACTGTAAATTTGACGATTCTGAACTCACGGATGGCACGGACAGCATCTACGACAGTAATTTTAAAACCGTTTATGTCAATTGTGACATCACTGATGATGTCATAATTGATTTTGACCATCTTTTCAAAATTGTAAAATTGACGCTTCTTAACTCACGGATGGCACAGACATCATCTACGACAGTAATTTTAAAACCGATAATGTCAATTGTGACATCACTGATGATGTCATAATTGATTTTAACCTTTTTTTCAAAACTGTAAATTTGACGATTCTGAACTCACGGATGGCACGGACAGCATCTACGACAGTAATTTTAAAACCGATTATGTCAATTGTGACATCACTGATGATGTCATAATTGATTTTGACCATCTTTTCAAAACTGTAAAATTGACGCTTCTGAACTCACGGATGGCACAGACATCATCTACGACAGTAATTTTAAAACCGATAATGTCAATTGTGACATCACTGATGATGTCATAATTGATTTTAACCATCTTTTCAAAACTGTAAAATTGACGCTTCTGAACTCACGGATGGCACGGACATCATCTACGACAGTAATTTTAAAACCGATAATGTCAATTGTGACATCACTGATGATGTCATAATTGATTTCGACATCTTTTCAAAACTGTGAAATTGATGCTTCTGAACTCACGAATGGCACGGACATCATCTACGACAGTAATTTTAAAACCGATTATGTCAATTGTGACATCACTGATGATGTCATAATTGATTTCGACATCTTTTCAAAACTGTAAATTTGACGCTTCTGAACTCACGGATAGCACGGACATCATCTACGACAGTAATTTTAAAACCGATTATGTCAATTGTGACATCACTGATGATGTCATAATTGATTTTGACCATCTTTTCAAAATTGTAAAATTGACGCTTCTTAACTCACGGATGGCACAGACATCATCTACGACAGTAATTTTAAAACCGATTATGTCAATTGTGACATCACTGATGATGTCATAATTGATTTTGACCATCTTTTCAAAATTGTAAAATTGACGATTCTTAACTCACGGATGGCACAGACATCATCTACGACAGTAATTTTAAAACCGATTATGTCAATTGTGACATCACTGATGATGTCATAATTGATTTCGACATCTTTTCAAAACTGTGAAATTGATGCTTCTGAACTCACGAATGGCACGGACATCATCTACGACAGTAATTTTCAAACCGATAATGTCAATTGTGACATCACTGATGATGTCATAATTGATTTTAACCATCTTTTCAAAACTGTAAAATTGACGCTTCTGAACTCACGGATGGCACGGACATCATCTACGACAGTAATTTTAAAACCGATAATGTCAATTGTGACATCACTGATGATGTCTCAATTGATTTTAACCATCTTTTCAAAACTGTAAATTTGACGATTCTGAACTCACGGATGGCACGGACATCATCTACGACAGTAATTTTAAAACCGATTATGTCAATTGTGACATCACTGATGATGTCATAATTGATTTTGACCATCTTTTCAAAACTGTAAAATTGACGCTTCTGAACTCACGGATGGCACAGACATCATCTACGACAGTAATTTTAAAACCGATTATGTCAATTGTGACATCACTGATGATGTCATAATTGATTTCGACATCTTTTCAAAACTGTGAAATTGATGCTTCTGAACTCACGAATGGCACGGACATCATCTACGACAGTAATTTTAAAACCGATAATGTCAATTGTGACATCACTGATGATGTCATAATTGATTTTAACCATCTTTTCAAAACTGTAAAAGTGACGCTTCTGAACTCAAGGATGGCATGGACATCATCTACGACAGTAATTTTAAAACCGATAATGTCAATTGTGACATCACTGATGATGTCATAATTGATTTGAACCTTTTTTTCAAAACTGTAAATTTGACGATTCTGAACTCACGGATGGCACGGACAGCATCTACGACAGTAATTTTAAAACCGATTATGTCAATTGTGACATCACTGATGATGTCATAATTGATTTTAACCTTTTTTTCAAAACTGTAAATTTGACGATTCTGAACTCACGGATGGCACGGACAGCATCTACGACAGTAATTTTAAAACCGATTATGTCAATTGTGACATCACTGATGATGTCATAATTGATTTTAACCTTTTTTTCAAAACTGTAAATTTGACGATTCTGAACTCACGGATGGCACGGACAGCATCTACGACAGTAATTTTAAAACCGATTATGTCAATTGTGACATCACTGATGATGTCATAATTGATTTTGACCATCTTTTCAAAACTGTAAAATTTACGCTTCTGAACTCAAGGACGGCATGGACATCATCTACGACAGTAATTTTAAAACCGTTTATGTCAATTGTGACATCACTGATGATGTCATAATTGATTTTGACCATCTTTTTAAAATTGTAAAATTGACGCTTCTTAACTCACGGATGGCACAGACATCATCTACGACAGTAATTTTAAAACCGATAATGTCAATTGTGACATCACTGATGATGTCATAATTGATTTTAACCTTTTTTTCAAAACTGTAAATTTGACGATTCTGAACTCACGGATGGCACGGACAGCATCTACGACAGTAATTTTAAAACCGATTATGTCAATTGTGACATCACTGATGATGTCATAATTGATTTTGACCATCTTTTCAAAACTGTAAAATTGACGCTTCTGAACTCACGGATGGCACAGACATCATCTACGACAGTAATTTTAAAACCGATAATGTCAATTGTGACATCACTGATGATGTAATAATTGATTTCGACATCTTTTCAAAACTGTGAAATTGACGCTTCTGAACTCAAGGATGGCACGGACATCATCTACGACAGTAATTTTAAAACCGATAATGTCAATTGTGACATCACTGATGATGTCATAATTGATTTTAACCATCTTTTCAAAACTGTAAAATTGACGCTTCTGAACTCACGGATGGCACAGACATCATCTACGACAGTAATTTTAAAACCGATAATGTCAATTGTGACATCACTGATGATGTCATAATTGATTTCGACATCTTTTCAAAACTGTGAAATTGATGCTTCTGAACTCACGAATGGCACGGACATCATCTACGACAGTAATTTTAAAACCGATTATGTCAATTGTGACATCACTGATGATGTCATAATTGATTTCGACATCTTTTCAAAACTGTAAATTTGACGCTTCTGAACTCACGGATAGCACGGACATCATCTACGACAGTAATTTTAAAACCGATTATGTCAATTGTGACATCACTGATGATGTCATAATTGATTTTGACCATCTTTTCAAAATTGTAAAATTGACGCTTCTTAACTCACGGATGGCACAGACATCATCTACGACAGTAATTTTAAAACCGATTATGTCAATTGTGACATCACTGATGATGTCATAATTGATTTTGACCATCTTTTCAAAATTGTAAAATTGACGCTTCTTAACTCACGGATGGCACAGACATCATCTACGACAGTAATTTTAAAACCAATTATGTCAATTGTGACATCACTGATGATGTAATAATTGATTTCGACATCTTTTCAAAACTGTGAAATTGATGCTTCTGAACTCACGAATGGCACAGACATCATCTACGACAGTAATTTTAAAACCGATAATGTCAATTGTGACATCACTGATGATGTCATAATTGATTTTAACCATCTTTTCAAAACTGTAAAATTGACGCTTCTGAACTCACCGATGGCACGGACATCATCTACGACAATCATTTTAAAACAGATAATGTCAATTGTGATATCACTGATGATGTCATAATTGATTTTAACCATCTTTTCAAAACTGTAAATTTGACGATTCTGAACTCTCGGATGGCACGGACATCATCTACGACAGTAATTTTAAAACCGATTATGTCAATTGTGACATCACTGATGATGTCATAATTGATTTTGACCATCTTTTCAAAACCTTAAAATTGACGCTTCTGAACTCACGGATGGCACGGACATCATCTACGACAGTAATTTTAAAACCGATAATGTCAATTGTGACATCACTGATGATGTCATAATTGATTTTAACCTTTTTTTCAAAACTGTAAATTTGACGATTCTGAACTCACGGATGGCACGGACAGCATCTACGACAGTAATTTTAAAACCGATTATGTCAATTGTGACATCACTGATGATGTCATAATTGATTTTGACCATCTTTTCAAAACTGTAAAATTGACGCTTCTGAACTCACGGATGGCACAGACATCATCTACGACAGTAATTTTAAAACCGATTATGTCAATTGTGACATCACTGATGATGTAATAATTGATTTCGACATCTTTTCAAAACTGTGAAATTGATGCTTCTGAACTCACGAATGGCACAGACATCATCTACGACAGTAATTTTAAAACTGATAATGTCAATTGTGACATCACTGATGATGTCATAATTGATTTTGACCATCTTTTCAAAAATGTAAAATTGACGCTTCTGAACTCACGGATGGCACAGACATCATCTATGACAGTAATTTTAAAACCGATTATGTCAATTGTGACATCACTGATGATGTCATAATTGATTTCGACATCTTTTCAAAACTGTGAAATTGATGCTTCTGAACTCACGAATGGCATGGACATCATCTACGACAGTAATTTTAAAACCGAAAATGTCAATTGTGACATCACTGATGATGTCCTAATTGATTTTAACCATCTTTTCAAAACTGTAAATTTGACGATTCTAAACTCACGGATGGCACGGACATCATCTACGACAGTAATTTTAAAACCGATAATGTCAATTGTGACATCACTGATGATGTCATAATTGATTTTAACCATCTTTTCAAAACTGTAAATTTGACGCTTCTGAACTCACGGATGGCACGGACATCATCTACGACAGTAATTTTAAAACCGATAATGTCAATTGTGACATCACTGATGATGTCATATTTGATTTTAACCATCTTTTCAAAACTGTAAATTTGACGCTTCTGAACTCACGGATAGCACGGACATCATCTACGACAGTAATTTTAAAACCGATTATGTCAATTGTGACATCACTGATGAAGTCATAATTGATTTTGACCATCTTTTCAAAATTGTAAAATTGACGCTTCTTAACTCACGGATGGCACAGACATCATCTACGACAGTAATTTTAAAACCGATTATGTCAATTGTGACATCATTGATGATGTCATAATTGATTTCGACATCTTTTCAAAACTGTGAAATTGATGCTTCTGAACTCACGAATGGCACGGACATCATCTACGACAGTAATTTTAAAACCGATAATGTCAATTGTGAAATCACTGATGATGTCATAATTGATTTTAACCATCTTTTCAAAACTGTAAAATTAACGCTTCTGAACTCACGGATGGCACGGACATCATCTACGACAGTAATTTTAAAACCGATAATGTCAATTGTGACATCACTGATGATGTCATAATGGATTTTAACCATCTTTTCAAAACTGTAAATTTGACGATTCTGAACTCACGGATGGCACGGACATCATCTACGACAGTAATTTTAAAACCGATAATGTCAATTGTGACATCACTGATGATGTCATAATTGATTTTGACCATCTTTTCAAAAATGTAAAATTGACGCTTCTGAACTCACGGATGGCACAGACATCATCTATGACAGTAATTTTAAAACTGATTATGTAAATTGTGACATCACTGATGATGTCATAATTGATTTCGACATCTTTTCAAAACTGTGAAATTGATGCTTCTGAACTCACGAATGGCACGGACATCATCTACGACAGTAATTTTAAAACCGAAAATGTCAATTGTGACATCACTGATGATGTCCTAATTTATTTTAACCATCTTTTTAAAACTGTAAATTTGACGATTCTGAACTCACGGATGGCACGGACATCATCTACGACAGTAATTTTAAAACCGATTATGTCAATTGTGACATCACTGATGATGTCATAATTGATTTTGACCATCTTTTCAAAACTGTAAAATTGACGCTTCTGAACTCACGAATGGCACGGACATCATCTACGACAGTAATTTTAAAACCGATAATGTCAATTGTGACATCACTGATGATGTCATAATTGATTTTAACCATCTTTTCAAAACTGTAAATTTGACGATTCTGAACTCACGGATGGCACGGACATCATCTACGACAGTAATTTTAAAACCGATTATGTCAATTGTGACATCACTGATGATGTCATAATTGATTTTGACCATCTTTTCAAAACTGTAAAATTGACGCTTCTGAACTCACGGATGGCACAGACATCATCTACGACAGTAATTTTAAAACCGATTATGTCAATTGTGACATCACTGATGATGTCATAATTGATTTCGACATCTTTTCAAAACTGTGAAATTGATGCTTCTGAACTCACGAATGGCACGGACATCATCTACGACAGTAATTTTAAAACCGATAATGTCAATTGTGACATCACTGATGATGTCATAATTGATTTTAACCATCTTTTCAAAACTGTAAAAGTGACGCTTCTGAACTCAAGGATGGCATGGACATCATCTACGACAGTAATTTTAAAACCGATAATGTCAATTGTGACATCACTGATGATGTCATAATTGATTTGAACCTTTTTTTCAAAACTGTAAATTTGACGATTCTGAACTCACGGATGGCACGGACAGCATCTACGACAGTAATTTTAAAACCGATTATGTCAATTGTGACATCACTGATGATGTCATAATTGATTTTAACCTTTTTTTCAAAACTGTAAATTTGACGATTCTGAACTCACGGATGGCACGGACAGCATCTACGACAGTAATTTTAAAACCGATTATGTCAATTGTGACATCACTGATGATGTCATAATTGATTTTAACCTTTTTTTCAAAACTGTAAATTTGACGATTCTGAACTCACGGATGGCACGGACAGCATCTACGACAGTAATTTTAAAACCGATTATGTCAATTGTGACATCACTGATGATGTCATAATTGATTTTGACCATCTTTTCAAAACTGTAAAATTTACGCTTCTGAACTCAAGGACGGCATGGACATCATCTACGACAGTAATTTTAAAACCGTTTATGTCAATTGTGACATCACTGATGATGTCATAATTGATTTTGACCATCTTTTTAAAATTGTAAAATTGACGCTTCTTAACTCACGGATGGCACAGACATCATCTACGACAGTAATTTTAAAACCGATAATGTCAATTGTGACATCACTGATGATGTCATAATTGATTTTAACCTTTTTTTCAAAACTGTAAATTTGACGATTCTGAACTCACGGATGGCACGGACAGCATCTACGACAGTAATTTTAAAACCGATTATGTCAATTGTGACATCACTGATGATGTCATAATTGATTTTGACCATCTTTTCAAAACTGTAAAATTGACGCTTCTGAACTCACGGATGGCACAGACATCATCTACGACAGTAATTTTAAAACCGATAATGTCAATTGTGACATCACTGATGATGTAATAATTGATTTCGACATCTTTTCAAAACTGTGAAATTGACGCTTCTGAACTCAAGGATGGCACGGACATCATCTACGACAGTAATTTTAAAACCGATAATGTCAATTGTGACATCACTGATGATGTCATAATTGATTTTAACCATCTTTTCAAAACTGTAAAATTGACGCTTCTGAACTCACGGATGGCACAGACATCATCTACGACAGTAATTTTAAAACCGATAATGTCAATTGTGACATCACTGATGATGTCATAATTGATTTCGACATCTTTTCAAAACTGTGAAATTGATGCTTCTGAACTCACGAATGGCACGGACATCATCTACGACAGTAATTTTAAAACCGATTATGTCAATTGTGACATCACTGATGATGTCATAATTGATTTCGACATCTTTTCAAAACTGTAAATTTGACGCTTCTGAACTCACGGATAGCACGGACATCATCTACGACAGTAATTTTAAAACCGATTATGTCAATTGTGACATCACTGATGATGTCATAATTGATTTTGACCATCTTTTCAAAATTGTAAAATTGACGCTTCTTAACTCACGGATGGCACAGACATCATCTACGACAGTAATTTTAAAACCGATTATGTCAATTGTGACATCACTGATGATGTCATAATTGATTTTGACCATCTTTTCAAAATTGTAAAATTGACGCTTCTTAACTCACGGATGGCACAGACATCATCTACGACAGTAATTTTAAAACCAATTATGTCAATTGTGACATCACTGATGATGTAATAATTGATTTCGACATCTTTTCAAAACTGTGAAATTGATGCTTCTGAACTCACGAATGGCACAGACATCATCTACGACAGTAATTTTAAAACCGATAATGTCAATTGTGACATCACTGATGATGTCATAATTGATTTTAACCATCTTTTCAAAACTGTAAAATTGACGCTTCTGAACTCACGGATGGCACGGACATCATCTACGACAGTCATTTTAAAACAGATAATGTCAATTGTGATATCACTGATGATGTCATAATTGATTTTAACCATCTTTTCAAAACTGTAAATTTGACGATTCTGAACTCTCGGATGGCACGGACATCATCTACGACAGTAATTTTAAAACCGATTATGTCAATTGTGACATCACTGATGATGTCATAATTGATTTTGACCATCTTTTCAAAACCTTAAAATTGACGCTTCTGAACTCACGGATGGCACGGACATCATCTACGACAGTAATTTTAAAACCGATAATGTCAATTGTGACATCACTGATGATGTCATAATTGATTTTAACCTTTTTTTCAAAACTGTAAATTTGACGATTCTGAACTCACGGATGGCACGGACAGCATCTACGACAGTAATTTTAAAACCGATTATGTCAATTGTGACATCACTGATGATGTCATAATTGATTTTGACCATCTTTTCAAAACTGTAAAATTGACGCTTCTGAACTCACGGATGGCACAGACATCATCTACGACAGTAATTTTAAAACCGATTATGTCAATTGTGACATCACTGATGATGTAATAATTGATTTCGACATCTTTTCAAAACTGTGAAATTGATGCTTCTGAACTCACGAATGGCACAGACATCATCTACGACAGTAATTTTAAAACTGATAATGTCAATTGTGACATCACTGATGATGTCATAATTGATTTTGACCATCTTTTCAAAAATGTAAAATTGACGCTTCTGAACTCACGGATGGCACAGACATCATCTATGACAGTAATTTTAAAACCGATTATGTCAATTGTGACATCACTGATGATGTCATAATTGATTTCGACATCTTTTCAAAACTGTGAAATTGATGCTTCTGAACTCACGAATGGCACGGACATCATCTACGACAGTAATTTTAAAACCGAAAATGTCAATTGTGACATCACTGATGATGTCCTAATTGATTTTAACCATCTTTTCAAAACTGTAAATTTGACGATTCTAAACTCACGGATGGCACGGACATCATCTACGACAGTAATTTTAAAACCGATAATGTCAATTGTGACATCACTGATGATGTCATAATTGATTTTAACCATCTTTTCAAAACTGTAAATTTGACGCTTCTGAACTCACGGATGGCACGGACATCATCTACGACAGTAATTTTAAAACCGATAATGTCAATTGTGACATCACTGATGATGTCATATTTGATTTTAACCATCTTTTCAAAACTGTAAATTTGACGCTTCTGAACTCACGGATAGCACGGACATCATCTACGACAGTAATTTTAAAACCGATTATGTCAATTGTGACATCACTGATGAAGTCATAATTGATTTTGACCATCTTTTCAAAATTGTAAAATTGACGCTTCTTAACTCACGGATGGCACAGACATCATCTACGACAGTAATTTTAAAACCGATTATGTCAATTGTGACATCATTGATGATGTCATAATTGATTTCGACATCTTTTCAAAACTGTGAAATTGATGCTTCTGAACTCACGAATGGCACGGACATCATCTACGACAGTAATTTTAAAACCGATAATGTCAATTGTGAAATCACTGATGATGTCATAATTGATTTTAACCATCTTTTCAAAACTGTAAAATTAACGCTTCTGAACTCACGGATGGCACGGACATCATCTACGACAGTAATTTTAAAACCGATAATGTCAATTGTGACATCACTGATGATGTCATAATGGATTTTAACCATCTTTTCAAAACTGTAAATTTGACGATTCTGAACTCACGGATGGCACGGACATCATCTACGACAGTAATTTTAAAACCGATAATGTCAATTGTGACATCACTGATGATGTCATAATTGATTTTGACCATCTTTTCAAAAATGTAAAATTGACGCTTCTGAACTCACGGATGGCACAGACATCATCTATGACAGTAATTTTAAAACTGATTATGTAAATTGTGACATCACTGATGATGTCATAATTGATTTCGACATCTTTTCAAAACTGTGAAATTGATGCTTCTGAACTCACGAATGGCACGGACATCATCTACGACAGTAATTTTAAAACCGAAAATGTCAATTGTGACATCACTGATGATGTCCTAATTTATTTTAACCATCTTTTTAAAACTGTAAATTTGACGATTCTGAACTCACGGATGGCACGGACATCATCTACGACAGTAATTTTAAAACCGATTATGTCAATTGTGACATCACTGATGATGTCATAATTGATTTTGACCATCTTTTCAAAACTGTAAAATTGACGCTTCTGAACTCACGAATGGCACGGACATCATCTACGACAGTAATTTTAAAACCGATAATGTCAATTGTGACATCACTGATGATGTCATAATTGATTTTGACCATCTTTTCAAAAATGTAAAATTGACGCTTCTGAACTCACGGATGGCACAGACATCATCTATGACAGTAATTTTAAAACCGATTATGTCAATTGTGACATCACTGATGATGTCATAATTGATTTCGACATCTTTTCAAAACTGTGAAATTGATGCTTCTGAACTCACGAATGGCACGGACATCATCTACGACAGTAATTTTAAAACCGAAAATGTCAATTGTGACATCACTGATGATGTCCTAATTGATTTTAACCATCTTTTCAAAACTGTAAATTTGACGATTCTGAACTCACGGATGGCACGGACATCATCTATGACAGTAATTTTAAAACCGATTATGTCAATTGTGACATCACTGATGATGTCATAATTGATTTTGACCATCTTTTCAAAACTGTAAATTTGACGCTTCTGAACTCACGGATGGCACGGACATCATCTACGACAGTAATTTTAAAACCGATAATGTCAATTGTGACATCACTGATGATGTCATAATTGATTTTAACCATCTTTTCAAAACTGTAAAATTGACGCTTCTGAACTCAAGGATGGCACGGACATCATCTACGACATTCATTTTAAAACCGATAATGTCAATTGTGACATCACTGATGATGTCATAATTGATTTTAACCATCTTTTCAAAACTGTAAAATTGACGCTTCTGAACTCAAGGATGGCACGGACATCATCTACGACAGTAATTTTAAAACCGATAATGTCAATTGTGACATCACTGATGATGTCATAATTGATTTTAACCATCTTTTCAAAACTGTAAAATTGACGCTTCTGAACTCACGGATGGCACGGACATCATCTACGACAGTAATTTTAAAACCGATAATGTCAATTGTGACATCACTGATGATGTCATAATTGATTTTAACCATCTTTTCAAAACTGTAAATTTGACGATTCTGAACTCACGGATGGCACGGACATCATCTACGACAGTAATTTTAAAACCGATTATGTCAATTGTGACATCACTGATGATGTCATAATTGATTTTGACCATCTTTTCAAAACTGTAAAATTGACGCTTCTGAACTCACGAATGGCACGGACATCATCTACGACAGTAATTTTAAAACCGATAATGTCAATTGTGACATCACTGATGATGTCATAATTGATTTTGACCATCTTTTCAAAACAGTAAATTTGACGATTCTGAACTCACGGATGGCACGGACAGCATCTACGACAGTAATTTAAAAAAACGATTATGTCAATTGTGACATCACTGATGATGTCATAATTGATTTTGACCATCTTTTCAAAACTGTAAAATTGACGCTTCTGAACTCACGGATGGCACAGACATCATCATACATCATCTACGACAGTAATTTTAAAACCGATTATGTCAATTGTGACATCACTGATGATGTAATAATTGATTTCGACATCTTTTCAAAACTGTGAAATTGATGCTTCTGAACTCACGAATGGCACAGACATCATCTACGACAGTAATTTTAAAACCGATAATGTCAATTGTGACATCACTGATGATGTCATATTTGATTTTAACCATCTTTTCAAAACTGTAAATTTGACGCTTCTGAACTCACGGATAGCACGGACATCATCTACGACAGTAATTTTAAAACCGATTATGTCAATTGTGACATCACTGATGATGTCATAATTGATTTTGACCATCTTTTCAAAATTGTAAAATTGACGCTTCTTAACTCACGGATGGCACAGACATCATCTACGACAGTAATTTTAAAACCGATTATGTCAATTGTGACATCACTGATGAAGTCATAATTGATTTTGACCATCTTTTCAAAATTGTAAAATTGACGCTTCTTAACTCACGGATGGCACAGACATCATCTACGACAGTAATTTTAAAACCGATTATGTCAATTGTGACATCATTGATGATGTCATAATTGATTTCGACATCTTTTCAAAACTGTGAAATTGATGCTTCTGAACTCACGAATGGCACGGACATCATCTACGACAGTAATTTTAAAACCGATAATGTCAATTGTGAAATCACTGATGATGTCATAATTGATTTTAACCATCTTTTCAAAACTGTAAAATTAACGCTTCTGAACTCACGGATGGCACGGACATCATCTACGACAGTAATTTTAAAACCGATAATGTCAATTGTGACATCACTGATGATGTCATAATGGATTTTAACCATCTTTTCAAAACTGTAAATTTGACGATTCTGAACTCACGGATGGCACGGACATCATCTACGACAGTAATTTTAAAACCGATAATGTCAATTGTGACATCACTGATGATGTCATAATTGATTTTGACCATCTTTTCAAAAATGTAAAATTGACGCTTCTGAACTCACGGATGGCACAGACATCATCTATGACAGTAATTTTAAAACTGATTATGTAAATTGTGACATCACTGATGATGTCATAATTGATTTCGACATCTTTTCAAAACTGTGAAATTGATGCTTCTGAACTCACGAATGGCACGGACATCATCTACGACAGTAATTTTAAAACCGAAAATGTCAATTGTGACATCACTGATGATGTCCTAATTTATTTTAACCATCTTTTTAAAACTGTAAATTTGACGATTCTGAACTCACGGATGGCACGGACATCATCTACGACAGTAATTTTAAAACCGATTATGTCAATTGTGACATCACTGATGATGTCATAATTGATTTTGACCATCTTTTCAAAACTGTAAAATTGACGCTTCTGAACTCACGAATGGCACGGACATCATATACGACAGTAATTTTAAAACCGATAATGTCAATTGTGACATCACTGATGATGTCATAATTGATTTTGACCATCTTTTCAAAAATGTAAAATTGACGCTTCTGAACTCACGGATGGCACAGACATCATCTATGACAGTAATTTTAAAACCGATTATGTCAATTGTGACATCACTGATGATGTCATAATTGATTTCGACATCTTTTCAAAACTGTGAAATTGATGCTTCTGAACTCACGAATGGCACGGACATCATCTACGACAGTAATTTTAAAACCGAAAATGTCAATTGTGACATCACTGATGATGTCCTAATTGATTTTAACCATCTTTTCAAAACTGTAAATTTGACGATTCTGAACTCACGGATGGCACGGACATCATCTATGACAGTAATTTTAAAACCGATTATGTCAATTGTGACATCACTGATGATGTCATAATTGATTTTGACCATCTTTTCAAAACTGTAAATTTGACGCTTCTGAACTCACGGATGGCACGGACATCATCTACGACAGTAATTTTAAAACCGATAATGTCAATTGTGACATCACTGATGATGTCATAATTGATTTTAACCATCTTTTCAAAACTGTAAAATTGACGCTTCTGAACTCAAGGATGGCACGGACATCATCTACGACATTCATTTTAAAACCGATAATGTCAATTGTGACATCACTGATGATGTCATAATTGATTTTAACCATCTTTTCAAAACTGTAAAATTGACGCTTCTGAACTCAAGGATGGCACGGACATCATCTACGACAGTAATTTTAAAACCGATAATGTCAATTGTGACATCACTGATGATGTCATAATTGATTTTAACCATCTTTTCAAAACTGTAAAATTGACGCTTCTGAACTCACGGATGGCACGGACATCATCTACGACAGTAATTTTAAAACCGATAATGTCAATTGTGACATCACTGATGATGTCATAATTGATTTTAACCATCTTTTCAAAACTGTAAATTTGACGATTCTGAACTCACGGATGGCACGGACATCATCTACGACAGTAATTTTAAAACCGATTATGTCAATTGTGACATCACTGATGATGTCATAATTGATTTTGACCATCTTTTCAAAACTGTAAAATTGACGCTTCTGAACTCACGAATGGCACGGACATCATCTACGACAGTAATTTTAAAACCGATAATGTCAATTGTGACATCACTGATGATGTCATAATTGATTTTGACCATCTTTTCAAAACTGTAAATTTGACGATTCTGAACTCACGGATGGCACGGACAGCATCTACGACAGTAATTTAAAAAAACGATTATGTCAATTGTGACATCACTGATGATGTCATAATTGATTTTGACCATCTTTTCAAAACTGTAAAATTGACGCTTCTGAACTCACGGATGGCACAGACATCATCATACATCATCTACGACAGTAATTTTAAAACCGATTATGTCAATTGTGACATCACTGATGATGTAATAATTGATTTCGACATCTTTTCAAAACTGTGAAATTGATGCTTCTGAACTCACGAATGGCACAGACATCATCTACGACAGTAATTTTAAAACCGATAATGTCAATTGTGACATCACTGATGATGTCATATTTGATTTTAACCATCTTTTCAAAACTGTAAATTTGACGCTTCTGAACTCACGGATAGCACGGACATCATCTACGACAGTAATTTTAAAACCGATTATGTCAATTGTGACATCACTGATGATGTCATAATTGATTTTGACCATCTTTTCAAAATTGTAAAATTGACGCTTCTTAACTCACGGATGGCACAGACATCATCTACGACAGTAATTTTAAAACCGATTATGTCAATTGTGACATCACTGATGATGTCATAATTGATTTTGACCATCTTTTCAAAATTGTAAAATTGACGCTTCTTAACTCACGGATGGCACAGACATCATCTATGACAGTAATTTTAAAACTGATTATGTCAATTGTGACATCACTGATGATGTCATAATTGATTTCGACATCTTTTCAAAACTGTGAAATTGATGCTTCTGAACTCACGAATGGCACGGACATCATCTACGACAGTAATTTTAAAACCGATTATGTCAATTGTGACATCACTGATGATGTCATAATTGATTTCGACATCTTTTCAAAACTGTAAATTTGACGCTTCTGAACTCACGGATAGCACGGACATCATCTACGACAGTAATTTTAAAACCGATTATGTCAATTGTGACATCACTGATGATGTCATAATTGATTTTGACCATCTTTTCAAAATTGTTAAATTGACGCTTCTTAACTCACGGATGGCACAGACATCATCTACGACAGTAATTTTAAAACCGATTATGTCAATTGTGACATCACTGATGATGTCATAATTGATTTTGACCATCTTTTCAAAATTTTAAAATTGACGCTTCTTAACTCACAGACATCATCATACATCATCTACGACAGTAATTTTAAAACCGATTATGTCAATTGTGACATCACTGATGATGTAATAATTGATTTCGACATCTTTTCAAAACTGTGAAATTGATGCTTCTGAACTCACGAATGGCACAGACATCATCTACGACAGTAATTTTAAAACCGATAATGTCAATTGTGACATCACTGATGATGTCATATTTGATTTTAACCATCTTTTCAAAACTGTAAATTTGACGCTTCTGAACTCACGGATAGCACGGACATCATCTACGACAGTAATTTTAAAACCGATTATGTCAATTGTGACATCACTGATGATGTCATAATTGATTTTGACCATCTTTTCAAAATTGTAAAATTGACGCTTCTTAACTCACGGATGGCACAGACATCATCTACGACAGTAATTTTAAAACCGATTATGTCAATTGTGACATCACTGATGATGTCATAATTGATTTTGACCATCTTTTCAAAATTGTAAAATTGACGCTTCTTAACTCACGGATGGCACAGACATCATCTATGACAGTAATTTTAAAACTGATTATGTCAATTGTGACATCACTGATGATGTCATAATTGATTTCGACATCTTTTCAAAACTGTGAAATTGATGCTTCTGAACTCACGAATGGCACGGACATCATCTACGACAGTAATTTTAAAACCGATTATGTCAATTGTGACATCACTGATGATGTCATAATTGATTTCGACATCTTTTCAAAACTGTAAATTTGACGCTTCTGAACTCACGGATAGCACGGACATCATCTACGACAGTAATTTTAAAACCGATTATGTCAATTGTGACATCACTGATGATGTCATAATTGATTTTGACCATCTTTTCAAAATTGTTAAATTGACGCTTCTTAACTCACGGATGGCACAGACATCATCTACGACAGTAATTTTAAAACCGATTATGTCAATTGTGACATCACTGATGATGTCATAATTGATTTTGACCATCTTTTCAAAATTTTAAAATTGACGCTTCTTAACTCACGGATGGCACAGACATCATCTACGACAGTAATTTTAAAACCGATTATGTCAATTGTGACATCACTGATGATGTCATAATTGATTTCGACATCTTTTCAAAACTGTGAAATTGATGCTTCTGAACTCACGAATGGCACGGACATCATCTACGACAGTAATTTTTAAACCGATAATGTCAATTGTGACATCACTGATGATGTCATAATTGATTTTAACCATCTTTTCAAAACTGTAAAATTGACGCTTCTGAACTCACGGATGGCACGGACATCATCTACGACAGTAATTTTAAAACCGATAATGTCAATTGTGACATTACTGATGATGTCATAATTGATTTTGACCATCTTTTCAAAACTGTAAAATTGACGCTTCTGAACTCACGGATGGCACAGACATCATCTACGACAGTAATTTTAAAACCGATTATGTCAATTGTGACATCACTGATGATGTCATAATTGATTTAGACATATTTTCAAAACTGTGAAATTGATGCTTCTGAACTCACAAATGGCACGGACATCATCTACGACAGTAATTTTAAAACCGATAATGTCAATTGTGACATCACTGATGATGTCATAATTGATTTTAACCATCTTTTCAAAACTGTAAAATTGACGCTTCTGAACTCACGGATGGCACAGACATCATCTACGACAGTAATTTTAAAACCGATTATGTCAATTGTGACATCACTGATGATGTCATAATTGATTTAGACATATTTTCAAAACTGTGAAATTGATGCTTCTGAACTCACGAATGGCACGGACATCATCTACGACAGTAATTTTAAAACCGATTATGTCAATTGTGACATCACTGATGATGTCATAATTGATTTCGACATCTTTTCAAAACTGTGAAATTGATGCTTCTGAATTCACGAATGGCACAGACATCATCTACGACAGTAATTTTAAAACCGATTATGTCAATTGTGACATCACTGATGATGTAATAATTGATTTCGACATCTTTTCAAAACTGTGAAATTGATGCTTCTGAACTCACGAATGGCACAGACATCATCTACGACAGTAATTTTAAAACCGATAATGTCAATTGTGACATCACTGATGATGTCATAATTGATTTTGACCATCTTTTCAAAAATGTAAAATTGACGCTTCTGAACTCACGGATGGCACAGACATCATCTATGACAGTAATTTTAAAACTGATTATGTCAATTGTGACATCACTGATGATGTCATAATTGATTTCGAAAACTGTGAAATTGATGCTTCTGAACTCACGAATGGCACGGACATCATCTACGACAGTAATTTTAAAACCGAAAATGTCAATTGTGACATCACTGATGATGTCCTAATTGATTTTAACCATCTTTTTAAAACTGTAAATTTGACGATTCTGAACTCACGGATGGCACGGACATCATCTACGACAGTAATTTTAAAACCGATTATGTCAATTGTGACATCACTGATGATGTCATAATTGATTTAGACATATTTTCAAAACTGTAAAATTGACGCTTCTGAACTCACGAATGGCACGGACATCATCTACGACAGTAATTTTAAAACCGATAATGTCAATTGTGACATCACTGATGATGTCATATTTGATTTTAACCATCTTTTCAAAACTGTAAATTTGACGCTTCTGAACTCACGGATAGCACGGACATCATCTACGACAGTAATTTTAAAACCGATTATGTCAATTGTGACATCACTGATGATGTCATAATTGATTTTGACCATCTTTTCAAAATTGTAAAATTGACGCTTCTTAACTCACAGATGGCACAGACATCAACTACGACAGTAATTTTAAAACGGATTATGTCAATTGTGACTTCACTGATGATGTCATAATTGATTTTGACCATCTTTTCAAAATTGTAAAATTGACGCTTCTTAACTCACGGATGGCACAGACATCATCTATGACAGTAATTTTAAAACTGATTATGTCAATTGTGACATCACTGATGATGTCATAATTGATTTCGACATCTTTTCAAAACTGTGAAATTGATGCTTCTGAACTCACGAATGGCACGGACATCATCTACGACAGTAATTTTAAAACCGATTATGTCAATTGTGACATCACTGATGATGTCATAATTGATTTCGACATCTTTTCAAAACTGTAAATTTGACGCTTCTGAACTCACGGATAGCACGGACATCATCTACGACAGTAATTTTAAAACCGATTATGTCAATTGTGACATCACTGATGATGTCATAATTGATTTTGACCATCTTTTCAAAATTGTTAAATTGACGCTTCTTAACTCACGGATGGCACAGACATCATCTACGACAGTAATTTTAAAACCGATTATGTCAATTGTGACATCACTGATGATGTAATAATTGATTTCGACATCTTTTCAAAACTGTGAAATTGATGCTTCTGAACTCACGAATGGCACAGACATCATCTACGACAGTAATTTTAAAACCGATTATGTCAATTGTGACATCACTGATGATGTCATAATTGATTTTGACCATCTTTTCAAAATTGTAAAATTGACGCTTCTTAACTCACGGATGGCACAGACATCATCTACGACAGTAATTTTAAAACCGATTATGTCAATTGTGACTTCACTGATGATGTCATAATTGATTTTGACCATCTTTTCAAAATTGTAAAATTGACGCTTCTTAACTCACGGATGGCACAGACATCATCTATGACAGTAATTTTAAAACTGATTATGTCAATTGTGACATCACTGATGATGTCATAATTGATTTCGACATCTTTTCAAAACTGTGAAATTGATGCTTCTGAACTCACGAATGGCACGGACATCATCTACGACAGTAATTTTAAAACCGATTATGTCAATTGTGACATCACTGATGATGTCATAATTGATTTCGACATCTTTTCAAAACTGTAAATTTGACGCTTCTGAACTCACGGATAGCACGGACATCATCTACGACAGTAATTTTAAAACCGATTATGTCAATTGTGACATCACTGATGATGTCATAATTGATTTTGACCATCTTTTCAAAATTGTTAAATTGACGCTTCTTAACTCACGGATGGCACAGACATCATCTACGACAGTAATTTTAAAACCGATTATGTCAATTGTGACATCACTGATGATGTCATAATTGATTTTGACCATCTTTTTCAAAATTTTAAAATTGACGCTTCTTAACTCACGGTTGGCACAGACATCATCTACGACAGTAATTTTAAAACCGATTATGTCAATTGTGACATCACTGATGATGTCATAATTGATTTCGACATCTTTTCAAAACTGTGAAATTGATGCTTCTGAACTCACGAATGGCACGGACATCATCTACGACAGTAATTTTTAAACCGATAATGTCAATTGTGACATCACTGATAATGTCATAATTGATTTTAACCATCTTTTCAAAACTGTAAAATTGACGCTTCTGAACTCACGGATGGCACGGACATCATCTACGACAGTAATTTTAAAACCGATAATGTCAATTGTGACATCACTGATGATGTCATAATTGATTTTAACCATCTTTTCAAAACTGTAAATTTGACGATTCTGAACTCACGGATGGCACGGACATCATCTACGACAGTAATTTTAAAACCGATTATGTCAATTGTGACATCACTGATGATGTCATAATTGATTTTGACCATCTTTTCAAAACTGTAAAATTGACGCTTCTGAACTCACGGATGGCACAGACATCATCTACGACAGTAATTTTAAAACCGATTATGTCAATTGTGACATCACTGATGATGTCATAATTGATTTCGACATCTTTTCAAAACTGTGAAATTGACGCTTCTGAACTCAAGGATGGCATGGACATCATCTACGACAGTAATTTTAAAACCGATAATGTCAATTGTGACATCACTGATGATGTCATAATTGATTTGAACCTTTTTTTCAAAACTGTAAATTTGACGATTCTGAACTCACGGATGGCACGGACAGCATCTACGACAGTAATTTTAAAACCGATAATGTCAATTGTGACATCACTGATGATGTCATAATTGATTTTAACCATCTTTTCAAAACTGTAAAATTGACGCTTCTGAACTCACGGATGGCACGGACATCATCTACGACAGTAATTTTAAAACCGATAATGTCAATTGTGATATCACTGATGATGTCATAATTGATTTTAACCATCTTTTCAAAACTGTAAAATTGATGCTTCTGAACTCACGGATGGCACGGACATCATCTACGACAGTAATTTTAAAACCGATAATGTCAATTGTGACATCACTGATGATGTCATAATTGATTTTAACCTTTTTTTTTCAAAACTGTAAATTTGACGATTCTGAACTCACGGATGGCACGGACAGCATCTACGACAGTAATTTTAAAACCGTTTATGTCAATTGTGACATCACTGATGATGTCATAATTGATTTTGACCATCTTTTCAAAATTGTAAAATTGACGCTTCTTAACTCACGGATGGCACAGACATCATCTACGACAGTAATTTTAAAACCGATAATGTCAATTGTGACATCAC
This sequence comes from Crinia signifera, assembly GCF_055691185.1. Classification (NCBI taxonomy): domain Eukaryota; kingdom Metazoa; phylum Chordata; class Amphibia; order Anura; family Myobatrachidae; genus Crinia; species Crinia signifera. The sequence continues at coordinate 46,524,665 of NC_139225.1, read as the reverse complement.
TGATGATGTCATAATTGATTTTAACCTTTTTTTCAAAACTGTAAATTTGACGATTCTGAACTCACGGATGGCACGGACAGCATCTACGACAGTAATTTTAAAACCGATTATGTCAATTGTGACATCACTGATGATGTCATAATTGATTTTGACCATCTTTTCAAAACTGTAAAATTGACGCTTCTGAACTCACGGATGGCACAGACATCATCTACGACAGTAATTTTAAAACCGATTATGTCAATTGTGACATCACTGATGATGTAATAATTGATTTCGACATCTTTTCAAAACTGTGAAATTGACGCTTCTGAACTCAAGGATGGCACGGACATCATCTACGACAGTAATTTTAAAACCGATAATGTCAATTGTGACATCACTGATGATGTCATAATTGATTTTAACCATCTTTTCAAAACTGTAAAATTGACGCTTCTGAACTCACGGATGGCACGGACATCATCTACGACAGTAATTTTAAAACCGATAATGTCAATTGTGACATCACTGATGATGTCATAATTGATTTCGACATCTTTTCAAAACTGTGAAATTGATGCTTCTGAACTCACGAATGGCACGGACATCATCTACGACAGTAATTTTAAAACCGATAATGTCAATTGTGACATCACTGATGATGTCATAATTGATTTTAACCATCTTTTCAAAACTGTAAATTTGACGCTTCTGAACTCACGGATGGCACGGACATCATCTACGACAGTAATTTTAAAACCGATAATGTCAATTGTGACATCACTGATGATGTCATATTTGATTTTAACCATCTTTTCAAAACTGTAAATTTGACGCTTCTGAACTCACGGATAGCACGGACATCATCTACGACAGTAATTTTAAAACCGATTATGTCAATTGTGACATCACTGATGAAGTCATAATTGATTTTGACCATCTTTTCAAAATTGTAAAATTGACGCTTCTTAACTCACGGATGGCACAGACATCATCTACGACAGTAATTTTAAAACCGATTATGTCAATTGTGACATCACTGATGATGTCATAATTGATTTCGACATCTTTTCAAAACTGTGAAATTGATGCTTCTGAACTCACGAATGGCACGGACATCATCTACGACAGTAATTTTAAAACCGATAATGTCAATTGTGAAATCACTGATGATGTCATAATTGATTTTAACCATCTTTTCAAAACTGTAAAATTGACGCTTCTGAACTCAAGGATGGCATGGACATCATCTACGACAGTAATTTTAAAACCGATAATGTCAATTGTGACATCACTGATGATGTCATAATTGATTTGAACCTTTTTTTCAAAACTGTAAATTTGACGATTCTGAACTCACGGATGGCACGGACAGCATCTACGACAGTAATTTTAAAACCGATAATGTCAATTGTGACATCACTGATGATGTCATAATTGATTTTAACCATCTTTTCAAAACTGTAAAATTTAACGCTTCTGAACTCACGGATGGCACGGACATCATCTACGACAGTAATTTTAAAACCGATAATGTCAATTGTGATATCACTGATGATGTCATAATTGATTTTAACCATCTTTTCAAAACTGTAAATTTGACGATTCTGAACTCTCGGATGGCACGGACATCATCTACGACAGTAATTTTAAAACCGTTTATGTCAATTGTGACATCACTGATGATGTCATAATTGATTTTGACCATCTTTTCAAAACTGTAAAATTGATGCTTCTGAACTCACGGATGGCACGGACATCATCTACGACAGTAATTTTAAAACCGATAATGTCAATTGTGACATCACTGATGATGTCATAATTGATTTTAACCTTTTTTTCAAAACTGTAAATTTGACGATTCTGAACTCACGGATGGCACGGACAGCATCTACGACAATAATTTTAAAACCGTTTATGTCAATTGTGACATCACTGATGATGTCATAATTGATTTTGACCATCTTTTCAAAATTGTAAAATTGACGCTTCTTAACTCACGGATGGCACAGACATCATCTACGACATTAATTTTAAAACCGATAATGTCAATTGTGACATCACTGATGATGTCATAATTGATTTTAACCTTTTTTTCAAAACTGTAAATTTGACGATTCTGAACTCACGGATGGCACGGACAGCATCTACGACAGTAATTTTAAAACCGATTATGTCAATTGTGACATCACTGATGATGTCATAATTGATTTTGACCATCTTTTCAAAACTGTAAAATTGACGCTTCTGAACTCACGGATGGCACAGACATCATCTACGACAGTAATTTTAAAACCGATTATGTCAATTGTGACATCACTGATGATGTAATAATTGATTTCAACATCTTTTCAAAACTGTGAAATTGACGCTTCTGAACTCAAGGATGGCACGGACATCATCTACGACAGTAATTTTAAAACCGATAATGTCAATTGTGACATCACTGATGATGTCATAATTGATTTTAACCATCTTTTCAAAACTGTAAAATTGACGCTTCTGAACTCACGGATGGCACGGACATCATCTACGACAGTAATTTTAAAACCGATAATGTCAATTGTGACATCACTGATGATGTCATAATTGATTTCGACATCTTTTCAAAACTGTGAAATTGATGCTTCTGAACTCACGAATGGCACGGACATCATCTACGACAGTAATTTTAAAACCGATTATGTCAATTGTGACATCACTGATGATGTCATAATTGATTTCGACATCTTTTCAAAATTGTAAAATTGACGCTTCTTAACTCACGGATGGCACAGACATCATCTACGACAGTAATTTTAAAACCGATAATGTCAATTGTGACATCACTGATGATGTCATAATTGATTTTAACCTTTTTTTCAAAACTGTAAATTTGACGATTCTGAACTCACGGATGGCACGGACAGCATCTACGACAGTAATTTTAAAACCGTTTATGTCAATTGTGACATCACTGATGATGTCATAATTGATTTTGACCATCTTTTCAAAATTGTAAAATTGACGCTTCTTAACTCACGGATGGCACAGACATCATCTACGACAGTAATTTTAAAACCGATAATGTCAATTGTGACATCACTGATGATGTCATAATTGATTTTAACCTTTTTTTCAAAACTGTAAATTTGACGATTCTGAACTCACGGATGGCACGGACAGCATCTACGACAGTAATTTTAAAACCGATTATGTCAATTGTGACATCACTGATGATGTCATAATTGATTTTGACCATCTTTTCAAAACTGTAAAATTGACGCTTCTGAACTCACGGATGGCACAGACATCATCTACGACAGTAATTTTAAAACCGATTATGTCAATTGTGACATCACTGATGATGTAATAATTGATTTCGACATCTTTTCAAAACTGTGAAATTGACGCTTCTGAACTCAAGGATGGCACGGACATCATCTACGACAGTAATTTTAAAACCGATAATGTCAATTGTGACATCACTGATGATGTCATAATTGATTTTAACCATCTTTTCAAAACTGTAAAATTGACGCTTCTGAACTCACGGATGGCACGGACATCATCTACGACAGTAATTTTAAAACCGATAATGTCAATTGTGACATCACTGATGATGTCATAATTGATTTCGACATCTTTTCAAAACTGTGAAATTGATGCTTCTGAACTCACGAATGGCACGGACATCATCTACGACAGTAATTTTAAAACCGATAATGTCAATTGTGACATCACTGATGATGTCATAATTGATTTTAACCATCTTTTCAAAACTGTAAATTTGACGCTTCTGAACTCACGGATGGCACGGACATCATCTACGACAGTAATTTTAAAACCGATAATGTCAATTGTGACATCACTGATGATGTCATATTTGATTTTAACCATCTTTTCAAAACTGTAAATTTGACGCTTCTGAACTCACGGATAGCACGGACATCATCTACGACAGTAATTTTAAAACCGATTATGTCAATTGTGACATCACTGATGAAGTCATAATTGATTTTGACCATCTTTTCAAAATTGTAAAATTGACGCTTCTTAACTCACGGATGGCACAGACATCATCTACGACAGTAATTTTAAAACCGATTATGTCAATTGTGACATCACTGATGATGTCATAATTGATTTCGACATCTTTTCAAAACTGTGAAATTGATGCTTCTGAACTCACGAATGGCACGGACATCATCTACGACAGTAATTTTAAAACCGATAATGTCAATTGTGAAATCACTGATGATGTCATAATTGATTTTAACCATCTTTTCAAAACTGTAAAATTGACGCTTCTGAACTCAAGGATGGCATGGACATCATCTACGACAGTAATTTTAAAACCGATAATGTCAATTGTGACATCACTGATGATGTCATAATTGATTTGAACCTTTTTTTCAAAACTGTAAATTTGACGATTCTGAACTCACGGATGGCACGGACAGCATCTACGACAGTAATTTTAAAACCGATAATGTCAATTGTGACATCACTGATGATGTCATAATTGATTTTAACCATCTTTTCAAAACTGTAAAATTTAACGCTTCTGAACTCACGGATGGCACGGACATCATCTACGACAGTAATTTTAAAACCGATAATGTCAATTGTGATATCACTGATGATGTCATAATTGATTTTAACCATCTTTTCAAAACTGTAAATTTGACGATTCTGAACTCTCGGATGGCACGGACATCATCTACGACAGTAATTTTAAAACCGTTTATGTCAATTGTGACATCACTGATGATGTCATAATTGATTTTGACCATCTTTTCAAAACTGTAAAATTGATGCTTCTGAACTCACGGATGGCACGGACATCATCTACGACAGTAATTTTAAAACCGATAATGTCAATTGTGACATCACTGATGATGTCATAATTGATTTTAACCTTTTTTTCAAAACTGTAAATTTGACGATTCTGAACTCACGGATGGCACGGACAGCATCTACGACAATAATTTTAAAACCGTTTATGTCAATTGTGACATCACTGATGATGTCATAATTGATTTTGACCATCTTTTCAAAATTGTAAAATTGACGCTTCTTAACTCACGGATGGCACAGACATCATCTACGACATTAATTTTAAAACCGATAATGTCAATTGTGACATCACTGATGATGTCATAATTGATTTTAACCTTTTTTTCAAAACTGTAAATTTGACGATTCTGAACTCACGGATGGCACGGACAGCATCTACGACAGTAATTTTAAAACCGATTATGTCAATTGTGACATCACTGATGATGTCATAATTGATTTTGACCATCTTTTCAAAACTGTAAAATTGACGCTTCTGAACTCACGGATGGCACAGACATCATCTACGACAGTAATTTTAAAACCGATTATGTCAATTGTGACATCACTGATGATGTAATAATTGATTTCAACATCTTTTCAAAACTGTGAAATTGACGCTTCTGAACTCAAGGATGGCACGGACATCATCTACGACAGTAATTTTAAAACCGATAATGTCAATTGTGACATCACTGATGATGTCATAATTGATTTTAACCATCTTTTCAAAACTGTAAAATTGACGCTTCTGAACTCACGGATGGCACGGACATCATCTACGACAGTAATTTTAAAACCGATAATGTCAATTGTGACATCACTGATGATGTCATAATTGATTTCGACATCTTTTCAAAACTGTGAAATTGATGCTTCTGAACTCACGAATGGCACGGACATCATCTACGACAGTAATTTTAAAACCGATTATGTCAATTGTGACATCACTGATGATGTCATAATTGATTTCGACATCTTTTCAAAACTGTAAATTTGACGCTTCTGAACTCACGGATAGCACGGACATCATCTACGACAGTAATTTTAAAACCGATTATGTCAATTGTGACATCACTGATGATGTCATAATTGATTTTGACCATCTTTTCAAAATTGTAAAATTGACGCTTCTTAACTCACGGATGGCACAGACATCATCTACGACAGTAATTTTAAAACCGATTATGTCAATTGTGACATCACTGATGATGTAATAATTGATTTCGACATCTTTTCAAAACTGTGAAATTGATGCTTCTGAACTCACGAATGGCACAGACATCATCTACGACAGTAATTTTAAAACCGATAATGTCAATTGTGACATCACTGATGATGTCATAATTGATTTTAACCATCTTTTCAAAACTGTAAAATTGACGCTTCTGAACTCACGGATGGCACGGACATCATCTACGACAGTCATTTTAAAACAGATAATGTCAATTGTGATATCACTGATGATGTCATAATTGATTTTAACCATCTTTTCAAAACTGTAAATTTGACGATTCTGAACTCTCGGATGGCACGGACATCATCTACGACAGTAATTTTAAAACCGATTATGTCAATTGTGACATCACTGATGATGTCATAATTGATTTTGACCATCTTTTCAAAACCTTCAAATTGACGCTTCTGAACTCACGGATGGCACGGACATCATCTACGACAGTAATTTTAAAACCGATAATGTCAATTGTGACATCACTGATGATGTCATAATTGATTTTAACCTTTTTTTCAAAACTGTAAATTTGACGATTCTGAACTCACGGATGGCACGGACAGCATCTACGACAGTAATTTTAAAACCGATTATGTCAATTGTGACATCACTGATGATGTCATAATTGATTTTGACCATCTTTTCAAAAATGTAAAATTGACGCTTCTGAACTCACGGATGGCACAGACATCATCTATGACAGTAATTTTAAAACCGATTATGTCAATTGTGACATCACTGATGATGTCATAATTGATTTCGACATCTTTTCAAAACTGTGAAATTGATGCTTCTGAACTCACGAATGGCACGGACATCATCTACGACAGTAATTTTAAAACCGAAAATGTCAATTGTGACATCACTGATGATGTCCTAATTGATTTTAACCATCTTTTCAAAACTGTAAATTTGACGATTCTAAACTCACGGATGGCACGGACATCATCTACGACAGTAATTTTAAAACCGATAATGTCAATTGTGACATCACTGATGATGTCATAATTGATTTTAACCATCTTTTCAAAACTGTAAATTTGACGCTTCTGAACTCACGGATAGCACGGACATCATCTACGACAGTAATTTTAAAACCGATAATGTCAATTGTGACATCACTGATGATGTCATATTTGATTTTAACCATCTTTTCAAAACTGTAAATTTGACGCTTCTGAACTCACGGATAGCACGGACATCATCTACGACAGTAATTTTAAAACCGATTATGTCAATTGTGACATCACTGATGAAGTCATAATTGATTTTGACCATCTTTTCAAAATTGTAAAATTGACGCTTCTTAACTCACGGATGGCACAGACATAATCTACGACAGTAATTTTAAAACCGATTATGTCAATTGTGACATCACTGATGATGTCATAATTGATTTCGACATCTTTTCAAAACTGTGAAATTGATGCTTCTGAACTCACGAATGGCACGGACATCATCTACGACAGTAATTTTAAAACCGATAATGTCAATTGTGAAATCACTGATGATGTCATAATTGATTTTAACCATCTTTTCAAAACTGTAAAATTGACGCTTCTGAACTCACGGATGGCACGGACATCATCTACGACAGTAATTTTAAAACCGATAATGTCAATTGTGACATCACTGATGATGTCATAATGGATTTTAACCATCTTTTCAAAACTGTAAATTTGACGATTCTGAACTCACGGATGGCACAGACATCATCTACGACAGTAATTTTAAAACCGATAATGTCAATTGTGACATCACTGATGATGTCATAATTGATTTTGACCATCTTTTCAAAAATGTAAAATTGACGCTTCTGAACTCACGGATGGCACAGACATCATCTATGACAGTAATTTTAAAACTGATTATGTAAATTGTGACATCACTGATGATGTCATAATTGATTTCGACATCTTTTCAAAACTGTGAAATTGATGCTTCTGAACTCACGAATGGCACGGACATCATCTACGACAGTAATTTTAAAACCGAAAATGTCAATTGTGACATCACTGATGATGTCCTAATTTATTTTAACCATCTTTTCAAAACTGTAAATTTGACGATTCTGAACTCACGGATGGCACGGACATCATCTACGACAGTAATTTTAAAACCGATTATGTCAATTGTGACATCACTGATGATGTCATAATTGATTTTGACCATCTTTTCAAAACTGTAAAATTGACGCTTCTGAACTCACGAATGGCACGGACATCATCTACGACAGTAATTTTAAAACCGATAATGTCAATTGTGACATCACTGATGATGTCATAATTGATTTTGACCATCTTTTCAAAAATGTAAAATTGACGCTTCTGAACTCACGGATGGCACAGACATCATCTATGACAGTAATTTTAAAACCGATTATGTCAATTGTGACATCACTGATGATGTCATAATTGATTTTGACATCTTTTCAAAACTGTGAAATTGATGCTTCTGAACTCACGAATGGCACGGACATCATCTACGACAGTAATTTTAAAACCGATAATGTCAATTGTGACATCACTGATGATGTCATAATTGATTTTGACCATCTTTTCAAAAATGTAAAATTGACGCTTCTGAACTCACGGATGGCACAGACATCATCTATGACAGTAATTTTAAAACCGATTATGTCAATTGTGACATCACTGATGATGTCATAATTGATTTTGACCATCTTTTCAAAACTGTAAAATTGACGCTTCTGAACTCACGAATGGCACGGACATCATCTACGACAGTAATTTTAAAACCGATAATGTCAATTGTGACATCACTGATGATGTCATAATTGATTTTAACCATCTTTTCAAAACTGTAAATTTGACGCTTCTGAACTCACGGATGGCACGGACATCATCTACGACAGTAATTTTAAAACCGATAATGTCAATTGTGACATCACTGATGATGTCATAATTGATTTTAACCATCTTTTCAAAACTGTAAAATTGACGCTTCTGAACTCAAGGATGGCACGGACATCATCTACGACATTCATTTTAAAACCGATAATGTCAATTGTGACATCACTGATGATGTCATAACTGATTTTAACCATCTTTTCAAAACTGTAAAATTGACGCTTCTGAACTCAAGGATGGCACGGACATCATCTACGACAGTAATTTTAAAACCGATAATGTCAATTGTGACATCACTGATGATGTCATAATTGATTTTGACCATCTTTTCAAAACTGTAAAATTGACGCTTCTGAACTCACGAATGGCACGGACATCATCTACGACAGTAATTTTAAAACCGATAATGTCAATTGTGACATCACTGATGATGTCATAATTGATTTTGACCATCTTTTCAAAAATGTAAAATTGACGCTTCTGAACTCACGGATGGCACAGACATCATCTATGACAGTAATTTTAAAACCGATTATGTCAATTGTGACATCACTGATGATGTCATAATTGATTTTGACATCTTTTCAAAACTGTGAAATTGATGCTTCTGAACTCACGAATGGCACGGACATCATCTACGACAGTAATTTTAAAACCGATAATGTCAATTGTGACATCACTGATGATGTCATAATTGATTTTGACCATCTTTTCAAAAATGTAAAATTGACGCTTCTGAACTCACGGATGGCACAGACATCATCTATGACAGTAATTTTAAAACCGATTATGTCAATTGTGACATCACTGATGATGTCATAATTGATTTTGACCATCTTTTCAAAACTGTAAAATTGACGCTTCTGAACTCACGAATGGCACGGACATCATCTACGACAGTAATTTTAAAACCGATAATGTCAATTGTGACATCACTGATGATGTCATAATTGATTTTAACCATCTTTTCAAAACTGTAAATTTGACGCTTCTGAACTCACGGATGGCACGGACATCATCTACGACAGTAATTTTAAAACCGATAATGTCAATTGTGACATCACTGATGATGTCATAATTGATTTTAACCATCTTTTCAAAACTGTAAAATTGACGCTTCTGAACTCAAGGATGGCACGGACATCATCTACGACATTCATTTTAAAACCGATAATGTCAATTGTGACATCACTGATGATGTCATAATTGATTTTAACCATCTTTTCAAAACTGTAAAATTGACGCTTCTGAACTCAAGGATGGCACGGACATCATCTACGACAGTAATTTTAAAACCGATAATGTCAATTGTGACATCACTGATGATGTCATAATTGATTTTAACCATCTTTTCAAAACTGTAAAATTGACGCTTCTGAACTCACGGATGGCACGGACATCATCTACGACAGTAATTTTAAAACCGATAATGTCAATTGTGACATCACTGATGATGTCATAATTGATTTTAACCATCTTTTCAAAACTGTAAATTTGACGATTCTGAACTCACGGATGGCACGGACATCATCTACGACAGTAATTTTAAAACCGATAATGTCAATTGTGACATCACTGATGATGTCATAATTGATTTTAACCTTTTTTTCAAAACTGTAAATTTGACGATTCTGAACTCACGGATGGCACGGACAGCATCTACGACAGTAATTTAAAAAAACGATTATGTCAATTGTGACATCACTGATGATGTCATAATTGATTTTGACCATCTTTTCAAAACTGTAAAATTGACGCTTCTGAACTCACGGATGGCACAGACATCATCATACATCATCTACGACAGTAATTTTAAAACCGATTATGTCAATTGTGACATCACTGATGATGTAATAATTGATTTCGACATCTTTTCAAAACTGTGAAATTGATGCTTCTGAACTCACGAATGGCACAGACATCATCTACGACAGTAATTTTAAAACCGATAATGTCAATTGTGACATCACTGATGATGTCATAATTGATTTTGACCATCTTTTCAAAAATGTAAAATTGACGCTTCTGAACTCACGGATGGCACAGACATCATCTATGACAGTAATTTTAAAACTGATTATGTCAATTGTGACATCACTGATGATGTCATAATTGATTTCGAAAACTGTGAAATTGATGCTTCTGAACTCACGAATGGCACGGACATCATCTACGACAGTAATTTTAAAACCGAAAATGTCAATTGTGACATCACTGATGATGTCCTAATTGATTTTAACCATCTTTTCAAAACTGTAAATTTGACGATTCTGAACTCACGGATGGCACGGACATCATCTACGACAGTAATTTTAAAACCGATTATGTCAATTGTGACATCACTGATGATGTCATAATTGATTTTGACCATCTTTTCAAAACTGTAAAATTGACGCTTCTGAACTCACGAATGGCACGGACATCATCTACGACAGTAATTTTAAAACCGATAATGTCAATTGTGACATCACTGATGATGTCATATTTGATTTTAACCATCTTTTCAAAACTGTAAATTTGACGCTTCTGAACTCACGGATAGCACGGACATCATCTACGACAGTAATTTTAAAACCGATTATGTCAATTGTGACATCACTGATGATGTCATAATTGATTTTGACCATCTTTTCAAAATTGTAAAATTGACGCTTCTTAACTCACGGATGGCACAGACATCATCTACGACAGTAATTTTAAAACCGATTATGTCAATTGTGACATCACTGATGATGTCATAATTGATTTTGACCATCTTTTCAAAATTGTAAAATTGACGCTTCTTAACTCACGGATGGCACAGACATCATCTATGACAGTAATTTTAAAACTGATTATGTCAATTGTGACATCACTGATGATGTCATAATTGATTTCGACATCTTTTCAAAACTGTGAAATTGATGCTTCTGAACTCACGAATGGCACGGACATCATCTACGACAGTAATTTTAAAACCGATTATGTCAATTGTGACATCACTGATGATGTCATAATTGATTTCGACATCTTTTCAAAACTGTAAATTTGACGCTTCTGAACTCACGGATAGCACGGACATCATCTACGACAGTAATTTTAAAACCGATTATGTCAATTGTGACATCACTGATGATGTCATAATTGATTTTGACCATCTTTTCAAAATTGTTAAATTGACGCTTCTTAACTCACGGATGGCAAAGACATCATCTACGACAGTAATTTTAAAACCGATTATGTCAATTGTGACATCACTGATGATGTCATAATTGATTTTGACCATCTTTTCAAAATTTTAAAATTGACGCTTCTTAACTCACGGATGGCACAGACATCATCTACGACAGTAATTTTAAAACTTATTATGTCAATTGTGACATCACTGATGATGTCATAATTGATTTCGACATCTTTTCAAAACTGTGAAATTGATGCTTCTGAACTCACGAATGGCACGGACATCATCTACGACAGTAATTTTTAAACCGATAATGTCAATTGTGACATCACTGATGATGTCATAATTGATTTTAACCATCTTTTCAAAACTGTAAAATTGACGCTTCTGAACTCACGGATGGCACGGACATCATCTACGACAGTAATTTTAAAACCGATAATGTCAATTGTGACATCACTGATGATGTCATAATTGATTTTGACCATCTTTTCAAAACTGTAAAATTGACGCTTCTGAACTCACGGATGGCACAGACATCATCTACGACAGTAATTTTAAAACCGATTATGTCAATTGTGACATCACTGATGATGTCATAATTGATTTAGACATATTTTCAAAACTGTTAAATTGATGCTTCTGAACTCACGAATGGCACGGACATCATCTACGACAGTAATTTTAAAACCGATTATGTCAATTGTGACATCACTGATGATGTCATAATTGATTTCGACATCTTTTCAAAACTGTGAAATTAATGCTTCTGAATTCACGAATGGCACGGACATCATCTACGACAGTAATTTTAAAACCGATTATGTCAATTGTGACATCACTGATGATGTCATAATTGATTTTAACCATCTTTTCAAAACTGTGAAATTGATGCTTCTGAACTCACGAATGGCACAGACATCATCTACGACAGTAATTTTAAAACCGATAATGTCAATTGTGACATCACTGATGATGTCATAATTGATTTTGACCATCTTTTCAAAACTGTAAAATTGACGCTTCTGAACTCAAGGATGGCACAGACATCATCTATGACAGTAATTTTAAAACTGATTATGTCAATTGTGACATCACTGATGATGTCATAATTGATTTCGAAAACTGTGAAATTGATGCTTCTGAACTCACGAATGGCACGGACATCATCTACGACAGTAATTTTAAAACCGAAAATGTCAATTGTGACATCACTGATGATGTCCTAATTGATTTTAACCATCTTTTCAAAACTGTAAATTTGACGATTCTGAACTCACGGATGGCACGGACATCATCTACGACAGTAATTTTAAAACCGATTATGTCAATTGTGACATCACTGATGATGTCATAATTGATTTAGACATATTTTCAAAACTGTAAAATTGACGCTTCTGAACTCACGAATGGCACGGACATCATCTACGACAGTAATTTTAAAACCGATAATGTCAATTGTGACATCACTGATGATGTCATATTTGATTTTAACCATCTTTTCAAAACTGTAAATTTGACGCTTCTGAACTCACGGATAGCACGGACATCATCTACGACAGTAATTTTAAAACCGATTATGTCAATTGTGACATCACTGATGATGTCATAATTAATTTTGACCATCTTTTCAAAATTGTAAAATTGACGCTTCTTAACTCACGGATGGCACAGACATCATCTACGACAGTAATTTTAAAACCGATTATGTCAATTGTGACTTCACTGATGATGTCATAATTGATTTTGACCATCTTTTCAAAATTGTAAAATTGACGCTTCTTAACTCACGGATGGCACAGACATCATCTATGACAGTAATTTTAAAACTGATTATGTCAATTGTGACATTACTGATGATGTCATAATTGATTTTGACCATCTTTTCAAAATTGTAAAATTGACGCTTCTTAACTCACGGATGGCACAGACATCATCTACGACAGTAATTTTAAAACCGATTATGTCAATTGTGACATCACTGATGATGTCATAATTGATTTAGACATATTTTCAAAACTGTAAAATTGACGCTTCTGAACTCACGAATGGCACGGACATCATCTACGACAGTAATTTTAAAACCGATAATGTCAATTGTGACATCACTGATGATGTCATATTTGATTTTAACCATCTTTTCAAAACTGTAAATTTGACGCTTCTGAACTCACGGATAGCACGGACATCATCTACGACAGTAATTTTAAAACCGATTATGTCAATTGTGACATCACTGATGATGTCATAATTGATTTTGACCATCTTTTCAAAATTGTAAAATTGACGCTTCTTAACTCACGGATGGCACAGACATCATCTACGACAGTAATTTTAAAACCGATTATGTCAATTGTGACTTCACTGATGATGTCATAATTGATTTTGACCATCTTTTCAAAATTGTAAAATTGACGCTTCTTAACTCACGGATGGCACAGACATCATCTATGACAGTAATTTTAAAACTGATTATGTCAATTGTGACATCACTGATGATGTCATAATTGATTTCGACATCTTTTCAAAACTGTGAAATTGATGCTTCTGAACTCACGAATGGCACGGACATCATCTACGACAGTAATTTTAAAACCGATTATGTCAATTGTGACATCACTGATGATGTCATAATTGATTTCGACATCTTTTCAAAACTGTAAATTTGACGCTTCTGAACTCACGGATAGCACGGACATCATCTACGACAGTAATTTTAAAACCGATTATGTCAATTGTGACATCACTGATGATGTCATAATTGATTTTGACCATCTTTTCAAAATTGTTAAATTGACGCTTCTTAACTCACGGATGGCACAGACATCATCTACGACAGTAATTTTAAAACCGATTATGTCAATTGTGACATCACTGATGATGTCATAATTGATTTTGACCATCTTTTTCAAAATTTTAAAATTGACGCTTCTTAACTCACGGTTGGCACAGACATCATCTACGACAGTAATTTTAAAACCGATTATGTCAATTGTGACATCACTGATGATGTCATAATTGATTTCGACATCTTTTCAAAACTGTGAAATTGATGCTTCTGAACTCACGAATGGCACGGACATCATCTACGACAGTAATTTTTAAACCGATAATGTCAATTGTGACATCACTGATGATGTCATAATTGATTTTAACCATCTTTTCAAAACTGTAAAATTGACGCTTCTGAACTCACGGATGGCACGGACATCATCTACGACAGTAATTTAAAAACCGATAATGTCAATTGTGACATCACTGATGATGTCATAATTGATTTTAACCATCTTTTCAAAACTGTAAATTTGACGATTCTGAACTCACGGATGGCACGGACATCATCTACGACAGTAATTTTAAAACCGATTATGTCAATTGTGACATCACTGATGATGTCATAATTGATTTTGACCATCTTTTCAAAACTGTAAAATTGACGCTTCTGAACTCACGGATGGCACAGACATCATCTACGACAGTAATTTTAAAACCGATTATGTCAATTGTGACATCACTGATGATGTCATAATTGATTTCGACATCTTTTCAAAACTGTGAAATTGACGCTTCTGAACTCAAGGATGGCATGGACATCATCTACGACAGTAATTTTAAAACCGATAATGTCAATTGTGACATCACTGATGATGTCATAATTGATTTGAACCTTTTTTTCAAAACTGTAAATTTGACGATTCTGAACTCACGGATGGCACGGACAGCATCTACGACAGTAATTTTAAAACCGATAATGTCAATTGTGACATCACTGATGATGTCATAATTGATTTTAACCATCTTTATAAAACTGTAAAATTGACGCTTCTGAACTCACGGATGGCACGGACATCATCTACGACAGTAATTTTAAAACCGATAATGTCAATTGTGATATCACTGATGATGTCATAATTGATTTTAACCATCTTTTCAAAACTGTAAAATTGATGCTTCTGAACTCACGGATGGCACGGACATCATCTACGACAGTAATTTTAAAACCGATAATGTCAATTGTGACATCACTGATGATGTCATAATTGATTTTAACCTTTTTTTCAAAACTGTAAATTTGACGATTCTGAACTCACGGATGGCACGGACAGCATCTACGACAGTAATTTTAAAACCGTTTATGTCAATTGTGACATCACTGATGATGTCATAATTGATTTTGACCATCTTTTCAAAATTGTAAAATTGACGCTTCTTAACTCACGGATGGCACAGACATCATCTACGACAGTAATTTTAAAACCGATAATGTCAATTGTGACATCACTGATGATGTCATAATTGATTTTAACCTTTTTTTCAAAACTGTAAATTTGACGATTCTGAACTCACGGATGGCACGGACAGCATCTACGACAGTAATTTTAAAACCGATTATGTCAATTGTGACATCACTGATGATGTCATAATTGATTTTGACCATCTTTTCAAAACTGTAAAATTGACGCTTCTGAACTCACGGATGGCACAGACATCATCTACGACAGTAATTTTAAAACCGATTATGTCAATTGTGACATCACTGATGATGTAATAATTGATTTTGACATCTTTTCAAAACTGTGAAATTGACGCTTCTGAACTCAAGGATGGCACGGACATCATCTACGACAGTAATTTTAAAACCGATAATGTCAATTGTGACATCACTGATGATGTCATAATTGATTTTAACCATCTTTTCAAAACTGTAAAATTGACGCTTCTGAACTCACGGATGGCACGGACATCATCTACGACAGTAATTTTAAAACCGATAATGTCAATTGTGACATCACTGATGATGTCATAATTGATTTCGACATCTTTTCAAAACTGTGAAATTGATGCTTCTGAACTCACGAATGGCACGGACATCATCTACGACAGTAATTTTAAAACCGATTATGTCAATTGTGACATCACTGATGATGTCATAATTGATTTCGACATCTTTTCAAAACTGTAAATTTGACGCTTCTGAACTCACGGATAGCACGGACATCATCTACGACAGTAATTTTAAAACCGATTATGTCAATTGTGACATCACTGATGATGTCATAATTGATTTTGACCATCTTTTCAAAATTGTAAAATTGACGCTTCTTAACTCACGGATGGCACAGACATCATCTACGACAGTAATTTTAAAACCGATTATGTCAATTGTGACATCACTGATGATGTCATAATTGATTTTGACCATCTTTTCAAAATTGTAAAATTGACGCTTCTTAACTCACGGATGGCACAGACATCATCTACGACAGTAATTTTAAAACCGATTATGTCAATTGTGACATCACTGATGATGTCATAATTGATTTCGACATCTTTTCAAAACTGTGAAATTGATGCTTCTGAACTCACGAATGGCACGGACATCATCTACGACAGTAATTTTCAAACCGATAATGTCAATTGTGACATCACTGATGATGTCATAATTGATTTTAACCATCTTTTCAAAACTGTAAAATTGACGCTTCTGAACTCACGGATGGCACGGACATCATCTACGACAGTAATTTTAAAACCGATAATGTCAATTGTGACATCACTGATGATGTCATAATTGATTTTAACCATCTTTTCAAAACTGTAAATTTGACGATTCTGAACTCACGGATGGCACGGACATCATCTACAACAGTAATTTTAAAACCGATTATGTCAATTGTGACATCACTGATGATGTCATAATTGATTTTGACCATCTTTTCAAAACTGTAAAATTGACGCTTCTGAACTCACGGATGGCACAGACATCATCTACGACAGTAATTTTAAAACCGATTATGTCAATTGTGACATCACTGATGATCTCATAATTGATTTCGACATCTTTTCAAAACTGTGAAATTGATGCTTCTGAACTCACGAATGGCACGGACATCATCTACGACAGTAATTTCAAAACCGATAATGTCAATTGTGACATCACTGATGATGTCATAATTGATTTTAACCATCTTTTCAAAACTGTAAAATTGACGCTTCTGAACTCAAGGATGGCATGGACATCATCTACGACAGTAATTTTAAAACCGATAATGTCAATTGTGACATCACTGATGATGTCATAATTGATTTGAACCTTTTTTTCAAAACTGTAAATTTGACGATTCTGAACTCACGGATGGCACGGACAGCATCTACGACAGTAATTTTAAAACCGATTATGTCAATTGTGACATCATTGATGATGTCATAATTGATTTTAACCTTTTTTTCAAAACTGTAAATTTGACGATTCTGAACTCACGGATGGCACGGACAGCATCTACGACAGTAATTTTAAAACCGATTATGTCAATTGTGACATCACTGATGATATCATAATTGATTTTGACCATCTTTTCAAAACTGTAAAATTGACGCTTCTGAACTCACGGATGGCACAGACATCATCTACGACAGTAATTTTAAAACCGATTATGTCAATTGTGACATCACTGATGATGTAATAATTGATTTTGACATCTTTTCAAAACTGTGAAATTGACGCTTCTGAACTCAAGGATGGCACGGACATCATCTACGACAGTAATTTTAAAACCGATAATGTCAATTGTGACATCACTGATGATGTCATAATTGATTTTAACCATCTTTTCAAAACTGTAAAATTGACGCTTCTGAACTCACGGATGGCACGGACATCATCTACGACAGTAATTTTAAAACCGATAATGTCAATTGTGACATCACTGATGATGTCATAATTGATTTCGACATCTTTTCAAAACTGTGAAATTGATGCTTCTGAACTCACGAATGGCACGGACATCATCTACGACAGTAATTTTAAAACCGATTATGTCAATTGTGACATCACTGATGATGTCATAATTGATTTCGACATCTTTTCAAAACTGTAAATTTGACGCTTCTGAACTCACGGATAGCACGGACATCATCTACGACAGTAATTTTAAAACCGATTATGTCAATTGTGACATCACTGATGATGTCATAATTGATTTTGACCATCTTTTCAAAATTGTAAAATTGACGCTTCTTAACTCACGGATGGCACAGACATCATCTACGACAGTAATTTTAAAACCGATTATGTCAATTGTGACATCACTGATGATGTCATAATTGATTTTGACCATCTTTTCAAAATTGTAAAATTGACGCTTCTTAACTCACGGATGGCACAGACATCATCTACGACAGTAATTTTAAAACCGATTATGTCAATTGTGACATCACTGATGATGTCATAATTGATTTCGACATCTTTTCAAAACTGTGAAATTGATGCTTCTGAACTCACGAATGGCACGGACATCATCTACGACAGTAATTTTCAAACCGATAATGTCAATTGTGACATCACTGATGATGTCATAATTGATTTTAACCATCTTTTCAAAACTGTAAAATTGACGCTTCTGAACTCACGGATGGCACGGACATCATCTACGACAGTAATTTTAAAACCGATAATGTCAATTGTGACATCACTGATGATGTCATAATTGATTTTAACCATCTTTTCAAAACTGGAAATTTGACGATTCTGAACTCACGGATGGCACGGACATCATCTACAACAGTAATTTTAAAACCGATTATGTCAATTGTGACATCACTGATGATGTCATAATTGATTTTGACCATCTTTTCAAAACTGTAAAATTGACGCTTCTGAACTCACGGATGGCACAGACATCATCTACGACAGTAATTTTAAAACCGATTATGTCAATTGTGACATCACTGATGATCTCATAATTGATTTCGACATCTTTTCAAAACTGTGAAATTGATGCTTCTGAACTCACGAATGGCACGGACATCATCTACGACAGTAATTTCAAAACCGATAATGTCAATTGTGACATCACTGATGATGTCATAATTGATTTTAACCATCTTTTCAAAACTGTAAAATTGACGCTTCTGAACTCAAGGATGGCATGGACATCATCTACGACAGTAATTTTAAAACCGATAATGTCAATTGTGACATCACTGATGATGTCATAATTGATTTGAACCTTTTTTTCAAAACTGTAAATTTGACGATTCTGAACTCACGGATGGCACGGACAGCATCTACGACAGTAATTTTAAAACCGATTATGTCAATTGTGACATCATTGATGATGTCATAATTGATTTTAACCTTTTTTTTCAAAACTGTAAATTTGACGATTCTGAACTCACGGATGGCACGGACAGCATCTACGACAGTAATTTTAAAACCGATTATGTCAATTGTGACATCACTGATGATGTCATAATTGATTTTGACCATCTTTTCAAAACTGTAAAATTTACGCTTCTGAACTCAAGGATGGCATGGACATCATCTACGACAGTAATTTTAAAACCGTTTATGTCAATTGTGACATCACTGATGATGTCATAATTGATTTTGACCATCTTTTTAAAATTGTAAAATTGACGCTTCTTAACTCACGGATGGCACAGATATCATCTACGACAGTAATTTTAAAACCGATTATGTCAATTGTGACATCACTGATGATGTCATAATTGATTTTGACCATCTTTTCAAAACTGTAAAATTGACGCTTCTGAACTCACGGATGGCACAGACATCATCTACGACAGTAATTTTAAAACCGATTATGTCAATTGTGACATCACTGATGATGTAATAATTGATTTCGACATCTTTTCAAAACTGTGAAATTGACGCTTCTGAACTCAAGGATGGCACGGACATCATCTACGACAGTAATTTTAAAACCGATAATGTCAATTGTGACATCACTGATGATGTCATAATTGATTTTAACCATCTTTTCAAAACTGTAAAATTGACGCTTCTGAACTCACGGATGGCACGGACATCATCTACGACAGTAATTTTAAAACCGATAATGTCAATTGTGACATCACTGATGATGTCATAATTGATTTCGACATCTTTTCAAAACTGTGAAATTGATGCTTCTGAACTCACGAATGGCACGGACATCATCTACGACAGTAATTTTAAAACCGATTATGTCAATTGTGACATCACTGATGATGTCATAATTGATTTCGACATCTTTTCAAAACTGTAAATTTGACGCTTCTGAACTCACGGATAGCACGGACATCATCTACGACAGTAATTTTAAAACCGATTATGTCAATTGTGACATCACTGATGATGTCATAATTGATTTTGACCATCTTTTCAAAATTGTAAAATTGACGCTTCTTAACTCACGGATGGCACAGACATCATCTACGACAGTAATTTTAAAACCGATTATGTCAATTGTGACATCACTGATGATGTCATAATTGATTTTGACCATCTTTTCAAAATTGTAAAATTGACGCTTCTTAACTCACGGATGGCACAGACATCATCTACGACAGTAATTTTAAAACCGATTATGTCAATTGTGACATCACTGATGATGTAATAATTGATTTCGACATCTTTTGAAAACTGTGAAATTGATGCTTCTGAACTCACGAATGGCACAGACATCATCTACGACAGTAATTTTAAAACCGATTATGTCAATTGTGACATCACTGATGATGTCATAATTGATTTCGACATCTTTTCAAAACTGTAAATTTGACGCTTCTGAACTCACGGATAGCACGGACATCATCTACGACAGTAATTTTAAAACCGATTATGTCAATTGTGACATCACTGATGATGTCATAATTGATTTTGACCATCTTTTCAAAATTGTAAAATTGACGCTTCTTAACTCACGGATGGCACAGACATCATCTACGACAGTAATTTTAAAACCGATTATGTCAATTGTGACATCACTGATGATGTCATAATTGATTTTGACCATCTTTTCAAAATTGTAAAATTGACGCTTCTTAACTCACGGATGGCACAGACATCATCTACGACAGTAATTTTAAAACCGATTATGTCAATTGTGACATCACTGATGATGTCATAATTGATTTCGACATCTTTTCAAAACTGTGAAATTGATGCTTCTGAACTCACGAATGGCACGGACATCATCTACGACAGTAATTTTCAAACCGATAATGTCAATTGTGACATCACTGATGATGTCATAATTGATTTTAACCATCTTTTCAAAACTGTAAAATTGACGCTTCTGAACTCACGGATGGCACGGACATCATCTACGACAGTAATTTTAAAACCGATAATGTCAATTGTGACATCACTGATGATGTCATAATTGATTTTAACCATCTTTTCAAAACTGTAAATTTGACAATTCTGAACTCACGGATGGCACGGACATCATCTACAACAGTAATTTTAAAACAGATTATGTCAATTGTGACATCACTGATGATGTCATAATTGATTTTGACCATCTTTTCAAAACTGTAAAATTGACGCTTCTGAACTCACGGATGGCACAGACATCATCTACGACAGTAATTTTAAAACCGATTATGTCAATTGTGACATCACTGATGATATCATAATTGATTTCGACATCTTTTCAAAACTGTGAAATTGATGCTTCTGAACTCACGAATGGCACGGACATCATCTACGACAGTAATTTTAAAACCGATAATGTCAATTGTGACATCACTGATGATGTCATAATTGATTTTAACCATCTTTTCAAAACTGTAAAATTGACGCTTCTGAACTCAAGGATGGCATGGACATCATCTACGACAGTAATTTTAAAACCGATAATGTCAATAGTGACATCACTGATGATGTCATAATTGATTTGAACCTTTTTTTCAAAACTGTAAATTTGACGATTCTGAACTCACGGATGGCACGGACAGCATCTACGACAGTAATTTTAAAACCGATTATGTCAATTGTGACATCACTGATGATGTCATAATTGATTTTAACCTTTTTTTCAAAACTGTAAATTTGACGATTCTGAACTCACGGATGGCACGGACAGCATCTACGACAGTAATTTTAAAACCGATTATGTCAATTGTGACATCACTGATGATGTCATAATTGATTTTGACCATCTTTTCAAAACTGTAAAATTTACGCTTCTGAACTCAAGGATGGCATGGACATCATCTACGACAGTAATTTTAAAACCGTTTATGTCAATTGTGACATCACTGATGATGTCATAATTGATTTCGACCATCTTTTCAAAATTGTTAAATTGACGCTTCTTAACTCACGGATGGCACAGACATCATCTACGACAGTAATTTTAAAACCGATTATGTCAATTGTGACATCACTGATGATGTCATAATTGATTTTGACCATCTTTTTCAAAATTTTAAAATTGACGCTTCTGAACTCACGGATGGCACAGACATCATCTACGACAGTAATTTTAAAACCGTTTATGTCAATTGTGACATCACTGATGATGTAATAATTGATTTCGACATCTTTTGAAAACTGTGAAATTGATGCTTCTGAACTCACGAATGGCACAGACATCATCTACGACAGTAATTTTAAAACCGATTATGTCAATTGTGACATCACTGATGATGTCATAATTGATTTCGACATCTTTTCAAAACTGTAAATTTGACGCTTCTGAACTCACGGATAGCACGGACATCATCTACGACAGTAATTTTAAAACCGATTATGTCAATTGTGACATCACTGATGATGTCATAATTGATTTTGACCATCTTTTCAAAATTGTAAAATTGACGCTTCTTAACTCACGGATGGCACAGACATCATCTACGACAGTAATTTTAAAACCGATTATGTCAATTGTGACATCACTGATGATGTCATAATTGATTTTGACCATCTTTTCAAAATTGTAAAATTGACGCTTCTTAACTCACGGATGGCACAGACATCATCTACGACAGTAATTTTAAAACCGATTATGTCAATTGTGACATCACTGATGATGTCATAATTGATTTCGACATCTTTTCAAAACTGTGAAATTGATGCTTCTGAACTCACGAATGGCACGGACATCATCTACGACAGTAATTTTAAAACCGATAATGTCAATTGTGACATCACTGATGATGTCATAATTGATTTTAACCATCTTTTCAAAACTGTAAAATTGACGCTTCTGAACTCAAGGATGGCATGGACATCATCTACGACAGTAATTTTAAAACCGATAATGTCAATAGTGACATCACTGATGATGTCATAATTGATTTGAACCTTTTTTTCAAAACTGTAAATTTGACGATTCTGAACTCACGGATGGCACGGACAGCATCTACGACAGTAATTTTAAAACCGATTATGTCAATTGTGACATCACTGATGATGTCATAATTGATTTTAACCTTTTTTTCAAAACTGTAAATTTGACGATTCTGAACTCACGGATGGCACGGACAGCATCTACGACAGTAATTTTAAAACCGATTATGTCAATTGTGACATCACTGATGATGTCATAATTGATTTTGACCATCTTTTCAAAACTGTAAAATTTACGCTTCTGAACTCAAGGATGGCATGGACATCATCTACGACAGTAATTTTAAAACCGTTTATGTCAATTGTGACATCACTGATGATGTCATAATTGATTTTGACCATCTTTTTAAAATTGTAAAATTGACGCTTCTTAACTCACGGATGGCACAGACATCATCTACGACAGTAATTTTAAAACCGATAATGTCAATTGTGACATCACTGATGATGTCATAATTGATTTTAACCTTTTTTTCAAAACTGTAAATTTGACGATTCTGAACTCACGGATGGCACGGACAGCATCTACGACAGTAATTTTAAAACCGATTATGTCAATTGTGACATCACTGATGATGTCATAATTGATTTTGACCATCTTTTCAAAACTGTAAAATTGACGCTTCTGAACTCACGGATGGCACAGACATCATCTACGACAGTAATTTTAAAACCGATTATGTCAATTGTGACATCACTGATGATGTAATAATTGATTTCGACATCTTTTCAAAACTGTGAAATTGACGCTTCTGAACTCAAGGATGGCACGGACATCATCTACGACAGTAATTTTAAAACCGATAATGTCAATTGTGACATCACTGATGATGTCATAATTGATTTTAACCATCTTTTCAAAACTGTAAAATTGACGCTTCTGAACTCACGGATGGCACGGACATCATCTACGACAGTAATTTTAAAACCGATAATGTCAATTGTGACATCACTGATGATGTCATATTTGATTTTAACCATCTTTTCAAAACTGTAAATTTGACGCTTCTGAACTCACGGATAGCACGGACATCATCTACGACAGTAATTTTAAAACCGATTATGTCAATTGTGACATCACTGATGATGTCATAATTGATTTTGACCATCTTTTCAAAATTGTAAAATTGACGCTTCTTAACTCACGGATGGCACAGACATCATCTACGACAGTAATTTTAAAACCGATTATGTCAATTGTGACTTCACTGATGATGTCATAATTGATTTTGACCATCTTTTCAAAATTGTAAAATTGACGCTTCTTAACTCACGGATGGCACAGACATCATCTATGACAGTAATTTTAAAACTGATTATGTCAATTGTGACATCACTGATGATGTCATAATTGATTTCGACATCTTTTCAAAACTGTGAAATTGATGCTTCTGAACTCACGAATGGCACGGACATCATCTACGACAGTAATTTTAAAACCGATTATGTCAATTGTGACATCACTGATGATGTCATAATTGATTTCGACATCTTTTCAAAACTGTAAATTTGACGCTTCTGAACTCACGGATAGCACGGACATCATCTACGACAGTAATTTTAAAACCGATTATGTCAATTGTGACATCACTGATGATGTCATAATTGATTTTGACCATCTTTTCAAAATTGTTAAATTGACGCTTCTTAACTCACGGATGGCACAGACATCATCTACGACAGTAATTTTAAAACCGATTATGTCAATTGTGACATCACTGATGATGTCATAATTGATTTTGACCATCTTTTTCAAAATTTTAAAATTGACGCTTCTTAACTCACGGTTGGCACAGACATCATCTACGACAGTAATTTTAAAACCGATTATGTCAATTGTGACATCACTGATGATGTCATAATTGATTTCGACATCTTTTCAAAACTGTGAAATTGATGCTTCTGAACTCACGAATGGCACGGACATCATCTACGACAGTAATTTTTAAACCGATAATGTCAATTGTGACATCACTGATGATGTCATAATTGATTTTAACCATCTTTTCAAAACTGTAAAATTGACGCTTCTGAACTCACGGATGGCACGGACATCATCTACGACAGTAATTTTAAAACCGATAATGTCAATTGTGACATCACTGATGATGTCATAATTGATTTTAACCATCTTTTCAAAACTGTAAATTTGACGATTCTGAACTCACGGATGGCACGGACATCATCTACGACAGTAATTTTAAAACCGATTATGTCAATTGTGACATC
Organism: Crinia signifera; assembly: GCF_055691185.1. Taxonomy (NCBI): domain Eukaryota; kingdom Metazoa; phylum Chordata; class Amphibia; order Anura; family Myobatrachidae; genus Crinia; species Crinia signifera. The sequence goes on along the minus strand of NC_139225.1, from coordinate 46,498,230 downwards.
ACTGATGATGTCATAATTGATTTTGACCATCTTTTCAAAACTGTAAAATTGACGCTTCTGAACTCACGGATGGCACAGACATCATCTACGACAGTAATTTTAAAACCGATTATGTCAATTGTGACATCACTGATGATGTCATAATTGATTTCGACATCTTTTCAAAACTGTGAAATTGACGCTTCTGAACTCAAGGATGGCATGGACATCATCTACGACAGTAATTTTAAAACCGATAATGTCAATTGTGACATCACTGATGATGTCATAATTGATTTGAACTTTTTTTCAAAACTGTAAATTTGACGATTCTGAACTCACGGATGGCACGGACATCATCTACGACAGTAATTTTAAAACCGATAATGTCAATTGTGATATCACTGATGATGTCATAATTGATTTTAACCATCTTTTCAAAACTGTAAAATTGATGCTTCTGAACTCACGGATGGCACGGACATCATCTACGACAGTAATTTTAAAACCGATAATGTCAATTGTGACATCACTGATGATGTAATAATTGATTTCGACATCTTTTCAAAACTGTGAAATTGATGCTTCTGAACTCACGAATGGCACGGACATCATCTACGACAGTAATTTTAAAACCGATAATGTCAATTGTGACATCACTGATGATGTCATAATTGATTTTAACCATCTTTTCAAAACTGTAAAATTGACGCTTCTGAACTCAAGGATGGCATGGACATCATCTACGACAGTAATTTTAAAACCGATAATGTCAATAGTGACATCACTGATGATGTCATAATTGATTTGAACCTTTTTTTCAAAACTGTAAATTTGACGATTCTGAACTCACGGATGGCACGGACAGCATCTACGACAGTAATTTTAAAACCGATTATGTCAATTGTGACATCACTGATGATGTCATAATTGATTTTAACCTTTTTTTTCAAAACTGTAAATTTGACGATTCTGAACTCACGGATGGCACGGACAGCATCTACGACAGTAATTTTAAAACCGATTATGTCAATTGTGACATCACTGATGATGTCATAATTGATTTTGACCATCTTTTCAAAACTGTAAAATTTACGCTTCTGAACTCAAGGATGGCATGGACATCATCTACGACAGTAATTTTAAAACCGTTTATGTCAATTGTGACATCACTGATGATGTCATAATTGATTTTGACCATCTTTTTAAAATTGTAAAATTGACGCTTCTTAACTCACGGATGGCACAGACATCATCTACGACAGTAATTTTAAAACCGATAATGTCAATTGTGACATCACTGATGATGTCATAATTGATTTTAACCTTTTTTTCAAAACTGTAAATTTGACGATTCTGAACTCACGGATGGCACGGACAGCATCTACGACAGTAATTTTAAAACCGATTATGTCAATTGTGACATCACTGATGATGTCATAATTGATTTTGACCATCTTTTCAAAACTGTAAAATTGACGCTTCTGAACTCACGGATGGCACAGACATCAACTACGACAGTAATTTTAAAACCGATTATGTCAATTGTGACATCACTGATGATGTAATAATTGATTTCGACATCTTTTCAAAACTGTGAAATTGACGCTTCTGAACTCAAGGATGGCACGGACATCATCTACGACAGTAATTTTAAAACCGATAATGTCAATTGTGACATCACTGATGATGTCATAATTGATTTTAACCATCTTTTCAAAACTGTAAAATTGACGCTTCTGAACTCACGGATGGCACGGACATCATCTACGACAGTAATTTTAAAACCGATAATGTCAATTGTGACATCACTGATGATGTCATATTTGATTTTAACCATCTTTTCAAAACTGTAAATTTGACGCTTCTGAACTCACGGATAGCACGGACATCATCTACGACAGTAATTTTAAAACCGATTATGTCAATTGTGACATCACTGATGATGTCATAATTGATTTTGACCATCTTTTCAAAATTGTAAAATTGACGCTTCTTAACTCACGGATGGCACAGACATCATCTACGACAGTAATTTTAAAACCGATTATGTCAATTGTGACTTCACTGATGATGTCATAATTGATTTTGACCATCTTTTCAAAATTGTAAAATTGACGCTTCTTAACTCACGGATGGCACAGACATCATCTATGACAGTAATTTTAAAACTGATTATGTCAATTGTGACATCACTGATGATGTCATAATTGATTTCGACATCTTTTCAAAACTGTGAAATTGATGCTTCTGAACTCACGAATGGCACGGACATCATCTACGACAGTAATTTTAAAACCGATTATGTCAATTGTGACATCACTGATGATGTCATAATTGATTTCGACATCTTTTCAAAACTGTAAATTTGACGCTTCTGAACTCACGGATAGCACGGACATCATCTACGACAGTAATTTTAAAACCGATTATGTCAATTGTGACATCACTGATGATGTCATAATTGATTTTGACCATCTTTTCAAAATTGTTAAATTGACGCTTCTTAACTCACGGATGGCACAGACATCATCTACGACAGTAATTTTAAAACCGATTATGTCAATTGTGACATCACTGATGATGTCATAATTGATTTTGACCATCTTTTTCAAAATTTTAAAATTGACGCTTCTTAACTCACGGTTGGCACAGACATCATCTACGACAGTAATTTTAAAACCGATTATGTCAATTGTGACATCACTGATGATGTCATAATTGATTTCGACATCTTTTCAAAACTGTAAAATTGATGCTTCTGAACTCACGAATGGCACGGACATCATCTACGACAGTAATTTTTAAACCGATAATGTCAATTGTGACATCACTGATGATGTCATAATTGATTTTAACCATCTTTTCAAAACTGTAAAATTGACGCTTCTGAACTCACGGATGGCACGGACATCATCTACGACAGTAATTTTAAAACCGATAATGTCAATTGTGACATCACTGATGATGTCATATTTGATTTTAACCATCTTTTCAAAACTGTAAATTTGACGCTTCTGAACTCACGGATAGCACGGACATCATCTACGACAGTAATTTTAAAACCGATTATGTCAATTGTGACATCACTGATGATGTCATAATTGATTTTGACCATCTTTTCAAAATTGTAAAATTGACGCTTCTTAACTCACGGATGGCACAGACATCATCTACGACAGTAATTTTAAAACCGATTATGTCAATTGTGACTTCACTGATGATGTCATAATTGATTTTGACCATCTTTTCAAAATTGTAAAATTGACGCTTCTTAACTCACGGATGGCACAGACATCATCTATGACAGTAATTTTAAAACTGATTATGTCAATTGTGACATCACTGATGATGTCATAATTGATTTCGACATCTTTTCAAAACTGTGAAATTGATGCTTCTGAACTCACGAATGGCACGGACATCATCTACGACAGTAATTTTAAAACCGATTATGTCAATTGTGACATCACTGATGATGTCATAATTGATTTCGACATCTTTTCAAAACTGTAAATTTGACGCTTCTGAACTCACGGATAGCACGGACATCATCTACGACAGTAATTTTAAAACCGATTATGTCAATTGTGACATCACTGATGATGTCATAATTGATTTTGACCATCTTTTCAAAATTGTTAAATTGACGCTTCTTAACTCACGGATGGCACAGACATCATCTACGACAGTAATTTTAAAACCGATTATGTCAATTGTGACATCACTGATGATGTCATAATTGATTTTGACCATCTTTTTCAAAATTTTAAAATTGACGCTTCTTAACTCACGGTTGGCACAGACATCATCTACGACAGTAATTTTAAAACCGATTATGTCAATTGTGACATCACTGATGATGTCATAATTGATTTCGACATCTTTTCAAAACTGTGAAATTGATGCTTCTGAACTCACGAATGGCACGGACATCATCTACGACAGTAATTTTTAAACCGATAATGTCAATTGTGACATCACTGATGATGTCATAAGTGATTTTAACCATCTTTTCAAAACTGTAAAATTGACGCTTCTGAACTCACGGATGGCACGGACATCATCTACGACAGTAATTTTAAAACCGATAATGTCAATTGTGACATCACTGATGATGTCATAATTGATTTTAACCATCTTTTCAAAACTGTAAATTTGACGATTCTGAACTCACGGATGGCACGGACATCATCTACGACAGTAATTTTAAAACCGATTATGTCAATTGTGACATCACTGATGATGTCATAATTGATTTTGACCATCTTTTCAAAACTGTAAAATTGACGCTTCTGAACTCACGGATGGCACAGACATCATCTACGACAGTAATTTTAAAACCGATTATGTCAATTGTGACATCACTGATGATGTCATAATTGATTTCGACATCTTTTCAAAACTGTGAAATTGACGCTTCTGAACTCAAGGATGGCATGGACATCATCTACGACAGTAATTTTAAAACCGATAATGTCAATTGTGACATCACTGATGATGTCATAATTGATTTGAACCTTTTTTTCAAAACTGTAAATTTGACGATTCTGAACTCACGGATGGCACGGACAGCATCTACGACAGTAATTTTAAAACCGATAATGTCAATTGTGACATCACTGATGATGTCATAATTGATTTTAACCATCTTTTCAAAACTGTAAAATTGACGCTTCTGAACTCACGGATGGCACGGACATCATCTACGACAGTAATTTTAAAACCGATAATGTCAATTGTGATATCACTGATGATGTCATAATTGATTTTAACCATCTTTTCAAAACTGTAAAATTGATGCTTCTGAACTCACGGATGGCACGGACATCATCTACGACAGTAATTTTAAAACCGATAATGTCAATTGTGACATCACTGATGATGTCATAATTGATTTTAACCTTTTTTTTTCAAAACTGTAAATTTGACGATTCTGAACTCACGGATGGCACGGACAGCATCTACGACAGTAATTTTAAAACCGTTTATGTCAATTGTGACATCACTGATGATGTCATAATTGATTTTGACCATCTTTTCAAAATTGTAAAATTGACGCTTCTTAACTCACGGATGGCACAGACATCATCTACGACAGTAATTTTAAAACCGATAATGTCAATTGTGACATCACTGATGATGTCATAATTGATTTTAACCTTTTTTTCAAAACTGTAAATTTGACGATTCTGAACTCACGGATGGCACGGACAGCATCTACGACAGTAATTTTAAAACCGATTATGTCAATTGTGACATCACTGATGATGTCATAATTGATTTTGACCATCTTTTCAAAACTGTAAAATTGACGCTTCTGAACTCACGGATGGCACAGACATCATCTACGACAGTAATTTTAAAACCGATTATGTCAATTGTGACATCACTGATGATGTAATAATTGATTTCGACATCTTTTCAAAACTGTGAAATTGACGCTTCTGAACTCAAGGATGGCACGGACATCATCTACGACAGTAATTTTAAAACCGATAATGTCAATTGTGACATCACTGATGATGTCATAATTGATTTTAACCATCTTTTCAAAACTGTAAAATTGACGCTTCTGAACTCACGGATGGCACGGACATCATCTACGACAGTAATTTTAAAACCGATAATGTCAATTGTGACATCACTGATGATGTCATAATTGATTTCGACATCTTTTCAAAACTGTGAAATTGATGCTTCTGAACTCACGAATGGCACGGACATCATCTACGACAGTAATTTTAAAACCGATAATGTCAATTGTGACATCACTGATGATGTCATAATTGATTTTAACCATCTTTTCAAAACTGTAAATTTGACGCTTCTGAACTCACGGATGGCACGGACATCATCTACGACAGTAATTTTAAAACCGATAATGTCAATTGTGACATCACTGATGATGTCATATTTGATTTTAACCATCTTTTCAAAACTGTAAATTTGACGCTTCTGAACTCACGGATAGCACGGACATCATCTACGACAGTAATTTTAAAACCGATTATGTCAATTGTGACATCACTGATGAAGTCATAATTGATTTTGACCATCTTTTCAAAATTGTAAAATTGACGCTTCTTAACTCACGGATGGCACAGACATCATCTACGACAGTAATTTTAAAACCGATTATGTCAATTGTGACATCACTGATGATGTCATAATTGATTTCGACATCTTTTCAAAACTGTGAAATTGATGCTTCTGAACTCACGAATGGCACGGACATCATCTACGACAGTAATTTTAAAACCAATAATGTCAATTGTGAAATCACTGATGATGTCATAATTGATTTTAACCATCTTTTCAAAACTGTAAAATTGACGCTTCTGAACTCAAGGATGGCATGGACATCATCTACGACAGTAATTTTAAAACCGATAATGTCAATTGTGACATCACTGATGATGTCATAATTGATTTGAACCTTTTTTTCAAAACTGTAAATTTGACGATTCTGAACTCACGGATGGCACGGACAGCATCTACGACAGTAATTTTAAAACCGATAATGTCAATTGTGACATCACTGATGATGTCATAATTGATTTTAACCATCTTTTCAAAACTGTAAAATTTAACGCTTCTGAACTCACGGATGGCACGGACATCATCTACGACAGTAATTTTAAAACCGATAATGTCAATTGTGATATCACTGATGATGTCATAATTGATTTTAACTATCTTTTCAAAACTGTAAATTTGACGATTCTGAACTCTCGGATGGCACGGACATCATCTACGACAGTAATTTTAAAACCGTTTATGTCAATTGTGACATCACTGATGATGTCATAATTGATTTTGACCATCTTTTCAAAACTGTAAAATTGATGCTTCTGAACTCACGGATGGCACGGACATCATCTACGACAGTAATTTTAAAACCGATAATGTCAATTGTGACATCACTGATGATGTCATAATTGATTTTAACCTTTTTTTCAAAACTGTAAATTTGACGATTCTGAACTCACGGATGGCACGGACAGCATCTACGACAGTAATTTTAAAATGGATTATGTCAATTGTGACATCACTGATGATGTCATTATTGATTTTGACCATCTTTTCAAAACTGTAAAATTGACGCTTCTGAACTCACGGATGGCACAGACATCATCTACGACAGTAATTTTAAAACCGATTATGTCAATTGTGACATCACTGATGATGTCATAATTGATTTCGACATCTTTTCAAAACTGTGAAATTGACGCTTCTGAACTCAAGGATGGCACGGACATCATCTACGACAGTAATTTTAAAACCGATAATGTCAATTGTGACATCACTGATGATGTCATAATTGATTTTAACCATCTTTTCAAAACTGTAAAATTGACGCTTCTGAACTCACGGATGGCACGGACATCATCTACGACAGTAATTTTAAAACCGATAATGTCAATTGTGACATCACTGATGATGTCATAATTGATTTCGACATCTTTTCAAAACTGTGAAATTGATGCTTCTGAACTCACGAATGGCACGGACATCATCTACGACAGTAATTTTAAAACCGATTATGTCAATTGTGACATCACTGATGATGTCATAATTGATTTCGACATCTTTTCAAAACTGTAAATTTGACGCTTCTGAACTCACGGATAGCACGGACATCATCTACGACAGTAATTTTAAAACCGATTATGTCAATTGTGACATCACTGATGATGTCATAATTGATTTTGACCATCTTTTCAAAATTGTAAAATTGACGCTTCTAAACTCACGGATGGCACAGACATCATCTACGACAGTAATTTTAAAACCGATTATGTCAATTGTGACATCACTGATGATGTCATAATTGATTTTGACCATCTTTTCAAAATTGTAAAATTGACGCTTCTTAACTCACGGATGGCACAGACATCATCTACGACAGTAATTTTAAAACCGATTATGTCAATTGTGACATCACTGATGATGTCATAATTGATTTCGACATCTTTTCAAAACTGTTAAATTGATGCTTCTGAACTCACGAATGGCACGGACATCATCTACGACAGTAATTTTCAAACCGATAATGTCAATTGTGACATCACTGATGATGTCATAATTGATTTTAACCATCTTTTCAAAACTGTAAAATTGACGCTTCTGAACTCACGGATGGCACGGACATCATCTACGACAGTAATTTTAAAACCGATAATGTCAATTGTGACATCACTGATGATGTCATAATTGATTTTAACCATCTTTTCAAAACTGTAAATTTGACGATTCTGAACTCACGGATGGCACGGACATCATCTACGACAGTAATTTTAAAACCGATTATGTCAATTGTGACATCACTGATGATGTCATAATTGATTTTGACCATCTTTTCAAAACTGTAAAATTGACGCTTCTGAACTCACGGATGGCACAGACATCATCTACGACAGTAATTTTAAAACCGATTATGTCAATTGTGACATCACTGATGATGTCATAATTGATTTCGACATCTTTTCAAAACTGTGAAATTGATGCTTCTGAACTCACGAATGGCACGGACATCATCTACGACAGTAATTTTAAAACCGATAATGTCAATTGTGACATCACTGATGATGTCATAATTGATTTTAACCATCTTTTCAAAACTGTAAAAGTGACGCTTCTGAACTCAAGGATGGCATGGACATCATCTACGACAGTAATTTTAAAACCGATAATGTCAATTGTGACATCACTGATGATGTCATAATTGATTTGAACCTTTTTTTCAAAACTGTAAATTTGACGATTCTGAACTCACGGATGGCACGGACAGCATCTACGACAGTAATTTTAAAACCGATTATGTCAATTGTGACATCACTGATGATGTCATAATTGATTTTAACCTTTTTTTCAAAACTGTAAATTTGACGATTCTGAACTCACGGATGGCACGGACAGCATCTACGACAGTAATTTTAAAACCGATTATGTCAATTGTGACATCACTGATGATGTCATAATTGATTTTGACCATCTTTTCAAAACTGTAAAATTTACGCTTCTGAACTCAAGGATGGCATGGACATCATCTACGACAGTAATTTTAAAACCGTTTATGTCAATTGTGACATCACTGATGATGTCATAATTGATTTTGACCATCTTTTTAAAATTGTAAAATTGACGCTTCTTAACTCACGGATGGCACAGACATCATCTACGACAGTAATTTTAAAACCGATAATGTCAATTGTGACATCACTGATGATGTCATAATTGATTTTAACCTTTTTTTCAAAACTGTAAATTTGACGATTCTGAACTCACGGATGGCACGGACAGCATCTACGACAGTAATTTTAAAACCGATTATGTCAATTGTGACATCACTGATGATGTCATAATTGATTTTGACCATCTTTTCAAAACTGTAAAATTGACGCTTCTGAACTCACGGATGGCACAGACATCATCTACGACAGTAATTTTAAAACCGATTATGTCAATTGTGACATCACTGATGATGTAATAATTGATTTCGACATCTTTTCAAAACTGTGAAATTGACGCTTCTGAACTCAAGGATGGCACGGACATCATCTACGACAGTAATTTTAAAACCGATAATGTCAATTGTGACATCACTGATGATGTCATAATTGATTTTAACCATCTTTTCAAAACTGTAAAATTGACGCTTCTGAACTCACGGATGGCACGGACATCATCTACGACAGTAATTTTAAAACCGATAATGTCAATTGTGACATCACTGATGATGTCATAATTGATTTCGACATCTTTTCAAAACTGTGAAATTGATGCTTCTGAACTCACGAATGGCACGGACATCATCTACGACAGTAATTTTAAAACCGATTATGTCAATTGTGACATCACTGATGATGTCATAATTGATTTCGACATCTTTTCAAAACTGTAAATTTGATGCTTCTGAACTCACGGATAGCACGGACATCATCTACGACAGTAATTTTAAAACCGATTATGTCAATTGTGACATCACTGATGATGTCATAATTGATTTTGACCATCTTTTCAAAATTGTAAAATTGACGCTTCTTAACTCACGGATGGCACAGACATCATCTACGACAGTAATTTTAAAACCGATTATGTCAATTGTGACATCACTGATGATGTCATAATTGATTTTGACCATCTTTTCAAAATTGTAAAATTGACGCTTCTTAACTCACGGATGGCACAGACATCATCTACGACAGTAATTTTAAAACCGATTATGTCAATTGTGACATCACTGATGATGTAATAATTGATTTCGACATCTTTTCAAAACTGTGAAATTGATGCTTCTGAACTCACGAATGGCACAGACATCATCTACGACAGTAATTTTAAAACCGATAATGTCAATTGTGACATCACTGATGATGTCATAATTGATTTTAACCATCTTTTCAAAACTGTAAAATTGACGCTTCTGAACTCACGGATGGCACGGACATCATCTACGACAGTCATTTTAAAACAGATAATGTCAATTGTGATATCACTGATGATGTCATAATTGATTTTAACCATCTTTTCAAAACTGTAAATTTGACGATTCTGAACTCTCGGATGGCACGGACATCATCTACGACAGTAATTTTAAAACCGATTATGTCAATTGTGACATCACTGATGATGTCATAATTGATTTTGACCATCTTTTCAAAACCTTAAAATTGACGCTTCTGAACTCACGGATGGCACGGACATCATCTACGACAGTAATTTTAAAACCGATAATGTCAATTGTGACATCACTGATGATGTCATAATTGATTTTAACCTTTTTTTCAAAACTGTAAATTTGACGATTCTGAACTCACGGATGGCACGGACAGCATCTACGACAGTAATTTTAAAACCGATTATGTCAATTGTGACATCACTGATGATGTCATAATTGATTTTGACCATCTTTTCAAAACTGTAAAATTGACGCTTCTGAACTCACGGATGGCACAGACATCATCTACGACAGTAATTTTAAAACCGATTATGTCAATTGTGACATCACTGATGATGTAATAATTGATTTCGACATCTTTTCAAAACTGTGAAATTGATGCTTCTGAACTCACGAATGGCACAGACATCATCTACGACAGTAATTTTAAAACTGATAATGTCAATTGTGACATCACTGATGATGTCATAATTGATTTTGACCATCTTTTCAAAAATGTAAAATTGACGCTTCTGAACTCACGGATGGCACAGACATCATCTATGACAGTAATTTTAAAACCGATTATGTCAATTGTGACATCACTGATGATGTCATAATTGATTTCGACATCTTTTCAAAACTGTGAAATTGATGCTTCTGAACTCACGAATGGCACGGACATCATCTACGACAGTAATTTTAAAACCGAAAATGTCAATTGTGACATCACTGATGATGTCCTAATTGATTTTAACCATCTTTTCAAAACTGTAAATTTGACGATTCTAAACTCACGGATGGCACGGACATCATCTACGACAGTAATTTTAAAACCGATAATGTCAATTGTGACATCACTGATGATGTCATAATTGATTTTAACCATCTTTTCAAAACTGTAAATTTGACGCTTCTGAACTCACGGATGGCACGGACATCATCTACGACAGTAATTTTAAAACCGATAATGTCAATTGTGACATCACTGATGATGTCATATTTGATTTTAACCATCTTTTCAAAACTGTAAATTTGACGCTTCTGAACTCACGGATAGCACGGACATCATCTACGACAGTAATTTTAAAACCGATTATGTCAATTGTGACATCACTGATGAAGTCATAATTGATTTTGACCATCTTTTCAAAATTGTAAAATTGACGCTTCTTAACTCACGGATGGCACAGACATAATCTACGACAGTAATTTTAAAACCGATTATGTCAATTGTGACATCACTGATGATGTCATAATTGATTTCGACATCTTTTCAAAACTGTGAAATTGATGCTTCTGAACTCACGAATGGCACGGACATCATCTACGACAGTAATTTTAAAACGATAATGTCAATTGTGAAATCACTGATGATGTCATAATTGATTTTAACCATCTTTTCAAAACTGTAAAATTGACGCTTCTGAACTCACGGATGGCACGGACATCATCTACGACAGTAATTTTAAAACCGATAATGTCAATTGTGACATCACTGATGATGTCATAATGGATTTTAACCATCTTTTCAAAACTGTAAATTTGACGATTCTGAACTCACGGATGGCACGGACATCATCTACGACAGTAATTTTAAAACCGATAATGTCAATTGTGACATCACTGATGATGTCATAATTGATTTTGACCATCTTTTCAAAAATGTAAAATTGACGCTTCTGAACTCACGGATGGCACAGACATCATCTATGACAGTAATTTTAAAACTGATTATGTAAATTGTGACATCACTGATGATGTCATAATTGATTTCGACATCTTTTCAAAACTGTGAAATTGATGCTTCTGAACTCACGAATGGCACGGACATCATCTACGACAGTAATTTTAAAACCGAAAATGTCAATTGTGACATCACTGATGATGTCCTAATTTATTTTAACCATCTTTTCAAAACTGTAAATTTGACGATTCTGAACTCACGGATGGCACGGACATCATCTACGACAGTAATTTTAAAACCGATTATGTCAATTGTGACATCACTGATGATGTCATAATTGATTTTGACCATCTTTTCAAAACTGTAAAATTGACGCTTCTGAACTCACGAATGGCACGGACATCATCTACGACAGTAATTTTAAAACCGATAATGTCAATTGTGACATCACTGATGATGTCATAATTGATTTTGACCATCTTTTCAAAAATGTAAAATTGACGCTTCTGAACTCACGGATGGCACAGACATCATCTATGACAGTAATTTTAAAACCGATTATGTCAATTGTGACATCACTGATGATGTCATAATTGATTTCGACATCTTTTCAAAACTGTGAAATTGATGCTTCTGAACTCACGAATGGCACGGACATCATCTACGACAGTAATTTTAAAACCGAAAATGTCAATTGTGACATCACTGATGATGTCCTAATTGATTTTAACCATCTTTTCAAAACTGTAAATTTGACGATTCTGAACTCACGGATGGCACGGACATCATCTACGACAGTAATTTTAAAACCGATTATGTCAATTGTGACATCACTGATGATGTCATAATTGATTTTGACCATCTTTTCAAAAATGTAAAATTGACGCTTCTGAACTCACGGATGGCACAGACATCATCTATGACAGTAATTTTAAAACCGATTATGTCAATTGTGACATCACTGATGATGTCATAATTGATTTTGACCATCTTTTCAAAACTGTAAAATTGACGCTTCTGAACTCACGAATGGCACGGACATCATCTACGACAGTAATTTTAAAATAGATAATGTCAATTGTGACATCACTGATGATGTCATAATTGATTTTAACCATCTTTTCAAAACTGTAAATTTGACGCTTCTGAACTCACGGATGGCACGGACATCATCTACGACAGTAATTTTAAAACCGATAATGTCAATTGTGACATCACTGATGATGTCATAATTGATTTTAACCATCTTTTCAAAACTGTAAAATTGACGCTTCTGAACTCAAGGATGGCACGGACATCATCTACGACATTCATTTTAAAACCGATAATGTCAATTGTGACATCACTGATGATGTCATAATTGATTTTAACCATCTTTTCAAAACTGTAAAATTGACGCTTCTGAACTCAAGGATGGCACGGACATCATCTACGACAGTAATTTTAAAACCGATAATGTCAATTGTGACATCACTGATGATGTCATAATTGATTTTAACCTTTTTTTCAAAACTGTAAATTTGACGATTCTGAACTCACGGATGGCACGGACAGCATCTACGACAGTAATTTAAAAAAACGATTATGTCAATTGTGACATCACTGATGATGTCATAATTGATTTTGACCATCTTTTCAAAACTGTAAAATTGACGCTTCTGAACTCACGGATGGCACAGACATCATCATACATCATCTACGACAGTAATTTTAAAACCGATTATGTCAATTGTGACATCACTGATGATGTAATAATTGATTTCGACATCTTTTCAAAACTGTGAAATTGATGCTTCTGAACTCACGAATGGCACAGACATCATCTACGACAGTAATTTTAAAACCGATAATGTCAATTGTGACATCACTGATGATGTCATAATTGATTTTGACCATCTTTTCAAAAATGTAAAATTGACGCTTCTGAACTCACGGATGGCACAGACATCATCTATGACAGTAATTTTAAAACTGATTATGTCAATTGTGACATCACTGATGATGTCATAATTGATTTCGAAAACTGTGAAATTGATGCTTCTGAACTCACGAATGGCACGGACATCATCTACGACAGTAATTTTAAAACCGAAAATGTCAATTGTGACATCACTGATGATGTCCTAATTGATTTTAACCATCTTTTCAAAACTGTAAATTTGACGATTCTGAACTCACGGATGGCACGGACATCATCTACGACAGTAATTTTAAAACCGATTATGTCAATTGTGACATCACTGATGATGTCATAATTGATTTTGACCATCTTTTCAAAACTGTAAAATTGACGCTTCTGAACTCACGAATGGCACGGACATCATCTACGACAGTAATTTTAAAACCGATAATGTCAATTGTGACATCACTGATGATGTCATATTTGATTTTAACCATCTTTTCAAAACTGTAAATTTGACGCTTCTGAACTCACGGATAGCACGGACATCATCTACGACAGTAATTTTAAAACCGATTATGTCAATTGTGACATCACTGATGATGTCATAATTGATTTTGACCATCTTTTCAAAATTGTAAAATTGACGCTTTTTAACTCACGGATGGCACAGACATCATCTACGACAGTAATTTTAAAACCGATTATGTCAATTGTGACATCACTGATGATGTCATAATTGATTTTGACCATCTTTTCAAAACTGTAAAATTGACGATTCTGAACTCACGGATGGCACGGACAGCATCTACGACAGTAATTTTAAAACCGATTATGTCAATTGTGACATCACTGATGATGTCATAATTGATTTTGACCATCTTTTCAAAACTGTAAAATTGACGCTTCTGAACTCACGGATGGCACAGACATCATCTACGACAGTAATTTTAAAACCGATTATGTCAATTGTGACATCACTGATGATGTAATAATTGATTTCGACATCTTTTCAAAACTGTGAAATTGATGCTTCTGAACTCACGAATGGCACAGACATCATCTACGACAGTAATTTTAAAACTGATAATGTCAATTGTGACATCACTGATGATGTCATAATTGATTTTGACCATCTTTTCAAAAATGTAAAATTGACGCTTCTGAACTCACGGATGGCACAGACATCATCTATGACAGTAATTTTAAAACCGATTATGTCAATTGTGACATCACTGATGATGTCATAATTGATTTCGACATCTTTTCAAAACTGTGAAATTGATGCTTCTGAACTCACGAATGGCACGGACATCATCTACGACAGTAATTTTAAAACCGAAAATGTCAATTGTGACATCACTGATGATGTCCTAATTGATTTTAACCATCTTTTCAAAACTGTAAATTTGACGATTCTAAACTCACGGATGGCACGGACATCATCTACGACAGTAATTTTAAAACCGATAATGTCAATTGTGACATCACTGATGATGTCATAATTGATTTTAACCATCTTTTCAAAACTGTAAATTTGACGCTTCTGAACTCACGGATGGCACGGACATCATCTACGACAGTAATTTTAAAACCGATAATGTCAATTGTGACATCACTGATGATGTCATATTTGATTTTAACCATCTTTTCAAAACTGTAAATTTGACGCTTCTGAACTCACGGATAGCACGGACATCATCTACGACAGTAATTTTAAAACCGATTATGTCAATTGTGACATCACTGATGAAGTCATAATTGATTTTGACCATCTTTTCAAAATTGTAAAATTGACGCTTCTTAACTCACGGATGGCACAGACATAATCTACGACAGTAATTTTAAAACCGATTATGTCAATTGTGACATCACTGATGATGTCATAATTGATTTCGACATCTTTTCAAAACTGTGAAATTGATGCTTCTGAACTCACGAATGGCACGGACATCATCTACGACAGTAATTTTAAAACGATAATGTCAATTGTGAAATCACTGATGATGTCATAATTGATTTTAACCATCTTTTCAAAACTGTAAAATTGACGCTTCTGAACTCACGGATGGCACGGACATCATCTACGACAGTAATTTTAAAACCGATAATGTCAATTGTGACATCACTGATGATGTCATAATGGATTTTAACCATCTTTTCAAAACTGTAAATTTGACGATTCTGAACTCACGGATGGCACGGACATCATCTACGACAGTAATTTTAAAACCGATAATGTCAATTGTGACATCACTGATGATGTCATAATTGATTTTGACCATCTTTTCAAAAATGTAAAATTGACGCTTCTGAACTCACGGATGGCACAGACATCATCTATGACAGTAATTTTAAAACTGATTATGTAAATTGTGACATCACTGATGATGTCATAATTGATTTCGACATCTTTTCAAAACTGTGAAATTGATGCTTCTGAACTCACGAATGGCACGGACATCATCTACGACAGTAATTTTAAAACCGAAAATGTCAATTGTGACATCACTGATGATGTCCTAATTTATTTTAACCATCTTTTCAAAACTGTAAATTTGACGATTCTGAACTCACGGATGGCACGGACATCATCTACGACAGTAATTTTAAAACCGATTATGTCAATTGTGACATCACTGATGATGTCATAATTGATTTTGACCATCTTTTCAAAACTGTAAAATTGACGCTTCTGAACTCACGAATGGCACGGACATCATCTACGACAGTAATTTTAAAACCGATAATGTCAATTGTGACATCACTGATGATGTCATAATTGATTTTGACCATCTTTTCAAAAATGTAAAATTGACGCTTCTGAACTCACGGATGGCACAGACATCATCTATGACAGTAATTTTAAAACCGATTATGTCAATTGTGACATCACTGATGATGTCATAATTGATTTCGACATCTTTTCAAAACTGTGAAATTGATGCTTCTGAACTCACGAATGGCACGGACATCATCTACGACAGTAATTTTAAAACCGAAAATGTCAATTGTGACATCACTGATGATGTCCTAATTGATTTTAACCATCTTTTCAAAACTGTAAATTTGACGATTCTGAACTCACGGATGGCACGGACATCATCTACGACAGTAATTTTAAAACCGATTATGTCAATTGTGACATCACTGATGATGTCATAATTGATTTTGACCATCTTTTCAAAAATGTAAAATTGACGCTTCTGAACTCACGGATGGCACAGACATCATCTATGACAGTAATTTTAAAACCGATTATGTCAATTGTGACATCACTGATGATGTCATAATTGATTTTGACCATCTTTTCAAAACTGTAAAATTGACGCTTCTGAACTCACGAATGGCACGGACATCATCTACGACAGTAATTTTAAAATAGATAATGTCAATTGTGACATCACTGATGATGTCATAATTGATTTTAACCATCTTTTCAAAACTGTAAATTTGACGCTTCTGAACTCACGGATGGCACGGACATCATCTACGACAGTAATTTTAAAACCGATAATGTCAATTGTGACATCACTGATGATGTCATAATTGATTTTAACCATCTTTTCAAAACTGTAAAATTGACGCTTCTGAACTCAAGGATGGCACGGACATCATCTACGACATTCATTTTAAAACCGATAATGTCAATTGTGACATCACTGATGATGTCATAATTGATTTTAACCATCTTTTCAAAACTGTAAAATTGACGCTTCTGAACTCAAGGATGGCACGGACATCATCTACGACAGTAATTTTAAAACCGATAATGTCAATTGTGACATCACTGATGATGTCATAATTGATTTTAACCTTTTTTTCAAAACTGTAAATTTGACGATTCTGAACTCACGGATGGCACGGACAGCATCTACGACAGTAATTTAAAAAAACGATTATGTCAATTGTGACATCACTGATGATGTCATAATTGATTTTGACCATCTTTTCAAAACTGTAAAATTGACGCTTCTGAACTCACGGATGGCACAGACATCATCATACATCATCTACGACAGTAATTTTAAAACCGATTATGTCAATTGTGACATCACTGATGATGTAATAATTGATTTCGACATCTTTTCAAAACTGTGAAATTGATGCTTCTGAACTCACGAATGGCACAGACATCATCTACGACAGTAATTTTAAAACCGATAATGTCAATTGTGACATCACTGATGATGTCATAATTGATTTTGACCATCTTTTCAAAAATGTAAAATTGACGCTTCTGAACTCACGGATGGCACAGACATCATCTATGACAGTAATTTTAAAACTGATTATGTCAATTGTGACATCACTGATGATGTCATAATTGATTTCGAAAACTGTGAAATTGATGCTTCTGAACTCACGAATGGCACGGACATCATCTACGACAGTAATTTTAAAACCGAAAATGTCAATTGTGACATCACTGATGATGTCCTAATTGATTTTAACCATCTTTTCAAAACTGTAAATTTGACGATTCTGAACTCACGGATGGCACGGACATCATCTACGACAGTAATTTTAAAACCGATTATGTCAATTGTGACATCACTGATGATGTCATAATTGATTTTGACCATCTTTTCAAAACTGTAAAATTGACGCTTCTGAACTCACGAATGGCACGGACATCATCTACGACAGTAATTTTAAAACCGATAATGTCAATTGTGACATCACTGATGATGTCATATTTGATTTTAACCATCTTTTCAAAACTGTAAATTTGACGCTTCTGAACTCACGGATAGCACGGACATCATCTACGACAGTAATTTTAAAACCGATTATGTCAATTGTGACATCACTGATGATGTCATAATTGATTTTGACCATCTTTTCAAAATTGTAAAATTGACGCTTTTTAACTCACGGATGGCACAGACATCATCTACGACAGTAATTTTAAAACCGATTATGTCAATTGTGACATCACTGATGATGTCATAATTGATTTTGACCATCTTTTCAAAATTGTAAAATTGACGCTTCTTAACTCACGGATGGCACAGACATCATCTATGACAGTAATTTTAAAACTGATTATGTCAATTGTGACATCACTGATGATGTCATAATTGATTTCGACATCTTTTCAAAACTGTGAAATTGATGCTTCTGAACTCACGAATGGCACGGACATCATCTACGACAGTAATTTTAAAACCGATTATGTCAATTGTGACATCACTGATGATGTCATAATTGATTTCGACATCTTTTCAAAACTGTAAATTTGACGCTTCTGAACTCACGGATAGCACGGACATCATCTACGACAGTAATTTTAAAACCGATTATGTCAATTGTGACATCACTGATGATGTCATAATTGATTTTGACCATCTTTTCAAAATTTTTAAATTGACGCTTCTTAACTCACGGATGGCACAGACATCATCTACGACAGTAATTTTAAAACTTATTATGTCAATTGTGACATCACTGATGATGTCATAATTGATTTCGACATCTTTTCAAAACTGTGAAATTGATGCTTCTGAACTCACGAATGGCACGGACATCATCTACGACAGTAATTTTTAAACCGATAATGTCAATTGTGACATCACTGATGATGTCATAATTGATTTTAACCATCTTTTCAAAACTGTAAAATTGACGCTTCTGAACTCACGGATGGCACGGACATCATCTACGACAGTAATTTTAAAACCGATAATGTCAATTGTGACATCACTGATGATGTCATAATAGATTTCGACCATCTTTTCAAAACTGTAAAATTGACGCTTCTGAACTCACGGATGGCACAGACATCATCTACGACAGTAATTTTAAAACCGATTATGTCAATTGTGACATCACTGATGATGTCATAATTGATTTAGACATATTTTCAAAACTGTGAAATTGATGCTTCTGAACTCACGAATGGCACGGACATCATCTACGACAGTAATTTTAAAACCGATTATGTCAATTGTGACATCACTGATGATGTCATAATTGATTTCGACATCTTTTCAAAACTGTGAAATTAATGCTTCTGAATTCACGAATGGCACGGACATCATCTACGACAGTAATTTTAAAACCGATTATGTCAATTGTGACATCACTGATGATGTCATAATTGATTTAAACCATCTTTTCAAAACTGTAAAATTGACGCTTCTGAACTCACGGATGGCACAGACATCATCTACGACAGTAATTTTAAAACCGATTATGTCAATTGTGACATCACTGATGATGTCATAATTGATTTAGACATATTTTCAAAACTGTGAAATTGATGCTTCTGAACTCACGAATGGCACGGACATCATCTACGACAGTAATTTTAAAACCGATTATGTCAATTGTGACATCACTGGTGATGTCATAATTGATTTCGACATCTTTTCAAAACTGTGAAATTGATGCTTCTGAATTCACGAATGGCACAGACATCATCTACGACAGTAATTTTAAAACCGATTATGTCAATTGTGACATCACTGATGATGTAATAATTGATTTCGACATCTTTTCAAAACTGTGAAATTGATGCTTCTGAACTCACGAATGGCACAGACATCATCTACGACAGTAATTTTAAAACCGATAATGTCAATTGTGACATCACTGATGATGTCATAATTGATTTTGACCATCTTTTCAAAACTGTAAAATTGACGCTTCTGAACTCAAGGATGGCACAGACATCATCTATGACAGTAATTTTAAAACTGATTATGTCAATTGTGACTTCACTGATGATGTCATAATTGATTTCGAAAACTGTGAAATTGATGCTTCTGAACTCACGAATGGCACGGACATCATCTACGACAGTAATTTTAAAACCGAAAATGTCAATTGTGACATCACTGATGATGTCCTAATTGATTTTAACCATCTTTTCAAAACTGTAAATTTGACGATTCTGAACTCACGGATGGCACGGACATCATCTACGACAGTAATTTTAAAACCGATTATGTCAATTGTGACATCACTGATGATGTCATAATTGATTTCGACATCTTTTCAAAACTGTGAAATTGATGCTTCTGAACTCACGAATGGCACGGACATCATCTACGACAGTAATTTTAAAACCGATTATGTCAATTGTGACATCACTGATGATGTCATAATTGATTTCGACATCTTTTCAAAACTGTAAATTTGACGCTTCTGAACTCACGGATAGCACGGACATCATCTACGACAGTAATTTTAAAACCGATTATGTCAATTGTGACATCAATGATGATGTCATAATTGATTTTGACCATCTTTTCAAAATTGTTAAATTGACGCTTCTTAACTCACGGATGGCACAGACATCATCTACGACAGTAATTTTAAAACCGATTATGTCAATTGTGACATCACTGATGATGTCATAATTGATTTTGACCATCTTTTTCAAAATTTTAAAATTGACGCTTCTTAACTCACGGTTGGCACAGACATCATCTACGACAGTAATTTTAAAACCGATTATGTCAATTGTGACATCACTGATGATGTCATAATTGATTTCGACATCTTTTCAAAACTGTGAAATTGATGCTTCTGAACTCACGAATGGCACGGACATCATCTACGACAGTAATTTTTAAACCGATAATGTCAATTGTGACATCACTGATGATGTCATAATTGATTTTAACCATCTTTTCAAAACTGTAAAATTGACGCTTCTGAACTCACGGATGGCACGGACATCATCTACGACAGTAATTTTAAAACCGATAATGTCAATTGTGACATCACTGATGATGTCATAATTGATTTTAACCATCTTTTCAAAACTGTAAATTTGACGATTCTGAACTCACGGATGGCACGGACATCATCTACGACAGTAATTTTAAAACCGATTATGTCAATTGTGACATCACTGATGATGTCATAATTGATTTTGACCATCTTTTCAAAACTGTAAAATTGACGCTTCTGAACTCACGGATGGCACAGACATCATCTACGACAGTAATTTTAAAACCGATTATGTCAATTGTGACATCACTGATGATGTCATAATTGATTTCGACATCTTTTCAAAACTGTGAAATTGACGCTTCTGAACTCAAGGATGGCATGGACATCATCTACGACAGTAATTTTAAAACCGATAATGTCAATTGTGACATCACTGATGATGTCATAATTGATTTGAACCTTTTTTTCAAAACTGTAAATTTGACGATTCTGAACTCACGGATGGCACGGACAGCATCTACGACAGTAATTTTAAAACCGATAATGTCAATTGTGACATCACTGATGATGTCATAATTGATTTTAACCATCTTTTCAAAACTGTAAAATTGACGCTTCTGAACTCACGGATGGCACGGACATCATCTACGACAGTAATTTTAAAACCGATAATGTCAATTGTGATATCACTGATGATGTCATAATTGATTTTAACCATCTTTTCAAAACTGTAAAATTGATGCTTCTGAACTCACGGATGGCACGGACATCATCTACGACAGTAATTTTAAAACCGATAATGTCAATTGTGACATCACTGATGATGTCATAATTGATTTTAACCTTTTTTTCAAAACTGTAAATTTGACGATTCTGAACTCACGGATGGCACGGACAGCATCTACGACAGTAATTTTAAAACCGTTTATGTCAATTGTGACATCACTGATGATGTCATAATTGATTTCGACATCTTTTCAAAACTGTGAAATTGATGCTTCTGAACTCACGAATGGCACGGACATCATCTACGACAGTAATTTTAAAACCGAAAATGTCAATTGTGACATCACTGATGATGTCCTAATTGATTTTAACCATCTTTTCAAAACTGTAAATTTGACGATTCTGAACTCACGGATGGCACGGACATCATCTACGACAGTAATTTTAAAACCGATTATGTCAATTGTGACATCACTGATGATGTCATAATTGATTTTGACCATCTTTTCAAAACTGTAAAATTGACGCTTCTGAACTCACGAATGGCACGGACATCATCTACGACAGTAATTTTAAAATAGATAATGTCAATTGTGACATCACTGATGATGTCATAATTGATTTTAACCATCTTTTCAAAACTGTAAATTTGACGCTTCTGAACTCACGGATGGCACGGACATCATCTACGACAGTAATTTTAAAACCGATAATGTCAATTGTGACATCACTGATGATGTCATAATTGATTTTAACCATCTTTTCAAAACTGTAAAATTGACGCTTCTGAACTCAAGGATGGCACGGACATCATCTACGACATTCATTTTAAAACCGATAATGTCAATTGTGACATCACTGATGATGTCATAATTGATTTTAACCATCTTTTCAAAACTGTAAAATTGACGCTTCTGAACTCAAGGATGGCACGGACATCATCTACGACAGTAATTTTAAAACCGATAATGTCAATTGTGACATCACTGATGATGTCATAATTGATTTTAACCTTTTTTTCAAAACTGTAAATTTGACGATTCTGAACTCACGGATGGCACGGACAGCATCTACGACAGTAATTTAAAAAAACGATTATGTCAATTGTGACATCACTGATGATGTCATAATTGATTTTGACCATCTTTTCAAAACTGTAAAATTGACGCTTCTGAACTCACGGATGGCACAGACATCATCATACATCATCTACGACAGTAATTTTAAAACCGATTATGTCAATTGTGACATCACTGATGATGTAATAATTGATTTCGACATCTTTTCAAAACTGTGAAATTGATGCTTCTGAACTCACGAATGGCACAGACATCATCTACGACAGTAATTTTAAAACCGATAATGTCAATTGTGACATCACTGATGATGTCATAATTGATTTTGACCATCTTTTCAAAAATGTAAAATTGACGCTTCTGAACTCACGGATGGCACAGACATCATCTATGACAGTAATTTTAAAACTGATTATGTCAATTGTGACATCACTGATGATGTCATAATTGATTTCGAAAACTGTGAAATTGATGCTTCTGAACTCACGAATGGCACGGACATCATCTACGACAGTAATTTTAAAACCGAAAATGTCAATTGTGACATCACTGATGATGTCCTAATTGATTTTAACCATCTTTTCAAAACTGTAAATTTGACGATTCTGAACTCACGGATGGCACGGACATCATCTACGACAGTAATTTTAAAACCGATTATGTCAATTGTGACATCACTGATGATGTCATAATTGATTTTGACCATCTTTTCAAAACTGTAAAATTGACGCTTCTGAACTCACGAATGGCACGGACATCATCTACGACAGTAATTTTAAAACCGATAATGTCAATTGTGACATCACTGATGATGTCATATTTGATTTTAACCATCTTTTCAAAACTGTAAATTTGACGCTTCTGAACTCACGGATAGCACGGACATCATCTACGACAGTAATTTTAAAACCGATTATGTCAATTGTGACATCACTGATGATGTCATAATTGATTTTGACCATCTTTTCAAAATTGTAAAATTGACGCTTCTTAACTCACGGATGGCACAGACATCATCTACGACAGTAATTTTAAAACCGATTATGTCAATTGTGACATCACTGATGATGTCATAATTGATTTTGACCATCTTTTCAAAATTGTAAAATTGACGCTTCTTAACTCACGGATGGCACAGACATCATCTATGACAGTAATTTTAAAACTGATTATGTCAATTGTGACATCACTGATGATGTCATAATTGATTTCGACATCTTTTCAAAACTGTGAAATTGATGCTTCTGAACTCACGAATGGCACGGACATCATCTACGACAGTAATTTTAAAACCGATTATGTCAATTGTGACATCACTGATGATGTCATAATTGATTTCGACATCTTTTCAAAACTGTAAATTTGACGCTTCTGAACTCACGGATAGCACGGACATCATCTACGACAGTAATTTTAAAACCGATTATGTCAATTGTGACATCACTGATGATGTCATAATTGATTTTGACCATCTTTTCAAAAATTTTAAATTGACGCTTCTTAACTCACGGATGGCACAGACATCATCTACGACAGTAATTTTAAAACTTATTATGTCAATTGTGACATCACTGATGATGTCATAATTGATTTCGACATCTTTTCAAAACTGTGAAATTGATGCTTCTGAACTCACGAATGGCACGGACATCATCTACGACAGTAATTTTTAAACCGATAATGTCAATTGTGACATCACTGATGATGTCATAATTGATTTTAACCATCTTTTCAAAACTGTAAAATTGACGCTTCTGAACTCACGGATGGCACGGACATCATCTACGACAGTAATTTTAAAACCGATAATGTCAATTGTGACATCACTGATGATGTCATAATAGATTTCGACCATCTTTTCAAAACTGTAAAATTGACGCTTCTGAACTCACGGATGGCACAGACATCATCTACGACAGTAATTTTAAAACCGATTATGTCAATTGTGACATCACTGATGATGTCATAATTGATTTAGACATATTTTCAAAACTGTGAAATTGATGCTTCTGAACTCACGAATGGCACGGACATCATCTACGACAGTAATTTTAAAACCGATTATGTCAATTGTGACATCACTGATGATGTCATAATTGATTTCGACATCTTTTCAAAACTGTGAAATTAATGCTTCTGAATTCACGAATGGCACGGACATCATCTACGACAGTAATTTTAAAACCGATTATGTCAATTGTGACATCACTGATGATGTCATAATTGATTTAAACCATCTTTTCAAAACTGTAAAATTGACGCTTCTGAACTCACGGATGGCACAGACATCATCTACGACAGTAATTTTAAAACCGATTATGTCAATTGTGACATCACTGATGATGTCATAATTGATTTAGACATATTTTCAAAACTGTGAAATTGATGCTTCTGAACTCACGAATGGCACGGACATCATCTACGACAGTAATTTTAAAACCGATTATGTCAATTGTGACATCACTGGTGATGTCATAATTGATTTCGACATCTTTTCAAAACTGTGAAATTGATGCTTCTGAATTCACGAATGGCACAGACATCATCTACGACAG
Source organism: Crinia signifera (assembly GCF_055691185.1). NCBI lineage: Eukaryota > Metazoa > Chordata > Amphibia > Anura > Myobatrachidae > Crinia > Crinia signifera. Next base: position 46,471,958 of record NC_139225.1, on the reverse strand, counting down.
TAATTTTAAAACCGATTATGTCAATTGTGACATCACTGATGATGTAATAATTGATTTCGACATCTTTTCAAAACTGTGAAATTGATGCTTCTGAACTCACGAATGGCACAGACATCATCTACGACAGTAATTTTAAAACCGATAATGTCAATTGTGACATCACTGATGATGTCATAATTGATTTTGACCATCTTTTCAAAACTGTAAAATTGACGCTTCTGAACTCAAGGATGGCACAGACATCATCTATGACAGTAATTTTAAAACTGATTATGTCAATTGTGACATCACTGATGATGTCATAATTGATTTCGAAAACTGTGAAATTAATGCTTCTGAACTCACGAATGGCACGGACATCATCTACGACAGTAATTTTAAAACCGAAAATGTCAATTGTGACATCACTGATGATGTCCTAATTGATTTTAACCATCTTTTCAAAACTGTAAATTTGACGATTCTGAACTCACGGATGGCACGGACATCATCTACGACAGTAATTTTAAAACCGATTATGTCAATTGTGACATCACTGATGATGTCATAATTGATTTAGACATATTTTCAAAACTGTAAAATTGACGCTTCTGAACTCACGAATGGCACGGACATCATCTACGACAGTAATTTTAAAACCGATAATGTCAATTGTGACATCACTGATGATGTCATATTTGATTTTAACCATCTTTTCAAAACTGTAAATTTGACGCTTCTGAACTCACGGATAGCACGGACATCATCTACGACAGTAATTTTAAAACCGATTATGTCAATTGTGACATCACTGATGATGTCATAATTGATTTTGACCATCTTTTCAAAATTGTAAAATTGACGCTTCTTAACTCACGGATGGCACAGACATCATCTACGACAGTAATTTTAAAACCGATTATGTCAATTGTGACTTCACTGATGATGTCATAATTGATTTTGACCATCTTTTCAAAATTGTAAAATTGACGCTTCTTAACTCACGGATGGCACAGACATCATCTATGACAGTAATTTTAAAACTGATTATGTCAATTGTGACATCACTGATGATGTCATAATTGATTTCGACATCTTTTCAAAACTGTGAAATTGATGCTTCTGAACTCACGAATGGCACGGACATCATCTACGACAGTAATTTTAAAACCGATTATGTCAATTGTGACATCACTGATGATGTCATAATTGATTTCGACATCTTTTCAAAACTGTAAATTTGACGCTTCTGAACTCACGGATAGCACGGACATCATCTACGACAGTAATTTTAAAACCGATTATGTCAATTGTGACATCACTGATGATGTCATAATTGATTTTGACCATCTTTTCAAAATTGTTAAATTGACGCTTCTTAACTCACGGATGGCACAGACATCATCTACGACAGTAATTTTAAAACCGATTATGTCAATTGTGACATCACTGATGATGTAATAATTGATTTCGACATCTTTTCAAAACTGTGAAATTGATGCTTCTGAACTCACGAATGGCACAGACATCATCTACGACAGTAATTTTAAAACCGATTATGTCAATTGTGACATCACTGATGATGTCATAATTGATTTTGACCATCTTTTCAAAATTGTAAAATTGACGCTTCTTAACTCACGGATGGCACAGACATCATCTACGACAGTAATTTTAAAACCGAAAATGTCAATTGTGACATCACTGATGATGTCCTAATTGATTTTAACCATCTTTTCAAAACTGTAAATTTGACGATTCTGAACTCACGGATGGCACGGACATCATCTACGACAGTAATTTTAAAACCGATTATGTCAATTGTGACATCACTGATGATGTCATAATTGATTTAGACATATTTTCAAAACTGTAAAATTGACGCTTCTGAACTCACGAATGGCACGGACATCATCTACGACAGTAATTTTAAAACCGATAATGTCAATTGTGACATCACTGATGATGTCATATTTGATTTTAACCATCTTTTCAAAACTGTAAATTTGACGCTTTTGAACTCACGGATAGCACGGACATCATCTACGACAGTAATTTTAAAACCGATTATGTCAATTGTGACATCACTGATGATGTCATAATTGATTTTGACCATCTTTTCAAAATTGTAAAATTGACGCTTCTTAACTCACGGATGGCACAGACATCATCTACGACAGTAATTTTAAAACCGATTATGTCAATTGTGACTTCACTGATGATGTCATAATTGATTTTGACCATCTTTTCAAAATTGTAAAATTGACGCTTCTTAACTCACGGATGGCACAGACATCATCTATGACAGTAATTTTAAAACTGATTATGTCAATTGTGACATCACTGATGATGTCATAATTGATTTCGACATCTTTTCAAAACTGTGAAATTGATGCTTCTGAACTCACGAATGGCACGGACATCATCTACGACAGTAATTTTAAAACCGATTATGTCAATTGTGACATCACTGATGATGTCATAATTGATTTCGACATCTTTTCAAAACTGTAAATTTGACGCTTCTGAACTCACGGATAGCACGGACATCATCTACGACAGTAATTTTAAAACCGATTATGTCAATTGTGACATCACTGATGATGTCATAATTGATTTTGACCATCTTTTCAAAATTGTTAAATTGACGCTTCTTAACTCACGGATGGCACAGACATCATCTACGACAGTAATTTTAAAACCGATTATGTCAATTGTGACATCACTGATGATGTAATAATTGATTTCGACATCTTTTCAAAACTGTGAAATTGATGCTTCTGAACTCACGAATGGCACAGACATCATCTACGACAGTAATTTTAAAACCGATTATGTCAATTGTGACATCACTGATGATGTCATAATTGATTTTGACCATCTTTTCAAAATTGTAAAATTGACGCTTCTTAACTCACGGATGGCACAGACATCATCTACGACAGTAATTTTAAAACCGATTATGTCAATTGTGACTTCACTGATGATGTCATAATTGATTTTGACCATCTTTTCAAAATTGTAAAATTGACGCTTCTTAACTCACGGATGGCACAGACATCATCTATGACAGTAATTTTAAAACTGATTATGTCAATTGTGACATCACTGATGATGTCATAATTGATTTCGACATCTTTTCAAAACTGTGAAATTGATGCTTCTGAACTCACGAATGGCACGGACATCATCTACGACAGTAATTTTAAAACCGATTATGTCAATTGTGACATCACTGATGATGTCATAATTGATTTCGACATCTTTTCAAAACTGTAAATTTGACGCTTCTGAACTCACGGATAGCACGGACATCATCTACGACAGTAATTTTAAAACCGATTATGTCAATTGTGACATCACTGATGATGTCATAATTGATTTTGACCATCTTTTCAAAATTGTTAAATTGACGCTTCTTAACTCACGGATGGCACAGACATCATCTACGACAGTAATTTTAAAACCGATTATGTCAATTGTGACATCACTGATGATGTCATAATTGATTTTGACCATCTTTTTCAAAATTTTAAAATTGACGCTTCTTAACTCACGGTTGGCACAGACATCATCTACGACAGTAATTTTAAAACCGATTATGTCAATTGTGACATCACTGATGATGTCATAATTGATTTCGACATCTTTTCAAAACTGTGAAATTGATGCTTCTGAACTCACGAATGGCACGGACATCATCTACGACAGTAATTTTTAAACCGATAATGTCAATTGTGACATCACTGATAATGTCATAATTGATTTTAACCATCTTTTCAAAACTGTAAAATTGACGCTTCTGAACTCACGGATGGCACGGACATCATCTACGACAGTAATTTTAAAACCGATAATGTCAATTGTGACATCACTGATGATGTCATAATTGATTTTAACCATCTTTTCAAAACTGTAAATTTGACGATTCTGAACTCACGGATGGCACGGACATCATCTACGACAGTAATTTTAAAACCGATTATGTCAATTGTGACATCACTGATGATGTCATAATTGATTTTGACCATCTTTTCAAAACTGTAAAATTGACGCTTCTGAACTCACGGATGGCACAGACATCATCTACGACAGTAATTTTAAAACCGATTATGTCAATTGTGACATCACTGATGATGTCATAATTGATTTCGACATCTTTTCAAAACTGTGAAATTGACGCTTCTGAACTCAAGGATGGCATGGACATCATCTACGACAGTAATTTTAAAACCGATAATGTCAATTGTGACATCACTGATGATGTCATAATTGATTTGAACCTTTTTTTCAAAACTGTAAATTTGACGATTCTGAACTCACGGATGGCACGGACAGCATCTACGACAGTAATTTTAAAACCGATAATGTCAATTGTGACATCACTGATGATGTCATAATTGATTTTAACCATCTTTTCAAAACTGTAAAATTGACGCTTCTGAACTCACGGATGGCACGGACATCATCTACGACAGTAATTTTAAAACCGATAATGTCAATTGTGATATCACTGATGATGTCATAATTGATTTTAACCATCTTTTCAAAACTGTAAAATTGATGCTTCTGAACTCACGGATGGCACGGACATCATCTACGACAGTAATTTTAAAACCGATAATGTCAATTGTGACATCACTGATGATGTCATAATTGATTTTAACCTTTTTTTTTCAAAACTGTAAATTTGACGATTCTGAACTCACGGATGGCACGGACAGCATCTACGACAGTAATTTTAAAACCGTTTATGTCAATTGTGACATCACTGATGATGTCATAATTGATTTTGACCATCTTTTCAAAATTGTAAAATTGACGCTTCTTAACTCACGGATGGCACAGACATCATCTACGACAGTAATTTTAAAACCGATAATGTCAATTGTGACATCACTGATGATGTCATAATTGATTTTAACCTTTTTTTCAAAACTGTAAATTTGACGATTCTGAACTCACGGATGGCACGGACAGCGTCTACGACAGTAATTTTAAAACCGATTATGTCAATTGTGACATCACTGATGATGTCATAATTGATTTTGACCATCTTTTCAAAACTGTAAAATTGACGCTTCTGAACTCACGGATGGCACAGACATCATCTACGACAGTAATTTTAAAACCGATTATGTCAATTGTGACATCACTGATGATGTAATAATTGATTTCGACATCTTTTCAAAACTGTGAAATTGACGCTTCTGAACTCAAGGATGGCACGGACATCATCTACGACAGTAATTTTAAAACCGATAATGTCAATTGTGACATCACTGATGATGTCATAATTGATTTTAACCATCTTTTCAAAACTGTAAAATTGACGCTTCTGAACTCACGGATGGCACGGACATCATCTATGACAGTAATTTTAAAACCGATAATGTCAATTGTGACATCACTGATGATGTCATAATTGATTTCGACATCTTTTCAAAACTGTGAAATTGATGCTTCTGAACTCACGAATGGCACGGACATCATCTACGACAGTAATTTTAAAACCGATAATGTCAATTGTGACATCACTGATGATGTCATAATTGATTTTAACCATCTTTTCAAAACTGTAAATTTGACGCTTCTGAACTCACGGATGGCACGGACATCATCTACGACAGTAATTTTAAAACCGATAATGTCAATTGTGACATCACTGATGATGTCATATTTGATTTTAACCATCTTTTCAAAACTGTAAATTTGACGCTTCTGAACTCACGGATAGCACGGACATCATCTACGACAGTAATTTTAAAACCGATTATGTCAATTGTGACATCACTGATGAAGTCATAATTGATTTTGACCATCTTTTCAAAATTGTAAAATTGACGCTTCTTAACTCACGGATGGCACAGACATCATCTACGACAGTAATTTTAAAACCGATTATGTCAATTGTGACATCACTGATGATGTCATAATTGATTTCGACATCTTTTCAAAACTGTGAAATTGATGCTTCTGAACTCACGAATGGCACGGACATCATCTACGACAGTAATTTTAAAACCGATAATGTCAATTGTGAAATCACTGATGATGTCATAATTGATTTTAACCATCTTTTCAAAACTGTAAAATTGACGCTTCTGAACTCAAGGATGGCATGGACATCATCTACGACAGTAATTTTAAAACCGATAATGTCAATTGTGACATCACTGATAATGTCATAATTGATTTGAACCTTTTTTTCAAAACTGTAAATTTGACGATTCTGAACTCACGGATGGCACGGACAGCATCTACGACAGTAATTTTAAAACCGATAATGTCAATTGTGACATCACTGATGATGTCATAATTGATTTTAACCATCTTTTCAAAACTGTAAAATTTAACGCTTCTGAACTCACGGATGGCACGGACATCATCTACGACAGTAATTTTGAAACCGATAATGTCAATTGTGATATCACTGATGATGTCATAATTGATTTTAACCATCTTTTCAAAACTGTAAATTTGACGATTCTGAACTCTCGGATGGCACGGACATCATCTACGACAGTAATTTTAAAACCGTTTATGTCAATTGTGACATCACTGATGATGTCATAATTGATTTTGACCATCTTTTCAAAACTGTAAAATTGATGCTTCTGAACTCACGGATGGCACGGACATCATCTACGACAGTAATTTTAAAACCGATAATGTCAATTGTGACATCACTGATGATGTCATAATTGATTTTAACCTTTTTTTCAAAACTGTAAATTTGACGATTCTGAACTCACGGATGGCACGGACAGCATCTACGACAATAATTTTAAAACCGTTTATGTCAATTGTGACATCACTGATGATGTCATAATTGATTTTGACCATCTTTTCAAAATTGTAAAATTGACGCTTCTTAACTCACGGATGGCACAGACATCATCTACGACATTAATTTTAAAACCGATAATGTCAATTGTGACATCACTGATGATGTCATAATTGATTTTAACCTTTTTTTCAAAACTGTAAATTTGACGATTCTGAACTCACGGATGGCACGGACAGCATCTACGACAGTAATTTTAAAACCGATTATGTCAATTGTGACATCACTGATGATGTCATAATTGATTTTGACCATCTTTTCAAAACTGTAAAATTGACGCTTCTGAACTCACGGATGGCACAGACATCATCTACGACAGTAATTTTAAAACCGATTATGTCAATTGTGACATCACTGATGATGTCATAATTGATTTCGACATCTTTTCAAAACTGTGAAATTGACGCTTCTGAACTCAAGGATGGCACGGACATCATCTACGACAGTAATTTTAAAACCGATAATGTCAATTGTGACATCACTGATGATGTCATAATTGATTTTAACCATCTTTTCAAAACTGTAAAATTGACGCTTCTGAACTCACGGATGGCACGGACATCATCTACGACAGTAATTTTAAAACCGATAATGTCAATTGTGACATCACTGATGATGTCATAATTGATTTCGACATCTTTTCAAAACTGTGAAATTGATGCTTCTGAACTCACGAATGGCACGGACATCATCTACGACAGTAATTTTAAAACCGATTATGTCAATTGTGACATCACTGATGATGTCATAATTGATTTCGACATCTTTTCAAAACTGTAAATTTGACGCTTCTGAACTCACGGATAGCACGGACATCATCTACGACAGTAATTTTAAAACCGATTATGTCAATTGTGACATCACTGATGATGTCATAATTGATTTTGACCATCTTTTCAAAATTGTAAAATTGACGCTTCTTAACTCACGGATGGCACAGACATCATCTACGACAGTAATTTTAAAACCGATTATGTCAATTGTGACATCACTGATGATGTCATAATTGATTTTGACCATCTTTTCAAAATTGTAAAATTGACGCTTCTTAACTCACGGATGGCACAGACATCATCTACGACAGTAATTTTAAAACCGATTATGTCAATTGTGACATCACTGATGATGTCATAATTGATTTCGACATCTTTTCAAAACTGTGAAATTGATGCTTCTGAACTCACGAATGGCACGGACATCATCTACGACAGTAATTTTCAAACCGATAATGTCAATTGTGACATCACTGATGATGTCATAATTGATTTTAACCATCTTTTCAAAACTGTAAAATTGACGCTTCTGAACTCACGGATGGCACGGACATCATCTACGACAGTAATTTTAAAACCGATAATGTCAATTGTGACATCACTGATGATGTCATAATTGATTTTAACCATCTTTTCAAAACTGTAAATTTGACGATTCTGAACTCACGGATGGCACGGACATCATCTACGACAGTAATTTTAAAACCGATTATGTCAATTGTGACATCACCGATGATTTCATAATTGATTTTGACCATCTTTTCAAAACTGTAAAATTGACGCTTCTGAACTCACGGATGGCACAGACATCATCTACGACAGTAATTTTAAAACCGATTATGTCAATTGTGACATCACTGATGATGTCATAATTGATTTCGACATCTTTTCAAAACTGTGAAATTGATGCTTCTGAACTCACGAATGGCACGGACATCATCTACGACAGTAATTTTAAAACCGATAATGTCAATTGTGACATCACTGATGATGTCATAATTGATTTTAACCATCTTTTCAAAACTGTAAAAGTGACGCTTCTGAACTCAAGGATGGCATGGACATCATCTACGACAGTAATTTTAAAACCGATAATGTCAATTGTGACATCACTGATGATGTCATAATTGATTTGAACCTTTTTTTCAAAACTGTAAATTTGACGATTCTGAACTCACGGATGGCACGGACAGCATCTACGACAGTAATTTTAAAACCGATTATGTCAATTGTGACATCACTGATGATGTCATAATTGATTTTAACCTTTTTTTCAAAACTGTAAATTTGACGATTCTGAACTCACGGATGGCACGGACAGCATCTACGACAGTAATTTTAAAACCGATTATGTCAATTGTGACATCACTGATGATGTCATAATTGATTTTGACCATCTTTTCAAAACTGTAAAATTTACGCTTCTGAACTCAAGGATGGCATGGACATCATCTACGACAGTAATTTTAAAACCGTTTATGTCAATTGTGACATCACTGATGATGTCATAATTGATTTTGACCATCTTTTTAAAATTGTAAAATTGACGCTTCTTAACTCACGGATGGCACAGACATCATCTACGACAGTAATTTTAAAACCGATAATGTCAATTGTGACATCACTGATGATGTCATAATTGATTTTAACCTTTTTTTCAAAACTGTAAATTTGACGATTCTGAACTCACGGATGGCACGGACAGCATCTACGACAGTAATTTTAAAACCGATTATGTCAATTGTGACATCACTGATGATGTCATAATTGATTTTGACCATCTTTTCAAAACTGTAAAATTGACGCTTCTGAACTCACGGATGGCACAGACATCATCTACGACAGTAATTTTAAAACCGATTATGTCAATTGTGACATCACTGATGATGTAATAATTGATTTCGACATCTTTTCAAAACTGTGAAATTGACGCTTCTGAACTCAAGGATGGCACGGACATCATCTACGACAGTAATTTTAAAACCGATAATGTAAATTGTGACATCACTGATGATGTCATAATTGATTTTAACCATCTTTTCAAAACTGTAAAATTGACGCTTCTGAACTCACGGATGGCACGGACATCATCTACGACAGTAATTTTAAAACCGATAATGTCAATTGTGACATCACTGATGATGTCATAATTGATTTCGACATCTTTTCAAAACTGTGAAATTGATGCTTCTGAACTCACGAATGGCACGGACATCATCTACGACAGTAATTTTAAAACCGATTATGTCAATTGTGACATCACTGATGATGTCATAATTGATTTCGACATCTTTTCAAAACTGTAAATTTGACGCTTCTGAACTCACGGATAGCACGGACATCATCTACGACAGTAATTTTAAAACCGATTATGTCAATTGTGACATCACTGATGATGTCATAATTGATTTTGACCATCTTTTCAAAATTGTAAAATTGACGCTTCTTAACTCACGGATGGCACAGACATCATCTACGACAGTAATTTTAAAACCGATTATGTCAATTGTGACATCACTGATGATGTAATAATTGATTTCGACATCTTTTCAAAACTGTGAAATTGATGCTTCTGAACTCACGAATGGCACAGACATCATCTACGACAGTAATTTTAAAACCGATAATGTCAATTGTGACATCACTGATGATGTCATAATTGATTTTAACCATCTTTTCAAAACTGTAAAATTGACGCTTCTGAACTCACGGATGGCACGGACATCATCTACGACAGTCATTTTAAAACAGATAATGTCAATTGTGATATCACTGATGATGTCATAATTGATTTTAACCATCTTTTCAAAACTGTAAATTTGACGATTCTGAACTCTCGGATGGCACGGACATCATCTACGACAGTAATTTTAAAACCGATTATGTCAATTGTGACATCACTGATGATGTCATAATTGATTTTGACCATCTTTTCAAAACCTTAAAATTGACGCTTCTGAACTCACAGATGGCACGGACATCATCTACGACAGTAATTTTAAAACCGATAATGTCAATTGTGACATCACTGATGATGTCATAATTGATTTTAACCTTTTTTTCAAAACTGTAAATTTGACGATTCTGAACTCACGGATGGCACGGACAGCATCTACGACAGTAATTTTAAAACCGATTATGTCAATTGTGACATCACTGATGATGTCATAATTGATTTTGACCATCTTTTCAAAAATGTAAAATTGACGCTTCTGAACTCACGGATGGCACAGACATCATCTATGACAGTAATTTTAAAACCGATTATGTCAATTGTGACATCACTGATGATGTCATAATTGATTTCGACATCTTTTCAAAACTGTGAAATTGATGCTTCTGAACTCACGAATGGCACGGACATCATCTACGACAGTAATTTTAAAACCGAAAATGTCAATTGTGACATCACTGATGATGTCCTAATTGATTTTAACCATCTTTTCAAAACTGTAAATTTGACGATTCTAAACTCACGGATGGCACGGACATCATCTACGACAGTAATTTTAAAACCGATAATGTCAATTGTGACATCACTGATGATGTCATAATTGATTTTAACCATCTTTTCAAAACTGTAAATTTGACGCTTCTGAACTCACGGATGGCACGGACATCATCTACGACAGTAATTTTAAAACCGATAATGTCAATTGTGACATCACTGATGATGTCATATTTGATTTTAACCATCTTTTCAAAACTGTAAATTTGACGCTTCTGAACTCACGGATAGCACGGACATCATCTACGACAGTAATTTTAAAACCGATTATGTCAATTGTGACATCACTGATGAAGTCATAATTGATTTTGACCATCTTTTCAAAATTGTAAAATTGACGCTTCTTAACTCACGGATGGCACAGACATAATCTACGACAGTAATTTTAAAACCGATTATGTCAATTGTGACATCACTGATGATGTCATAATTGATTTCGACATCTTTTCAAAACTGTGAAATTGATGCTTCTGAACTCACGAATGGCACGGACATCATCTACGACAGTAATTTTAAAACCGATAATGTCAATTGTGAAATCACTGATGATGTCATAATTGATTTTAACCATCTTTTCAAAACTGTAAAATTGACGCTTCTGAACTCACGGATGGCACGGACATCATCTACGACAGTAATTTTAAAACCGATAATGTCAATTGTGACATCACTGATGATGTCATTATGGATTTTAACCATCTTTTCAAAACTGTAAATTTGACGATTCTGAACTCACGGATGGCACGGACATCATCTACGACAGTAATTTTAAAACCGATAATGTCAATTGTGACATCACTGATGATGTCATAATTGATTTTGACCATCTTTTCAAAAATGTAAAATTGACGCTTCTGAACTCACGGATGGCACAGACATCATCTATGACAGTAATTTTAAAACTGATTATGTAAATTGTGACATCACTGATGATGTCATAATTGATTTCGACATCTTTTCAAAACTGTGAAATTGATGCTTCTGAACTCACGAATGGCACGGACATCATCTACGACAGTAATTTTAAAACCGAAAATGTCAATTGTGACATCACTGATGATGTCCTAATTTATTTTAACCATCTTTTCAAAACTGTAAATTTGACGATTCTGAACTCACGGATGGCACGGACATCATCTACGACAGTAATTTTAAAACCGATTATGTCAATTGTGACATCACTGATGATGTCATAATTGATTTTGACCATCTTTTCAAAACTGTAAAATTGACGCTTCTGAACTCACGAATGGCACGGACATCATCTACGACAGTAATTTTAAAACCGATAATGTCAATTGTGACATCACTGATGATGTCATAATTGATTTTGACCATCTTTTCAAAAATGTAAAATTGACGCTTCTGAACTCACGGATGGCACAGACATCATCTATGACAGTAATTTTAAAACCGATTATGTCAATTGTGACATCACTGATGATGTCATAATTGATTTCGACATCTTTTCAAAACTGTGAAATTGATGCTTCTGAACTCACGAATGGCACGGACATCATCTACGACAGTAATTTTAAAACCGAAAATGTCAATTGTGACATCACTGATGATGTCCTAATTGATTTTAACCATCTTTTCAAAACTGTAAATTTGACGATTCTGAACTCACGGATGGCACGGACATCATCTACGACAGTAATTTTAAAACCGATTATGTCAATTGTGACATCACTGATGATGTCATAATTGATTTTGACCATCTTTTCAAAAATGTAAAATTGACGCTTCTGAACTCACGGATGGCACAGACATCATCTATGACAGTAATTTTAAAACCGATTATGTCAATTGTGACATCACTGATGATGTCATAATTGATTTTGACCATCTTTTCAAAACTGTAAAATTGACGCTTCTGAACTCACGAATGGCACGGACATCATCTACGACAGTAATTTTAAAACCGATAATGTCAATTGTGACATCACTGATGATGTCATAATTGATTTTAACCATCTTTTCAAAACTGTAAATTTGACGCTTCTGAACTCACGGATGGCACGGACATCATCTACGACAGTAATTTTAAAACCGATAATGTCAATTGTGACATCACTGATGATGTCATAATTGATTTTAACCATCTTTTCAAAACTGTAAAATTGACGCTTCTGAACTCAAGGATGGCACGGACATCATCTACGACATTCATTTTAAAACCGATAATGTCAATTGTGACATCACTGATGATGTCATAATTGATTTTAACCATCTTTTCAAAACTGTAAAATTGACGCTTCTGAACTCAAGGATGGCACGGACATCATCTACGACAGTAATTTTAAAACCGATAATGTCAATTGTGACATCACTGATGATGTCATAATTGATTTTAACCATCTTTTCAAAACTGTAAAATTGACGCTTCTGAACTCACGGATGGCACGGACATCATCTACGACAGTAATTTTAAAACCGATAATGTCAATTGTGACATCACTGATGATGTCATAATTGATTTTAACCATCTTTTCAAAACTGTAAATTTGACGATTCTGAACTCACGTATGGCACGGACATCATCTACGACAGTAATTTTAAAACCGATTATGTCAATTGTGACATCACTGATGATGTCATAATTGATTTTGACCATCTTTTCAAAACTGTAAAATTGACGCTTCTGAACTCACGGATGGCACGGACATCATCTACGACAGTAATTTTAAAACCGATAATGTCAATTGTGACATCACTGATGATGTCATAATTGATTTTAACCTTTTTTTCAAAACTGTAAATTTGACGATTCTGAACTCACGGATGGCACGGACAGCATCTACGACAGTAATTTAAAAAAACGATTATGTCAATTGTGACATCACTGATGATGTCATAATTGATTTTGACCATCTTTTCAAAACTGTAAAATTGACGCTTCTGAACTCACGGATGGCACAGACATCATCATACATCATCTACGACAGTAATTTTAAAACCGATTATGTCAATTGTGACATCACTGATGATGTAATAATTGATTTCGACATCTTTTCAAAACTGTGAAATTGATGCTTCTGAACTCACGAATGGCACAGACATCATCTACGACAGTAATTTTAAAACCGATAATGTCAATTGTGACATCACTGATGATGTCATAATTGATTTTGACCATCTTTTCAAAAATGTAAAATTGACGCTTCTGAACTCACGGATGGCACAGACATCATCTATGACAGTAATTTTAAAACTGATTATGTCAATTGTGACATCACTGATGATGTCATAATTGATTTCGAAAACTGTGAAATTGATGCTTCTGAACTCACGAATGGCACGGACATCATCTACGACAGTAATTTTAAAACCGATTATGTCAATTGTGACATCACTGATGATGTCATAATTGATTTTGACCATCTTTTCAAAACTGTAAAATTGACGCTTCTGAACTCACGAATGGCACGGACATCATCTACGACAGTAATTTTAAAACCGATAATGTCAATTGTGACATCACTGATGATGTCATATTTGATTTTAACCATCTTTTCAAAACTGTAAATTTGACGCTTCTGAACTCACGGATAGCACGGACATCATCTACGACAGTAATTTTAAAACCGATTATGTCAATTGTGACATCACTGATGATGTCATAATTGATTTTGACCATCTTTTCAAAATTGTAAAATTGACGCTTCTTAACTCACGGATGGCACAGACATCATCTACGACAGTAATTTTAAAACCGATTATGTCAATTGTGACATCACTGATGATGTCATAATTGATTTTGACCATCTTTTCAAAATTGTAAAATTGACGCTTCTTAACTCACGGATGGCACAGACATCATCTACGACAGTAATTTTAAAACCGATTATGTCAATTGTGACATCACTGATGATGTAATAATTGATTTCGACATCTTTTCAAAACTGTGAAATTGATGCTTCTGAACTCACGAATGGCACAGACATCATCTACGACAGTAATTTTAAAACCGATAATGTCAATTGTGACATCACTGATGATGTCATAATTGATTTTAACCATCTTTTCAAAACTGTAAAATTGACGCTTCTGAACTCACGGATGGCACGGACATCATCTACGACAGTCATTTTAAAACAGATAATGTCAATTGTGATATCACTGATGATGTCATAATTGATTTTAACCATCTTTTCAAAACTGTAAATTTGACGATTCTGAACTCTCGGATGGCACGGACATCATCTACGACAGTAATTTTAAAACCGATTATGTCAATTGTGACATCACTGATGATGTCATAATTGATTTTGACCATCTTTTCAAAACCTTAAAATTGACGCTTCTGAACTCACGGATGGCACGGACATCATCTACGACAGTAATTTTAAAACCGATAATGTCAATTGTGACATCACTGATGATGTCATAATTGATTTTAACCTTTTTTTCAAAACTGTAAATTTGACGATTCTGAACTCACGGATGGCACGGACAGCATCTACGACAGTAATTTTAAAACCGATTATGTCAATTGTGACATCACTGATGATGTCATAATTGATTTTGACCATCTTTTCAAAAATGTAAAATTGACGCTTCTGAACTCACGGATGGCACAGACATCATCTATGACAGTAATTTTAAAACCGATTATGTCAATTGTGACATCACTGATGATGTCATAATTGATTTCGACATCTTTTCAAAACTGTGAAATTGATGCTTCTGAACTCACGAATGGCACGGACATCATCTACGACAGTAATTTTAAAACCGAAAATGTCAATTGTGACATCACTGATGATGTCCTAATTGATTTTAACCATCTTTTCAAAACTGTAAATTTGACGATTCTAAACTCACGGATGGCACGGACATCATCTACGACAGTAATTTTAAAACCGATAATGTCAATTGTGACATCACTGATGATGTCATAATTGATTTTAACCATCTTTTCAAAACTGTAAATTTGACGCTTCTGAACTCACGGATGGCACGGACATCATCTACGACAGTAATTTTAAAACCGATAATGTCAATTGTGACATCACTGATGATGTCATATTTGATTTTAACCATCTTTTCAAAACTGTAAATTTGACGCTTCTGAACTCACGGATAGCACGGACATCATCTACGACAGTAATTTTAAAACCGATTATGTCAATTGTGACATCACTGATGAAGTCATAATTGATTTTGACCATCTTTTCAAAATTGTAAAATTGACGCTTCTTAACTCACGGATGGCACAGACATAATCTACGACAGTAATTTTAAAACCGATTATGTCAATTGTGACATCACTGATGATGTCATAATTGATTTCGACATCTTTTCAAAACTGTGAAATTGATGCTTCTGAACTCACGAATGGCACGGACATCATCTACGACAGTAATTTTAAAACCGATAATGTCAATTGTGAAATCACTGATGATGTCATAATTGATTTTAACCATCTTTTCAAAACTGTAAAATTGACGCTTCTGAACTCACGGATGGCACGGACATAATCTACGACAGTAATTTTAAAACCGATAATGTCAATTGTGACATCACTGATGATGTCATTATGGATTTTAACCATCTTTTCAAAACTGTAAATTTGACGATTCTGAACTCACGGATGGCACGGACATCATCTACGACAGTAATTTTAAAACCGATAATGTCAATTGTGACATCACTGATGATGTCATAATTGATTTTGACCATCTTTTCAAAAATGTAAAATTGACGCTTCTGAACTCACGGATGGCACAGACATCATCTATGACAGTAATTTTAAAACTGATTATGTAAATTGTGACATCACTGATGATGTCATAATTGATTTCGACATCTTTTCAAAACTGTGAAATTGATGCTTCTGAACTCACGAATGGCACGGACATCATCTACGACAGTAATTTTAAAACCGAAAATGTCAATTGTGACATCACTGATGATGTCCTAATTTATTTTAACCATCTTTTCAAAACTGTAAATTTGACGATTCTGAACTCACGGATGGCACGGACATCATCTACGACAGTAATTTTAAAACCGATTATGTCAATTGTGACATCACTGATGATGTCATAATTGATTTTGACCATCTTTTCAAAACTGTAAAATTGACGCTTCTGAACTCACGAATGGCACGGACATCATCTACGACAGTAATTTTAAAACCGATAATGTCAATTGTGACATCACTGATGATGTCATAATTGATTTTGACCATCTTTTCAAAAATGTAAAATTGACGCTTCTGAACTCACGGATGGCACAGACATCATCTATGACAGTAATTTTAAAACCGATTATGTCAATTGTGACATCACTGATGATGTAATAATTGATTTCGACATCTTTTCAAAACTGTGAAATTGATGCTTCTGAACTCACGAATGGCACGGACATCATCTACGACAGTAATTTTAAAACCGAAAATGTCAATTGTGACATCACTGATGATGTCCTAATTGATTTTAACCATCTTTTCAAAACTGTAAATTTGACGATTCTGAACTCACGGATGGCACGGACATCATCTACGACAGTAATTTTAAAACCGATTATGTCAATTGTGACATCACTGATGATGTCATAATTGATTTTGACCATCTTTTCAAAAATGTAAAATTGACGCTTCTGAACTCACGGATGGCACAGACATCATCTATGACAGTAATTTTAAAACCGATTATGTCAATTGTGACATCACTGATGATGTCATAATTGATTTTGACCATCTTTTCAAAACTGTAAAATTGACGCTTCTGAACTCACGAATGGCACGGACATCATCTACGACAGTAATTTTAAAACCGATAATGTCAATTGTGACATCACTGATGATGTCATAATTGATTTTAACCATCTTTTCAAAACTGTAAATTTGACGCTTCTGAACTCACGGATGGCACGGACATCATCTACGACAGTAATTTTAAAACCGATAATGTCAATTGTGACATCACTGATGATGTCATAATTGATTTTAACCATCTTTTCAAAACTGTAAAATTGACGCTTCTGAACTCAAGGATGGCACGGACATCATCTACGACATTCATTTTAAAACCGATAATGTCAATTGTGACATCACTGATGATGTCATAATTGATTTTAACCATCTTTTCAAAACTGTAAAATTGACGCTTCTGAACTCAAGGATGGCACGGACATCATCTACGACAGTAATTTTAAAACCGATAATGTCAATTGTGACATCACTGATGATGTCATAATTGATTTTAACCATCTTTTCAAAACTGTAAAATTGACGCTTCTGAACTCACGGATGGCACGGACATCATCTACGACAGTAATTTTAAAACCGATAATGTCAATTGTGACATCACTGATGATGTCATAATTGATTTTAACCATCTTTTCAAAACTGTAAATTTGACGATTCTGAACTCACGTATGGCACGGACATCATCTACGACAGTAATTTTAAAACCGATTATGTCAATTGTGACATCACTGATGATGTCATAATTGATTTTGACCATCTTTTCAAAACTGTAAAATTGACGCTTCTGAACTCACGGATGGCACGGACATCATCTACGACAGTAATTTTAAAACCGATAATGTCAATTGTGACATCACTGATGATGTCATAATTGATTTTAACCTTTTTTTCAAAACTGTAAATTTGACGATTCTGAACTCACGGATGGCACGGACAGCATCTACGACAGTAATTTAAAAAAACGATTATGTCAATTGTGACATCACTGATGATGTCATAATTGATTTTGACCATCTTTTCAAAACTGTAAAATTGACGCTTCTGAACTCACGGATGGCACAGACATCATCATACATCATCTACGACAGTAATTTTAAAACCGATTATGTCAATTGTGACATCACTGATGATGTAATAATTGATTTCGACATCTTTTCAAAACTGTGAAATTGATGCTTCTGAACTCACGAATGGCACAGACATCATCTACGACAGTAATTTTAAAACCGATAATGTCAATTGTGACATCACTGATGATGTCATAATTGATTTTGACCATCTTTTCAAAAATGTAAAATTGACGCTTCTGAACTCACGGATGGCACAGACATCATCTATGACAGTAATTTTAAAACTGATTATGTCAATTGTGACATCACTGATGATGTCATAATTGATTTCGAAAACTGTGAAATTGATGCTTCTGAACTCACGAATGGCACGGACATCATCTACGACAGTAATTTTAAAACCGATTATGTCAATTGTGACATCACTGATGATGTCATAATTGATTTTGACCATCTTTTCAAAACTGTAAAATTGACGCTTCTGAACTCACGAATGGCACGGACATCATCTACGACAGTAATTTTAAAACCGATAATGTCAATTGTGACATCACTGATGATGTCATATTTGATTTTAACCATCTTTTCAAAACTGTAAATTTGACGCTTCTGAACTCACGGATAGCACGGACATCATCTACGACAGTAATTTTAAAACCGATTATGTCAATTGTGACATCACTGATGATGTCATAATTGATTTTGACCATCTTTTCAAAATTGTAAAATTGACGCTTCTTAACTCACGGATGGCACAGACATCATCTACGACAGTAATTTTAAAACCGATTATGTCAATTGTGACATCACTGATGATGTCATAATTGATTTTGACCATCTTTTCAAAATTGTAAAATTGACGCTTCTTAACTCACGGATGGCACAGACATCATCTATGACAGTAATTTTAAAACTGATTATGTCAATTGTGACATCACTGATGATGTCATAATTGATTTCGACATCTTTTCAAAACTGTGAAATTGATGCTTCTGAACTCACGAATGGCACGGACATCATCTACGACAGTAATTTTAAAACCGATTATGTCAATTGTGACATCACTGATGATGTCATAATTGATTTCGACATCTTTTCAAAACTGTAAATTTGACGCTTCTGAACTCACGGATAGCACGGACATCATCTACGACAATAATTTTAAAACCGATTATGTCAATTGTGACATCACTGATGATGTCATAATTGATTTTGACCATCTTTTCAAAATTGTTAAATTGACGCTTCTTAACTCACGGATGGCACAGACATCATCTACGACAGTAATTTTAAAACCGATTATGTCAATTGTGACATCACTGATGATGTCATAATTGATTTTGACCATCTTTTCAAAATTTTAAAATTGACGCTTCTTAACTCACGGATGGCACAGACATCATCTACGACAGTAATTTTAAAACTTATTATGTCAATTGTGACATCACTGATGATGTCATAATTGATTTCGACATCTTTTCAAAACTGTGAAATTGATGCTTCTGAACTCACGAATGGCACGGACATCATCTACGACAGTAATTTTTAAACCGATAATGTCAATTGTGACATCACTGATGATGTCATAATTTATTTTAACCATCTTTTCAAAACTGTAAAATTGATGCTTCTGAACTCACGGATGGCACGGACATCATCTACGACAGTAATTTTAAAACCGATAATGTCAATTGTGACATCACTGATGATGTCATAATTGATTTTGACCATCTTTTCAAAACTGTAAAATTGACGCTTCTGAACTCACGGATGGCACAGACATCATCTACGACAGTAATTTTAAAACCGATTATGTCAATTGTGACATCACTGATGATGTCATAATTGATTTAGACATATTTTCAAAACTGTGAAATTGATGCTTCTGAACTCACGAATGGCACGGACATCATCTACGACAGTAATTTTAAAACCGATTATGTCAATTGTGACATCACTGATGATGTCATAATTGATTTCGACATCTTTTCAAAACTGTGAAATTAATGCTTCTGAATTCACGAATGGCACGGACATCATCTACGACAGTAATTTTAAAACCGATTATGTCAATTGTGACATCACTGATGATGTCATAATTGATTTTAACCATCTTTTCAAAACTGTGAAATTGATGCTTCTGAACTCACGAATGGCACAGACATCATCTACGACAGTAATTTTAAAACCGATAATGTCAATTGTGACATCACTGATGATGTCATAATTGATTTTAACCATCTTTTCAAAACTGTGAAATTGATGCTTCTGAACTCACGAATGGCACAGACATCATCTACGACAGTAATTTTAAAACCGAAAATGTCAATTGTGACATCACTGATGATGTCCTAATTGATTTTAACCATCTTTTCAAAACTGTAAATTTGACGATTCTGAACTCACGGATGGCACGGACATCATCTACGACAGTAATTTTAAAACCGATTATGTCAATTGTGACATCACTGATGATGTCATAATTGATTTAGACATATTTTCAAAACTGTAAAATTGACGCTTCTGAACTCACGAATGGCACGGACATCATCTACGACAGTAATTTTAAAACCGATAATGTCAATTGTGACATCACTGATGATGTCATATTTGATTTTAACCATCTTTTCAAAACTGTAAATTTGACGCTTCTGAACTCACGGATAGCACGGACATCATCTACGACAGTAATTTTAAAACCGATTATGTCAATTGTGACATCACTGATGATGTCATAATTGATTTTGACCATCTTTTCAAAATTGTAAAATTGACGCTTCTTAACTCACGGATGGCACAGACATCATCTACGACAGTAATTTTAAAACCGATTATGTCAATTGTGACTTCACTGATGATGTCATAATTGATTTTGACCATCTTTTCAAAATTGTAAAATTGACGCTTCTTAACTCACGGATGGCACAGACATCATCTATGACAGTTATTTTAAAACTGATTATGTCAATTGTGACATCACTGATGATGTCATAATTGATTTCGACATCTTTTCAAAACTGTGAAATTGATGCTTCTGAACTCACGAATGGCACGGACATCATCTACGACAGTAATTTTAAAACCGATTATGTCAATTGTGACATCACTGATGATGTCATAATTGATTTCGACATCTTTTCAAAACTGTAAATTTGACGCTTCTGAACTCACGGATAGCACGGACATCATCTACGACAGTAATTTTAAAACCGATTATGTCAATTGTGACATCACTGATGATGTCATAATTGATTTTGACCATCTTTTCAAAATTGTTAAATTGACGCTTCTTAACTCACGGATGGCACAGACATCATCTACGACAGTAATTTTAAAACCGATTATGTCAATTGTGACATCACTGATGATGTCATAATTGATTTTGACCATCTTTTTCAAAATTTTAAAATTGACGCTTCTTAACTCACGGTTGGCACAGACATCATCTACGACAGTAATTTTAAAACCGATTATGTCAATTGTGACATCACTGATGATGTCATAATTGATTTCGACATCTTTTCAAAACTGTGAAATTGATGCTTCTGAACTCACGAATGGCACGGACATCATCTACGACAGTAATTTTTAAACCGATAATGTCAATTGTGACATCACTGATGATGTCATAATTGATTTTAACCATCTTTTCAAAACTGTAAAATTGACGCTTCTGAACTCACGGATGGCACGGACATCATCTACGACAGTAATTTTAAAACCGATAATGTCAATTGTGACATCACTGATGATGTCATAATTGATTTTAACCATCTTTTCAAAACTGTAAATTTGACGATTCTGAACTCACGGATGGCACGGACATCATCTACGACAGTAATTTTAAAACCGATTATGTCAATTGTGACATCACTGATGATGTCATAATTGATTTTGACCATCTTTTCAAAACTGTAAAATTGACGCTTCTGAACTCACGGATGGCACAGACATCATCTACGACAGTAATTTTAAAACCGATTATGTCAATTGTGACATCACTGATGATGTCATAATTGATTTCGACATCTTTTCAAAACTGTGAAATTGACGCTTCTGAACTCAAGGATGGCATGGACATCATCTACGACAGTAATTTTAAAACCGATAATGTCAATTGTGACATCACTGATGATGTCATAATTGATTTGAACCTTTTTTTCAAAACTGTAAATTTGACGATTCTGAACTCACGGATGGCACGGACAGCATCTACGACAGTAATTTTAAAACCGATAATGTCAATTGTGACATCACTGATGATGTCATAATTGATTTTAACCATCTTTTCAAAACTGTAAAATTGACGCTTCTGAACTCACGGATGGCACGGACATCATCTACGACAGTAATTTTAAAACCGATAATGTCAATTGTGATATCACTGATGATGTCATAATTGATTTTAACCATCTTTTCAAAACTGTAAAATTGATGCTTCTGAACTCACGGATGGCACGGACATCATCTACGACAGTAATTTTAAAACCGATAATGTCAATTGTGACATCACTGATGATGTCATAATTGATTTTAACCTTTTTTTCAAAACTGTAAATTTGACGATTCTGAACTCACGGATGGCACGGACAGCATCTACGACAGTAATTTTAAAACCGTTTATGTCAATTGTGACATCACTGATGATGTCATAATTAATTTTGACCATCATTTCAAAATTGTAAAATTGACGCTTCTTAACTCACGGATGGCACAGACATCATCTACGACAGTAATTTTAAAACCGATAATGTCAATTGTGACATCACTGATGATGTCATAATTGATTTTAACCTTTTTTTCAAAACTGTAAATTTGACGATTCTGAACTCACGGATGGCACGGACAGCATCTACGACAGTAATTTTAAAACCGATTATGTCAATTGTGACATCACTGATGATGTCATAATTGATTTTGACCATCTTTTCAAAAGTGTAAAATTGACGCTTCTGAACTCACGGATGGCACAGACATCATCTACGACAGTAATTTTAAAACCGATTATGTCAATTGTGACATCACTGATGATGTAATAATTGATTTTGACATCTTTTCAAAACTGTGAAATTGACGCTTCTGAACTCAAGGATGGCACGGACATCATCTACGACAGTAATTTTAAAACCGATAATGTCAATTGTGACATCACTGATGATGTCATAATTGATTTTAACCATCTTTTCAAAACTGTAAAATTGACGCTTCTGAACTCACGGATGGCACGGACATCATCTACGACAGTAATTTTAAAACCGATAATGTCAATTGTGACATCACTGATGATGTCATAATTGATTTCGACATCTTTTCAAAACTGTGAAATTGATGCTTCTGAACTCACGAATGGCACGGACATCATCTACGACAGTAATTTTAAAACCGATTATGTCAATTGTGACATCACTGATGATGTCATAATTGATTTCGACATCTTTTCAAAACTGTAAATTTGACGCTTCTGAACTCACGGATAGCACGGACATCATCTACGACAGTAATTTTAAAACCGATTATGTCAATTGTGACATCACTGATGATGTCATAATTGATTTTGACCATCTTTTCAAAATTGTAAAATTGACGCTTCTTAACTCACGGATGGCACAGACATCATCTACGACAGTAATTTTAAAACCGATTATGTCAATTGTGACATCACTGATGATGTCATAATTGATTTTGACCATCTTTTCAAAATTGTAAAATTGACGCTTCTTAACTCACGGATGGCACAGACATCATCTACGACAGTAATTTTAAAACCGATTATGTCAATTGTGACATCACTGATGATGTCATAATTGATTTCGACATCTTTTCAAAACTGTGAAATTGATGCTTCTGAACTCACGAATGGCACGGACATCATCTACGACAGTAATTTTCAAACCGATAATGTCAATTGTGACATCACTGATGATGTCATAATTGATTTTAACCATCTTTTCAAAACTGTAAAATTGACGCTTCTGAACTCACGGATGGCACGGACATCATCTACGACAGTAATTTTAAAACCGATAATGTCAATTGTGACATCACTGATGATGTCATAATTGATTTTAACCATCTTTTCAAAACTGTAAATTTGACGATTCTGAACTCACGGATGGCACGGACATCATCTACAACAGTAATTTTAAAACCGATTATGTCAATTGTGACATCACTGATGATGTCATAATTGATTTTGACCATCTTTTCAAAACTGTAAAATTGACGCTTCTGAACTCACGGATGGCACAGACATCATCTACGACAGTAATTTTAAAACCGATTATGTCAATTGTGACATCACTGATGATCTCATAATTGATTTCGACATCTTTTCAAAACTGTGAAATTGATGCTTCTGAACTCACGAATGGCACGGAAATCATCTACGACAGTAATTTCAAAACCGATAATGTCAATTGTGACATCACTGATGATGTCATAATTGATTTTAACCATCTTTTCAAAACTGTAAAATTGACGCTTCTGAACTCAAGGATGGCATGGACATCATCTACGACAGTAATTTTAAAACCGATAATGTCAATTGTGACATCACTGATGATGTCATAATTGATTTGAACCTTTTTTTCAAAACTGTAAATTTGACGATTCTGAACTCACGGATGGCACGGACAGCATCTACGACAGTAATTTTAAAACCGATTATGTCAATTGTGACATCATTGATGATGTCATAATTGATTTTAACCTTTTTTTCAAAACTGTAAATTTGACGATTCTGAACTTACGGATGGCACGGACAGCATCTACGACAGTAATTTTAAAACCGATTATGTCAATTGTGACATCACTGATGATGTCATAATTGATTTTGACCATCTTTTCAAAACTGTAAAATTTACGCTTCTGAACTCAAGGATGGCATGGACATCATCTACGACAGTAATTTTAAAACCGTTTATGTCAATTGTGACATCACTGATGATGTCATAATTGATTTTGACCATCTTTTTAAAATTGTAAAATTGACGCTTCTTAACTCACGGATGGCACAGACATCATCTACGACAGTAATTTTAAAACCGATAATGTCAATTGTGACATCACTGATGATGTCATAATTGATTTTAACCTTTTTTTCAAAACTGTAAATTTGACGATTCTGAACTCACGGATGGCACAGACATCATCTACGACAGTAATTTTAAAACCGATTATGTCAATTGTGACATCACTGATGATGTAATAATTGATTTCGACATCTTTTCAAAACTGTGAAATTGACGCTTCTGAACTCAAGGATGGCACGGACATCATCTACGACAGTAATTTTAAAACCGATAATGTCAATTGTGACATCACTGATGATGTCATAATTGATTTTAACCATCTTTTCAAAACTGTAAAATTGACGCTTCTGAACTCACGGATGGCACGGACATCATCTACGACAGTAATTTTAAAACCGATAATGTCAATTGTGACATCACTGATGATGTCATAATTGATTTCGACATCTTTTCAAAACTGTGAAATTGATGCTTCTGAACTCACGAATGGCACGGACATCATCTACGACAGTAATTTTAAAACCGATTATGTCAATTGTGACATCACTGATGATGTCATAATTGATTTCGACATCTTTTCAAAACTGTAAATTTGACGCTTCTGAACTCACGGATAGCACGGACATCATCTACGACAGTAATTTTAAAACCGATTATGTCAATTGTGACATCACTGATGATGTCATAATTGATTTTGACCATCTTTTCAAAATTGTAAAATTGACGCTTCTTAACTCACGGATGGCACAGACATCATCTACGACAGTAATTTTAAAACCGATTATGTCAATTGTGACATCACTGATGATGTCATAATTGATTTTGACCATCTTTTCAAAATTGTAAAATTGACGCTTCTTAACTCACGGATGGCACAGACATCATCTACGACAGTAATTTTAAAACCGATTATGTCAATTGTGACATCACTGATGATGTAATAATTGATTTCGACATCTTTTCAAAACTGTGAAATTGATGCTTCTGAACTCACGAATGGCACAGACATCATCTACGACAGTAATTTTAAAACCGATTATGTCAATTGTGACATCACTGATGATGTCATAATTGATTTCGACATCTTTTCAAAACTGTAAATTTGACGCTTCTGAACTCACGGATAGCACGGACATCATCTACGACAGTAATTTTAAAACCGATTATGTCAATTGTGACATCACTGATGATGTCATAATTGATTTTGACCATCTTTTCAAAATGGTAAAATTGACGCTTCTTAACTCACGGATGGCACAGACATCATCTACGACAGTAATTTTAAAACCGATTATGTCAATTGTGACATCACTGATGATGTCATAATTGATTTTGACCATCTTTTCAAAATTGTAAAATTGACGCTTCTTAACTCACGGATGGCACAGACATCATCTACGACAGTAATTTTAAAACCGATTATGTCAATTGTGACATCACTGATGATGTCATAATTGATTTCGACATCTTTTCAAAACTGTGAAATTGATGCTTCTGAACTCACGAATGGCACGGACATCATCTACGACAGTAATTTTCAAACCGATAATGTCAATTGTGACATCACTGATGATGTCATAATTGATTTTAACCATCTTTTCAAAACTGTAAAATTGACGCTTCTGAACTCACGGATGGCACGGACATCATCTACGACAGTAATTTTAAAACCGATAATGTCAATTGTGACATCACTGATGATGTCATAATTGATTTTAACCATCTTTTCAAAACTGTAAATTTGACAATTCTGAACTCACGGATGGCACGGACATCATCTACAACAGTAATTTTAAAACAGATTATGTCAATTGTGACATCACTGATGATGTCATAATTGATTTTGACCATCTTTTCAAAACTGTAAAATTGACGCTTCTGAACTCACGGATGGCACAGACATCATCTACGACAGTAATTTTAAAACCGATTATGTCAATTGTGACATCACTGATGATATCATAATTGATTTCGACATCTTTTTAAAACTGTGAAATTGATGCTTCTGAACTCACGAATGGCACGGACATCATCTACGACAGTAATTTTAAAACCGATAATGTCAATTGTGACATCACTGATGATGTCATAATTGATTTTAACCATCTTTTCAAAACTGTAAAATTGACGCTTCTGAACTCAAGGATGGCATGGACATCATCTACGACAGTAATTTTAAAACCGATAATGTCAATAGTGACATCACTGATGATGTCATAATTGATTTGAACCTTTTTTTCAAAACTGTAAATTTGACGATTCTGAACTCACGGATGGCACGGACAGCATCTACGACAGTAATTTTAAAACCGATTATGTCAATTGTGACATCACTGATGATGTCATAATTGATTTTAACCTTTTTTTCAAAACTGTAAATTTGACGATTCTGAACTCACGGATGGCACGGACAGCATCTACGACAGTAATTTTAAAACCGATTATGTCAATTGTGACATCACTGATGATGTCATAATTGATTTTGACCATCTTTTCAAAACTAAAAAAATTTACGCTTCTGAACTCAAGGATGGCATGGACATCATCTACGACAGTAATTTTAAAACCGTTTATGTCAATTGTGACATCACTGATGATGTCATAATTGATTTTGACCATCTTTTTAAAATTGTAAAATTGACGCTTCTTAACTCACGGATGGCACAGACATCATCTACGACAGTAATTTTAAAACCGATAATGTCAATTGTGACATCACTGATGATGTCATAATTGATTTTAACCTTTTTTTCAAAACTGTAAATTTGACGATTCTGAACTCACGGATGGCACGGACAGCATCTACGACAGTAATTTTAAAACCGATTATGTCAATTGTGACATCACTGATGATGTCATAATTGATTTTGACCATCTTTTCAAAACTGTAAAATTGACGCTTCTGAACTCACGGATGGCACAGACATCATCTACGACAGTAATTTTAAAACCGATTATGTCAATTGTGACATCACTGATGATGTAATAATTGATTTCGACATCTTTTCAAAACTGTGAAATTGACGCTTCTGAACTCAAGGATGGCACGGACATCATCTACGACAGTAATTTTAAAACCGATAATGTCAATTGTGACATCACTGATGATGTCATAATTGATTTTAACCATCTTTTCAAAACTGTAAAATTGACGCTTCTGAACTCACGGATGGCACGGACATCATCTACGACAGTAATTTTAAAACCGATAATGTCAATTGTGACATCACTGATGATGTCATATTTGATTTTAACCATCTTTTCAAAACTGTAAATTTGACGCTTCTGAACTCACGGATAGCACGGACATCATCTACGACAGTAATTTTAAAACCGATTATGTCAATTGTGACATCACTGATGATGTCATAATTGATTTTGACCATCTTTTCAAAATTGTAAAATTGACGCTTCTTAACTCACGGATGGCACAGACATCATCTACGACAGTAATTTTAAAACCGATTATGTCAATTGTGACTTCACTGATGATGTCATAATTGATTTTGACCATCTTTTCAAAATTGTAAAATTGACGCTTCTGAACTCACGGATGGCACGGACATCATCTACGACAGTAATTTTAAAACCGATAATGTCAATTGTGACATCACTGATGATGTCATAATTGATTTTAACCATCTTTTCAAAACTGTAAATTTGACGCTTCTGAACTCACGGATGGCACGGACATCATCTACGACAGTAATTTTAAAACCGATAATGTCAATTGTGACATCACTGATGATGTCATAATTGATTTCGACATCTTTTCAAAACTGTGAAATTGATGCTTCTGAACTCACGAATGGCACGGACATCATCTACGACAGTAATTTTAAAACCGATTATGTCAATTGTGACATCACTGATGATGTCATAATTGATTTCGACATCTTTTCAAAACTGTAAATTTGACGATTCTGAACTCACGGATGGCACGGACATCATCTACGACAGTAATTTTAAAACCGATTATGTCAATTGTGACATCACTGATGATGTCATAATTGATTTTGACCATCTTTTCAAAACTGTAAAATTGACGCTTCTGAACTCACGGATGGCACAGACATCATCTACGACAGTAATTTTAAAACCGATTATGTCAATTGTGACATCACTGATGATGTCATAATTGATTTCGACATCTTTTCAAAACTGTGAAATTGACGCTTCTGAACTCAAGGATGGCATGGACATCATCTACGACAGTAATTTTAAAACCGATAATGTCAATTGTGACATCACTGATGATGTCATAATTGATTTGAACCTTTTTTTCAAAACTGTAAATTTGACGATTCTGAACTCACGGATGGCACGGACAGCATCTACGACAGTAATTTTAAAACCGATAATGTCAATTGTGACATCACTGATGATGTCATAATTGATTTTAACCATCTTTTCAAAACTGTAAAATTGACGCTTCTGAACTCACGGATGGCACGGACATCATCTACGACAGTAATTTTAAAACCGATAATGTCAATTGTGATATCACTGATGATGTCATAATTGATTTTAACCATCTTTTCAAAACTGTAAAATTGATGCTTCTGAACTCACGGATGGCACGGACATCATCTACGACAGTAATTTTAAAACCGATAATGTCAATTGTGACATCACTGATGATGTCATAATTGATTTTAACCTTTTTTTCAAAACTGTAAATTTGACGATTCTGAACTCACGGATGGCACGGACAGCATCTACGACAGTAATTTTAAAACCGTTTATGTCAATTGTGACATCACTGATGATGTCATAATTAATTTTGACCATCATTTCAAAATTGTAAAATTGACGCTTCTTAACTCACGGATGGCACAGACATCATCTACGACAGTAATTTTAAAACCGATAATGTCAATTGTGACATCACTGATGATGTCATAATTGATTTTAACCTTTTTTTCAAAACTGTAAATTTGACGATTCTGAACTCACGGATGGCACGGACAGCATCTACGACAGTAATTTTAAAACCGATTATGTCAATTGTGACATCACTGATGATGTCATAATTGATTTTGACCATCTTTTCAAAAGTGTAAAATTGACGCTTCTGAACTCACGGATGGCACAGACATCATCTACGACAGTAATTTTAAAACCGATTATGTCAATTGTGACATCACTGATGATGTAATAATTGATTTTGACATCTTTTCAAAACTGTGAAATTGACGCTTCTGAACTCAAGGATGGCACGGACATCATCTACGACAGTAATTTTAAAACCGATAATGTCAATTGTGACATCACTGATGATGTCATAATTGATTTTAACCATCTTTTCAAAACTGTAAAATTGACGCTTCTGAACTCACGGATGGCACGGACATCATCTACGACAGTAATTTTAAAACCGATAATGTCAATTGTGACATCACTGATGATGTCATAATTGATTTCGACATCTTTTCAAAACTGTGAAATTGATGCTTCTGAACTCACGAATGGCACGGACATCATCTACGACAGTAATTTTAAAACCGATTATGTCAATTGTGACATCACTGATGATGTCATAATTGATTTCGACATCTTTTCAAAACTGTAAATTTGACGCTTCTGAACTCACGGATAGCACGGACATCATCTACGACAGTAATTTTAAAACCGATTATGTCAATTGTGACATCACTGATGATGTCATAATTGATTTTGACCATCTTTTCAAAATTGTAAAATTGACGCTTCTTAACTCACGGATGGCACAGACATCATCTACGACAGTAATTTTAAAACCGATTATGTCAATTGTGACATCACTGATGATGTCATAATTGATTTTGACCATCTTTTCAAAATTGTAAAATTGACGCTTCTTAACTCACGGATGGCACAGACATCATCTACGACAGTAATTTTAAAACCGATTATGTCAATTGTGACATCACTGATGATGTCATAATTGATTTCGACATCTTTTCAAAACTGTGAAATTGATGCTTCTGAACTCACGAATGGCACGGACATCATCTACGACAGTAATTTTCAAACCGATAATGTCAATTGTGACATCACTGATGATGTCATAATTGATTTTAACCATCTTTTCAAAACTGTAAAATTGACGCTTCTGAACTCACGGATGGCACGGACATCATCTACGACAGTAATTTTAAAACCGATAATGTCAATTGTGACATCACTGATGATGTCATAATTGATTTTAACCATCTTTTCAAAACTGTAAATTTGACGATTCTGAACTCACGGATGGCACGGACATCATCTACAACAGTAATTTTAAAACCGATTATGTCAATTGTGACATCACTGATGATGTCATAATTGATTTTGACCATCTTTTCAAAACTGTAAAATTGACGCTTCTGAACTCACGGATGGCACAGACATCATCTACGACAGTAATTTTAAAACCGATTATGTCAATTGTGACATCACTGATGATCTCATAATTGATTTCGACATCTTTTCAAAACTGTGAAATTGATGCTTCTGAACTCACGAATGGCACGGAAATCATCTACGACAGTAATTTCAAAACCGATAATGTCAATTGTGACATCACTGATGATGTCATAATTGATTTTAACCATCTTTTCAAAACTGTAAAATTGACGCTTCTGAACTCAAGGATGGCATGGACATCATCTACGACAGTAATTTTAAAACCGATAATGTCAATTGTGACATCACTGATGATGTCATAATTGATTTGAACCTTTTTTTCAAAACTGTAAATTTGACGATTCTGAACTCACGGATGGCACGGACAGCATCTACGACAGTAATTTTAAAACCGATTATGTCAATTGTGACATCATTGATGATGTCATAATTGATTTTAACCTTTTTTTCAAAACTGTAAATTTGACGATTCTGAACTTACGGATGGCACGGACAGCATCTACGACAGTAATTTTAAAACCGATTATGTCAATTGTGACATCACTGATGATGTCATAATTGATTTTGACCATCTTTTCAAAACTGTAAAATTTACGCTTCTGAACTCAAGGATGGCATGGACATCATCTACGACAGTAATTTTAAAACCGTTTATGTCAATTGTGACATCACTGATGATGTCATAATTGATTTTGACCATCTTTTTAAAATTGTAAAATTGACGCTTCTTAACTCACGGATGGCACAGACATCATCTACGACAGTAATTTTAAAACCGATAATGTCAATTGTGACATCACTGATGATGTCATAATTGATTTTAACCTTTTTTTCAAAACTGTAAATTTGACGATTCTGAACTCACGGATGGCACAGACATCATCTACGACAGTAATTTTAAAACCGATTATGTCAATTGTGACATCACTGATGATGTAATAATTGATTTCGACATCTTTTCAAAACTGTGAAATTGACGCTTCTGAACTCAAGGATGGCACGGACATCATCTACGACAGTAATTTTAAAACCGATAATGTCAATTGTGACATCACTGATGATGTCATAATTGATTTTAACCATCTTTTCAAAACTGTAAAATTGACGCTTCTGAACTCACGGATGGCACGGACATCATCTACGACAGTAATTTTAAAACCGATAATGTCAATTGTGACATCACTGATGATGTCATAATTGATTTCGACATCTTTTCAAAACTGTGAAATTGATGCTTCTGAACTCACGAATGGCACGGACATCATCTACGACAGTAATTTTAAAACCGATTATGTCAATTGTGACATCACTGATGATGTCATAATTGATTTCGACATCTTTTCAAAACTGTAAATTTGACGCTTCTGAACTCACGGATAGCACGGACATCATCTACGACAGTAATTTTAAAACCGATTATGTCAATTGTGACATCACTGATGATGTCATAATTGATTTTGACCATCTTTTCAAAATTGTAAAATTGACGCTTCTTAACTCACGGATGGCACAGACATCATCTACGACAGTAATTTTAAAACCGATTATGTCAATTGTGACATCACTGATGATGTCATAATTGATTTTGACCATCTTTTCAAAATTGTAAAATTGACGCTTCTTAACTCACGGATGGCACAGACATCATCTACGACAGTAATTTTAAAACCGATTATGTCAATTGTGACATCACTGATGATGTAATAATTGATTTCGACATCTTTTCAAAACTGTGAAATTGATGCTTCTGAACTCACGAATGGCACAGACATCATCTACGACAGTAATTTTAAAACCGATTATGTCAATTGTGACATCACTGATGATGTCATAATTGATTTCGACATCTTTTCAAAACTGTAAATTTGACGCTTCTGAACTCACGGATAGCACGGACATCATCTACGACAGTAATTTTAAAACCGATTATGTCAATTGTGACATCACTGATGATGTCATAATTGATTTTGACCATCTTTTCAAAATGGTAAAATTGACGCTTCTTAACTCACGGATGGCACAGACATCATCTACGACAGTAATTTTAAAACCGATTATGTCAATTGTGACATCACTGATGATGTCATAATTGATTTTGACCATCTTTTCAAAATTGTAAAATTGACGCTTCTTAACTCACGGATGGCACAGACATCATCTACGACAGTAATTTTAAAACCGATTATGTCAATTGTGACATCACTGATGATGTCATAATTGATTTCGACATCTTTTCAAAACTGTGAAATTGATGCTTCTGAACTCACGAATGGCACGGACATCATCTACGACAGTAATTTTCAAACCGATAATGTCAATTGTGACATCACTGATGATGTCATAATTGATTTTAACCATCTTTTCAAAACTGTAAAATTGACGCTTCTGAACTCACGGATGGCACGGACATCATCTACGACAGTAATTTTAAAACCGATAATGTCAATTGTGACATCACTGATGATGTCATAATTGATTTTAACCATCTTTTCAAAACTGTAAATTTGACAATTCTGAACTCACGGATGGCACGGACATCATCTACAACAGTAATTTTAAAACAGATTATGTCAATTGTGACATCACTGATGATGTCATAATTGATTTTGACCATCTTTTCAAAACTGTAAAATTGACGCTTCTGAACTCACGGATGGCACAGACATCATCTACGACAGTAATTTTAAAACCGATTATGTCAATTGTGACATCACTGATGATATCATAATTGATTTCGACATCTTTTTAAAACTGTGAAATTGATGCTTCTGAACTCACGAATGGCACGGACATCATCTACGACAGTAATTTTAAAACCGATAATGTCAATTGTGACATCACTGATGATGTCATAATTGATTTTAACCATCTTTTCAAAACTGTAAAATTGACGCTTCTGAACTCAAGGATGGCATGGACATCATCTACGACAGTAATTTTAAAACCGATAATGTCAATAGTGACATCACTGATGATGTCATAATTGATTTGAACCTTTTTTTCAAAACTGTAAATTTGACGATTCTGAACTCACGGATGGCACGGACAGCATCTACGACAGTAATTTTAAAACCGATTATGTCAATTGTGACATCACTGATGATGTCATAATTGATTTTAACCTTTTTTTCAAAACTGTAAATTTGACGATTCTGAACTCACGGATGGCACGGACAGCATCTACGACAGTAATTTTAAAACCGATTATGTCAATTGTGACATCACTGATGATGTCATAATTGATTTTGACCATCTTTTCAAAACTAAAAAAATTTACGCTTCTGAACTCAAGGATGGCATGGACATCATCTACGACAGTAATTTTAAAACCGTTTATGTCAATTGTGACATCACTGATGATGTCATAATTGATTTTGACCATCTTTTTAAAATTGTAAAATTGACGCTTCTTAACTCACGGATGGCACAGACATCATCTACGACAGTAATTTTAAAACCGATAATGTCAATTGTGACATCACTGATGATGTCATAATTGATTTTAACCTTTTTTTCAAAACTGTAAATTTGACGATTCTGAACTCACGGATGGCACGGACAGCATCTACGACAGTAATTTTAAAACCGATTATGTCAATTGTGACATCACTGATGATGTCATAATTGATTTTGACCATCTTTTCAAAACTGTAAAATTGACGCTTCTGAACTCACGGATGGCACAGACATCATCTACGACAGTAATTTTAAAACCGATTATGTCAATTGTGACATCACTGATGATGTAATAAATGATTTCGACATCTTTTCAAAACTGTGAAATTGACGCTTCTGAACTCAAGGATGGCACGGACATCATCTACGACAGTAATTTTAAAACCGATAATGTCAATTGTGACATCACTGATGATGTCATAATTGATTTTAACCATCTTTTCAAAACTGTAAAATTGACGCTTCTGAACTCACGGATGGCACGGACATCATCTACGACAGTAATTTTAAAACCGATAATGTCAATTGTGACATCACTGATGATGTCATATTTGATTTTAACCATCTTTTCAAAACTGTAAATTTGACGCTTCTGAACTCACGGATAGCACGGACATCATCTACGACAGTAATTTTAAAACCGATTATGTCAATTGTGACATCACTGATGATGTCATAATTGATTTTGACCATCTTTTCAAAATTGTAAAATTGACGCTTCTTAACTCACGGATGGCACAGACATCATCTACGACAGTAATTTTAAAACCGATTATGTCAATTGTGACTTCACTGATGATGTCATAATTGATTTTGACCATCTTTTCAAAATTGTAAAATTGACGCTTCTTAACTCACGGATGGCACAGACATCATCTATGACAGTAATTTTAAAACTGATTATGTCAATTGTGACATCACTGATGATGTCATAATTGATTTCGACATCTTTTCAAAACTGTGAAATTGATGCTTCTGAACTCACGAATGGCACGGACATCATCTACGACAGTAATTTTAAAACCGATTATGTCAATTGTGACATCACTGATGATGTCATAATTGATTTCGACATCTTTTCAAAACTGTAAATTTGACGCTTCTGAACTCACGGATAGCACGGACATCATCTACGACAGTAATTTTAAAACCGATTATGTCAATTGTGACATCACTGATGATGTCATAATTGATTTTGACCATCTTTTCAAAATTGTTAAATTGACGCTTCTTAACTCACGGATGGCACAGACATCATCTACGACAGTAATTTTAAAACCGATTATGTCAATTGTGACATCACTGATGATGTCATAATTGATTTTGACCATCTTTTTCAAAATTTTAAAATTGACGCTTCTTAACTCACGGTTGGCACAGACATCATCTACGACAGTAATTTTAAAACCGATTATGTCAATTGTGACATCACTGATGATGTCATAATTGATTTCGACATCTTTTCAAAACTGTGAAATTGATGCTTCTGAACTCACGAATGGCACGGACATCATCTACGACAGTAATTTTTAAACCGATAATGTCAATTGTGACATCACTGATGATGTCATAATTGATTTTAACCATCTTTTCAAAACTGTAAAATTGACGCTTCTGAACTCACGGATGGCACGGACATCATCTACGACAGTAATTTTAAAACCGATAATGTCAATTGTGACATCACTGATGATGTCATAATTGATTTTAACCATCTTTTCAAAACTGTAAATTTGACGATTCTGAACTCACGGATGGCACGGACATCATCTACGACAGTAATTTTAAAACCGATTATGTCAATTGTGACATCACTGATGATGTCATAATTGATTTTGACCATCTTTTCAAAACTGTAAAATTGACGCTTCTGAACTCACGGATGGCACAGACATCATCTACGACAGTAATTTTAAAACCGATTATGTCAATTGTGACATCACTGATGATGTCATAATTGATTTCGACATCTTTTCAAAACTGTGAAATTGACGCTTCTGAACTCAAGGATGGCATGGACATCATCTACGACAGTAATTTTAAAACCGATAATGTCAATTGTGACATCACTGATGATGTCATAATTGATTTGAACCTTTTTTTCAAAACTGTAAATTTGACGATTCTGAACTCACGGATGGCACGGACAGCATCTACGACAGTAATTTTAAAACCGATAATGTCAATTGTGACATCACTGATGATGTCATAATTGATTTTAACCATCTTTTCAAAACTGTAAAATTGACGCTTCTGAACTCACGGATGGCACGGACATCATCTACGACAGTAATTTTAAAACCGATAATGTCAATTGTGATATCACTGATGATGTCATAATTGATTTTAACCATCTTTTCAAAACTGTAAAATTGATGCTTCTGAACTCACGGATGGCACGGACATCATCTACGACAGTAATTTTAAAACCGATAATGTCAATTGTGACATCACTGATGATGTCATAATTGATTTCGACATCTTTTCAAAACTGTGAAATTGATGCTTCTGAACTCACGAATGGCACGGACATCATCTACGACAGTAATTTTAAAACCGATAATGTCAATTGTGACATCACTGATGATGTCATAATTGATTTTAACCATCTTTTCAAAACTGTAAAATTGACGCTTCTGAACTCAAGGATGGCATGGACATCATCTACGACAGTAATTTTAAAACCGATAATGTCAATAGTGACATCACTGATGATGTCATAATTGATTTGAACCTTTTTTTCAAAACTGTTAATTTGACGATTCTGAACTCACGGATGGCACGGACAGCATCTACGACAGTAATTTTAAAACCGATTATGTCAATTGTGACATCACTGATGATGTCATAATTGATTTTAACCTTTTTTTCAAAACTGTAAATTTGACGATTCTGAACTCACGGATGGCACGGACAGCATCTACGACAGTAATTTTAAAACCGATTATGTCAATTGTGACATCACTGATGATGTCATAATTGATTTTGACCATCTTTTCAAAACTGTAAAATTTACGCTTCTGAACTCAAGGATGGCATGGACATCATCTACGACAGTAATTTTAAAACCGTTTATGTCAATTGTGACATCACTGATGATGTCATAATTGATTTTGACCATCTTTTTAAAATTGTAAAATTGACGCTTCTTAACTCACGGATGGCACAGACATCATCTACGACAGTAATTTTAAAACCGATAATGTCAATTGTGACATCACTGATGATGTCATAATTGATTTTAACCTTTTTTTCAAAACTGTAAATTTGACGATTCTGAACTCACGGATGGCACGGACAGCATCTACGACAGTAATTTTAAAACCGATTATGTCAATTGTGACATCACTGATGATGTCATAATTGATTTTGACCATCTTTTCAAAACTGTAAAATTGACGCTTCTGAACTCACGGATGGCACAGACATCATCTACGACAGTAATTTTAAAACCGATTATGTCAATTGTGACATCACTGATGATGTAATAATTGATTTCGACATCTTTTCAAAACTGTGAAATTGACGCTTCTGAACTCAAGGATGGCACGGACATCATCTACGACAGTAATTTTAAAACCGATAATGTCAATTGTGACATCACTGATGATGTCATAATTGATTTTAACCATCTTTTCAAAACTGTAAAATTGACGCTTCTGAACTCACGGATGGCACGGACATCATCTACGACAGTAATTTTAAAACCGATAATGTCAATTGTGACATCACTGATGATGTCATATTTGATTTTAACCATCTTTTCAAAACTGTAAATTTGACGCTTCTGAACTCACGGATAGCACGGACATCATCTACGACAGTAATTTTAAAACCGATTATGTCAATTGTGACATCACTGATGATGTCATAATTGATTTTGACCATCTTTTCAAAATTGTAAAATTGACGCTTCTTAACTCACGGATGGCACAGACATCATCTACGACAGTAATTTTAAAACCGATTATGTCAATTGTGACTTCACTGATGATGTCATAATTGATTTTGACCATCTTTTCAAAATTGTAAAATTGACGCTTCTTAACTCACGGATGGCACAGACATCATCTATGACAGTAATTTTAAAACTGATTATGTCAATTGTGACATCACTGATGATGTCATAATTGATTTCGACATCTTTTCAAAACTGTGAAATTGATGCTTCTGAACTCACGAATGGCACGGACATCATCTACGACAGTAATTTTAAAACCGATTATGTCAATTGTGACATCACTGATGATGTCATAATTGATTTCGACATCTTTTCAAAACTGTAAATTTGACGCTTCTGAACTCACGGATAGCACGGACATCATCTACGACAGTAATTTTAAAACCGATTATGTCAATTGTGACATCACTGATGATGTCATAATTGATTTTGACCATCTTTTCAAAATTGTTAAATTGACGCTTCTTAACTCACGGATGGCACAGACATCATCTACGACAGTAATTTTAAAACCGATTATGTCAATTGTGACATCACTGATGATGTCATAATTGATTTTGACCACCTTTTTCAAAATTTTAAAATTGACGCTTCTTAACTCACGGTTGGCACAGACATCATCTACGACAGTAATTTTAAAACCGATTATGTCAATTGTGACATCACTGATGATGTCATAATTGATTTCGACATCTTTTCAAAACTGTGAAATTGATGCTTCTGAACTCACGAATGGCACGGACATCATCTACGACAGTAATTTTTAAACCGATAATGTCAATTGTGACATCACTGATGATGTCATAATTGATTTTAACCATCTTTTCAAAACTGTAAAATTGACGCTTCTGAACTCACGGATGGCACGGACATCATCTACGACAGTAATTTTAAAACCGATAATGTCAATTGTGACATCACTGATGATGTCATATTTGATTTTAACCATCTTTTCAAAACTGTAAATTTGACGCTTCTGAACTCACGGATAGCACGGACATCATCTACGACAGTAATTTTAAAACCGATTATGTCAATTGTGACATCACTGATGATGTCATAATTGATTTTGACCATCTTTTCAAAATTGTAAAATTGACGCTTCTTAACTCACGGATGGCACAGACATCATCTACGACAGTAATTTTAAAACCGATTATGTCAATTGTGACTTCACTGATGATGTCATAATTGATTTTGACCATCTTTTCAAAATTGTAAAATTGACGCTTCTTAACTCACGGATGGCACAGACATCATCTATGACAGTAATTTTAAAACTGATTATGTCAATTGTGACATCACTGATGATGTCATAATTGATTTCGACATCTTTTCAAAACTGTGAAATTGATGCTTCTGAACTCACGAATGGCACGGACATCATCTACGACAGTAATTTTAAAACCGATTATGTCAATTGTGACATCACTGATGATGTCATAATTGATTTCGACATCTTTTCAAAACTGTAAATTTGACGCTTCTGAACTCACGGATAGCACGGACATCATCTACGACAGTAATTTTAAAACCGATTATGTCAATTGTGACATCACTGATGATGTCATAATTGATTTTGACCATCTTTTCAAAATTGTTAAATTGACGCTTCTTAACTCACGGATGGCACAGACATCATCTACGACAGTAATTTTAAAACCGATTATGTCAATTGTGACATCACTGATGATGTCATAATTGATTTTGACCATCTTTTTCAAAATTTTAAAATTGACGCTTCTTAACTCACGGTTGGCACAGACATCATCTACGACAGTAATTTTAAAACCGATTATGTCAATTGTGACATCACTGATGATGTCATAATTGATTTCGACATCTTTTCAAAACTGTGAAATTGATGCTTCTGAACTCACGAATGGCACGGACATCATCTACGACAGTAATTTTTAAACCGATAATGTCAATTGTGACATCACTGATGATGTCATAATTGATTTTAACCATCTTTTCAAAACTGTAAAATTGACGCTTCTGAACTCACGGATGGCACGGACATCATCTACGACAGTAATTTTAAAACCGATAATGTCAATTGTGACATCACTGATGATGTCATAATTGATTTTAACCATCTTTTCAAAACTGTAAATTTGACGATTCTGAACTCACGGATGGCACGGACATCATCTACGACAGTAATTTTAAAACCGATTATGTCAATTGTGACATCACTGATGATGTCATAATTGATTTTGACCATCTTTTCAAAACTGTAAAATTGACGCTTCTGAACTCACGGATGGCACAGACATCATCTACGACAGTAATTTTAAAACCGATTATGTCAATTGTGACATCACTGATGATGTCATAATTGATTTCGACATCTTTTCAAAACTGTGAAATTGACGCTTCTGAACTCAAGGATGGCATGGACATCATCTACGACAGTAATTTTAAAACCGATAATGTCAATTGTGACATCACTGATGATGTCATAATTGATTTGAACCTTTTTTTCAAAACTGTAAATTTGACGATTCTGAACTCACGGATGGCACGGACAGCATCTACGACAGTAATTTTAAAACCGATAATGTCAATTGTGACATCACTGATGATGTCATAATTGATTTTAACCATCTTTTCAAAACTGTAAAATTGACGCTTCTGAACTCACGGATGGCACGGACATCATCTACGACAGTAATTTTAAAACCGATAATGTCAATTGTGATATCACTGATGATGTCATAATTGATTTTAACCATCTTTTCAAAACTGTAAAATTGATGCTTCTGAACTCACGGATGGCACGGACATCATCTACGACAGGAATTTTAAAACCGATAATGTCAATTGTGACATCACTGATGATGTCATAATTGATTTTAACCTTTTTTTTTCAAAACTGTAAATTTGACGATTCTGAACTCACGGATGGCACGGACAGCATCTACGACAGTAATTTTAAAACCGTTTATGTCAATTGTGACATCACTGATGATGTCATAATTGATTTTGACCATCTTTTCAAAATTGTAAAATTGACGCTTCTTAACTCACGGATGGCACAGACATCATCTACGACAGTAATTTTAAAACCGATAATGTCAATTGTGACATCACTGATGATGTCATAATTGATTTTAACCTTTTTTTCAAAACTGTAAATTTGACGATTCTGAACTCACGGATGGCACGGACAGCATCTACGACAGTAATTTTAAAACCGATTATGTCAATTGTGACATCACTGATGATGTCATAATTGATTTTGACCATCTTTTCAAAACTGTAAAATTGACGCTTCTGAACTCACGGATGGCACAGACATCATCTACGACAGTAATTTTAAAACCGATTATGTCAATTGTGACATCACTGATGATGTAATAATTGATTTCGACATCTTTTCAAAACTGTGAAATTGACGCTTCTGAACTCAAGGATGGCACGGACATCATCTACGACAGTAATTTTAAAACCGATAATGTCAATTGTGACATCACTGATGATGTCATAATTGATTTTAACCATCTTTTCAAAACTGTAAAATTGACGCTTCTGAACTCACGGATGGCACGGACATCATCTACGACAGTAATTTTAAAACCGATAATGTCAATTGTGACATCACTGATGATGTCATAATTGATTTCGACATCTTTTCAAAACTGTGAAATTGATGCTTCTGAACTCACGAATGGCACGGACATCATCTACGACAGTAATTTTAAAACCGATAATGTCAATTGTGACATCACTGATGATGTCATAATTGATTTTAACCATCTTTTCAAAACTGTAAATTTGACGCTTCTGAACTCACGGATGGCACGGACATCATCTACGACAGTAATTTTAAAACCGATAATGTCAATTGTGACATCACTGATGATGTCATATTTGATTTTAACCATCTTTTCAAAACTGTAAATTTGACGCTTCTGAACTCACGGATAGCACGGACATCATCTACGACAGTAATTTTAAAACCGATTATGTCAATTGTGACATCACTGATGAAGTCATAATTGATTTTGACCATCTTTTCAAAATTGTAAAATTGACGCTTCTTAACTCACGGATGGCACAGACATCATCTACGACAGTAATTTTAAAACCGATTATGTCAATTGTGACATCACTGATGATGTCATAATTGATTTCGACATCTTTTCAAAACTGTGAAATTGATGCTTCTGAACTCACGAATGGCACGGACATCATCTACGACAGTAATTTTAAAACCGATAATGTCAATTGTGAAATCACTGATGATGTCATAATTGATTTTAACCATCTTTTCAAAACTGTAAAATTGACGCTTCTGAACTCAAGGATGGCATGGACATCATCTACGACAGTAATTTTAAAACCGATAATGTCAATTGTGACATCACTGATGATGTCATAATTGATTTGAACCTTTTTTTCAAAACTGTAAATTTGACGATTCTGAACTCACGGATGGCACGGACAGCATCTACGACAGTAATTTTAAAACCGATAATGTCAATTGTGACATCACTGATGATGTCATAATTGATTTTAACCATCTTTTCAAAACTGTAAAATTTAACGCTTCTGAACTCACGGATGGCACGGACATCATCTACGACAGTAATTTTAAAACCGATAATGTCAATTGTGATATCACTGATGATGTCATAATTGATTTTAACCATCTTTTCAAAACTGTAA
Source organism: Crinia signifera (assembly GCF_055691185.1). Classification (NCBI taxonomy): domain Eukaryota; kingdom Metazoa; phylum Chordata; class Amphibia; order Anura; family Myobatrachidae; genus Crinia; species Crinia signifera. Next base: position 46,427,551 of record NC_139225.1, on the reverse strand, counting down.
ATTTGACGATTCTGAACTCTCGGATGGCACGGACATCATCTACGACAGTAATTTTAAAACCGTTTATGTCAATTGTGACATCACTGATGATGTCATAATTGATTTTGACCATCTTTTCAAAACTGTAAAATTGATGCTTCTGAACTCACGGATGGCACGGACATCATCTACGACAGTAATTTTAAAACCGATAATGTCAATTGTGACATCACTGATGATGTCATAATTGATTTTAACCTTTTTTTCAAAACTGTAAATTTGACGATTCTGAACTCACGGATGGCACGGACAGCATCTACGACAGTAATTTTAAAACCGTTTATGTCAATTGTGACATCACTGATGATGTCATAATTGATTTTGACCATCTTTTCAAAATTGTAAAATTGACGCTTCTTAACTCACGGATGGCACAGACATCATCTACGACAGTAATTTTAAAACCGATAATGTCAATTGTGACATCACTGATGATGTCATAATTGATTTTAACCTTTTTTTCAAAACTGTAAATTTGACGATTCTGAACTCACGGATGGCACGGACAGCATCTACGACAGTAATTTTAAAACCGATTATGTCAATTGTGACATCACTGATGATGTCATAATTGATTTTGACCATCTTTTCAAAACTGTAAAATTGACGCTTCTGAACTCACGGATGGCACAGACATCATCTACGACAGTAATTTTAAAACCGATTATGTCAATTGTGACATCACTGATGATGTCATAATTGATTTCGACATCTTTTCAAAACTGTGAAATTGACGCTTCTGAACTCAAGGATGGCACGGACATCATCTACGACAGTAATTTTAAAACCGATAATGTCAATTGTGACATCACTGATGATGTCATAATTGATTTTAACCATCTTTTCAAAACTGTAAAATTGACGCTTCTGAACTCACGGATGGCACGGACATCATCTACGACAGTAATTTTAAAACCGATAATGTCAATTGTGACATCACTGATGATGTCATAATTGATTTCGACATCTTTTCAAAACTGTGAAATTGATGCTTCTGAACTTACGAATGGCACGGACATCATCTACGACAGTAATTTTAAAACCGATTATGTCAATTGTGACATCACTGATGATGTCATAATTGATTTCGACATCTTTTCAAAACTGTAAATTTGACGCTTCTGAACTCACGGATAGCACGGACATCATCTACGACAGTAATTTTAAAACCGATTATGTCAATTGTGACATCACTGATGATGTCATAATTGATTTTGACCATCTTTTCAAAATTGTAAAATTGACGCTTCTTAACTCACGGATGGCACAGACATCATCTACGACAGTAATTTTAAAACCGATTATGTCAATTGTGACATCACTGATGATGTCATAATTGATTTTGACCATCTTTTCAAAATTGTAAAATTGACGCTTCTTAACTCACGGATGGCACAGACATCATCTACGACAGTAATTTTAAAACCGATTATGTCAATTGTGACATCACTGATGATGTCATAATTGATTTCGACATCTTTTCAAAACTGTGAAATTGATGCTTCTGAACTCACGAATGGCACGGACATCATCTACGACAGTAATTTTCAAACCGATAATGTCAATTGTGACATCACTGATGATGTCATAATTGATTTTAACCATCTTTTCAAAACTGTAAAATTGACGCTTCTGAACTCACGGATGGCACGGACATCATCTACGACAGTAATTTTAAAACCGATAATGTCAATTGTGACATCACTGATGATGTCATAATTGATTTTAACCATCTTTTCAAAACTGTAAATTTGACGATTCTGAACTCACGGATGGCACGGACATCATCTACGACAGTAATTTTAAAACCGATTATGTCAATTGTGACATCACTGATGATGTCATAATTGATTTTGACCATCTTTTCAAAACTGTAAAATTGACGCTTCTGAACTCACGGATGGCACAGACATCATCTACGACAGTAATTTTAAAACCGATTATGTCAATTGTGACATCACTGATGATGTCATAATTGATTTCGACATCTTTTCAAAACTGTGAAATTGATGCTTCTGAACTCACGAATGGCACGGACATCATCTACGACAGTAATTTTAAAACCGATAATGTCAATTGTGACATCACTGATGATGTCATAATTGATTTTAACCATCTTTTCAAAACTGTAAAAGTGACGCTTCTGAACTCAAGGATGGCATGGACATCATCTACGACAGTAATTTTAAAACCGATAATGTCAATTGTGACATCACTGATGATGTCATAATTGATTTGAACCTTTTTTTCAAAACTGTAAATTTGACGATTCTGAACTCACGGATGGCACGGACAGCATCTACGACAGTAATTTTAAAACCGATTATGTCAATTGTGACATCACTGATGATGTCATAATTGATTTTAACCTTTTTTTCAAAACTGTAAATTTGACGATTCTGAACTCACGGATGGCACGGACAGCATCTACGACAGTAATTTTAAAACCGATTATGTCAATTGTGACATCACTGATGATGTCATAATTGATTTTGACCATCTTTTCAAAACTGTAAAATTTACGCTTCTGAACTCAAGGATGGCATGGACATCATCTACGACAGTAATTTTAAAACCGTTTATGTCAATTGTGACATCACTGATGATGTCATAATTGATTTTGACCATCTTTTTAAAATTGTAAAATTGACGCTTCTTAACTCACGGATGGCACAGACATCATCTACGACAGTAATTTTAAAACCGATAATGTCAATTGTGACATCACTGATGATGTCATAATTGATTTTAACCTTTTTTTCAAAACTGTAAATTTGACGATTCTGAACTCACGGATGGCACGGACAGCATCTACGACAGTAATTTTAAAACCGATAATGTCAATTGTGACATCACTGATGATGTCATAATTGATTTTAACCATCTTTTCAAAACTGTAAAATTTAACGCTTCTGAACTCACGGATGGCACGGACATCATCTACGACAGTAATTTTAAAACCGATAATGTCAATTGTGATATCACTGATGATGTCATAATTGATTTTAACCATCTTTTCAAAACTGTAAATTTGACGATTCTGAACTCTCGGATGGCACGGACATCATCTACGACAGTAATTTTAAAACCGTTTATGTCAATTGTGACATCACTGATGATGTCATAATTGATTTTGACCATCTTTTCAAAACTGTAAAATTGATGCTTCTGAACTCACGGATGGCACGGACATCATCTACGACAGTAATTTTAAAACCGATAATGTCAATTGTGACATCACTGATGATGTCATAATTGATTTTAACCTTTTTTTCAAAACTGTAAATTTGACGATTCTGAACTCACGGATGGCACGGACAGCATCTACGACAGTAATTTTAAAACCGTTTATGTCAATTGTGACATCACTGATGATGTCATAATTGATTTTGACCATCTTTTCAAAATTGTAAAATTGACGCTTCTTAACTCACGGATGGCACAGACATCATCTACGACAGTAATTTTAAAACCGATAATGTCAATTGTGACATCACTGATGATGTCATAATTGATTTTAACCTTTTTTTCAAAACTGTAAATTTGACGATTCTGAACTCACGGATGGCACGGACAGCATCTACGACAGTAATTTTAAAACCGATTATGTCAATTGTGACATCACTGATGATGTCATAATTGATTTTGACCATCTTTTCAAAACTGTAAAATTGACGCTTCTGAACTCACGGATGGCACAGACATCATCTACGACAGTAATTTTAAAACCGATTATGTCAATTGTGACATCACTGATGATGTCATAATTGATTTCGACATCTTTTCAAAACTGTGAAATTGACGCTTCTGAACTCAAGGATGGCACGGACATCATCTACGACAGTAATTTTAAAACCGATAATGTCAATTGTGACATCACTGATGATGTCATAATTGATTTTAACCATCTTTTCAAAACTGTAAAATTGACGCTTCTGAACTCACGGATGGCACGGACATCATCTACGACAGTAATTTTAAAACCGATAATGTCAATTGTGACATCACTGATGATGTCATAATTGATTTCGACATCTTTTCAAAACTGTGAAATTGATGCTTCTGAACTCACGAATGGCACGGACATCATCTACGACAGTAATTTTAAAACCGATTATGTCAATTGTGACATCACTGATGATGTCATAATTGATTTCGACATCTTTTCAAAACTGTAAATTTGACGCTTCTGAACTCACGGATAGCACGGACATCATCTACGACAGTAATTTTAAAACCGATTATGTCAATTGTGACATCACTGATGATGTCATAATTGATTTTGACCATCTTTTCAAAATTGTAAAATTGACGCTTCTTAACTCACGGATGGCACAGACATCATCTACGACAGTAATTTTAAAACCGATTATGTCAATTGTGACATCACTGATGATGTCATAATTGATTTTGACCATCTTTTCAAAATTGTAAAATTGACGCTTCTTAACTCACGGATGGCACAGACATCATCTACGACAGTAATTTTAAAACCGATTATGTCAATTGTGACATCACTGATGATGTCATAATTGATTTCGACATCTTTTCAAAACTGTGAAATTGATGCTTCTGAACTCACGAATGGCACGGACATCATCTACGACAGTAATTTTCAAACCGATAATGTCAATTGTGACATCACTGATGATGTCATAATTGATTTTAACCATCTTTTCAAAACTGTAAAATTGACGCTTCTGAACTCACGGATGGCACGGACATCATCTACGACAGTAATTTTAAAACCGATAATGTCAATTGTGACATCACTGATGATGTCATAATTGATTTTAACCATCTTTTCAAAACTGTAAATTTGACGATTCTGAACTCACGGATGGCACGGACATCATCTACGACAGTAATTTTAAAACCGATTATGTCAATTGTGACATCACTGATGATGTCATAATTGATTTTGACCATCTTTTCAAAACTGTAAAATTGACGCTTCTGAACTCACGGATGGCACAGACATCATCTACGACAGTAATTTTAAAACCGATTATGTCAATTGTGACATCACTGATGATGTCATAATTGATTTTGACCATCTTTTCAAAATTGTAAAATTGACGCTTCTTAACTCACGGATGGCACAGACATCATCTACGACAGTAATTTTAAAACCGATTATGTCAATTGTGACATCACTGATGATGTCATAATTGATTTCGACATCTTTTCAAAACTGTGAAATTGATGCTTCTGAACTCACGAATGGCACGGACATCATCTACGACAGTAATTTTAAAACCGATTATGTCAATTGTGACATCACTGATGATGTCATAATTGATTTCGACATCTTTTCAAAACTGTAAATTTGACGCTTCTGAACTCACGGATAGCACGGACATCATCTACGACAGTAATTTTAAAACCGATTATGTCAATTGTGACATCACTGATGATGTCATAATTGATTTTGACCATCTTTTCAAAATTGTAAAATTGACGCTTCTTAACTCACGGATGGCACAGACATCATCTACGACAGTAATTTTAAAACCGATTATGTCAATTGTGACATCACTGATGATGTCATAATTGATTTTGACCATCTTTTCAAAATTGTAAAATTGACGCTTCTTAACTCACGGATGGCACAGACATCATCTACGACAGTAATTTTAAAACCGATTATGTCAATTGTGACATCACTGATGATGTCATAATTGATTTCGACATCTTTTCAAAACTGTGAAATTGATGCTTCTGAACTCACGAATGGCACGGACATCATCTACGACAGTAATTTTCAAACCGATAATGTCAATTGTGACATCACTGATGATGTCATAATTGATTTTAACCATCTTTTCAAAACTGTAAAATTGACGCTTCTGAACTCACGGATGGCACGGACATCATCTACGACAGTAATTTTAAAACCGATAATGTCAATTGTGACATCACTGATGATGTCATAATTGATTTTAACCATCTTTTCAAAACTGTAAATTTGACGATTCTGAACTCACGGATGGCACGGACATCATCTACGACAGTAATTTTAAAACCGATTATGTCAATTGTGACATCACTGATGATGTCATAATTGATTTTGACCATCTTTTCAAAACTGTAAAATTGACGCTTCTGAACTCACGGATGGCACAGACATCATCTACGACAGTAATTTTAAAACCGATTATGTCAATTGTGACATCACTGATGATGTCATAATTGATTTCGACATCTTTTCAAAACTGTGAAATTGATGCTTCTGAACTCACGAATGGCACGGACATCATCTACGACAGTAATTTTAAAACCGATAATGTCAATTGTGACATCACTGATGATGTCATAATTGATTTTAACCATCTTTTCAAAACTGTAAAAGTGACGCTTCTGAACTCAAGGATGGCATGGACATCATCTACGACAGTAATTTTAAAACCGATAATGTCAATTGTGACATCACTGATGATGTCATAATTGATTTGAACCTTTTTTTCAAAACTGTAAATTTGACGATTCTGAACTCACGGATGGCACGGACAGCATCTACGACAGTAATTTTAAAACCGATTATGTCAATTGTGACATCACTGATGATGTCATAATTGATTTTAACCTTTTTTTCAAAACTGTAAATTTGACGATTCTGAACTCACGGATGGCACGGACAGCATCTACGACAGTAATTTTAAAACCGATTATGTCAATTGTGACATCACTGATGATGTCATAATTGATTTTGACCATCTTTTCAAAACTGTAAAATTTACGCTTCTGAACTCAAGGATGGCATGGACATCATCTACGACAGTAATTTTAAAACCGTTTATGTCAATTGTGACATCACTGATGATGTCATAATTGATTTTGACCATCTTTTTAAAATTGTAAAATTGACGCTTCTTAACTCACGGATGGCACAGACATCATCTACGACAGTAATTTTAAAACCGATAATGTCAATTGTGACATCACTGATGATGTCATAATTGATTTTAACCTTTTTTTCAAAACTGTAAATTTGACGATTCTGAACTCACGGATGGCACGGACAGCATCTACGACAGTAATTTTAAAACCGATTATGTCAATTGTGACATCACTGATGATGTCATAATTGATTTTGACCATCTTTTCAAAACTGTAAAATTGACGCTTCTGAACTCACGGATGGCACAGACATCATCTACGACAGTAATTTTAAAACCGATTATGTCAATTGTGACATCACTGATGATGTAATAATTGATTTCGACATCTTTTCAAAACTGTGAAATTGACGCTTCTGAACTCAAGGATGGCACGGACATCATCTACGACAGTAATTTTAAAACCGATAATGTCAATTGTGACATCACTGATGATGTCATAATTGATTTTGACCATCTTTTCAAAATTGTAAAATTGATGCTTCTTAACTCACGGATAGCACCGACATCATCTACGACAGTAATTTTAAAACCGATTATGTCAATTGTGACATCACTGATGATGTCATAATTGATTTTGACCATCTTTTCAAAATTGTAAAATTGATGCTTCTTAACTCACGGATGGCACAGACATCATCTACGACAGTAATTTTAAAACCGATTATGTCAATTGTGACATCACTGATGATGTCATAATTGATTTTAACCATCTTTTCAAAACTGTAAATTTGACGATTCTGAACTCACGGATGGCACGGACATCATCTACGACAGTAATTTTAAAACCGATTATGTCAATTGTGACATCACTGATGATGTCATAATTGATTTTGACCATCTTTTCAAAACTGTAAAATTGACGCTTCTGAACTCACGGATGGCACAGACATCATCTACGACAGTAATTTTAAAACCGATTATGTCAATTGTGACATCACTGATGATGTCATAATTGATTTCGACATCTTTTCAAAACTGTGAAATTAACGCTTCTGAACTCAAGGATGGCATGGACATCATCTACGACAGTAATTTTAAAACCGATAATGTCAATTGTGACATCACTGATGATGTCATAATTGATTTGAACCTTTTTTTCAAAACTGTAAATTTGACGATTCTGAACTCACGGATGGCACGGACAGCATCTACGACAGTAATTTTAAAACCGATAATGTCAATTGTGACATCACTGATGATGTCATAATTGATTTTAACCATCTTTTCAAAACTGTAAAATTGACGCTTCTGAACTCACGGATGGCACGGACATCATCTACGACAGTAATTTTAAAACCGATAATGTCAATTGTGATATCACTGATGATGTCATAATTGATTTTAACCATCTTTTCAAAACTGTAAAATTGATGCTTCTGAACTCACGGATGGCACGGACATCATCTACGACAGTAATTTTAAAACCGATAATGTCAATTGTGACATCACTGATGATGTCATAATTGATTTTAACCTTTTTTTCAAAACTGTAAATTTGACGATTCTGAACTCACGGATGGCACGGACAGCATCTACGACAGTAATTTTAAAACCGTTTATGTCAATTGTGACATCACTGATGATGTCATAATTGATTTTGACCATCTTTTCAAAATTGTAAAATTGACGCTTCTTAACTCACGGATGGCACAGACATCATCTACGACAGTAATTTTAAAACCGATAATGTCAATTGTGACATCACTGATGATGTCATAATTGATTTTAACCTTTTTTTCAAAACTGTAAATTTGACGATTCTGAACTCACGGATGGCACGGACAGCATCTACGACAGTAATTTTAAAACCGATTATGTCAATTGTGACATCACTGATGATGTCATAATTGATTTTGACCATCTTTTCAAAACTGTAAAATTGACGCTTCTGAACTCACGGATGGCACAGACATCATCTACGACAGTAATTTTAAAACCGATTATGTCAATTGTGACATCACTGATGATGTAATAATTGATTTTGACATCTTTTCAAAACTGTGAAATTGACGCTTCTGAACTCAAGGATGGCACGGACATCATCTACGACAGTAATTTTAAAACCGATAATGTCAATTGTGACATCACTGATGATGTCATAATTGATTTTAACCATCTTTTCAAAACTGTAAAATTGACGCTTCTGAACTCACGGATGGCACGGACATCATCTACGACAGTAATTTTAAAACCGATAATGTCAATTGTGACATCACTGATGATGTCATAATTGATTTCGACATCTTTTCAAAACTGTGAAATTGATGCATCTGAACTCACGAATGGCACGGACATCATCTACGACAGTAATTTTAAAACCGATTATGTCAATTGTGACATCACTGATGATGTCATAATTGATTTCGACATCTTTTCAAAACTGTAAATTTGACGCTTCTGAACTCACGGATAGCACGGACATCATCTACGACAGTAATTTTAAAACCGATTATGTCAATTGTGACATCACTGATGATGTCATAATTGATTTTGACCATCTTTTCAAAATTGTAAAATTGACGCTTCTTAACTCACGGATGGCACAGACATCATCTACGACAGTAATTTTAAAACCGATTATGTCAATTGTGACATCACTGATGATGTCATAATTGATTTTGACCATCTTTTCAAAATTGTAAAATTGACGCTTCTTAACTCACGGATGGCACAGACATCATCTACGACAGTAATTTTAAAACCGATTATGTCAATTGTGACATCACTGATGATGTCATAATTGATTTCGACATCTTTTCAAAACTGTGAAATTGATGCTTCTGAACTCACGAATGGCACGGACATCATCTACGACAGTAATTTTCAAACCGATAATGTCAATTGTGACATCACTGATGATGTCATAATTGATTTTAACCATCTTTTCAAAACTGTAAAATTGACGCTTCTGAACTCACGGATGGCACGGACATCATCTACGACAGTAATTTTAAAACCGATAATGTCAATTGTGACATCACTGATGATGTCATAATTGATTTTAACCATCTTTTCAAAACTGTAAATTTGACGATTCTGAACTCACGGATGGCACGGACATCATCTACAACAGTAATTTTAAAACCGATTATGTCAATTGTGACATCACTGATGATGTCATAATTGATTTTGACCATCTTTTCAAAACTGTAAAATTGACGCTTCTGAACTCACGGATGGCACAGACATCATCTACGACAGTAATTTTAAAACCGATTATGTCAATTGTGACATCACTGATGATCTCATAATTGATTTCGACATCTTTTCAAAACTGTGAAATTGATGCTTCTGAACTCACGAATGGCACGGACATCATCTACGACAGTAATTTTAAAACCGATAATGTCAATTGTGACATCACTGATGATGTCATAATTGATTTTAACCATCTTTTCAAAACTGTAAAATTGACGCTTCTGAACTCAAGGATGGCATGGACATCATCTACGACAGTAATTTTAAAAACGATAATGTCAATTGTGACATCACTGATGATGTCATAATTGATTTGAACCTTTTTTTCAAAACTGTAAATTTGACGATTCTGAACTCACGGATGGCACGGACAGCATCTACGACAGTAATTTTAAAACCGATAATGTCAATTGTGACATCACTGATGATGTCATAATTGATTTTGACCATCTTTTCAAAACTGTAAAATTGACGCTTCTGAACTCACGGATGGCACGGACATCATCTACGACAGTAATTTTAAAACCGATAATGTCAATTGTGATATCACTGATGATGTCATAATTGATTTTAACCATCTTTTCAAAACTGTAAAATTGATGCTTCTGAACTCACGGATGGCACGGACATCATCTACGACAGTAATTTTAAAACCGATAATGTCAATTGTGACATCACTGATGATGTCATAATTGATTTTAACCTTTTTTTCAAAACTGTAAATTTGACGATTCTGAACTCACGGATGGCACGGACAGCATCTACGACAGTAATTTTAAAACCGTTTATGTCAATTGTGACATCACTGATGATGTCATAATTGATTTTGACCATCTTTTCAAAATTGTAAAATTGACGCTTCTTAACTCACGGATGGCACAGACATCATCTACGACAGTAATTTTAAAACCGATAATGTCAATTGTGACATCACTGATGATGTCATAATTGATTTTAACCTTTTTTTCAAAACTGTAAATTTGACGATTCTGAACTCACGGATGGCACGGGCAGCATCTACGACAGTAATTTTAAAACCGATTATGTCAATTGTGACATCACTGATGATGTCATAATTGATTTTGACCATCTTTTCAAAACTGTAAAATTGACGCTTCTGAACTCACGGATGGCACAGACATCATCTACGACAGTAATTTTAAAACCGATTATGTCAATTGTGACATCACTGATGATGTAATAATTGATTTTGACATCTTTTCAAAACTGTGAAATTGACGCTTCTGAACTCAAGGATGGCACGGACATCATCTACGACAGTAATTTTAAAACCGATAATGTCAATTGTGACATCACTGATGATGTCATAATTGATTTTAACCATCTTTTCAAAACTGTAAAATTGACGCTTCTGAACTCACGGATGGCACGGACATCATCTACGACAGTAATTTTAAAACCGATAATGTCAATTGTGACATCACTGATGATGTCATAATTGATTTCGACATCTTTTCAAAACTGTGAAATTGATGCTTCTGAACTCACGAATGGCACGGACATCATCTACGACAGTAATTTTAAAACCGATTATGTCAATTGTGACATCACTGATGATGTCATAATTGATTTCGACATCTTTTCAAAACTGTAAATTTGACGCTTCTGAACTCACGGATAGCACGGACATCATCTACGACAGTAATTTTAAAACCGATTATGTCAATTGTGACATCACTGATGATGTCATAATTGATTTTGACCATCTTTTCAAAATTGTAAAATTGACGCTTCTTAACTCACGGATGGCACAGACATCATCTACGACAGTAATTTTAAAACCGATTATGTCAATTGTGACATCACTGATGATGTCATAATTGATTTTGACCATCTTTTCAAAACTGTAAAATTGACGCTTCTGAACTCACGGATGGCACAGACATCATCTACGACAGTAATTTTAAAACCGATTATGTCAATTGTGACATCACTGATGATGTCATAATTGATTTCGACATCTTTTCAAAACTGTGAAATTGATGCTTCTGAACTCACGAATGGCACGGACATCATCTACGACAGTAATTTTAAAACCGATAATGTCAATTGTGACATCACTGATGATGTCATAATTGATTTGAACCTTTTTTTCAAAACTGTAAATTTGACGATTCTGAACTCACGGATGGCACGGACAGCATCTACGACAGTAATTTTAAAACCGATTATGTCAATTGTGACATCACTGATGATGTCATAATTGATTTTAACCTTTTTTTCAAAACTGTAAATTTGACGATTCTGAACTCACGGATGGCACGGACAGCATCTACGACAGTAATTTTAAAACCGATTATGTCAATTGTGACATCACTGATGATGTCATAATTGATTTTGACCATCTTTTCAAAACTGTAAAATTTACGCTTCTGAACTCAAGGATGGCATGGACATCATCTACGACAGTAATTTTAAAACCGTTTATGTCAATTGTGACATCACTGATGATGTCATAATTGATTTTGACCATCTTTTTAAAATTGTAAAATTGACGCTTCTTAACTCACGGATGGCACAGACATCATCTACGACAGTAATTTTAAAACCGATAATGTCAATTGTGACATCACTGATGATGTCATAATTGATTTTAACCTTTTTTTCAAAACTGTAAATTTGACGATTCTGAACTCACGGATGGCACGGACAGCATCTACGACAGTAATTTTAAAACCGATTATGTCAATTGTGACATCACTGATGATGTCATAATTGATTTTGACCATCTTTTCAAAACTGTAAAATTGACGCTTCTGAACTCACGGATGGCACAGACATCATCTACGACAGTAATTTTAAAACCGATTATGTCAATTGTGACATCACTGATGATGTAATAATTGATTTCGACATCTTTTCAAAACTGTGAAATTGACGCTTCTGAACTCAAGGATGGCACGGACATCATCTACGACAGTAATTTTAAAACCGATAATGTCAATTGTGACATCACTGATGATGTCATAATTGATTTTAACCATCTTTTCAAAACTGTAAAATTGACGCTTCTGAACTCACGGATGGCACGGACATCATCTACGACAGTAATTTTAAAACCGATAATGTCAATTGTGACATCACTGATGATGTCATAATTGATTTCGACATCTTTTCAAAACTGTGAAATTGATGCTTCTGAACTCACGAATGGCACGGACATCATCTACGACAGTAATTTTAAAACCGATTATGTCAATTGTGACATCACTGATGATGTCATAATTGATTTCGACATCTTTTCAAAACTGTAAATTTGACGCTTCTGAACTCACGGATAGCACGGACATCATCTACGACAGTAATTTTAAAACCGATTATGTCAATTGTGACATCACTGATGATGTCATAATTGATTTTGACCATCTTTTCAAAATTGTAAAATTGACGCTTCTTAACTCACGGATGGCACAGACATCATCTACGACAGTAATTTTAAAACCGATTATGTCAATTGTGACATCACTGATGATGTCATAATTGATTTTGACCATCTTTTCAAAATTGTAAAATTGACGCTTCTTAACTCACGGATGGCACAGACATCATCTACGACAGTAATTTTAAAACCGATTATGTCAATTGTGACATCACTGATGATGTAATAATTGATTTCGACATCTTTTCAAAACTGTGAAATTGATGCTTCTGAACTCACGAATGGCACAGACATCATCTACGACAGTAATTTTAAAACCGATAATGTCAATTGTGACATCACTGATGATGTCATAATTGATTTTAACCATCTTTTCAAAACTGTAAAATTGACGCTTCTGAACTCACGGATGGCACGGACATCATCTACGACAGTCATTTTAAAACAGATAATGTCAATTGTGATATCACTGATGATGTCATAATTGATTTTAACCATCTTTTCAAAACTGTAAATTTGACGATTCTGAACTCTCGGATGGCACGGACATCATCTACGACAGTAATTTTAAAACCGATTATGTCAATTGTGACATCACTGATGATGTCATAATTGATTTTGACCATCTTTTCAAAACCTTAAAATTGACGCTTCTGAACTCACGGATGGCACGGACATCATCTACGACAGTAATTTTAAAACCGATAATGTCAATTGTGACATCACTGATGATGTCATAATTGATTTTAACCTTTTTTTCAAAACTGTAAATTTGACGATTCTGAACTCACGGATGGCACGGACAGCATCTACGACAGTAATTTTAAAACCGATTATGTCAATTGTGACATCACTGATGATGTCATAATTGATTTTGACCATCTTTTCAAAACTGTAAAATTGACGCTTCTGAACTCACGGATGGCACAGACATCATCTACGACAGTAATTTTAAAACCGATTATGTCAATTGTGACATCACTGATGATGTAATAATTGATTTCGACATCTTTTCAAAACTGTGAAATTGATGCTTCTGAACTCACGAATGGCACAGACATCATCTACGACAGTAATTTTAAAACTGATAATGTCAATTGTGACATCACTGATGATGTCATAATTGATTTTGACCATCTTTTCAAAAATGTAAAATTGACGCTTCTGAACTCACGGATGGCACAGACATCATCTATGACAGTAATTTTAAAACCGATTATGTCAATTGTGACATCACTGATGATGTCATAATTGATTTCGACATCTTTTCAAAACTGTGAAATTGATGCTTCTGAACTCACGAATGGCACGGACATCATCTACGACAGTAATTTTAAAACCGAAAATGTCAATTGTGACATCACTGATGATGTCCTAATTGATTTTAACCATCTTTTCAAAACTGTAAATTTGACGATTCTAAACTCACGGATGGCACGGACATCATCTACGACAGTAATTTTAAAACCGATAATGTCAATTGTGACATCACTGATGATGTCATAATTGATTTTAACCATCTTTTCAAAACTGTAAATTTGACGCTTCTGAACTCACGGATGGCACGGACATCATCTACGACAGTAATTTTAAAACCGATAATGTCAATTGTGACATCACTGATGATGTCATATTTGATTTTAACCATCTTTTCAAAACTGTAAATTTGACGCTTCTGAACTCACGGATAGCACGGACATCATCTACGACAGTAATTTTAAAACCGATTATGTCAATTGTGACATCACTGATGAAGTCATAATTGATTTTGACCATCTTTTCAAAATTGTAAAATTGACGCTTCTTAACTCACGGATGGCACAGACATAATCTACGACAGTAATTTTAAAACCGATTATGTCAATTGTGACATCACTGATGATGTCATAATTGATTTTAACCTTTTTTTCAAAACTGTAAATTTGACGATTCTGAACTCACGGATGGCACGGACAGCATCTACGACAGTAATTTTAAAACCGATTATGTCAATTGTGACATCACTGATGATGTCATAATTGATTTTGACCATCTTTTCAAAACTGTAAAATTTACGCTTCTGAACTCAAGGATGGCATGGACATCATCTACGACAGTAATTTTAAAACCGTTTATGTCAATTGTGACATCACTGATGATGTCATAATTGATTTTGACCATCTTTTTAAAATTGTAAAATTGACGCTTCTTAACTCACGGATGGCACAGACATCATCTACGACAGTAATTTTAAAACCGATAATGTCAATTGTGACATCACTGATGATGTCATAATTGATTTTAACCTTTTTTTCAAAACTGTAAATTTGACGATTCTGAACTCACGGATGGCACGGACAGCATCTACGACAGTAATTTTAAAACCGATTATGTCAATTGTGACATCACTGATGATGTCATAATTGATTTTGACCATCTTTTCAAAACTGTAAAATTGACGCTTCTGAACTCACGGATGGCACAGACATCATCTACGACAGTAATTTTAAAACCGATTATGTCAATTGTGACATCACTGATGATGTAATAATTGATTTCGACATCTTTTCAAAACTGTGAAATTGACGCTTCTGAACTCAAGGATGGCACGGACATCATCTACGACAGTAATTTTAAAACCGATAATGTCAATTGTGACATCACTGATGATGTCATAATTGATTTTAACCATCTTTTCAAAACTGTAAAATTGACGCTTCTGAACTCACGGATGGCACGGACATCATCTACGACAGTAATTTTAAAACCGATAATGTCAATTGTGACATCACTGATGATGTCATAATTGATTTCGACATCTTTTCAAAACTGTGAAATTGATGCTTCTGAACTCACGAATGGCACGGACATCATCTACGACAGTAATTTTAAAACCGATTATGTCAATTGTGACATCACTGATGATGTCATAATTGATTTCGACATCTTTTCAAAACTGTAAATTTGACGCTTCTGAACTCACGGATAGCACGGACATCATCTACGACAGTAATTTTAAAACCGATTATGTCAATTGTGACATCACTGATGATGTCATAATTGATTTTGACCATCTTTTCAAAATTGTAAAATTGACGCTTCTTAACTCACGGATGGCACAGACATCATCTACGACAGTAATTTTAAAACCGATTATGTCAATTGTGACATCACTGATGATGTCATAATTGATTTTGACCATCTTTTCAAAATTGTAAAATTGACGCTTCTTAACTCACGGATGGCACAGACATCATCTACGACAGTAATTTTAAAACCGATTATGTCAATTGTGACATCACTGATGATGTAATAATTGATTTCGACATCTTTTCAAAACTGTGAAATTGATGCTTCTGAACTCACGAATGGCACAGACATCATCTACGACAGTAATTTTAAAACCGATAATGTCAATTGTGACATCACTGATGATGTCATAATTGATTTTAACCATCTTTTCAAAACTGTAAAATTGACGCTTCTGAACTCACGGATGGCACGGACATCATCTACGACAGTCATTTTAAAACAGATAATGTCAATTGTGATATCACTGATGATGTCATAATTGATTTTAACCATCTTTTCAAAACTGTAAATTTGACGATTCTGAACTCTCGGATGGCACGGACATCATCTACGACAGTAATTTTAAAACCGATTATGTCAATTGTGACATCACTGATGATGTCATAATTGATTTTGACCATCTTTTCAAAACCTTAAAATTGACGCTTCTGAACTCACGGATGGCACGGACATCATCTACGACAGTAATTTTAAAACCGATAATGTCAATTGTGACATCACTGATGATGTCATAATTGATTTTAACCTTTTTTTCAAAACTGTAAATTTGACGATTCTGAACTCACGGATGGCACGGACAGCATCTACGACAGTAATTTTAAAACCGATTATGTCAATTGTGACATCACTGATGATGTCATAATTGATTTTGACCATCTTTTCAAAACTGTAAAATTGACGCTTCTGAACTCACGGATGGCACAGACATCATCTACGACAGTAATTTTAAAACCGATTATGTCAATTGTGACATCACTGATGATGTAATAATTGATTTCGACATCTTTTCAAAACTGTGAAATTGATGCTTCTGAACTCACGAATGGCACAGACATCATCTACGACAGTAATTTTAAAACTGATAATGTCAATTGTGACATCACTGATGATGTCATAATTGATTTTGACCATCTTTTCAAAAATGTAAAATTGACGCTTCTGAACTCACGGATGGCACAGACATCATCTATGACAGTAATTTTAAAACCGATTATGTCAATTGTGACATCACTGATGATGTCATAATTGATTTCGACATCTTTTCAAAACTGTGAAATTGATGCTTCTGAACTCACGAATGGCACGGACATCATCTACGACAGTAATTTTAAAACCGAAAATGTCAATTGTGACATCACTGATGATGTCCTAATTGATTTTAACCATCTTTTCAAAACTGTAAATTTGACGATTCTAAACTCACGGATGGCACGGACATCATCTACGACAGTAATTTTAAAACCGATAATGTCAATTGTGACATCACTGATGATGTCATAATTGATTTTAACCATCTTTTCAAAACTGTAAATTTGACGCTTCTGAACTCACGGATGGCACGGACATCATCTACGACAGTAATTTTAAAACCGATAATGTCAATTGTGACATCACTGATGATGTCATATTTGATTTTAACCATCTTTTCAAAACTGTAAATTTGACGCTTCTGAACTCACGGATAGCACGGACATCATCTACGACAGTAATTTTAAAACCGATTATGTCAATTGTGACATCACTGATGAAGTCATAATTGATTTTGACCATCTTTTCAAAATTGTAAAATTGACGCTTCTTAACTCACGGATGGCACAGACATAATCTACGACAGTAATTTTAAAACCGATTATGTCAATTGTGACATCACTGATGATGTCATAATTGATTTCGACATCTTTTCAAAACTGTGAAATTGATGCTTCTGAACTCACGAATGGCACGGACATCATCTACGACAGTAATTTTAAAACCGATAATGTCAATTGTGAAATCACTGATGATGTCATAATTGATTTTAACCATCTTTTCAAAACTGTAAAATTGACGCTTCTGAACTCACGGATGGCACGGACATCATCTACGACAGTAATTTTAAAACCGATAATGTCAATTGTGACATCACTGATGATGTCATAATGGATTTTAACAATCTTTTCAAAACTGTAAATTTGACGATTCTGAACTCACGGATGGCACGGACATCATCTACGACAGTAATTTTAAAACCGATAATGTCAATTGTGACATCACTGATGATGTCATAATTGATTTTGACCATCTTTTCAAAAATGTAAAATTGACGCTTCTGAACTCACGGATGGCACAGACATCATCTATGACAGTAATTTTAAAACTGATTATGTAAATTGTGACATCACTGATGATGTCATAATTGATTTCGACATCTTTTCAAAATTGTGAAATTGATGCTTCTGAACTCACGAATGGCACGGACATCATCTACGACAGTAATTTTAAAACCGAAAATGTCAATTGTGACATCACTGATGATGTCCTAATTTATTTTAACCATCTTTTCAAAACTGTAAATTTGACGATTCTGAACTCACGGATGGCACGGACATCATCTACGACAGTAATTTTAAAACCGATTATGTCAATTGTGACATCACTGATGATGTCATAATTGATTTTGACCATCTTTTCAAAACTGTAAAATTGACGCTTCTGAACTCACGAATGGCACGGACATCATCTACGACAGTAATTTTAAAACCGATAATGTCAATTGTGACATCACTGATGATGTCATAATTGATTTTGACCATCTTTTCAAAAATGTAAAATTGACGCTTCTGAACTCACGGATGGCACAGACATCATCTATGACAGTAATTTTAAAACCGATTATGTCAATTGTGACATCACTGATGATGTCATAATTGATTTCGACATCTTTTCAAAACTGTGAAATTGATGCTTCTGAACTCACGAATGGCACGGACATCATCTACGACAGTAATTTTAAAACCGAAAATGTCAATTGTGACATCACTGATGATGTCCTAATTGATTTTAACCATCTTTTCAAAACTATAAATTTGACGATTCTGAACTCACGGATGGCACGGACATCATCTACGACAGTAATTTTAAAACCGATTATGTCAATTGTGACATCACTGATGATGTCATAATTGATTTTGACCATCTTTTCAAAAATGTAAAATTGACGCTTCTGAACTCACGGATGGCACAGACATCATCTATGACAGTAATTTTAAAACCGATTATGTCAATTGTGACATCACTGATGATGTCATAATTGATTTTGACCATCTTTTCAAAACTGTAAAATTGACGCTTCTGAACTCACGAATGGCACGGACATCATCTACGACAGTAATTTTAAAACCGATAATGTCAATTGTGACATCACTGATGATGTCATAATTGATTTTAACCATCTTTTCAAAACTGTAAATTTGACGCTTCTGAACTCACGGATGGCACGGACATCATCTACGACAGTAATTTTAAAACCGATAATGTCAATTGTGACATCACTGATGATGTCATAATTGATTTTAACCATCTTTTCAAAACTGTAAAATTGACGCTTCTGAACTCAAGGATGGCACGGACATCATCTACGACATTCATTTTAAAACCGATAATGTCAATTGTGACATCACTGATGATGTCATAATTGATTTTAACCATCTTTTCAAAACTGTAAAATTGACGCTTCTGAACTCAAGGATGGCACGGACATCATCTACGACAGTAATTTTAAAACCGATAATGTCAATTGTGACATCACTGATGATGTCATAATTGATTTTAACCATCTTTTCAAAACTGTAAAATTGACGCTTCTGAACTCACGGATGGCACGGACATCATCTACGACAGTAATTTTAAAACCGATAATGTCAATTGTGACATCACTGATGATGTCATAATTGATTTTAACCATCTTTTCAAAACTGTAAATTTGACGATTCTGAACTCACGGATGGCACGGACATCATCTACGACAGTAATTTTAAAACCGATTATGTCAATTGTGACATCACTGATGATGTCATAATTGATTTTGACCATCTTTTCAAAACTGTAAAATTGACGCTTCTGAACTCACGGATGGCACGGACATCATCTACGACAGTAATTTTAAAACCGATAATGTCAATTGTGACATCACTGATGATGTCATAATTGATTTTAACCTTTTTTTCAAAACTGTAAATTTGACGATTCTGAACTCACGGATGGCACGGACAGCATCTACGACAGTAATTTAAAAAAACGATTATGTCAATTGTGACATCACTGATGATGTCATAATTGATTTTGACCATCTTTTCAAAACTGTAAAATTGACGCTTCTGAACTCACGGATGGCACAGACATCATCATACATCATCTACGACAGTAATTTTAAAACCGATTATGTCAATTGTGACATCACTGATGATGTAATAATTGATTTCGACATCTTTTCAAAACTGTGAAATTGATGCTTCTGAACTCACGAATGGCACAGACATCATCTACGACAGTAATTTTAAAACCGATAATGTCAATTGTGACATCACTGATGATGTCATAATTGATTTTGACCATCTTTTCAAAAATGTAAAATTGACGCTTCTGAACTTACGGATGGCACAGACATCATCTATGACAGTAATTTTAAAACTGATTATGTCAATTGTGACATCACTGATGATGTCATAATTGATTTCGAAAACTGTGAAATTGATGCTTCTGAACTCACGAATGGCACGGACATCATCTACGACAGTAATTTTAAAACCGAAAATGTCAATTGTGACATCACTGATGATGTCCTAATTGATTTTAACCATCTTTTCAAAACTGTAAATTTGACGATTCTGAACTCACGGATGGCACGGACATCATCTACGACAGTAATTTTAAAACCGATTATGTCAATTGTGACATCACTGATGATGTCATAATTGATTTTGACCATCTTTTCAAAACTGTAAAATTGACGCTTCTGAACTCACGAATGGCACGGACATCATCTACGACAGTAATTTTAAAACCGATAATGTCAATCGTGACATCACTGATGATGTCATATTTGATTTTAACCATCTTTTCAAAACTGTAAATTTGACGCTTCTGAACTCACGGATAGCACGGACATCATCTACGACAGTAATTTTAAAACCGATTATGTCAATTGTGACATCACTGATGATGTCATAATTGATTTTGACCATCTTTTCAAAATTGTAAAATTGACGCTTCTTAACTCACGGATGGCACAGACATCATCTACGACAGTAATTTTAAAACCGATTATGTCAATTGTGACATCACTGATGATGTCATAATTGATTTTGACCATCTTTTCAAAATTGTAAAATTGACGCTTCTTAACTCACGGATGGCACAGACATCATCTATGACAGTAATTTTAAAACTGATTATGTCAATTGTGACATCACTGATGATGTCATAATTGATTTCGACATCTTTTCAAAACTGTGAAATTGATGCTTCTGAACTCACGAATGGCACGGACATCATCTACGACAGTAATTTTAAAACCGATTATGTCAATTGTGACATCACTGATGATGTCATAATTGATTTCGACATCTTTTCAAAACTGTAAATTTGACGCTTCTGAACTCACGGATAGCACGGACATCATCTACGACAGTAATTTTAAAACCGATTATGTCAATTGTGACATCACTGATGATGTCATAATTGATTTTGACCATCTTTTCAAAATTTTAAAATTAACGCTTCTTAACTCACGGATGGCACAGACATCATCTACGACAGTAATTTTAAAACCGATTATGTCAATTGTGACATCACTGATGATGTCATAATTGATTTCGACATCTTTTCAAAACTGTGAAATTGATGCTTCTGAACTCACGAATGGCACGGACATCATCTACGACAGTAATTTTTAAACCGATAATGTCAATTGTGACATCACTGATGATGTCATAATTGATTTTAACCATCTTTTCAAAACTGTAAAATTGACGCTTCTGAACTCACGGATGGCACGGACATCATCTACGACAGTAATTTTAAAACCGATAATGTCAATTGTGACATCACTGATGATGTCATAATTGATTTTGACCATCTTTTCAAAACTGTAAAATTGACGCTTCTGAACTCACGGATGGCACAGACATCATCTACGACAGTAATTTTAAAACCGATTATGTCAATTGTGACATCACTGATGATGTCATAATTGATTTAGACATATTTTCAAAACTGTGAAATTGATGCTTCTGAACTCACGAATGGCACGGACATCATCTACGACAGTAATTTTAAAACCGATTATGTCAATTGTGACATCACTGATGATGTCATAATTGATTTCGACATCTTTTCAAAACTGTGAAATTAATGCTTCTGAATTCACGAATGGCACGGACATCATCTACGACAGTAATTTTAAAACCGATTATGTCAATTGTGACATCACTGATGATGTCATAATTGATTTTAACCATCTTTTCAAAACTGTAAAATTGACGCTTCTGAACTCACGGATGGCACAGACATCATCTACGACAGTAATTTTAAAACCGATTATGTCAATTGTGACATCACTGATGATGTCATAATTGATTTAGACATATTTTCAAAACTGTGAAATTGATGCTTCTGAACTCACGAATGGCACGGACATCATCTACGACAGTAATTTTAAAACCGATTATGTCAATTGTGACATCACTGGTGATGTCATAATTGATTTCGACATCTTTTCAAAACTGTGAAATTGATGCTTCTGAATTCACGAATGGCACAGACATCATCTACGACAGTAATTTTAAAACCGATTATGTCAATTGTGACATCACTGATGATGTAATAATTGATTTCGACATCTTTTCAAAACTGTGAAATTGATGCTTCTGAACTCACGAATGGCACAGACATCATCTACGACAGTAATTTTAAAACCGATAATGTCAATTGTGACATCACTGATGATGTCATAATTGATTTTGACCATCTTTTCAAAACTGTAAAATTGACGCTTCTGAACTCAAGGATGGCACAGACATCATCTATGACAGTAATTTTAAAACTGATTATGTCAATTGTGACATCACTGATGATGTCATAATTGATTTCGAAAACTGTGAAATTGATGCTTCTGAACTCACGAATGGCACGGACATCATCTACGACAGTAATTTTAAAACCGAAAATGTCAATTGTGACATCACTGATGATGTCCTAATTGATTTTAACCATCTTTTCAAAACTGTAAATTTGACGATTCTGAACTCACGGATGGCACGGACATCATCTACGACAGTAACTTTAAAACCGATTATGTCAATTGTGACATCACTGATGATGTCATAATTGATTTAGACATATTTTCAAAACTGTAAAATTGACGCTTCTGAACTCACGAATGGCACGGACATCATCTACGACAGTAATTTTAAAACCGATAATGTCAATTGTGACATCACTGATGATGTCATATTTGATTTTAACCATCTTTTCAAAACTGTAAATTTGACGCTTCTGAACTCACGGATAGCACGGACATCATCTACGACAGTAATTTTAAAACCGATTATGTCAATTGTGACATCACTGATGATGTCATAATTGATTTTGACCATCTTTTCAAAATTGTAAAATTGACGCTTCTTAACTCACGGATGGCACAGACATCATCTAAGACAGTAATTTTAAAACCGATTATGTCAATTGTGACTTCACTGATGATGTCATAATTGATTTTGACCATCTTTTCAAAATTGTAAAATTGACGCTTCTTAACTCACGGATGGCACAGACATCATCTATGACAGTAATTTTAAAACTGATTATGTCAATTGTGACATCACTGATGATGTCATAATTGATTTCGACATCTTTTCAAAACTGTGAAATTGATGCTTCTGAACTCACGAATGGCACGGACATCATCTACGACAGTAATTTTAAAACCGATTATGTCAATTGTGACATCACTGATGATGTCATAATTGATTTCGACATCTTTTCAAAACTGTAAATTTGACGCTTCTGAACTCACGGATAGCACGGACATCATCTACGACAGTAATTTTAAAACCGATTATGTCAATTGTGACATCACTGATGATGTCATAATTGATTTTGACCATCTTTTCAAAATTGTTAAATTGACGCTTCTTAACTCACGGATGGCACAGACATCATCTACGACAGTAATTTTAAAACCGATTATGTCAATTGTGACATCACTGATGATGTCATAATTGATTTTGACCATCTTTTTCAAAATTTTAAAATTGACGCTTCTTAACTCACGGTTGGCACAGACATCATCTACGACAGTAATTTTAAAACCGATTATGTCAATTGTGACATCACTGATGATGTCATAATTGATTTCGACATCTTTTCAAAACTGTGAAATTGATGCTTCTGAACTCACGAATGGCACGGACATCATCTACGACAGTAATTTTTAAAACGATAATGTCAATTGTGACATCACTGATGATGTCATAATTGATTTTAACCATCTTTTCAAAACTGTAAAATTGACGCTTCTGAACTCACGGATGGCACGGACATCATCTACGACAGTAATTTTAAAACCGATAATGTCAATTGTGACATCACTGATGATGTCATAATTGATTTTAACCATCTTTTCAAAACTGTAAATTTGACGATTCTGAACTCACGGATGGCACGGACATCATCTACGACAGTAATTTTAAAACCGATTATGTCAATTGTGACATCACTGATGATGTCATAATTGATTTTGACCATCTTTTCAAAACTGTAAAATTGACGCTTCTGAACTCACGGATGGCACAGACATCATCTACGACAGTAATTTTAAAACCGATTATGTCAATTGTGACATCACTGATGATGTCATAATTGATTTCGACATCTTTTCAAAACTGTGAAATTGACGCTTCTGAACTCAAGGATGGCATGGACATCATCTACGACAGTAATTTTAAAACCGATAATGTCAATTGTGACATCACTGATGATGTCATAATTGATTTGAACCTTTTTTTCAAAACTGTAAATTTGACGATTCTGAACTCACGGATGGCACGGACATCATCTACGACAGTAATTTTAAAACCGATAATGTCAATTGTGACATCACTGATGATGTCATAATTGATTTTAACCATCTTTTCAAAACTGTAAAATTGACGCTTCTGAACTCACGGATGGCACGGACATCATCTACGACAGTAATTTTAAAACCGATAATGTCAATTGTGATATCACTGATGATGTCATAATTGATTTTAACCATCTTTTCAAAACTGTAAAATTGATGCTTCTGAACTCACGGATGGCACGGACATCATCTACGACAGTAATTTTAAAACCGATTATGTCAATTGTGACATCACTGATGATGTCATAATTGATTTTGACCATCTTTTCAAAACTGTAAAATTGACGCTTCTGAACTCACGGATGGCACAGACATCATCTACGACAGTAATTTTAAAACCGATTATGTCAATTGTGACATCACTGATGATGTAATAATTGATTTTGACATCTTTTCAAAACTGTGAAATTGACGCTTCTGAACTCAAGGATGGCACAGACATCATCTACGACAGTAATTTTAAAACCGATAATATCAATTGTGACATCACTGATGATGTCATAATTGATTTTAACCATCTTTTCAAAACTGTAAAATTGACGCTTCTGAACTCACGGATGGCACGGACATCATCTACGACAGTAATTTTAAAACCGATAATGTCAATTGTGACATCACTGATGATGTCATAATTGATTTCGACATCTTTTCAAAACTGTGAAATTGATGCTTCTGAACTCACGAATGGCACGGACATCATCTACGACAGTAATTTTAAAACCGATTATGTCAATTGTGACATCACTGATGATGTCATAATTGATTTCGACATCTTTTCAAAACTGTAAATTTGACGCTTCTGAACTCACGGATAGCACGGACATCATCTACGACAGTAATTTTAAAACCGATTATGTCAATTGTGACATCACTGATGATGTCATAATTGATTTTGACCATCTTTTCAAAATTGTAAAATTGACGCTTCTTAACTCACGGATGGCACAGACATCATCTACGACAGTAATTTTAAAACCGATTATGTCAATTGTGACATCACTGATGATGTCATAATTGATTTTGACCATCTTTTCAAAATTGTAAAATTGACGCTTCTTAACTCACGGATGGCACAGACATCATCTACGACAGTAATTTTAAAACCGATTATGTCAATTGTGACATCACTGATGATGTCATAATTGATTTCGACATCTTTTCAAAACTGTGAAATTGATGCTTCTGAACTCACGAATGGCACGGACATCATCTACGACAGTAATTTTCAAACCGATAATGTCAATTGTGACATCACTGATGATGTCATAATTGATTTTAACCATCTTTTCAAAACTGTAAAATTGACGCTTCTGAACTCACGGATGGCACGGACATCATCTACGACAGTAATTTTAAAACCGATAATGTCAATTGTGACATCACTGATGATGTCATAATTGATTTTAACCATCTTTTCAAAACTGTAAATTTGACGATTCTGAACTCACGGATGGCACGGACATCATCTACAACAGTAATTTTAAAACCGATTATGTCAATTGTGACATCACTGATGATGTCATAATTGATTTTGACCATCTTTTCAAAACTGTAAAATTGACGCTTCTGAACTCACGGATGGCACAGACATCATCTACGACAGTAATTTTAAAACCGATTATGTCAATTGTGACATCACTGATGATCTCATAATTGATTTCGACATCTTTTCAAAACTGTGAAATTGATGCTTCTGAACTCACGAATGGCACGGACATCATCTACGACAGTAATTTTAAAACCGATAATGTCAATTGTGACATCACTGATGATGTCATAATTGATTTTAACCATCTTTTCAAAACTGTAAAATTGACGCTTCTGAACTCAAGGATGGCATGGA
The DNA here is from genome assembly GCF_055691185.1 of Crinia signifera. Lineage (NCBI taxonomy): Eukaryota > Metazoa > Chordata > Amphibia > Anura > Myobatrachidae > Crinia > Crinia signifera. The sequence continues at coordinate 46,399,937 of NC_139225.1, read as the reverse complement.
CATCATCTACGACAGTAATTTTAAAACCGATAATGTCAATTGTGACATCACTGATGATGTCATAATTGATTTGAACCTTTTTTTCAAAACTGTAAATTTGACGATTCTGAACTCACGGATGGCACGGACAGCATCTACGACAGTAATTTTAAAACCGATTATGTCAATTGTGACATCATTGATGATGTCATAATTGATTTTAACCTTTTTTTCAAAACTGTAAATTTGACGATTCTGAACTCACGGATGGCAAGGACAGCATCTACGACAGTAATTTTAAAACCGATTATGTCAATTGTGACATCACTGATGATGTCATAATTGATTTTGACCATCTTTTCAAAACTGTAAAATTTACGCTTCTGAACTCAAGGATGGCATGGACATCATCTACGACAGTAATTTTAAAACCGTTTATGTCAATTGTGACATCACTGATGATGTCATAATTGATTTTGACCATCTTTTTAAAATTGTAAAATTGACGCTTCTTAACTCACGGATGGCACAGACATCATCTACGACAGTAATTTTAAAACCGATAATGTCAATTGTGACATCACTGATGATGTCATAATTGATTTTAACCTTTTTTTCAAAACTGTAAATTTGACGATTCTGAACTCACGGATGGCACGGACAGCATCTACGACAGTAATTTTAAAACCGATTATGTCAATTGTGACATCACTGATGATGTCATAATTGATTTTGACCATCTTTTCAAAACTGTAAAATTGACGCTTCTGAACTCACGGATGGCACAGACATCATCTACGACAGTAATTTTAAAACCGATTATGTCAATTGTGACATCACTGATGATGTAATAATTGATTTCGACATCTTTTCAAAACTGTGAAATTGACGCTTCTGAACTCAAGGATGGCACGGACATCATCTACGACAGTAATTTTAAAACCGATAATGTCAATTGTGACATCACTGATGATGTCATAATTGATTTTAACCATCTTTTCAAAACTGTAAAATTGACGCTTCTGAACTCACGGATGGCACGGACATCATCTACGACAGTAATTTTAAAACCGATAATGTCAATTGTGACATCACTGATGATGTCATAATTGATTTCGACATCTTTTCAAAACTGTGAAATTGATGCTTCTGAACTCACGAATGGCACGGACATCATCTACGACAGTAATTTTAAAACCGATTATGTCAATTGTGACATCACTGATGATGTCATAATTGATTTCGACATCTTTTCAAAACTGTAAATTTGACGCTTCTGAACTCACGGATAGCACGGACATCATCTACGACAGTAATTTTAAAACCGATTATGTCAATTGTGACATCACTGATCATGTCATAATTGATTTTGACCATCTTTTCAAAATTGTAAAATTGACGCTTCTAACTCACGGATGGCACAGACATCATCTACGACAGTAATTTTAAAACCGATTATGTCAATTGTGACATCACTGATGATGTCATAATTGATTTTGACCATCTTTTCAAAATTGTAAAATTGACGCTTCTTAACTCACGGATGGCACAGACATCATCTACGACAGTAATTTTAAAACCGATTATGTCAATTGTGACATCACTGATGATGTCATAATTGATTTCGACATCTTTTCAAAACTGTGAAATTGACGCTTCTGAACTCAAGGATGGCATGGACATCATCTACGACAGTAATTTTAAAACCGATAATGTCAATTGTGACATCACTGATGATGTCATAATTGATTTGAACCTTTTTTTCAAAACTGTAAATTTGACGATTCTGAACTCACGGATGGCACGGACAGCATCTACGACAGTAATTTTAAAACCGATAATGTCAATTGTGACATCACTGATGATGTCATAATTGATTTTAACCATCTTTTCAAAACTGTAAAATTGACGCTTCTGAACTCACGGATGGCACGGACATCATCTACGACAGTAATTTTAAAACCGATAATGTCAATTGTGATATCACTGATGATGTCATAATTGATTTTAACCATCTTTTCAAAACTGTAAAATTGATGCTTCTGAACTCACGGATGGCACGGACATCATCTACGACAGTAATTTTAAAACCGATAATGTCAATTGTGACATCACTGATGATGTCATAATTGATTTTAACCTTTTTTTCAAAACTGTAAATTTGACGATTCTGAACTCACGGATGGCACGGACAGCATCTACGACAGTAATTTTAAAACCGATTATGTCAATTGTGACATCACTGATGATGTCATAATTGATTTTGACCATCTTTTCAAAACTGTAAAATTGACGCTTCTGAACTCACGGATGGCACAGACATCATCTACGACAGTAATTTTAAAACCGATTATGTCAATTGTGACATCACTGATGATGTAATAATTGATTTTGACATCTTTTCAAAACTGTGAAATTGACGCTTCTGAACTCAAGGATGGCACGGACATCATCTACGACAGTAATTTTAAAACCGATAATGTCAATTGTGACATCACTGATGATGTCATAATTGATTTTAACCATCTTTTCAAAACTGTAAAATTGACGCTTCTGAACTCACGGATGGCACGGACATCATCTACGACAGTAATTTTAAAACCGATAATGTCAATTGTGACATCACTGATGATGTCATAATTGATTTCGACATCTTTTCAAAACTGTGAAATTGATGCTTCTGAACTCACGAATGGCACGGACATCATCTACGACAGTAATTTTAAAACCGATTATGTCAATTGTGACATCACTGATGATGTCATAATTGATTTCGACATCTTTTCAAAACTGTAAATTTGACGCTTCTGAACTCACGGATAGCACGGACATCATCTACGACAGTAATTTTAAAACCGATTATGTCAATTGTGACATCACTGATGATGTCATAATTGATTTTGACCATCTTTTCAAAATTGTAAAATTGACGCTTCTTAACTCACGGATGGCACAGACATCATCTATGACAGTAATTTTAAAACCGATTATGTCAATTGTGACATCACTGATGATGTCATAATTGATTTTGACCATCTTTTCAAAATTGTAAAATTGACGCTTCTTAACTCACGGATGGCACAGACATCATCTACGACAGTAATTTTAAAACCGATTATGTCAATTGTGACATCACTGATGATGTCATAATTGATTTCGACATCTTTTCAAAACTGTGAAATTGATGCTTCTGAACTCACGAATGGCACGGACATCATCTACGACAGTAATTTTCAAACCGATAATGTCAATTGTGACATCACTGATGATGTCATAATTGATTTTAACCATCTTTTCAAAACTGTAAAATTGACGCTTCTGAACTCACGGATGGCACGGACATCATCTACGACAGTAATTTTAAAACCGATAATGTCAATTGTGACATCACTGATGATGTCATAATTGATTTTAACCATCTTTTCAAAACTGTAAATTTGACGATTCTGAACTCACGGATGGCACGGACATCATCTACAACAGTAATTTTAAAACCGATTATGTCAATTGTGACATCACTGATGATGTCATAATTGATTTTGACCATCTTTTCAAAACTGTAAAATTGACGCTTCTGAACTCACGGATGGCACAGACATCATCTACGACAGTAATTTTAAAACCGATTATGTCAATTGTGACATCACTGATGATCTCATAATTGATTTCGACATCTTTTCAAAACTGTGAAATTGATGCTTCTGAACTCACGAATGGCACGGACATCATCTACGACAGTAATTTTAAAACCGATAATGTCAATTGTGACATCACTGATGATGTCATAATTGATTTTAACCATCTTTTCAAAACTGTAAAATTGACGCTTCTGAACTCAAGGATGGCATGGACATCATCTACGACAGTAATTTTAAAACCGATAATGTCAATTGTGACATCACTGATGATGTCATAATTGATTTGAACCTTTTTTTCAAAACTGTAAATTTGACGATTCTGAACTCACGGATGGCACGGACAGCATCTACGACAGTAATTTTAAAACCGATTATGTCAATTGTGACATCATTGATGATGTCATAATTGATTTTAACCTTTTTTTCAAAACTGTAAATTTGACGATTCTGAACTCACGGATGGCACGGACAGCATCTACGACAGTAATTTTAAAACCGATTATGTCAATTGTGACATCACTGATGATGTCATAATTGATTTTGACCATCTTTTCAAAACTGTAAAATTTACGCTTCTGAACTCAAGGATGGCATGGACATCATCTACGACAGTAATTTTAAAACCGTTTATGTCAATTGTGACATCACTGATGATGTCATATTTGATTTTGACCATCTTTTTAAAATTGTAAAATTGACGCTTCTTAACTCACGGATGGCACAGACATCATCTACGACAGTAATTTTAAAACCGATAATGTCAATTGTGACATCACTGATGATGTCATAATTGATTTTAACCTTTTTTTCAAAACTGTAAATTTGACGATTCTGAACTCACGGATGGCACGGACAGCATCTACGACAGTAATTTTAAAACCGATTATGTCAATTGTGACATCACTGATGATGTCATAATTGATTTTGACCATCTTTTCAAAACTGTAAAATTGACGCTTCTGAACTCACGGATGGCACAGACATCATCTACGACAGTAATTTTAAAACCGATTATGTCAATTGTGACATCACTGATGATGTAATAATTGATTTCGACATCTTTTCAAAACTGTGAAATTGACGATTCTGAACTCAAGGATGGCACGGACATCATCTACGACAGTAATTTTAAAACCGATAATGTCAATTGTGACATCACTGATGATGTCATAATTGATTTTAACCATCTTTTCAAAACTGTAAAATTGACGCTTCTGAACTCACGGATGGCACGGACATCATCTACGACAGTAATTTTAAAACCGATAATGTCAATTGTGACATCACTGATGATGTCATAATTGATTTCGACATCTTTTCAAAACTGTGAAATTGATGCTTCTGAACTCACGAATGGCACGGACATCATCTACGACAGTAATTTTAAAACCGATTATGTCAATTGTGACATCACTGATGATGTCATAATTGATTTCGACATCTTTTCAAAACTGTAAATTTGACGCTTCTGAACTCACGGATAGCACGGACATCATCTACGACAGTAATTTTAAAACCGATTATGTCAATTGTGACATCACTGATGATGTCATAATTGATTTTGACCATCTTTTCAAAACTGTAAAATTGACGCTTCTGAACTCACGGATGGCACAGACATCATCTACGACAGTAATTTTAAAACCGATTATGTCAATTGTGACATCACTGATGATATCATAATTGATTTCGACATCTTTTCAAAACTGTGAAATTGATGCTTCTGAACTCACGAATGGCACGGACATCATCTACGACAGTAATTTTAAAACCGATAATGTCAATTGTGACATCACTGATGATGTCATAATTGATTTTAACCATCTTTTCAAAACTGTAAAATTGACGCTTCTGAACTCAAGGATGGCATGGACATCATCTACGACAGTAATTTTAAAACCGATAATGTCAATAGTGACATCACTGATGATGTCATAATTGATTTGAACCTTTTTTTCAAAACTGTAAATTTGACGATTCTGAACTCACGGATGGCACGGACAGCATCTACGACAGTAATTTTAAAACCGATTATGTCAATTGTGACATCACTGATGATGTCATAATTGATTTTAACCTTTTTTTCAAAACTGTAAATTTGACGATTCTGAACTCACGGATGGCACGGACAGCTTCTACGACAGTAATTTTAAAACCGATTATGTCAATTGTGACATCACTGATGATGTCATAATTGATTTTGACCATCTTTTCAAAACTGTAAAACTTACGCTTCTGAACTCAAGGATGGCATGGACATCATCTACGACAGTAATTTTAAAACCGTTTATGTCAATTGTGACATCACTGATGATGTCATAATTGATTTTGACCATCTTTTTAAAATTGTAAAATTGACGCTTCTTAACTCACGGATGGCACAGACATCATCTACGACAGTAATTTTAAAACCGATAATGTCAATTGTGACATCACTGATGATGTCATAATTGATTTTAACCTTTTTTTCAAAACTGTAAATTTGACGATTCTGAACTCACGGATGGCACGGACAGCATCTACGACAGTAATTTTAAAACCGATTATGTCAATTGTGACATCACTGATGATGTCATAATTGATTTTAACCTTTTTTTCAAAACTGTAAATTTGACGATTCTGAACTCACGGATGGCACGGACAGCATCTACGACAGTAATTTTAAAACCGATTATGTCAATTGTGACATCACTGATGATGTCATAATTGATTTTGACCATCTTTTCAAAACTGTAAAACTTACGCTTCTGAACTCACGGATGGCACGGACAGCATCTACGACAGTAATTTTAAAACCGATTATGTCAATTGTGACATCACTGATGATGTCATAATTGATTTTGACCATCTTTTCAAAACTGTAAAATTGACGCTTCTGAACTCACGGATGGCACAGACATCATCTACGACAGTAATTTTAAAACCGATTATGTCAATTGTGACATCACTGATGATGTAATAATTGATTTCGACATCTTTTCAAAACTGTGAAATTGACGCTTCTGAACTCAAGGATGGCACGGACATCATCTACGACAGTAATTTTAAAACCGATAATGTCAATTGTGACATCACTGATGATGTCATAATTGATTTTAACCATCTTTTCAAAACTGTAAAATTGACGCTTCTGAACTCACGGATGGCACGGACATCATCTACGACAGTAATTTTAAAACCGATAATGTCAATTGTGACATCACTGATGATGTCATATTTGATTTTAACCATCTTTTCAAAACTGTAAATTTGACGCTTCTGAACTCACGGATAGCACGGACATCATCTACGACAGTAATTTTAAAACCGATTATGTCAATTGTGACTTCACTGATGATGTCATAATTGATTTTGACCATCTTTTCAAAATTGTAAAATTGACGCTTCTTAACTCACGGATGGCACAGACATCATCTATGACAGTAATTTTAAAACTGATTATGTCAATTGTGACATCACTGATGATGTCATAATTGATTTCGACATCTTTTCAAAACTGTGAAATTGATGCTTCTGAACTCACGAATGGCACGGACATCATCTACGACAGTAATTTTAAAACCGATTATGTCAATTGTGACATCACTGATGATGTCATAATTGATTTCGACATCTTTTCAAAACTGTAAATTTGACGCTTCTGAACTCACGGATAGCACGGACATCATCTACGACAGTAATTTTAAAACCGATTATGTCAATTGTGACATCACTGATGATGTCATAATTGATTTTGACCATCTTTTCAAAATTGTTAAATTGACGCTTCTTAACTCACGGATGGCACAGACATCATCTACGACAGTAATTTTAAAACCGATTATGTCAATTGTGACATCACTAATGATGTCATAATTGATTTTGACCATCTTTTTCAAAATTTTAAAATTGACGCTTCTTAACTCACGGTTGGCACAGACATCATCTACGACAGTAATTTTAAAACCGATTATGTCAATTGTGACATCACTGATGATGTCATAATTGATTTCGACATCTTTTCAAAACTGTGAAATTGATGCTTCTGAACTCACGAATGGCACGGACATCATCTACGACAGTAATTTTTAAACCGATAATGTCAATTGTGACATCACTGATGATGTCATAATTGATTTTAACCATCTTTTCAAAACTGTAAAATTGACGCTTCTGAACTCACGGATGGCACGGACATCATCTACGACAGTAATTTTAAAACCGATAATGTCAATTGTGACATCACTGATGATGTCATAATTGATTTTAACCATCTTTTCAAAACTGTAAATTTGACGATTCTGAACTCACGGATGGCACGGACATCATCTACGACAGTAATTTTAAAACCGATTATGTCAATTGTGACATCACTGATGATGTCATAATTGATTTTGACCATCTTTTCAAAACTGTAATATTGACGCTTCTGAACTCACGGATGGCACAGACATCATCTACGACAGTAATTTTAAAACCGATTATGTCAATTGTGACATCACTGATGATGTCATAATTGATTTCGACATCTTTTCAAAACTGTGAAATTGACGCTTCTGAACTCAAGGATGGCATGGACATCATCTACGACAGTAATTTTAAAACCGATAATGTCAATTGTGACATCACTGATGATGTCATAATTGATTTGAACCTTTTTTTCAAAACTGTAAATTTGACGATTCTGAACTCACGGATGGCACGGACAGCATCTACGACAGTAATTTTAAAACCGATAATGTCAATTGTGACATCACTGATGATGTCATAATTGATTTTAACCATCTTTTCAAAACTGTAAAATTGACGCTTCTGAACTCACGGATGGCACGGACATCATCTACGACAGTAATTTTAAAACCGATAATGTCAATTGTGATATCACTGATGATGTCATAATTGATTTTAACCATCTTTTCAAAACTGTAAAATTGATGCTTCTGAACTCACGGATGGCACGGACATCATCTACGACAGTAATTTTAAAACCGATAATGTCAATTGTGACATCACTGATGATGTCATAATTGATTTCGACATCTTTTCAAAACTGTGAAATTGATGCTTCTGAACTCACGAATGGCACGGACATCATCTACGACAGTAATTTTAAAACCGATAATGTCAATTGTGACATCACTGATGATGTCATAATTGATTTTAACCATCTTTTCAAAACTGTAAAATTGACGCTTCTGAACTCAAGGATGGCATGGACATCATCTACGACAGTAATTTTAAAACAGATAATGTCAATAGTGACATCACTGATGATGTCATAATTGATTTGAACCTTTTTTTCAAAACTGTAAATTTGACGATTCTGAACTCACGGATGGCACGGACAGCATCTACGACAGTAATTTTAAAACCGATTATGTCAATTGTGACATCACTGATGATGTCATAATTGATTTTAACCTTTTTTTCAAAACTGTAAATTTGACGATTCTGAACTCACGGATGGCACGGACAGCATCTACGACAGTAATTTTAAAACCGATTATGTCAATTGTGACATCACTGATGATGTCATAATTGATTTTGACCATCTTTTCAAAACTGTAAAATTTACGCTTCTGAACTCAAGGATGGCATGGACATCATCTACGACAGTAATTTTAAAACCGTTTATGTCAATTGTGACATCACTGATGATGTCATAATTGATTTTGACCATCTTTTTAAAATTGTAAAATTGACGCTTCTTAACTCACGGATGGCTCAGACATCATCTACGACAGTAATTTTAAAACCGATAATGTCAATTGTGACATCACTGATGATGTCATAATTGATTTTAACCTTTTTTTCAAAACTGTAAATTTGACGATTCTGAACTCACGGATGGCACGGACAGCATCTACGACAGTAATTTTAAAACCGATTATGTCAATTGTGACATCACTGATGATGTCATAATTGATTTTGACCATCTTTTCAAAACTGTAAAATTGACGCTTCTGAACTCACGGATGGCACAGACATCATCTACGACAGTAATTTTAAAACCGATTATGTCAATTGTGACATCACTGATGATGTAATAATTGATTTCGACATCTTTTCAAAACTGTGAAATTGACGCTTCTGAACTCAAGGATGGCACGGACATCATCTACGACAGTAATTTTAAAACCGATAATGTCAATTGTGACATCACTGATGATGTCATAATTGATTTTAACCATCTTTTCAAAACTGTAAAATTGACGCTTCTGAACTCACGGATGGCACGGACATCATCTACGACAGTAATTTTAAAACCGATAATGTCAATTGTGACATCACTGATGATGTCATATTTGATTTTAACCATCTTTTCAAAACTGTAAATTTGACGCTTCTGAACTCACGGATAGCACGGACATCATCTACGACAGTAATTTTAAAACCGATTATGTCAATTGTGACATCACTGATGATGTCATAATTGATTTTGACCATCTTTTCAAAATTGTAAAATTGACGCTTCTTAACTCACGGATGGCACAGACATCATCTACGACAGTAATTTTAAAACCGATTATGTCAATTGTGACTTCACTGATGATGTCATAATTGATTTTGACCATCTTTTCAAAATTGTAAAATTGACGCTTCTTAACTCACGGATGGCACAGACATCATCTATGACAGTAATTTTAAAACTGATTATGTCAATTGTGACATCACTGATGATGTCATAATTGATTTCGACATCTTTTCAAAACTGTGAAATTGATGCTTCTGAACTCACGAATGGCACGGACATCATCTACGACAGTAATTTTAAAACCGATTATGTCAATTGTGACATCACTGATGATGTCATAATTGATTTCGACATCTTTTCAAAACTGTAAATTTGACGCTTCTGAACTCACGGATAGCACGGACATCATCTACGACAGTAATTTTAAAACCGATTATGTCAATTGTGACATCACTGATGATGTCATAATTGATTTTGACCATCTTTTCAAAATTGTTAAATTGACGCTTCTTAACTCACGGATGGCACAGACATCATCTACGACAGTAATTTTAAAACCGATTATGTCAATTGTGACATCACTGATGATGTCATAATTGATTTTGACCATCTTTTTCAAAATTTTAAAATTGACGCTTCTTAACTCACGGTTGGCACAGACATCATCTACGACAGTAATTTTAAAACCGATTATGTCAATTGTGACATCACTGATGATGTCATAATTGATTTCGACATCTTTTCAAAACTGTGAAATTGATGCTTCTGAACTCACGAATGGCACGGACATCATCTACGACAGTAATTTTTAAACCGATAATGTCAATTGTGACATCACTGATGATGTCATAATTGATTTTAACCATCTTTTCAAAACTGTAAAATTGACGCTTCTGAACTCACGGATGGCACGGACATCATCTACGACAGTAATTTTAAAACCGATAATGTCAATTGTGACATCACTGATGATGTCATAATTGATTTTAACCATCTTTTCAAAACTGTAAATTTGACGATTCTGAACTCACGGATGGCACGGACATCATCTACGACAGTAATTTTAAAACCGATTATGTCAATTGTGACATCACTGATGATGTCATAATTGATTTTGACCATCTTTTCAAAACTGTAAAATTGACGCTTCTGAACTCACGGATGGCACAGACATCATCTACGACAGTAATTTTAAAACCGATTATGTCAATTGTGACATCACTGATGATGTCATAATTGATTTCGACATCTTTTCAAAACTGTGAAATTGACGCTTCTGAACTCAAGGATGGCATGGACATCATCTACGACAGTAATTTTAAAACCGATAATGTCAATTGTGACATCACTGATGATGTCATAATTGATTTGAACCTTTTTTTCAAAACTGTAAATTTGACGATTCTGAACTCACGGATGGCACGGACAGCATCTACGACAGTAATTTTAAAACCGATAATGTCAATTGTGACATCACTGATGATGTCATAATTGATTTTAACCATCTTTTCAAAACTGTAAAATTGACGCTTCTGAACTCACGGATGGCACGGACATCATCTACGACAGTAATTTTAAAACCGATAATGTCAATTGTGATATCACTGATGATGTCATAATTGATTTTAACCATCTTTTCAAAACTGTAAAATTGATGCTTCTGAACTCACGGATGGCACGGACATCATCTACGACAGTAATTTTAAAACCGATAATGTCAATTGTGACATCACTGATGATGTCATAATTGATTTTAACCTTTTTTTCAAAACTGTAAATTTGACGATTCTGAACTCACGGATGGCACGGACAGCATCTACGACAGTAATTTTAAAACCGTTTATGTCAATTGTGACATCACTGATGATGTCATAATTGATTTTGACCATCTTTTCAAAATTGTAAAATTGACGCTTCTTAACTCACGGATGGCACAGACATCATCTACGACAGTAATTTTAAAACCGATAATGTCAATTGTGACATCACTGATGATGTCATAATTGATTTTAACCTTTTTTTCAAAACTGTAAATTTGACGATTCTGAACTCACGGATGGCACGGACAGCATCTACGACAGTAATTTTAAAACCGATTATGTCAATTGTGACATCACTGATGATGTCATAATTGATTTTGACCATCTTTTCAAAACTGTAAAATTGACGCTTCTGAACTCACGGATGGCACAGACATCATCTACGACAGTAATTTTAAAACCGATTATGTCAATTGTGACATCACTGATGATGTAATAATTGATTTTGACATCTTTTCAAAACTGTGAAATTGACGCTTCTGAACTCAAGGATGGCACGGACATCATCTACGACAGTAATTTTAAAACCGATAATGTCAATTGTGACATCACTGATGATGTCATAATTGATTTTAACCATCTTTTCAAAACTGTAAAATTGACGCTTCTGAACTCACGGATGGCACGGACATCATCTACGACAGTAATTTTAAAACCGATAATGTCAATTGTGACATCACTGATGATGTCATAATTGATTTCGACATCTTTTCAAAACTGTAAATTTGACGCTTCTGAACTCACGGATAGCACGGACATCATCTACGACAGTAATTTTAAAACCGATTATGTCAATTGTGACATCACTGATGATGTCATAATTGATTTTGACCATCTTTTCAAAATTGTAAAATTGACGCTTCTTAACTCACGGATGGCACAGACATCATCTACGACAGTAATTTTAAAACCGATTATGTCAATTGTGACATCACTGATGATGTCATAATTGATTTTGACCATCTTTTCAAAATTGTAAAATTGACGCTTCTTAACTCACGGATGGCACAGACATCATCTACGACAGTCATTTTAAAACCGATTATGTCAATTGTGACATCACTGATGATGTCATAATTGATTTCGACATCTTTTCAAAACTGTGAAATTGATGCTTCTGAACTCACGAATGGCACGGACATCATCTACGACAGTAATTTTCAAACCGATAATGTCAATTGTGACATCACTGATGATGTCATAATTGATTTTAACCATCTTTTCAAAACTGTAAAATTGACGCTTCTGAACTCACGGATGGCACGGACATCATCTACGACAGTAATTTTAAAACCGATAATGTCAATTGTGACATCACTGATGATGTCATAATTGATTTTAACCATCTTTTCAAAACTGTAAATTTGACGATTCTGAACTCACGGATGGCACGGACATCATCTACAACAGTAATTTTAAAACCGATTATGTCAATTGTGACATCACTGATGATGTCATAATTGATTTTGACCATCTTTTCAAAACTGTAAAATTGACGCTTCTGAACTCACGGATGGCACAGACATCATCTACGACAGTAATTTTAAAACCGATTATGTCAATTGTGACATCACTGATGATCTCATAATTGATTTCGACATCTTTTCAAAACTGTGAAATTGATGCTTCTGAACTCACGAATGGCACGGACATCATCTACGACAGTAATTTTAAAACCGATAATGTCAATTGTGACATCACTGATGATGTCATAATTGATTTTAACCATCTTTTCAAAACTGTAAAATTGACGCTTCTGAACTCAAGGATGGCATGGACATCATCTACGACAGTAATTTTAAAACCGATAATGTCAATTGTGACATCACTGATGATGTCATAATTGATTTGAACCTTTTTTTCAAAACTGTAAATTTGACGATTCTGAACTCACGGATGGCACGGACAGCATCTACGACAGTAATTTTAAAACCGATTATGTCAATTGTGACATCATTGATGATGTCATAATTGATTTTAACCTTTTTTTCAAAACTGTAAATTTGACGATTCTGAACTCACGGATGGCACGGACAGCATCTACGACAGTAATTTTAAAACCGATTATGTCAATTGTGACATCACTGATGATGTCATAATTGATTTTGACCATCTTTTCAAAACTGTAAAATTTACGCTTCTGAACTCAAGGATGGCATGGACATCATCTACGACAGTAATTTTAAAACCGTTTATGTCAATTGTGACATCACTGATGATGTCATAATTGATTTTGACCATCTTTTTAAAATTGTAAAATTGACGCTTCTTAACTCACGGATGGCACAGACATCATCTACGACAGTAATTTTAAAACCGATAATGTCAATTGTGACATCACTGATGATGTCATAATTGATTTTAACCTTTTTTTCAAAACTGTAAATTTGACGATTCTGAACTCACGGATGGCACGGACAGCATCTACGACAGTAATTTTAAAACCGATTATGTCAATTGTGACATCACTGATGATGTCATAATTGATTTTGACCATCTTTTCAAAACTGTAAAATTGACGCTTCTGAACTCACGGATGGCACAGACATCATCTACGACAGTAATTTTAAAACCGATTATGTCAATTGTGACATCACTGATGATGTAATAATTGATTTCGACATCTTTTCAAAACTGTGAAATTGACGCTTCTGAACTCAAGGATGGCACGGACATCATCTACGACAGTAATTTTAAAACCGATAATGTCAATTGTGACATCACTGATGATGTCATAATTGATTTTAACCATCTTTTCAAAACTGTAAAATTGACGCTTCTGAACTCACGGATGGCACGGACATCATCTACGACAGTAATTTTAAAACCGATAATGTCAATTGTGACATCACTGATGATGTCATAATTGATTTCGACATCTTTTCAAAACTGTGAAATTGATGCTTCTGAACTCACGAATGGCACGGACATCATCTACGACAGTAATTTTAAAACCGATTATGTCAATTGTGACATCACTGATGATGTCATAATTGATTTCGACATCTTTTCAAAACTGTAAATTTGACGCTTCTGAACTCACGGATAGCACGGACATCATCTACGACAGTAATTTTAAAACCGATTATGTCAATTGTGACATCACTGATGATGTCATAATTGATTTTGACCATCTTTTCAAAATTGTAAAATTGACGCTTCTTAACTCACGGATGGCACAGACATCATCTACGACAGTAATTTTAAAACCGATTATGTCAATTGTGACATCACTGATGATGTCATAATTGATTTTGACCATCTTTTCAAAATTGTAAAATTGACGCTTCTTAACTCACGGATGGCACAGACATCATCTACGACAGTAATTTTAAAACCGATTATGTCAATTGTGACATCACTGATGATGTAATAATTGATTTCGACATCTTTTCAAAACTGTGAAATTGATGCTTCTGAACTCACGAATGGCACAGACATCATCTACGACAGTAATTTTAAAACCGATTATGTCAATTGTGACATCACTGATGATGTCATAATTGATTTCGACATCTTTTCAAAACTGTAAATTTGACGCTTCTGAACTCACGGATAGCACGGACATCATCTACGACAGTAATTTTAAAACCGATTATGTCAATTGTGACATCACTGATGATGTCATAATTGATTTTGACCATCTTTTCAAAATTGTAAAATTGACGCTTCTTAACTCACGGATGGCACAGACATCATCTACGACAGTAATTTTAAAACCGATTATGTCAATTGTGACATCACTGATGATGTCATAATTGATTTTGACCATCTTTTCAAAATTGTAAAATTGACGCTTCTTAACTCACGGATGGCACAGACATCATCTACGACAGTAATTTTAAAACCGATTATGTCAATTGTGACATCACTGATGATGTCATAATTGATTTCGACATCTTTTCAAAACTGTGAAATTGATGCTTCTGAACTCACGAATGGCACGGACATCATCTACGACAGTAATTTTCAAACCGATAATGTCAATTGTGACATCACTGATGATGTCATAATTGATTTTAACCATCTTTTCAAAACTGTAAAATTGACGCTTCTGAACTCACGGATGGCACGGACATCATCTACGACAGTAATTTTAAAACCGATAATGTCAATTGTGACATCACTGATGATGTCATAATTGATTTTAACCATCTTTTCAAAACTGTAAATTTGACGATTCTGAACTCACGGATGGCACGGACATCATCTACAACAGTAATTTTAAAACCGATTATGTCAATTGTGACATCACTGATGATGTCATAATTGATTTTGACCATCTTTTCAAAACTGTAAAATTGACGCTTCTGAACTCACGGATGGCACAGACATCATCTACGACAGTAATTTTAAAACCGATTATGTCAATTGTGACATCACTGATGATCTCATAATTGATTTCGACATCTTTTCAAAACTGTGAAATTGATGCTTCTGAACTCACGAATGGCACGGACATCATCTACGACAGTAATTTTAAAACCGATAATGTCAATTGTGACATCACTGATGATGTCATAATTGATTTTAACCATCTTTTCAAAACTGTAAAATTGACGCTTCTGAACTCAAGGATGGCATGGACATCATCTACGACAGTAATTTTAAAACCGATAATGTCAATTGTGACATCACTGATGATGTCATAATTGATTTGAACCTTTTTTTCAAAACTGTAAATTTGACGATTCTGAACTCACGGATGGCACGGACAGCATCTACGACAGTAATTTTAAAACCGATTATGTCAATTGTGACATCACTGATGATGTCATAATTGATTTTAACCTTTTTTTCAAAACTGTAAATTTGACGATTCTGAACTCACGGATGGCACGGACAGCATCTACGACAGTAATTTTAAAACCGATTATGTCAATTGTGACATCACTGATGATGTCATAATTGATTTTGACCATCTTTTCAAAACTGTAAAATTTACGCTTCTGAACTCAAGGATGGCATGGACATCATCTACGACAGTAATTTTAAAACCGTTTATGTCAATTGTGACATCACTGATGATGTCATAATTGATTTTGACCATCTTTTTAAAATTGTAAAATTGACGCTTCTTAACTCACGGATGGCACAGACATCATCTACGACAGTAATTTTAAAACCGATAATGTCAATTGTGACATCACTGATGATGTCATAATTGATTTTAACCTTTTTTTCAAAACTGTAAATTTGACGATTCTGAACTCACGGATGGCACGGACAGCATCTACGACAGTAATTTTAAAACCGATTATGTCAATTGTGACATCACTGATGATGTCATAATTGATTTTGACCATCTTTTCAAAACTGTAAAATTGACGCTTCTGAACTCACGGATGGCACAGACATCATCTACGACAGTAATTTTAAAACCGATTATGTCAATTGTGACATCACTGATGATGTAATAATTGATTTCGACATCTTTTCAAAACTGTGAAATTGACGCTTCTGAACTCAAGGATGGCACGGACATCATCTACGACAGTCATTTTAAAACCGATAATGTCAATTGTGATATCACTGATGATGTCATAATTGATTTTAACCATCTTTTCAAAACTGTAAATTTGACGATTCTGAACTCTCGGATGGCACGGACATCATCTACGACAGTAATTTTAAAACCGATTATGTCAATTGTGACATCACTGATGATGTCATAATTGATTTTGACCATCTTTTCAAAACCTTAAAATTGACGCTTCTGAACTCACGGATGGCACGGACATCATCTACGACAGTAATTTTAAAACCGATAATGTCAATTGTGACATCACTGATGATGTCATAATTGATTTTAACCTTTTTTTCAAAACTGTAAATTTGACGATTCTGAACTCACGGATGGCACGGACAGCATCTACGACAGTAATTTTAAAACCGATTATGTCAATTGTGACATCACTGATGATGTCATAATTGATTTTGACCATCTTTTCAAAACTGTAAAATTGACGCTTCTGAACTCACGGATGGCACAGACATCATCTACGACAGTAATTTTAAAACCGATTATGTCAATTGTGACATCACTGATGATGTAATAATTGATTTCGACATCTTTTCAAAACTGTGAAATTGATGCTTCTGAACTCACGAATGGCACAGACATCATCTACGACAGTAATTTTAAAACTGATAATGTCAATTGTGACATCACTGATGATGTCATAATTGATTTTGACCATCTTTTCAAAAATTTAAAATTGACGCTTCTGAACTCACGGATGGCACAGACATCATCTATGACAGTAATTTTAAAACCGATAATGTCAATTGTGACATCACTGATGATGTCATAATTGATTTCGACATCTTTTCAAAATTGTAAAATTGACGCTTCTTAACTCACGGATGGCACAGACATCATCTACGACAGTAATTTTAAAACCGATTATGTCAATTGTGACATCACTGATGATGTCATAATTGATTTCGACATCTTTTCAAAACTGTGAAATTGATGCTTCTGAACTCACGAATGGCACGGACATCATCTACGACAGTAATTTTAAAACCGATAATGTCAATTGTGTAATCACTGATGATGTCATAATTGATTTTAACCATCTTTTCAAAACTGTAAAATTGACGCTTCTGAACTCACGGATGGCACGGACATCATCTACGACAGTAATTTTAAAACCGATAATGTCAATTGTGACATCACTGATGATGTCATAATGGATTTTAACCATCTTTTCAAAACTGTAAATTTGACGATTCTGAACTCACGGATGGCACGGACATCATCTACGACAGTAATTTTAAAACCGATAATGTCAATTGTGACATCACTGATGATGTCATAATTGATTTTGACCATCTTTTCAAAAATGTAAAATTGACGCTTCTGAACTCACGGATGGCACAGACATCATCTATGACAGTAATTTTAAAACTGATTATGTCAATTGTGACATCACTGATGATGTCATAATTGATTTCGACATCTTTTCAAAACTGTGAAATTGATGCTTCTGAACTCACGAATGGCACGGACATCATCTACGACAGTAATTTTAAAACCGAAAATGTCAATTGTGACATCACTGATGATGTCCTAATTTATTTTAACCATCTTTTCAAAACTGTAAATTTGACGATTCTGAACTCACGGATGGCACGGACATCATCTACGACAGTAATTTTAAAACCGATTATGTCAATTGTGACATCACTGATGATGTCATAATTGATTTTGACCATCTTTTCAAAACTGTAAAATTGACGCTTCTGAACTCACGAATGGCACGGACATCATCTACGACAGTAATTTTAAAACCGATAATGTCAATTGTGACATCACTGATGATGTCATAATTGATTTTGACCATCTTTTCAAAAATGTAAAATTGACGCTTCTGAACTCACGGATGGCACAGACATCATCTATGACAGTAATTTTAAAACCGATTATGTCAATTGTGACATCACTGATGATGTCATAATTGATTTCGACATCTTTTCAAAACTGTGAAATTGATGCTTCTGAACTCACGAATGGCACGGACATCATCTACGACAGTAATTTTAAAACCGATTATGTCAATTGTGACATCACTGATGATGTCATAATTGATTTCGACATCTTTTCAAAACTGTAAATTTGACGCTTCTGAACTCACGGATAGCACGGACATCATCTACGACAGTAATTTTAAAACCGATTATGTCAATTGTGACATCACTGATGATGTCATAATTGATTTTGACCATCTTTTCAAAATTGTTAAATTGACGCTTCTTAACTCACGGATGGCACAGACATCATCTACGACAGTAATTTTAAAACCGATTATGTCAATTGTGACATCACTGATGATGTCATAATTGATTTTGACCATCTTTTCAAAATTTTAAAATTGACGCTTCTTAACTCACGGATGGCACAGACATCATCTACGACAGTAATTTTAAAACCGATTATGTCAATTGTGACATCACTGATGATGTCATAATTGATTTCGACATCTTTTCAAAACTGTGAAATTGATGCTTCTGAACTCACGAATGGCACGGACATCATCTACGACAGTAATTTTTAAACCGATAATGTCAATTGTGACATCACTGATGATGTCATAATTGATTTTAACCATCTTTTCAAAACTGTAAAATTGACGCTTCTGAACTCACGGATGGCACGGACATCATCTACGACAGTAATTTTAAAACCGATAATGTCAATTGTGACATCACTGATGATGTCATAATTGATTTTGACCATCTTTTTTTAAAACTGTAAAATTGACGCTTCTGAACTCACGGATGGCACAGACATCATCTACGACAGTAATTTTAAAACCGATTATGTCAATTGTGACATCACTGATGATGTCATAATTGATTTAGACATATTTTCAAAACTGTGAAATTGATGCTTCTGAACTCACGAATGGCACGGACATCATCTACGACAGTAATTTTAAAACCGATTATGTCAATTGTGACATCACTGATGATGTCATAATTGATTTCGACATCTTTTCAAAACTGTGAAATTGATGCTTCTGAATTCACGAATGGCACGGACATCATCTACGACAGTAATTTTAAAACCGATAATGTCAATTGTGACATCACTGATGATGTCATAATTGATTTTAACCATCTTTTCAAAACTGTAAAATTGACGCTTCTGAACTCACGGATGGCACAGACATCATCTACGACAGTAATTTTAAAACCGATTATGTCAATTGTGACATCACTGATGATGTCATAATTGATTTAGACATATTTTCAAAACTGTGAAATTGATGCTTCTGAACTCACGAATGGCACGGACATCATCTACGACAGTAATTTTAAAACCGATTATGTCAATTGTGACATCACTGATGATGTCATAATTGATTTCGACATCTTTTCAAAACTGTGAAATTGATGCTTCTGAATTCACGAATGGCACAGACATCATCTACGACAGTAATTTTAAAACCGATTATGTCAATTGTGACATCACTGATGATGTAATAATTGATTTCGACATCTTTTCAAAACTGTGAAATTGATGCTTCTGAACTCACGAATGGCACAGACATCATCTACGACAGTAATTTTAAAACCGATAATGTCAATTGTGACATCACTGATGATGTCATAATTGATTTTGACCATCTTTTCAAAAATGTAAAATTGACGCTTCTGAACTCACGGATGGCACAGACATCATCTATGACAGTAATTTTAAAACTGATTATGTCAATTGTGACATCACTGATGATGTCATAATTGATTTCGAAAACTGTGAAATTGATGCTTCTGAACTCACGAATGGCACGGACATCATCTACGACAGTAATTTTAAAACCGAAAATGTCAATTGTGACATCACTGATGATGTCCTAATTGATTTTAACCATCTTTTCAAAACTGTAAATTTGACGATTCTGAACTCACGGATGGCACAGACATCATCTACGACAGTAATTTTAAAACCGATTATGTCAATTGTGACATCACTGATGATGTCATAATTGATTTAGACATATTTTCAAAACTGTAAAATTGACGCTTCTGAACTCACGAATGGCACGGACATCATCTACGACAGTAATTTTAAAACCGATAATGTCAATTGTGACATCACTGATGATGTCATATTTGATTTTAACCATCTTTTCAAAACTGTAAATTTGACGCTTCTGAACTCACGGATAGCACGGACATCATCTACGACAGTAATTTTAAAACCGATTATGTCAATTGTGACATCACTGATGATGTCATAATTGATTTTGACCATCTTTTCAAAATTGTAAAATTGACGCTTCTTAACTCACGGATGGCACAGACATCATCTACGACAGTAATTTTAAAACCGATTATGTCAATTGTGACATCACTGATGATGTCATAATTGATTTTGACCATCTTTTCAAAATTGTAAAATTGACGCTTCTTAACTCACGGATGGCACAGACATCATCTATGACAGTAATTTTAAAACTGATTATTTTAATTGTGACATCACTGATGATGTCATAATTGATTTCGACATCTTTTCAAAACTGTGAAATTGATGCTTCTGAACTCACGAATGGCACGGACATCATCTACGACAGTAATTTTAAAACCGATTATGTCAATTGTGACATCACTGATGATGTCATAATTGATTTCGACATCTTTTCAAAACTGTAAATTTGACGCTTCTGAACTCACGGATAGCACGGACATCATCTACGACAGTAATTTTAAAACCGATTATGTCAATTGTGACATCACTGATGATGTCATAATTGATTTTGACCATCTTTTCAAAACTGTAAAATTGACGCTTCTGAACTCACGAATGGCACGGACATCATCTACGACAGTAATTTTAAAACCGATTATGTCAATTGTGACATCACTGATGATGTCATAATTGATTTTGACCATCTTTTCAAAAATGTAAAATTGACGCTTCTGAACTCACGGATGGCACAGACATCATCTATGACAGTAATTTTAAAACCGATTATGTCAATTGTGACATCACTGATGATGTCATAATTGATTTCGACATCTTTTCAAAACTGTGAAATTGATGCTTCTGAACTCACGAATGGCACGGACATCATCTACGACAGTAATTTTAAAACCGATTATGTCAATTGTGACATCACTGATGATGTCATAATTGATTTCGACATCTTTTCAAAACTGTAAATTTGACGCTTCTGAACTCACGGATAGCACGGACATCCTCTACGACAGTAATTTTAAAACCGATTATGTCAATTGTGACATCACTGATGATGTCATAATTGATTTTGACCATCTTTTCAAAATTGTTAAATTGACGCTTCTTAACTCACGGATGGCACAGACATCATCTACGACAGTAATTTTAAAACCGATTATGTCAATTGTGACATCACTGATGATGTCATAATTGATTTTGACCATCTTTTCAAAATTTTAAAATTGACGCTTCTTAACTCACGGATGGCACAGACATCATCTCCGACAGTAATTTTAAAACCGATTATGTCAATTGTGACATCACTGATGATGTCATAATTGATTTCGACATCTTTTCAAAACTGTGAAATTGATGCTTCTGAACTCACGAATGGCACGGACATCATCTACGACAGTAATTTTTAAACCGATAATGTCAATTGTGACATCACTGATGATGTCATAATTGATTTTAACCATCTTTTCAAAACTGTAAAATTGACGCTTCTGAACTCACGGATGGCACGGACATCATCTACGACAGTAATTTTAAAACCGATAATGTCAATTGTGACATCACTGATGATGTCATAATTGATTTTGACCATCTTTTTTTAAAACTGTAAAATTGACGCTTCTGAACTCACGGATGGCACAGACATCATCTACGACAGTAATTTTAAAACCGATTATGTCAATTGTGACATCACTGATGATGTCATAATTGATTTAGACATATTTTCAAAACTGTGAAATTGATGCTTCTGAACTCACGAATGGCACGGACATCATCTACGACAGTAATTTTAAAACCGATTATGTCAATTGTGACATCACTGATGATGTCATAATTGATTTCGACATCTTTTCAAAACTGTGAAATTGATGCTTCTGAATTCACGAATGGCACGGACATCATCTACGACAGTAATTTTAAAACCGATAATGTCAATTGTGACATCACTGATGATGTCATAATTGATTTTAACCATGTTTTCAAAACTGTAAAATTGACGCTTCTGAACTCACGGATGGCACAGACATCATCTACGACAGTAATTTTAAAACCGATTATGTCAATTGTGACATCACTGATGATGTCATAATTGATTTAGACATATTTTCAAAACTGTGAAATTGATGCTTCTGAACTCACGAATGGCACGGACATCATCTACGACAGTAATTTTAAAACCGATTATGTCAATTGTGACATCACTGATGATGTCATAATTGATTTCGACATCTTTTCAAAACTGTGAAATTGATGCTTCTGAATTCACGAATGGCACAGACATCATCTACGACAGTAATTTTAAAACCGATTATGTCAATTGTGACATCACTGATGATGTAATAATTGATTTCGACATCTTTTCAAAACTGTGAAATTGATGCTTCTGAACTCACGAATGGCACAGACATCATCTACGACAGTAATTTTAAAACCGATAATGTCAATTGTGACATCACTGATGATGTCATAATTGATTTTGACCATCTTTTCAAAAATGTAAAATTGACGCTTCTGAACTCACGGATGGCACAGACATCATCTATGACAGTAATTTTAAAACTGATTATGTCAATTGTGACATCACTGATGATGTCATAATTGATTTCGAAAACTGTGAAATTGATGCTTCTGAACTCACGAATAGCACGGACATCATCTACGACAGTAATTTTAAAACCGAAAATGTCAATTGTGACATCACTGATGATGTCCTAATTGATTTTAACCATCTTTTCAAAACTGTAAATTTGACGATTCTGAACTCACGGATGGCACAGACATCATCTACGACAGTAATTTTAAAACCGATTATGTCAATTGTGACATCACTGATGATGTCATAATTGATTTAGACATATTTTCAAAACTGTAAAATTGACGCTTCTGAACTCACGAATGGCACGGACATCATCTACGACAGTAATTTTAAAACCGATAATGTCAATTGTGACATCACTGATGATGTCATATTTGATTTTAACCATCTTTTGAAAACTGTAAATTTGACGCTTCTGAACTCACGGATAGCACGGACATCATCTACGACAGTAATTTTAAAACCGATTATGTCAATTGTGACATCACTGATGATGTCATAATTGATTTTGACCATCTTTTCAAAATTGTAAAATTGACGCTTCTTAACTCACGGATGGCACAGACATCATCTACGACAGTAATTTTAAAACCGATTATGTCAATTGTGACATCACTGATGATGTCATAATTGATTTTGACCATCTTTTCAAAATTGTAAAATTGACGCTTCTTAACTCACGGATGGCACAGACATCATCTATGACAGTAATTTTAAAACTGATTATGTCAATTGTGACATCACTGATGATGTCATAATTGATTTCGACATCTTTTCAAAACTGTGAAATTGATGCTTCTGAACTCACGAATGGCACGGACATCATCTACGACAGTAATTTTAAAACCGATTATGTCAATTGTGACATCACTGATGATGTCATAATTGATTTCGACATCTTTTCAAAACTGTAAATTTGACGCTTCTGAACTCACGGATAGCACGGACATCATCTACGACAGTAATTTTAAAACCGATTATGTCAATTGTGACATCACTGATGATGTCATAATTGATTTTGACCATCTTTTCAAAATTGTTAAATTGACGCTTCTTAACTCACGGATGGCACAGACATCATCTACGACAGTAATTTTAAAACCGATAATGTCAATTGTGACATCACTGATGATGTCATAATTGATTTTGACCATCTTTTTCCAAATTTTAAAATTTACGCTTCTTAACTCACGGATGGCACAGACATCATCTACGACAGTAATTTTAAAACCGATTATGTCAATTGTGACATCACTGATGATGTCATAATTGATTTCGACATCTTTTCAAAACTGTGAAATTGATGCTTCTGAACTCACGAATGGCACGGACATCATCTACGACAGTAATTTTTAAACCGATAATGTCAATTGTGACATCACTGATGATGTCATAATTGATTTTAACCATCTTTTCAAAACTGTAAAATTGACGCTTCTGAACTCACGGATGGCACGGACATCATCTACGACAGTCATTTTAAAACCGATAATGTCAATTGTGACATCACTGATGATGTCATAATTGATTTTAACCATCTTTTCAAAACTGTAAATTTGACGATTCTGAACTCACGGATGGCACGGACATCATCTACGACAGTAATTTTAAAACCGATTATGTCAATTGTGACATCACTGATGATGTCATAATTGATTTTGACCATCTTTTCAAAACTGTAAAATTGACGCTTCTGAACTTACGGATGGCACAGACATCATCTACGACAGTAATTTTAAAACCGATTATGTCAATTGTGACATCACTGATGATGTCATAATTGATTTCGACATCTTTTCAAAACTGTGAAATTGATGCTTCTGAACTCACGAATGGCACGGACATCATCTACGACAGTAATTTTAAAACCGATTATGTCAATTGTGACATCACTGATGATGTCATAATTGATTTCGACATCTTTTCAAAACTGTGAAATTGATGCTTCTGAATTCACGAATGGCACAGACATGATCTACGACAGTAATTTTAAAACCGATTATGTCAATTGTGACATCACTGATGATGTAATAATTGATTTCGACATCTTTTCAAAACTGTAAATTTGACGATTCTGAACTCACGGATGGCACGGACATCATCTACGACAGTAATTTTAAAACCGATTATGTCAATTGTGACATCACTGATGATGTCATAATTGATTTTGACCATCTTTTCAAAACTGTAAAATTGACGCTTCTGAACTCACGGATGACACGGACATCATCTACGACAGTAATTTTAAAACCGATAATGTCAATTGTGACATCACTGATGATGTCATAATTGATTTTAACCTTTTTTTCAAAACTGTAAATTTGACGATTCTGAACTCATGGATGGCACGGACAGCATCTACGACAGTAATTTAAAAAAACGATTATGTCAATTGTGACATCACTGATGATGTCATAATTGATTTTGACCATCTTTTCAAAACTGTAAAATTGACGCTTCTGAACTCACGGATGGCACAGACATCATCATACATCATCTACGACAGTAATTTTAAAACCGATTATGTCAATTGTGACATCACTGATGATGTAATAATTGATTTCGACATCTTTTCAAAACTGTGAAATTGATGCTTCTGAACTCACGAATGGCACAGACATCATCTACGACAGTAATTTTAAAACCGATAATGTCAATTGTGACATCACTGATGATGTCATAATTGATTTTGACCATCTTTTCAAAAATGTAAAATTGACGCTTCTGAACTCACGGATGGCACAGACATCATCTATGACAGTAATTTTAAAACTGATTATGTCAATTGTGACATCACTGATGATGTCATAATTGATTTCGAAAACTGTGAAATTGATGCTTCTGAACTCACGAATGGCACGGACATCATCTACGACAGTAATTTTAAAACCGAAAATGTCAATTGTGACATCACTGATGATGTCCTAATTGATTTTAACCATCTTTTCAAAACTGTAAATTTGACGATTCTGAACTCACGGATGGCACGGACATCATCTACGACAGTAATTTTAAAACCGATTATGTCAATTGTGACATCACTGATGATGTCATAATTGATTTTGACCATCTTTTCAAAACTGTAAAATTGACGCTTCTGAACTCACGAATGGCACGGACATCATCTACGACAGTAATTTTAAAACCGATAATGTCAATTGTGACATCAATGATGATGTCATATTTGATTTTAACCATCTTTTCAAAACTGTAAATTTGACGCTTCTGAACTCACGGATAGCACGGACATCATCTACGACAGTAATTTTAAAACCGATTATGTCAATTGTGACATCACTGATGATGTCATAATTGATTTTGACCATCTTTTCAAAATTGCAAAATTGACGCTTCTTAACTCACGGATGGCACAGACATCATCTACGACAGTAATTTTAAAACCGATTATGTCAATTGTGACATCACTGATGATGTCATAATTGATTTTGACCATCTTTTCAAAATTGTAAAATTGACGCTTCTTAACTCACGGATGGCACAGACATCATCTATGACAGTAATTTTAAAACTGATTATGTCAATTGTGACATCACTGATGATGTCATAATTGATTTCGACATCTTTTCAAAACTGTGAAATTGATGCTTCTGAACTCACGAATGGCACGGACATCATCTACGACAGTAATTTTAAAACCGATTATGTCAATTGTGACATCACTGATGATGTCATAATTGATTTTGACCATCTTTTCAAAATTGCAAAATTGACGCTTCTTAACTCACGGATGGCACAGACATCATCTACGACAGTAATTTTAAAACCGATTATGTCAATTGTGACATCACTGATGATGTCATAATTGATTTTGACCATCTTTTCAAAATTGTAAAATTGACGCTTCTTAACTCACGGATGGCACAGACATCATCTATGACAGTAATTTTAAAACTGATTATGTCAATTGTGACATCACTGATGATGTCATAATTGATTTCGACATCTTTTCAAAACTGTGAAATTGATGCTTCTGAACTCACGAATGGCACGGACATCATCTACGACAGTAATTTTAAAACCGATTATGTCAATTGTGACATCACTGATGATGTCATAATTGATTTCGAAAACTGTGAAATTGATGCTTCTGAACTCACGAATGGCACGGACATCATCTACGACAGTAATTTTAAAACCGAAAATGTCAATTGTGACATCACTGATGATGTCCTAATTGATTTTAACCATCTTTTCAAAACTGTAAATTTGACGATTCTGAACTCACGGATGGCACAGACATCATCTACGACAGTAATTTTAAAACCGATTATGTCAATTGTGACATCACTGATGATGTCATAATTGATTTAGACATATTTTCAAAACTGTAAAATTGACGCTTCTGAACTCACGAATGGCACGGACATCATCTACGACAGTAATTTTAAAACCGATAATGTCAATTGTGACATCACTGATGATGTCATATTTGATTTTAACCATCTTTTCAAAACTGTAAATTTGACGCTTCTGAACTCACGGATAGCACGGACATCATCTACGACAGTAATTTTAAAACCGATTATGTCAATTGTGACATCACTGATGATGTCATAATTGATTTTGACCATCTTTTCAAAATTGTAAAATTGACGCTTCTTAACTCACGGATGGCACAGACATCATCTACGACAGTAATTTTAAAACCGATTATGTCAATTGTGACATCACTGATGATGTCATAATTGATTTTGACCATCTTTTCAAAATTGTAAAATTGACGCTTCTTAACTCACGGATGGCACAGACATCATCTATGACAGTAATTTTAAAACTGATTATGTCAATTGTGACATCACTGATGATGTCATAATTGATTTCGACATCTTTTCAAAACTGTGAAATTGATGCTTCTGAACTCACGAATGGCACGGACATCATCTACGACAGTAATTTTAAAACCGATTATGTCAATTGTGACATCACTGATGATGTCATAATTGATTTCGACATCTTTTCAAAACTGTAAATTTGACGCTTCTGAACTCACGGATAGCACGGACATCATCTACGACAGTAATTTTAAAACCGATTATGTCAATTGTGACATCACTGATGATGTCATAATTGATTTTGACCATCTTTTCAAAATTGTTAAATTGACGCTTCTTAACTCACGGATGGCACAGACATCATCTACGACAGTAATTTTAAAACCGATTATGTCAATTGTGACATCACTGATGATGTCATAATTGATTTTGACCATCTTTTTCCAAATTTTAAAATTTACGCTTCTTAACTCACGGATGGCACAGACATCATCTACGACAGTAATTTTAAAACCGATTATGTCAATTGTGACATCACTGATGATGTCATAATTGATTTCGACATCTTTTCAAAACTGTGAAATTGATGCTTCTGAACTCACGAATGGCACGGACATCATCTACGACAGTAATTTTTAAACCGATAATGTCAATTGTGACATCACTGATGATGTCATAATTGATTTTAACCATCTTTTCAAAACTGTAAAATTGACGCTACTGAACTCACGGATGGCACGGACATCATCTACGACAGTCATTTTAAAACCGATAATGTCAATTGTGACATCACTGATGATGTCATAATTGATTTTAACCATCTTTTCAAAACTGTAAATTTGACGATTCTGAACTCACGGATGGCACGGACATCATCTACGACAGTAATTTTAAAACCGATTATGTCAATTGTGACATCACTGATGATGTCATAATTGATTTTGACCATCTTTTCAAAACTGTAAAATTGACGCTTCTGAACTCACGGATGGCACAGACATCATCTACGACAGTAATTTTAAAACCGATTATGTCAATTGTGACATCACTGATGATGTCATAATTGATTTCGACATCTTTTCAAAACTGTGAAATTGATGCTTCTGAACTCACGAATGGCACGGACATCATCTACGACAGTAATTTTAAAACCGATAATGTCAATTGTGACATCACTGATGATGTCATAATTGATTTTAACCATCTTTTCAAAACTGTAAAATTGACGCTTCTGAACTCAAGGATGGCATGGACATCATCTACGACAGTAATTTTAAAACCGATAATGTCAATTGTGACATCACTGATGATGTCATAATTGATTTGAACCTTTTTTTCAAAACTGTAAATTTGACGATTCTGAACTCACGGATGGCACGGACAGCATCCACGACAGTAATTTTAAAACCGATAATGTCAATTGTGACATCACTGATGATGTCATAATTGATTTCGACATCTTTTCAAAACTGTGAAATTGATGCTTCTGAATTCACGAATGGCACGGACATCATCTACGACAGTAATTTTAAAACCGATAATGTCAATTGTGACATCACTGATGATGTCATAATTGATTTTAACCATCTTTTCAAAACTGTAAAATTGACGCTTCTGAACTCACGGATGGCACAGACATCATCTACGACAGTAATTTTAAAACCGATTATGTCAATTGTGACATCACTGATGATGTCATAATTGATTTAGACATATTTTCAAAACTGTGAAATTGATGCTTCTGAACTCACGAATGGCACGGACATCATCTACGACAGTAATTTTAAAACCGATTATGTCAATTGTGACATCACTGATGATGTCATAATTGATTTCGACATCTTTTCAAAACTGTGAAATTGATGCTTCTGAATTCACGAATGGCACAGACATGATCTACGACAGTAATTTTAAAACCGATTATGTCAATTGTGACATCACTGATGATGTAATAATTGATTTCGACATCTTTTCAAAACTGTAAATTTGACGATTCTGAACTCACGGATGGCACGGACATCATCTACGACAGTAATTTTAAAACCGATTATGTCAATTGTGACATCACTGATGATGTCATAATTGATTTTGACCATCTTTTCAAAACTGTAAAATTGACGCTTCTGAACTCACGGATGACACGGACATCATCTACGACAGTAATTTTAAAACCGATAATGTCAATTGTGACATCACTGATGATGTCATAATTGATTTTAACCTTTTTTTCAAAACTGTAAATTTGACGATTCTGAACTCATGGATGGCACGGACAGCATCTACGACAGTAATTTAAAAAAACGATTATGTCAATTGTGACATCACTGATGATGTCATAATTGATTTTGACCATCTTTTCAAAACTGTAAAATTGATGCTTCTGAACTCACGGATGGCACAGACATCATCATACATCATCTACGACAGTAATTTTAAAACCGATTATGTCAATTGTGACATCACTGATGATGTAATAATTGATTTCGACATCTTTTCAAAACTGTGAAATTGATAATTCTGAACTCACGAATGGCACAGACATCATCTACGACAGTAATTTTAAAACCGATAATGTCAATTGTGACATCACTGATGATGTCATAATTGATTTTGACCATCTTTTCAAAAATGTAAAATTGACGCTTCTGAACTCACGGATGGCACAGACATCATCTATGACAGTAATTTTAAAACTGATTATGTCAATTGTGACATCACTGATGATGTCATAATTGATTTCGAAAACTGTGAAATTGATGCTTCTGAACTCACGAATGGCACGGACATCATCTACGACAGTAATTTTAAAACCGAAAATGTCAATTGTGACATCACTGATGATGTCCTAATTGATTTTAACCATCTTTTCAAAACTGTAAATTTGACGATTCTGAACTCACGGATGGCACGGACATCATCTACGACAGTAATTTTAAAACCGATTATGTCAATTGTGACATCACTGATGATGTCATAATTGATTTTGACCATCTTTTCAAAACTGTAAAATTGACGCTTCTGAACTCACGAATGGCACGGACATCATCTACGACAGTAATTTTAAAACCGATAATGTCAATTGTGACATCACTGATGATGTCATATTTGATTTTAACCATCTTTTCAAAACTGTAAATTTGACGCTTCTGAACTCACGGATAGCACGGACATCATCTACGACAGTAATTTTAAAACCGATTATGTCAATTGTGACATCACTGATGATGTCATAATTGATTTTGACCATCTTTTCAAAATTGCAAAATTGACGCTTCTTAACTCACGGATGGCACAGACATCATCTACGACAGTAATTTTAAAACCGATTATGTCAATTGTGACATCACTGATGATGTCATAATTGATTTTGACCATCTTTTCAAAATTGTAAAATTGACGCTTCTTAACTCACGGATGGCACAGACATCATCTATGACAGTAATTTTAAAACTGATTATGTCAATTGTGACATCACTGATGATGTCATAATTGATTTCGACATCTTTTCAAAACTGTGAAATTGATGCTTCTGAACTCACGAATGGCACGGACATCATCTACGACAGTAATTTTAAAACCGATTATGTCAATTGTGACATCACTGATGATGTCATAATTGATTTCGACATCTTTTCAAAACTGTAAATTTGACGCTTCTGAACTCACGGATAGCACGGACATCATCTACGACAGTAATTTTAAAACCGATTATGTCAATTGTGACATCACTGATGATGTCATAATTGATTTTGACCATCTTTTCAAAATTGTTAAATTGACGCTTCTTAACTCACGGATGGCACAGACATCATCTACGACAGTAATTTTAAAACCGATTATGTCAATTGTGACATCACTGATGATGTCATAATTGATTTTGACCATCTTTTCAAAATTTTAAAATTGACGCTTCTTAACTCACGGATGGCACAGACATCATCTACGACAGTAATTTTAAAACCGATTATGTCAATTGTGACATCACTGATGATGTCATAATTGATTTCGACATCTTTTCAAAACTGTGAAATTGATGCTTCTGAACTCACGAATGGCACGGACATCATCTACGACAGTAATTTTTAAACCGATAATGTCAATTGTGACATCACTGATGATGTCATAATTGATTTTAACCATCTTTTCAAAACTGTAAAATTGACGCTTCTGAACTCACAGATGGCACGGACATCATCTACGACAGTAATTTTAAAACCGATAATGTCAATTGTGACATCACTGATGATGTCATAATTGATTTTGACCATCTTTTCAAAACTGTAAAATTGACGCTTCTGAACTCACGGATGGCACAGACATCATCTACGACAGTAATTTTAAAACCGATTATGTCAATTGTGACATCACTAATGATGTCATAATTGATTTAGACATATTTTCAAAACTGTGAAATTGATGCTTCTGAACTCACGAATGGCACGGACATCATCTACGACAGTAATTTTAAAACCGATTATGTCAATTGTGACATCACTGATGATGTCATAATTGATTTCGACATCTTTTCAAAACTGTGAAATTGATGCTTCTGAATTCACGAATGGCACGGACATCATCTACGACAGTAATTTTAAAACCGATAATGTCAATTGTGACATCACTGATGATGTCATAATTGATTTTGACCATCTTTTCAAAACTGTAAAATTGACGCTTCTGAACTCACGGATGGCACAGACATCATCTACGACAGTAATTTTAAAACCGATTATGTCAATTGTGACATCACTGATGATGTCATAATTGATTTAGACATATTTTCAAAACTGTGAAATTGATGCTTCTGAACTCACGAATGGCACGGACATCATCTACGACAGTAATTTTAAAACCGATTATGTCAATTGTGACATCACTGATGATGTCATAATTGATTTCGACATCTTTTCAAAACTGTGAAATTGATGCTTCTGAATTCACGAATGGCACAGACATCATCTACGACAGTAATTTTAAAACCGATTATGTCAATTGTGACATCACTGATGATGTAATAAATGATTTCGACATCTTTTCAAAACTGTGAAATTGATGCTTCTGAACTCACGAATGGCACAGACATCATCTACGACAGTAATTTTAAAACCGATAATGTCAATTGTGACATCACTGATGATGTCATAATTGATTTTGACCATCTTTTCAAAAATGTAAAATTGACGCTTCTGAACTCACGGATGGCACAGACATCATCTATGACAGTAATTTTAAAACTGATTATGTCAATTGTGACATCACTGATGATGTCATAATTGATTTCGAAAACTGTGAAATTGATGCTTCTGAACTCACGAATGGCACGGACATCATCTACGACAGTAATTTTAAAACCGAAAATGTCAATTGTGACATCACTGATGATGTCCTAATTGATTTTAACCATCTTTTCAAAACTGTAAATTTGACGATTCTGAACTCACGGATGGCACGGACATCATCTACGACAGTAATTTTAAAACCGATTATGTCAATTGTGACATCACTGATGATGTCATAATTGATTTAGACATATTTTCAAAACTGTAAAATGGACGCTTCTGAACTCACGAATGGCACGGACATCATCTACGACAGTAATTTTAAAACCGATAATGTCAATTGTGACATCACTGATGATGTCATATTTGATTTTAACCATCTTTTCAAAACTGTAAATTTGACGCTTCTGAACTCACGGATAGCACGGACATCATCTACGACAGTAATTTTAAAACCGATTATGTCAATTGTGACATCACTGATGATGTCATAATTGATTTTGACCATCTTTTCAAAATTGTAAAATTGACGCTTCTTAACTCACGGATGGCACAGACATCATCTACGACAGTCATTTTAAAACCGATTATGTCAATTGTGACATCACTGATGATGTCATAATTGATTTTGACCATCTTTTCAAAATTGTAAAATTGACGCTTCTTAACTCACGGATGGCACAGACATCATCTATGACAGTAATTTTAAAACTGATTATGTCAATTGTGACATCACTGATGATGTCATAATTGATTTCGACATCTTTTCAAAACTGTGAAATTGATGCTTCTGAACTCACGAATGGCACGGACATCATCTACGACAGTAATTTTTAAACCGATAATGTCAATTGTGACATCACTGATGATGTCATAATTGATTTTAACCATCTTTTCAAAACTGTAAAATTGACGCTTCTGAACTCACGGATGGCACGGACATCATCTACGACAGTAATTTTAAAACCGATAATGTCAATTGTGACATCACTGATGATGTCATAATTGATTTTAACCATCTTTTCAAAACTGTAAATTTGACGATTCTGAACTCACGGATGGCACGGACATCATCTACGACAGTAATTTTAAAACCGATTATGTCAATTGTGACATCACTGATGATGTCATAATTGATTTTGACCATCTTTTCAAAACTGTAAAATTGACGCTTCTGAACTCACGGATGGCACAGACATCATCTACGACAGTAATTTTAAAACCGATTATGTCAATTGTGACATCACTGATGATGTCATAATTGATTTCGACATCTTTTCAAAACTGTGAAATTGATGCTTCTGAACTCACGAATGGCACGGACATCATCTACGACAGTAATTTTAAAACCGATAATGTCAATTGTGACATCACTGATGATGTCATAATTGATTTTAACCATCTTTTCAAAACTGTAAAATTGACGCTTCTGAACTCAAGGATGGCATGGACATCATCTACGACAGTAATTTTAAAACCGATAATGTCAATTGTGACATCACTGATGATGTCATAATTGATTTGAACCTTTTTTTCAAAACTGTAAATTTGACGATTCTGAACTCACGGATGGCACGGACAGCATCTACGACAGTAATTTTAAAACCGATAATGTCAATTGTGACATCACTGATGATGTCATAATTGATTTTAACCTTTTTTTCAAAACTGTAAATTTGACGATTCTGAACTCACGGATGGCACGGACAGCATCTACAACAGTAATTTTAAAACCGTTTATGTCAATTGTGACATCACTGATGATGTCATAATTGATTTTGACCATCTTTTCAAAATTGTAAAATTGACGCTTCTTAACTCACGGATGGCACAGACATCATCTACGACAGTAATTTTAAAACCGATAATGTCAATTGTGACATCACTGATGATGTCATAATTGATTTTAACCTTTTTTTCAAAACTGTAAATTTGACGATTCTGAACTCACGGATGGCACGGACAGCATCTACGACAGTAATTTTAAAACCGATTATGTCAATTGTGACATCACTGATGATGTCATAATTGATTTTGACCATCTTTTCAAAACTGTAAAATTGACGCTTCTGAACTCACGGATGGCACAGACATCATCTATGACAGTAATTTTAAAACCGATTATGTCAATTGTGACATCACTGATGATGTAATAATTGATTTCGACATCTTTTCAAAACTGTGAAATTGACGCTTCTGAACTCAAGGATGGCACGGACATCATCTACGACAGTAATTTTAAAACCGATAATGTCAATTGTGACATCACTGATGATGTCATAATTGATTTTAACCATCTTTTCAAAACTGTAAAATTGACGCTTCTGAACTCACGGATGGCACGGACATCATCTACGACAGTAATTTTAAAACCGATAATGTCAATTGTGACATCACTGATGATGTCATAATTGATTTCGACATCTTTTCAAAACTGTGAAATTGATGCTTCTGAACTCACGAATGGCACGGACATCATCTACGACAGTAATTTTAAAACCGATTATGTCAATTGTGACATCACTGATGATGTCATAATTGATTTCGACATCTTTTCAAAACTGTGAAATTGATGCTTCTGAACTCACGAATGGCACGGACATCATCTACGACAGTAATTTTCAAACCGATTATGTCAATTGTGACATCACTGATGATGTCATAATTGATTTTAACCATCTTTTCAAAACTGTAAAATTGACGCTTCTGAACTCACGGATGGCACGGACATCATCTACGACAGTAATTTTAAAACCGATAATGTCAATTGTGACATCACTGATGATGTCATAATTGATTTTAACCATCTTTTCAAAACTGTAAATTTGACGATTCTGAACTCACGGATGGCACGGACATCATCTACGACAGTAATTTTAAAACCGATTATGTCAATTGTGACATCACTGATGATGTCAAAATTGATTTTGACCATCTTTTCAAAACTGTAAAATTGACGCTTCTGAACTCACGGATGGCACAGACATCATCTACGACAGTAATTTTAAAACCGATTATGTCAATTGTGACATCACTGATGATGTCATAATTGATTTCGACATCTTTTCAAAACTGTGAAATTGATGCTTCTGAACTCACGAATGGCACGGACATCATCTACGACAGTAATTTTAAAACCGATAATGTCAATTGTGACATCACTGATGATGTCATAATTGATTTTAACCATCTTTTCAAAACTGTAAAATTGACGCTTCTGAACTCACGGATGGCACAGACATCATCTACGACAGTAATTTTAAAACCGATTATGTCAATTGTGACATCACTGATGATGTAATAATTGATTTCGACATCTTTTCAAAACTGTGAAATTGACGCTTCTGAACTCAAGGATGGCACGGACATCATCTACGACAGTAATTTTAAAACCGATAATGTCAATTGTGACATCACTGATGATGTCATAATTGATTTTAACCATCTTTTCAAAACTGTAAAATTGACGCTTCTGAACTCACGGATGGCACGGACATCATCTACGACAGTAATTTTAAAACCGATAATGTCAATTGTGACATCACTGATGATGTCATAATTGATTTCGACATCTTTTCAAAACTGTGAAATTGATGCTTCTGAACTCACGAATGGCACGGACATCATCTACGACAGTAATTTTAAAACCGATTATGTCAATTGTGACATCACTGATGATGTCATAATTGATTTCGACATCTTTTCAAAACTGTAAATTTGACGCTTCTGAACTCACGGATAGCACGGACATCATCTACGACAGTAATTTTAAAACCGATTATGTCAATTGTGACATCACTGATGATGTCATAATTGATTTTGACCATCTTTTCAAAATTGTAAAATTGACGCTTCTTAACTCACGGATGGCACAGACATCATCTACGACAGTAATTTTAAAACCGATTATGTCAATTGTGACATCACTGATGATGTCATAATTGATTTTGACCATCTTTTCAAAATTGTAAAATTGACGCTTCTTAACTCACGGATGGCACAGACATCATCTACGTCAGTAATTTTAAAACCGATTATGTCAATTGTGACATCACTGATGATGTAATAATTGATTTCGACATCTTTTCAAAACTGTGAAATTGATGCTTCTGAACTCACGAATGGCACAGACATCATCTACGACAGTAATTTTAAAACCGATAATGTCAATTGTGACATCACTGATGATGTCATAATTGATTTTAACCATCTTTTCAAAACTGTAAAATTGACGCTTCTGAACTCACGGATGGCACGGACATCATCTACGACAGTCATTTTAAAACCGATAATGTCAATTGTGATATCACTGATGATGTCATAATTGATTTTAACCATCTTTTCAAAACTGTAAATTTGACGATTCTGAACTCTCGGATGGCACGGACATCATCTACGACAGTAATTTTAAAACCGATTATGTCAATTGTGACATCACTGATGATGTCATAATTGATTTTGACCATCTTTTCAAAACCTTAAAATTGACGCTTCTGAACTCACGGATGGCACGGACATCATCTACGACAGTAATTTTAAAACCGATAATGTCAATTGTGACATCACTGATGATGTCATAATTGATTTTAACCTTTTTTTCAAAACTGTAAATTTGACGATTCTGAACTCACGGATGGCACGGACAGCATCTACGACAGTAATTTTAAAACCGATTATGTCAATTGTGACATCACTGATGATGTCATAATTGATTTTGACCATCTTTTCAAAACTGTAAAATTGACGCTTCTGAACTCACGGATGGCACAGACATCATCTACGACAGTAATTTTAAAACCGATTATGTCAATTGTGACATCACTGATGATGTAATAATTGATTTCGACATCTTTTTTAAAACTGTGAAATTGATGCTTCTGAACTCACGAATGGCACAGACATCATCTACGACAGTAATTTTAAAACTGATAATGTCAATTGTGACATCACTGATGATGTCATAATTGATTTTGACCATCTTTTCAAAACTGTAAATTTGACGCTTCTGAACTCACGGATGGCACAGACATCATCTATGACAGTAATTTTAAAACCGATTATGTCAATTGTGACATCACTGATGATGTCATAATTGATTTCGACATCTTTTCAAAATTGTAAAATTGACGCTTCTTAACTCACGGATGGCACAGACATCATCTACGACAGTAATTTTAAAACCGATTATGTCAATTGTGACATCACTGATGATGTCATAATTGATTTCGACATCTTTTCAAAACTGTGAAATTGATGCTTCTGAACTCACGAATGGCACGGACATCATCTACGACAGTAATTTTAAAACCGATAATGTCAATTGTGAAATCACTGATGATGTCATAATTGATTTTAACCATCTTTTCAAAACTGTAAAATTGACGCTTCTGAACTCACGGATGGCACGGACATCATCTACGACAGTAATTTTAAAACCGATAATGTCAATTGTGACATCACTGATGATGTCATAATGGATTTTAACCATCTTTTCAAAACTGTAAATTTGACGATTCTGAACTCACGGATGGCACGGACATCATCTACGACAGTAATTTTAAAACCGATAATGTCAATTGTGACATCACTGATGATGTCATAATTGATTTTGACCATCTTTTCAAAATTGTAAAATTGACGCTTCTGAACTCACGGATGGCACAGACATCATCTATGACAGTAATTTTAAAACTGATTATGTCAATTGTGACATCACTGATGATGTCATAATTGATTTCGACATCTTTTCAAAACTGTGAAATTGATGCTTCTGAACTCACGAATGGCACGGACATCATCTACGACAGTAATTTTAAAACCGAAAATGTCAATTGTGACATCACTGATGATGTCCTAATTGATTTTAACCATCTTTTCAAAACTGTAAATTTGACGATTCTGAACTCACGGATGGCACGGACATCATCTACGACAGTAATTTTAAAACCGATTATGTCAATTGTGACATCACTGATGATGTCATAATTGATTTAGACATATTTTCAAAACTGTAAAATGGACGCTTCTGAACTCACGAATGGCACGGACATCATCTACGACAGTAATTTTAAAACCGATAATGTCAATTGTGACATCACTGATGATGTCATATTTGATTTTAACCATCTTTTCAAAACTGTAAATTTGACGCTTCTGAACTCACGGATAGCACGGACATCATCTACGACAGTAATTTTAAAACCGATTATGTCAATTGTGACATCACTGATGATGTCATAATTGATTTTGACCATCTTTTCAAAATTGTAAAATTGACGCTTCTTAACTCACGGATGGCACAGACATCATCTACGACAGTCATTTTAAAACCGATTATGTCAATTGTGACATCACTGATGATGTCATAATTGATTTTGACCATCTTTTCAAAATTGTAAAATTGACGCTTCTTAACTCACGGATGGCACAGACATCATCTATGACAGTAATTTTAAAACTGATTATGTCAATTGTGACATCACTGATGATGTCATAATTGATTTCGACATCTTTTCAAAACTGTGAAATTGATGCTTCTGAACTCACGAATGGCACGGACATCATCTACGACAGTAATTTTTAAACCGATAATGTCAATTGTGACATCACTGATGATGTCATAATTGATTTTAACCATCTTTTCAAAACTGTAAAATTGACGCTTCTGAACTCACGGATGGCACGGACATCATCTACGACAGTAATTTTAAAACCGATAATGTCAATTGTGACATCACTGATGATGTCATAATTGATTTTAACCATCTTTTCAAAACTGTAAATTTGACGATTCTGAACTCACGGATGGCACGGACATCATCTACGACAGTAATTTTAAAACCGATTATGTCAATTGTGACATCACTGATGATGTCATAATTGATTTTGACCATCTTTTCAAAACTGTAAAATTGACGCTTCTGAACTCACGGATGGCACAGACATCATCTACGACAGTAATTTTAAAACCGATTATGTCAATTGTGACATCACTGATGATGTCATAATTGATTTCGACATCTTTTCAAAACTGTGAAATTGATGCTTCTGAACTCACGAATGGCACGGACATCATCTACGACAGTAATTTTAAAACCGATAATGTCAATTGTGACATCACTGATGATGTCATAATTGATTTTAACCATCTTTTCAAAACTGTAAAATTGACGCTTCTGAACTCAAGGATGGCATGGACATCATCTACGACAGTAATTTTAAAACCGATAATGTCAATTGTGACATCACTGATGATGTCATAATTGATTTGAACCTTTTTTTCAAAACTGTAAATTTGACGATTCTGAACTCACGGATGGCACGGACAGCATCTACGACAGTAATTTTAAAACCGATAATGTCAATTGTGACATCACTGATGATGTCATAATTGATTTTAACCTTTTTTTCAAAACTGTAAATTTGACGATTCTGAACTCACGGATGGCACGGACAGCATCTACAACAGTAATTTTAAAACCGTTTATGTCAATTGTGACATCACTGATGATGTCATAATTGATTTTGACCATCTTTTCAAAATTGTAAAATTGACGCTTCTTAACTCACGGATGGCACAGACATCATCTACGACAGTAATTTTAAAACCGATAATGTCAATTGTGACATCACTGATGATGTCATAATTGATTTTAACCTTTTTTTCAAAACTGTAAATTTGACGATTCTGAACTCACGGATGGCACGGACAGCATCTACGACAGTAATTTTAAAACCGATTATGTCAATTGTGACATCACTGATGATGTCATAATTGATTTTGACCATCTTTTCAAAACTGTAAAATTGACGCTTCTGAACTCACGGATGGCACAGACATCATCTATGACAGTAATTTTAAAACCGATTATGTCAATTGTGACATCACTGATGATGTAATAATTGATTTCGACATCTTTTCAAAACTGTGAAATTGACGCTTCTGAACTCAAGGATGGCACGGACATCATCTACGACAGTAATTTTAAAACCGATAATGTCAATTGTGACATCACTGATGATGTCATAATTGATTTTAACCATCTTTTCAAAACTGTAAAATTGACGCTTCTGAACTCACGGATGGCACGGACATCATCTACGACAGTAATTTTAAAACCGATAATGTCAATTGTGACATCACTGATGATGTCATAATTGATTTCGACATCTTTTCAAAACTGTGAAATTGATGCTTCTGAACTCACGAATGGCACGGACATCATCTACGACAGTAATTTTAAAACCGATTATGTCAATTGTGACATCACTGATGATGTCATAATTGATTTCGACATCTTTTCAAAACTGTGAAATTGATGCTTCTGAACTCACGAATGGCACGGACATCATCTACGACAGTAATTTTCAAACCGATTATGTCAATTGTGACATCACTGATGATGTCATAATTGATTTTAACCATCTTTTCAAAACTGTAAAATTGACGCTTCTGAACTCACGGATGGCACGGACATCATCTACGACAGTAATTTTAAAACCGATAATGTCAATTGTGACATCACTGATGATGTCATAATTGATTTTAACCATCTTTTCAAAACTGTAAATTTGACGATTCTGAACTCACGGATGGCACGGACATCATCTACGACAGTAATTTTAAAACCGATTATGTCAATTGTGACATCACTGATGATGTCAAAATTGATTTTGACCATCTTTTCAAAACTGTAAAATTGACGCTTCTGAACTCACGGATGGCACAGACATCATCTACGACAGTAATTTTAAAACCGATTATGTCAATTGTGACATCACTGATGATGTCATAATTGATTTCGACATCTTTTCAAAACTGTGAAATTGATGCTTCTGAACTCACGAATGGCACGGACATCATCTACGACAGTAATTTTAAAACCGATAATGTCAATTGTGACATCACTGATGATGTCATAATTGATTTTAACCATCTTTTCAAAACTGTAAAATTGACGCTTCTGAACTCACGGATGGCACAGACATCATCTACGACAGTAATTTTAAAACCGATTATGTCAATTGTGA
Organism: Crinia signifera; assembly: GCF_055691185.1. Lineage (NCBI taxonomy): Eukaryota > Metazoa > Chordata > Amphibia > Anura > Myobatrachidae > Crinia > Crinia signifera. Next base: position 46,356,645 of record NC_139225.1, on the reverse strand, counting down.
CATCACTGATGATGTAATAATTGATTTCGACATCTTTTCAAAACTGTGAAATTGACGCTTCTGAACTCAAGGATGGCACGGACATCATCTACGACAGTAATTTTAAAACCGATAATGTCAATTGTGACATCACTGATGATGTCATAATTGATTTTAACCATCTTTTCAAAACTGTAAATTTGACGATTCTGAACTCTCGGATGGCACGGACATCATCTACGACAGTAATTTTAAAACCGATTATGTCAATTGTGACATCACTGATGATGTCATAATTGATTTTGACCATCTTTTCAAAACCTTAAAATTGACGCTTCTGAACTCACGGATGGCACGGACATCATCTACGACAGTAATTTTAAAACCGATAATGTCAATTGTGACATCACTGATGATGTCATAATTGATTTTAACCTTTTTTTCAAAACTGTAAATTTGACGATTCTGAACTCACGGATGGCACGGACAGCATCTACGACAGTAATTTTAAAACCGATTATGTCAATTGTGACATCACTGATGATGTCATAATTGATTTTGACCATCTTTTCAAAACTGTAAAATTGACGCTTCTGAACTCACGGATGGCACAGACATCATCTACGACAGTAATTTTAAAACCGATTATGTCAATTGTGACATCACTGATGATGTAATAATTGATTTCGACATCTTTTTTAAAACTGTGAAATTGATGCTTCTGAACTCACGAATGGCACAGACATCATCTACGACAGTAATTTTAAAACTGATAATGTCAATTGTGACATCACTGATGATGTCATAATTGATTTTGACCATCTTTTCAAAACTGTAAATTTGACGCTTCTGAACTCACGGATGGCACAGACATCATCTATGACAGTAATTTTAAAACCGATTATGTCAATTGTGACATCACTGATGATGTCATAATTGATTTCGACATCTTTTCAAAATTGTAAAATTGACGCTTCTTAACTCACGGATGGCACAGACATCATCTACGACAGTAATTTTAAAACCGATTATGTCAATTGTGACATCACTGATGATGTCATAATTGATTTCGACATCTTTTCAAAACTGTGAAATTGATGCTTCTGAACTCACGAATGGCACGGACATCATCTACGACAGTAATTTTAAAACCGATAATGTCAATTGTGAAATCACTGATGATGTCATAATTGATTTTAACCATCTTTTCAAAACTGTAAAATTGACGCTTCTGAACTCACGGATGGCACGGACATCATCTACGACAGTAATTTTAAAACCGATAATGTCAATTGTGACATCACTGATGATGTCATAATGGATTTTAACCATCTTTTCAAAACTGTAAATTTGACGATTCTGAACTCACGGATGGCACGGACATCATCTACGACAGTAATTTTAAAACCGATAATGTCAATTGTGACATCACTGATGATGTCATAATTGATTTTGACCATCTTTTCAAAATTGTAAAATTGACGCTTCTGAACTCACGGATGGCACAGACATCATCTATGACAGTAATTTTAAAACTGATTATGTCAATTGTGACATCACTGATGATGTCATAATTGATTTCGACATCTTTTCAAAACTGTGAAATTGATGCTTCTGAACTCACGAATGGCACGGACATCATCTACGACAGTAATTTTAAAACCGAAAATGTCAATTGTGACATCACTGATGATGTCCTAATTGATTTTAACCATCTTTTCAAAACTGTAAATTTGACGATTCTGAACTCACGGATGGCACGGACATCATCTACGACAGTAATTTTAAAACCGATTATGTCAATTGTGACATCACTGATGATGTCATAATTGATTTAGACATATTTTCAAAACTGTAAAATGGACGCTTCTGAACTCACGAATGGCACGGACATCATCTACGACAGTAATTTTAAAACCGATAATGTCAATTGTGACATCACTGATGATGTCATATTTGATTTTAACCATCTTTTCAAAACTGTAAATTTGACGCTTCTGAACTCACGGATAGCACGGACATCATCTACGACAGTAATTTTAAAACCGATTATGTCAATTGTGACATCACTGATGATGTCATAATTGATTTTGACCATCTTTTCAAAATTGTAAAATTGACGCTTCTTAACTCACGGATGGCACAGACATCATCTACGACAGTCATTTTAAAACCGATTATGTCAATTGTGACATCACTGATGATGTCATAATTGATTTTGACCATCTTTTCAAAATTGTAAAATTGACGCTTCTTAACTCACGGATGGCACAGACATCATCTATGACAGTAATTTTAAAACTGATTATGTCAATTGTGACATCACTGATGATGTCATAATTGATTTCGACATCTTTTCAAAACTGTGAAATTGATGCTTCTGAACTCACGAATGGCACGGACATCATCTACGACAGTAATTTTTAAACCGATAATGTCAATTGTGACATCACTGATGATGTCATAATTGATTTTAACCATCTTTTCAAAACTGTAAAATTGACGCTTCTGAACTCACGGATGGCACGGACATCATCTACGACAGTAATTTTAAAACCGATAATGTCAATTGTGACATCACTGATGATGTCATAATTGATTTTAACCATCTTTTCAAAACTGTAAATTTGACGATTCTGAACTCACGGATGGCACGGACATCATCTACGACAGTAATTTTAAAACCGATTATGTCAATTGTGACATCACTGATGATGTCATAATTGATTTTGACCATCTTTTCAAAACTGTAAAATTGACGCTTCTGAACTCACGGATGGCACAGACATCATCTACGACAGTAATTTTAAAACCGATTATGTCAATTGTGACATCACTGATGATGTCATAATTGATTTCGACATCTTTTCAAAACTGTGAAATTGATGCTTCTGAACTCACGAATGGCACGGACATCATCTACGACAGTAATTTTAAAACCGATAATGTCAATTGTGACATCACTGATGATGTCATAATTGATTTTAACCATCTTTTCAAAACTGTAAAATTGACGCTTCTGAACTCAAGGATGGCATGGACATCATCTACGACAGTAATTTTAAAACCGATAATGTCAATTGTGACATCACTGATGATGTCATAATTGATTTGAACCTTTTTTTCAAAACTGTAAATTTGACGATTCTGAACTCACGGATGGCACGGACAGCATCTACGACAGTAATTTTAAAACCGATAATGTCAATTGTGACATCACTGATGATGTCATAATTGATTTTAACCTTTTTTTCAAAACTGTAAATTTGACGATTCTGAACTCACGGATGGCACGGACAGCATCTACAACAGTAATTTTAAAACCGTTTATGTCAATTGTGACATCACTGATGATGTCATAATTGATTTTGACCATCTTTTCAAAATTGTAAAATTGACGCTTCTTAACTCACGGATGGCACAGACATCATCTACGACAGTAATTTTAAAACCGATAATGTCAATTGTGACATCACTGATGATGTAATAATTGATTTCGACATCTTTTCAAAACTGTGAAATTGACGCTTCTGAACTCAAGGATGGCACGGACATCATCTACGACAGTAATTTTAAAACCGATAATGTCAATTGTGACATCACTGATGATGTCATAATTGATTTTAACCATCTTTTCAAAACTGTAAAATTGACGCTTCTGAACTCACGGATGGCACGGACATCATCTACGACAGTAATTTTAAAACCGATAATGTCAATTGTGACATCACTGATGATGTCATAATTGATTTCGACATCTTTTCAAAACTGTGAAATTGATGCTTCTGAACTCACGAATGGCACGGACATCATCTACGACAGTAATTTTAAAACCGATTATGTCAATTGTGACATCACTGATGATGTCATAATTGATTTCGACATCTTTTCAAAACTGTGAAATTGATGCTTCTGAACTCACGAATGGCACGGACATCATCTACGACAGTAATTTTCAAACCGATTATGTCAATTGTGACATCACTGATGATGTCATAATTGATTTTAACCATCTTTTCAAAACTGTAAAATTGACGCTTCTGAACTCACGGATGGCACGGACATCATCTACGACAGTAATTTTAAAACCGATAATGTCAATTGTGACATCACTGATGATGTCATAATTGATTTTAACCATCTTTTCAAAACTGTAAATTTGACGATTCTGAACTCACGGATGGCACGGACATCATCTACGACAGTAATTTTAAAACCGATTATGTCAATTGTGACATCACTGATGATGTCAAAATTGATTTTGACCATCTTTTCAAAACTGTAAAATTGACGCTTCTGAACTCACGGATGGCACAGACATCATCTACGACAGTAATTTTAAAACCGATTATGTCAATTGTGACATCACTGATGATGTCATAATTGATTTCGACATCTTTTCAAAACTGTGAAATTGATGCTTCTGAACTCACGAATGGCACGGACATCATCTACGACAGTAATTTTAAAACCGATAATGTCAATTGTGACATCACTGATGATGTCATAATTGATTTTAACCATCTTTTCAAAACTGTAAAATTGACGCTTCTGAACTCACGGATGGCACAGACATCATCTACGACAGTAATTTTAAAACCGATTATGTCAATTGTGACATCACTGATGATGTAATAATTGATTTCGACATCTTTTCAAAACTGTGAAATTGACGCTTCTGAACTCAAGGATGGCACGGACATCATCTACGACAGTAATTTTAAAACCGATAATGTCAATTGTGACATCACTGATGATGTCATAATTGATTTTAACCATCTTTTCAAAACTGTAAAATTGACGCTTCTGAACTCACGGATGGCACGGACATCATCTACGACAGTAATTTTAAAACCGATAATGTCAATTGTGACATCACTGATGATGTCATAATTGATTTCGACATCTTTTCAAAACTGTGAAATTGATGCTTCTGAACTCACGAATGGCACGGACATCATCTACGACAGTAATTTTAAAACCGATTATGTCAATTGTGACATCACTGATGATGTCATAATTGATTTCGACATCTTTTCAAAACTGTAAATTTGACGCTTCTGAACTCACGGATAGCACGGACATCATCTACGACAGTAATTTTAAAACCGATTATGTCAATTGTGACATCACTGATGATGTCATAATTGATTTTGACCATCTTTTCAAAATTGTAAAATTGACGCTTCTTAACTCACGGATGGCACAGACATCATCTACGACAGTAATTTTAAAACCGATTATGTCAATTGTGACATCACTGATGATGTCATAATTGATTTTGACCATCTTTTCAAAATTGTAAAATTGACGCTTCTTAACTCACGGATGGCACAGACATCATCTACGTCAGTAATTTTAAAACCGATTATGTCAATTGTGACATCACTGATGATGTAATAATTGATTTCGACATCTTTTCAAAACTGTGAAATTGATGCTTCTGAACTCACGAATGGCACAGACATCATCTACGACAGTAATTTTAAAACCGATAATGTCAATTGTGACATCACTGATGATGTCATAATTGATTTTAACCATCTTTTCAAAACTGTAAAATTGACGCTTCTGAACTCACGGATGGCACGGACATCATCTACGACAGTCATTTTAAAACCGATAATGTCAATTGTGATATCACTGATGATGTCATAATTGATTTTAACCATCTTTTCAAAACTGTAAATTTGACGATTCTGAACTCTCGGATGGCACGGACATCATCTACGACAGTAATTTTAAAACCGATTATGTCAATTGTGACATCACTGATGATGTCATAATTGATTTTGACCATCTTTTCAAAACCTTAAAATTGACGCTTCTGAACTCACGGATGGCACGGACATCATCTACGACAGTAATTTTAAAACCGATAATGTCAATTGTGACATCACTGATGATGTCATAATTGATTTTAACCTTTTTTTCAAAACTGTAAATTTGACGATTCTGAACTCACGGATGGCACGGACAGCATCTACGACAGTAATTTTAAAACCGATTATGTCAATTGTGACATCACTGATGATGTCATAATTGATTTTGACCATCTTTTCAAAACTGTAAAATTGACGCTTCTGAACTCACGGATGGCACAGACATCATCTACGACAGTAATTTTAAAACCGATTATGTCAATTGTGACATCACTGATGATGTAATAATTGATTTCGACATCTTTTTTAAAACTGTGAAATTGATGCTTCTGAACTCACGAATGGCACAGACATCATCTACGACAGTAATTTTAAAACTGATAATGTCAATTGTGACATCACTGATGATGTCATAATTGATTTTGACCATCTTTTCAAAACTGTAAATTTGACGCTTCTGAACTCACGGATGGCACAGACATCATCTATGACAGTAATTTTAAAACCGATTATGTCAATTGTGACATCACTGATGATGTCATAATTGATTTCGACATCTTTTCAAAATTGTAAAATTGACGCTTCTTAACTCACGGATGGCACAGACATCATCTACGACAGTAATTTTAAAACCGATTATGTCAATTGTGACATCACTGATGATGTCATAATTGATTTCGACATCTTTTCAAAACTGTGAAATTGATGCTTCTGAACTCACGAATGGCACGGACATCATCTACGACAGTAATTTTAAAACCGATAATGTCAATTGTGAAATCACTGATGATGTCATAATTGATTTTAACCATCTTTTCAAAACTGTAAAATTGACGCTTCTGAACTCACGGATGGCACGGACATCATCTACGACAGTAATTTTAAAACCGATAATGTCAATTGTGACATCACTGATGATGTCATAATGGATTTTAACCATCTTTTCAAAACTGTAAATTTGACGATTCTGAACTCACGGATGGCACGGACATCATCTACGACAGTAATTTTAAAACCGATAATGTCAATTGTGACATCACTGATGATGTCATAATTGATTTTGACCATCTTTTCAAAATTGTAAAATTGACGCTTCTGAACTCACGGATGGCACAGACATCATCTATGACAGTAATTTTAAAACTGATTATGTCAATTGTGACATCACTGATGATGTCATAATTGATTTCGACATCTTTTCAAAACTGTGAAATTGATGCTTCTGAACTCACGAATGGCACGGACATCATCTACGACAGTAATTTTAAAACCGAAAATGTCAATTGTGACATCACTGATGATGTCCTAATTTATTTTAACCATCTTTTCAAAACTGTAAATTTGACGATTCTGAACTCACGGATGGCACGGACATCATCTACGACAGTAATTTTAAAACCGATTATGTCAATTGTGACATCACTGATGATGTCATAATTGATTTTGACCATCTTTTCAAAACTGTAAAATTGACGCTTCTGAACTCACGAATGGCACGGACATCATCTATGACAGTAATTTTAAAACCGATAATGTCAATTGTGACATCACTGATGATGTCATAATTGATTTTGACCATCTTTTCAAAATTGTAAAATTGACGCTTCTTAACTCACGGATGGCACAGACATCATCTATGACAGTAATTTTAAAACTGATTATGTCAATTGTGACATCACTGATGATGTCATAATTGATTTCGACATCTTTTCAAAACTGTGAAATTGATGCTTCTGAACTCACGAATGGCACGGACATCATCTACGACAGTAATTTTAAAACCGATTATGTCAATTGTGACATCACTGATGATGTCATAATTGATTTCGACATCTTTTCAAAACTGTAAATTTGACGCTTCTGAACTCACGGATAGCACGGACATCATCTACGACAGTAATTTTAAAACCGATTATGTCAATTGTGACATCACTGATGATGTCATAATTGATTTTGACCATCTTTTCAAAATTGTTAAATTGACGCTTCTTAACTCACGGATGGCACAGACATCATCTACGACAGTAATTTTAAAACCGATTATGTCAATTGTGACATCACTGATGATGTCATAATTGATTTTGACCATCTTTTCAAAATTTTAAAATTGACGCTTCTTAACTCACGGATGGCACAGACATCATCTACGACAGTAATTTTAAAACCGATTATGTCAATTGTGACATCACTGATGATGTCATAATTGATTTCGACATCTTTTCAAAACTGTGAAATTGATGCTTCTGAACTCACGAATGGCACGGACATCATCTACGACAGTAATTTTTAAACCGATAATGTCAATTGTGACATCACTGATGATGTCATAATTGATTTTAACCATCTTTTCAAAACTGTAAAATTGACGCTTCTGAACTCACGGATGGCACGGACATCATCTACGACAGTAATTTTAAAACCGATAATGTCAATTGTGACATCACTGATGATGTCATAATTGATTTTGACCATCTTTTCAAAACTGTAAAATTGACGCTTCTGAACTCACGGATGGCACAGACATCATCTACGACAGTAATTTTAAAACCGATTATGTCAATTGTGACATCACTGATGATGTCATAATTGATTTAGACATATTTTCAAAACTGTGAAATTGATGCTTCTGAACTCACGAATGGCACGGACATCATCTACGACAGTAATTTTAAAACCGATTATGTCAATTGTGACATCACTGATGATGTCATAATTGATTTCGACATCTTTTCAAAACTGTGAAATTGATGCTTCTGAATTCACGAATGGCACGGACATCATCTACGACAGTAATTTTAAAACCGATAATGTCAATTGTGACATCACTGATGATGTCATAATTGATTTTGACCATCTTTTCAAAACTGTAAAATTGACGCTTCTGAACTCACGGATGGCACAGACATCATCTACGACAGTAATTTTAAAACCGATTATGTCAATTGTGACATCACTGATGATGTCATAATTGATTTAGACATATTTTCAAAACTGTGAAATTGATGCTTCTGAACTCACGAATGGCACGGACATCATCTACGACAGTAATTTTAAAACCGATTATGTCAATTGTGATTTCACTGATGATGTCATAATTGATTTCGACATCTTTTCAAAACTGTGAAATTGATGCTTCTGAATTCACGAATGGCACAGACATCATCTACGACAGTAATTTTAAAACCGATTATGTCAATTGTGACATCACTGATGATGTAATAAATGATTTCGACATCTTTTCAAAACTGTGAAATTGATGCTTCTGAACTCACGAATGGCACAGACATCATCTACGACAGTAATTTTAAAACCGATAATGTCAATTGTGACATCACTGATGATGTCATAATTGATTTTGACCATCTTTTCAAAAATGTAAAATTGACGCTTCTGAACTCACGGATGGCACAGACATCATCTATGACAGTAATTTTAAAACTGATTATGTCAATTGTGACATCACTGATGATGTCATAATTGATTTCGAAAACTGTGAAATTGATGCTTCTGAACTCACGAATGGCACGGACATCATCTACGACAGTAATTTTAAAACCGAAAATGTCAATTGTGACATCACTGATGATGTCCTAATTGATTTTAACCATCTTTTCAAAACTGTAAATTTGACGATTCTGAACTCACGGATGGCACGGACATCATCTACGACAGTAATTTTAAAACCGATTATGTCAATTGTGACATCACTGATGATGTCATAATTGATTTAGACATATTTTCAAAACTGTAAAATTGACGCTTCTGAACTCACGAATGGCACGGACATCATCTACGACAGTAATTTTAAAACCGATAATGTCAATTGTGACATTACTGATGATGTCATATTTGATTTTAACCATCTTTTCAAAACTGTAAATTTGACGCTTCTGAACTCACGGATAGCACGGACATCATCTACGACAGTAATTTTAAAACCGATTATGTCAATTGTGACATCACTGATGATGTCATAATTGATTTTGACCATCTTTTCAAAATTGTAAAATTGACGCTTCTTAACTCACGGATGGCACAGACATCATCTACGACAGTCATTTTAAAACCGATTATGTCAATTGTGACATCACTGATGATGTCATAATTGATTTTGACCATCTTTTCAAAATTGTAAAATTGACGCTTCTTAACTCACGGATGGCACAGACATCATCTATGACAGTAATTTTAAAACTGATTATGTCAATTGTGACATCACTGATGATGTCATAATTGATTTCGACATCTTTTCAAAACTGTGAAATTGATGCTTCTGAACTCACGAATGGCACGGACATCATCTACGACAGTAATTTTAAAACCGATTATGTCAATTGTGACATCACTGATGATGTCATAATTGATTTCGACATCTTTTCAAAACTGTAAATTTGACGCTTCTGAACTCACGGATAGCACGGACATCATCTACGACAGTAATTTTAAAACCGATTATGTCAATTGTGACATCACTGATGATGTCATAATTGATTTTGACCATCTTTTCAAAATTGTTAAATTGACGCTTCTTAACTCACGGATGGCACAGACATCATCTACGACAGTAATTTTAAAACCGATTATGTCAATTGTGACATCACTGATGATGTCATAATTGATTTTGACCATCTTTTTCAAAATTTTAAAATTGACGCTTCTTAACTCACGGATGGCACAGACATCATCTACGACAGTAATTTTAAAACCGATTATGTCAATTGTGACATCACTGATGATGTCATAATTGATTTCGACATCTTTTCAAAACTGTGAAATTGATGCTTCTGAACTCACGAATGGCACGGACATCATCTACGACAGTAATTTTTAAACCGATAATGTCAATTGTGACATCACTGATGATGTCATAATTGATTTTAACCATCTTTTCAAAACTGTAAAATTGACGCTTCTGAACTCACGGATGGCACGGACATCATCTACGACAGTAATTTTAAAACCGATAATGTCAATTGTGACATCACTGATGATGTCATAATTGATTTTAACCATCTTTTCAAAACTGTAAATTTGACGATTCTGAACTCACGGATGGCACGGACATCATCTACGACAGTAATTTTAAAACCGATTATGTCAATTGTGACATCACTGATGATGTCATAATTGATTTTGACCATCTTTTCAAAACTGTAAAATTGACGCTTCTGAACTCACGGATGGCACAGACATCATCTACGACAGTAATTTTAAAACCGATTATGTCAATTGTGACATCACTGATGATGTCATAATTGATTTCGACATCTTTTCAAAACTGTGAAATTGATGCTTCTGAACTCACGAATGGCACGGACATCATCTACGACAGTAATTTTAAAACCGATAATGTCAATTGTGACATCACTGATGATGTCATAATTGATTTTAACCATCTTTTCAAAACTGTAAAATTGACGCTTCTGAACTCAAGGATGGCATGGACATCATCTACGACAGTAATTTTAAAACCGATAATGTCAATTGTGACATCACTGATGATGTCATAATTGATTTGAACCTTTTTTTCAAAACTGTAAATTTGACGATTCTGAACTCACGGATGGCACGGACAGCATCTACGACAGTAATTTTAAAACCGATAATGTCAATTGTGACATCACTGATGATGTCATAATTGATTTTAACCATCTTTTCAAAACTGTAAAATTGACGCTTCTGAACTCACGGATGGCACGGACATCATCTACGACAGTAATTTTAAAACCGATAATGTCAATTGTGATATCACTGATGATGTCATAATTGATTTTAACCATCTTTTCAAAACTGTAAAATTGATGCTTCTGAACTCACGGATGGCACGGACATCATCTACGACAGTAATTTTAAAACCGATAATGTCAATTGTGACATCACTGATGATGTCATAATTGATTTTAACCTTTTTTTCAAAACTGTAAATTTGACGATTCTGAACTCACGGATGGCACGGACAGCATCTACGACAGTAATTTTAAAACCGTTTATGTCAATTGTGACATCACTGATGATGTCATAATTGATTTTGACCATCTTTTCAAAATTGTAAAATTGACGCTTCTTAACTCACGGATGGCACAGACATCATCTACGACAGTAATTTTAAAACCGATAATGTCAATTGTGACATCACTGATGATGTCATAATTGATTTTAACCTTTTTTTCAAAACTGTAAATTTGACGATTCTGAACTCACGGATGGCACGGACAGCATCTACGACAGTAATTTTAAAACCGATTATGTCAATTGTGACATCACTGATGATGTCATAATTGATTTTGACCATCTTTTCAAAACTGTAAAATTGACGCTTCTGAACTCACGGATGGCACAGACATCATCTATGACAGTAATTTTAAAACCGATTATGTCAATTGTGACATCACTGATGATGTAATAATTGATTTCGACATCTTTTCAAAACTGTTAAATTGACACTTCTGAACTCAAGGATGGCACGGACATCATCTACGACAGTAATTTTAAAACCGATAATGTCAATTGTGACATCACTGATGATGTCATAATTGATTTTAACCATCTTTTCAAAACTGTAAAATTGACGCTTCTGAACTCACGGATGGCACGGACATCATCTACGACAGTAATTTTAAAACCGATAATGTCAATTGTGACATCACTGATGATGTCATAATTGATTTCGACATCTTTTCAAAACTGTGAAATTGATGCTTCTGAACTCACGAATGGCACGGACATCATCTACGACAGTAATTTTAAAACCGATTATGTCAATTGTGACATCACTGATGATGTCATAATTGATTTCGACATCTTTTCAAAACTGTGAAATTGATGCTTCTGAACTCACGAATGGCACGGACATCATCTACGACAGTAATTTTCAAACCGATTATGTCAATTGTGACATCACTGATGATGTCATAATTGATTTTAACCATCTTTTCAAAACTGTAAAATTGACGCTTCTGAACTCACGGATGGCACGGACATCATCTACGACAGTAATTTTAAAACCGATAATGTCAATTGTGACATCACTGATGATGTCATAATTGATTTTAACCATCTTTTCAAAACTGTAAATTTGACGATTCTGAACTCACGGATTTCACGGACATCATCTACGACAGTAATTTTAAAACCGATTATGTCAATTGTGACATCACTGATGATGTCAAAATTGATTTTGACCATCTTTTCAAAACTGTAAAATTGACGCTTCTGAACTCACGGATGGCACAGACATCATCTACGACAGTAATTTTAAAACCGATTATGTCAATTGTGACATCACTGATGATGTCATAATTGATTTCGACATCTTTTCAAAACTGTGAAATTGATGCTTCTGAACTCACGAATGGCACGGACATCATCTACGACAGTAATTTTAAAACCGATAATGTCAATTGTGACATCACTGATGATGTCATAATTGATTTTAACCATCTTTTCAAAACTGTAAAATTGACGCTTCTGAACTCAAGGATGGCATGGACATCATCTACGACAGTAATTTTAAAACCGATAATGTCAATTGTGACATCACTGATGATGTCATAATTGATTTGAACCTTTTTTTCAAAACTGTAAATTTGACGATTCTGAACTCACGGATGGCACGGACAGCATCTACGACAGTAATTTTAAAACCGATTATGTCAATTGTGACATCACTGATGATGTCATAATTGATTTTGACCATCTTTTCAAAACTGTAAAATTTACGCTTCTGAACTCAAGGATGGCATGGACATCATCTACGACAGTAATTTTAAAACCGTTTATGTCAATTGTGACATCACTGATGATGTCATAATTGATTTTGACCATCTTTTTAAAATTGTAAAATTGACGCTTCTTAACTCACGGATGGCACAGACATCATCTACGACAGTAATTTTAAAACCGATAATGTCAATTGTGACATCACTGATGATGTCATAATTGATTTTAACCTTTTTTTCAAAACTGTAAATTTGACGATTCTGAACTCACGGATGGCACGGACAGCATCTACGACAGTAATTTTAAAACCGATTATGTCAATTGTGACATCACTGATGATGTCATAATTGATTTTGACCATCTTTTCAAAACTGTAAAATTGACGCTTCTGAACTCACGGATGGCACAGACATTATCTACGACAGTAATTTTAAAACCGATTATGTCAATTGTGACATCACTGATGATGTAATAATTGATTTCGACATCTTTTCAAAACTGTGAAATTGACGCTTCTGAACTCAAGGATGGCACGGACATCATCTACGACAGTAATTTTAAAACCGATAATGTCAATTGTGACATCACTGATGATGTCATAATTGATTTTAACCATCTTTTCAAAACTGTAAAATTGACGCTTCTGAACTCACGGATGGCACGGACATCATCTACGACAGTAATTTTAAAACCGATAATGTCAATTGTGACATCACTGATGATGTCATAATTGATTTCGACATCTTTTCAAAACTGTGAAATTGATGCTTCTGAACTCACGAATGGCACGGACATCATCTACGACAGTAATTTAAAAACCGATTATGTCAATTGTGACATCACTGATGATGTCATAATTGATTTCGACATCTTTTCAAAACTGTAAATTTGACGCTTCTGAACTCACGGATAGCACGGACATCATCTACGACAGTAATTTTAAAACCGATTATGTCAATTGTGACATCACTGATGATGTCATAATTGATTTTGACCATCTTTTCAAAATTGTAAAATTGACGCTTCTTAACTCACGGATGGCACAGACATCATCTACGACAGTAATTTTAAAACCGATTATGTCAATTGTGACATCACTGATGATGTCATAATTGATTTTGACCATCTTTTCAAAATTGTAAAATTGACGCTTCTTAACTCACGGATGGCACAGACATCATCTACGACAGTAATTTTAAAACCGATTATGTCAATTGTGACATCACTGATGATGTAATAATTGATTTCGACATCTTTTCAAAACTGTGAAATTGATGCTTCTGAACTCACGAATGGCACAGACATCATCTACGACAGTAATTTTAAAACCGATAATGTCAATTGTGACATCACTGATGATTTCATAATTGATTTTAACCATCTTTTCAAAACTGTAAAATTGACGCTTCTGAACTCACGGATGGCACGGACATCATCTACGACAGTCATTTTAAAACCGATAATGTCAATTGTGATATCACTGATGATGTCATAATTGATTTTAACCATCTTTTCAAAACTGTAAATTTGACGATTCTGAACTCTCGGATGGCACGGACATCATCTACGACAGTAATTTTAAAACCGATTATGTCAATTGTGACATCACTGATGATGTCATAATTGATTTTGACCATCTTTTCAAAACCTTAAAATTGACGCTTCTGAACTCACGGATGGCACGGACATCATCTACGACAGTAATTTTAAAACCGATAATGTCAATTGTGACATCACTGATGATGTCATAATTGATTTTAACCTTTTTTTCAAAACTGTAAATTTGACGATTCTGAACTCACGGATGGCACGGACAGCATCTACGACAGTAATTTTAAAACCGATTATGTCAATTGTGACATCACTGATGATGTCATAATTGATTTTGACCATCTTTTCAAAACTGTAAAATTGACGCTTCTGAACTCACGGATGGCACAGACATCATCTACGACAGTAATTTTAAAACCGATTATGTCAATTGTGACATCACTGATGATGTAATAATTGATTTCGACATCTTTTCAAAACTGTGAAATTGATGCTTCTGAACTCACGAATGGCACAGACATCATCTACGACAGTAATTTTAAAACTGATAATGTCAATTGTGACATCACTGATGATGTCATAATTGATTTTGACCATCTTTTCAAAACTGTAAATTTGACGCTTCTGAACTCACGGATGGCACAGACATCATCTATGACAGTAATTTTAAAACCGATTATGTCAATTGTGACATCACTGATGATGTCATAATTGATTTCGACATCTTTTCAAAATTGTAAAATTTACGCTTCTTAACTCACGGATGGCACAGACATCATCTACGACAGTAATTTTAAAACCGATTATGTCAATTGTGACATCACTGATGATGTCATAATTGATTTAGACATCTTTTCAAAACTGTGAAATTGATGCTTCTGAACTCACGAATGGCACGGACATCATCTACGACAGTAATTTTAAAACCGATAATGTCAATTGTGAAATCACTGATGATGTCATAATTGATTTTAACCATCTTTTCAAAACTGTAAAATTGACGCTTCTGAACTCACGGATGGCACGGACATCATCTACGACAGTAATTTTAAAACCGATAATGTCAATTGTGACATCACTGATGATGTCATAATGGATTTTAACCATCTTTTCAAAACTGTAAATTTGACGATTCTGAACTCACGGATGGCACGGACATCATCTACGACAGTAATTTTAAAACCGATAATGTCAATTGTGACATCACTGATGATGTCATAATTGATTTTGACCATCTTTTCAAAATTGTAAAATTGACGCTTCTGAACTCACGGATGGCACAGACATCATCTATGACAGTAATTTTAAAACTGATTATGTCAATTGTGACATCACTGATGATGTCATAATTGATTTCGACATCTTTTCAAAACTGTGAAATTGATGCTTCTGAACTCACGAATGGCACGGACATCATCTACGACAGTAATTTTAAAACCGAAAATGTCAATTGTGACATCACTGATGATGTCCTAATTTATTTTAACCATCTTTTCAAAACTGTAAATTTGACGATTCTGAACTCACGGATGGCACGGACATCATCTACGACAGTAATTTTAAAACCGATTATGTCAATTGTGACATCACTGATGATGTCATAATTGATTTTGACCATCTTTTCAAAACTGTAAAATTGACGCTTCTGAACTCACGGATGGCACAGACATCATCTACGACAGTAATTTTAAAACCGATTATGTCAATTGTGACATCACTGATGATGTAATAATTGATTTCGACATCTTTTCAAAACTGTGAAATTGACGCTTCTGAACTCA
Source organism: Crinia signifera (assembly GCF_055691185.1). Taxonomy (NCBI): domain Eukaryota; kingdom Metazoa; phylum Chordata; class Amphibia; order Anura; family Myobatrachidae; genus Crinia; species Crinia signifera. The sequence goes on along the minus strand of NC_139225.1, from coordinate 46,339,733 downwards.
AGGATGGCACGGACATCATCTACGACAGTAATTTTAAAACCGATAATGTCAATTGTGACATCACTGATGATGTCATAATTGATTTTAACCATCTTTTCAAAACTGTAAAATTGACGCTTCTGAACTCACGGATGGCACGGACATCATCTACGACAGTAATTTTAAAACCGATAATGTCAATTGTGACATCACTGATGATGTCATAATTGATTTCGACATCTTTTCAAAACTGTGAAATTGATGCTTCTGAACTCACGAATGGCACGGACATCATCTACGACAGTAATTTTAAAACCGATTGTGTCAATTGTGACATCACTGATGATGTCATAATTGATTTCGACATCTTTTCAAAACTGTAAATTTGACGCTTCTGAACTCACGGATAGCACGGACATCATCTACGACAGTAATTTTAAAACCGATTATGTCAATTGTGACATCACTGATGATGTCATAATTGATTTTGACCATCTTTTCAAAATTGTAAAATTGACGCTTCTTAACTCACGGATGGCACAGACATCATCTACGACAGTAATTTTAAAACCGATTATGTCAATTGTGACATCACTGATGATGTCATAATTGATTTTGACCATCTTTTCAAAATTGTAAAATTGACGCTTCTTAACTCACGGATGGCACAGACATCATCTACGACAGTAATTTTAAAACCGATTATGTCAATTGTGACATCACTGATGATGTAATAATTGATTTCGACATCTTTTCAAAACTGTGAAATTGATGCTTCTGAACTCACGAATGGCACAGACATCATCTACGACAGTAATTTTAAAACCGATAATGTCAATTGTGACATCACTGATGATGTCATAATTGATTTTAACCATCTTTTCAAAACTGTAAAATTGACGCTTCTGAACTCACGGATGGCACGGACATCATCTACGACAGTCATTTTAAAACCGATAATGTCAATTGTGATATCACTGATGATGTCATAATTGATTTTAACCATCTTTTCAAAACTGTAAATTTGACGATTCTGAACTCTCGGATGGCACGGACATCATCTACGACAGTAATTTTAAAACCGATTACGTCAATTGTGACATCACTGATGATGTCATAATTGATTTTGACCATCTTTTCAAAACCTTAAAATTGACGCTTCTGAACTCACGGATGGCACGGACATCATCTACGACAGTAATTTTAAAACCGATAATGTCAATTGTGACATCACTGATGATGTCATAATTGATTTTAACCTTTTTTTCAAAACTGTAAATTTGACGATTCTGAACTCACGGATGGCACGGACAGCATCTACGACAGTAATTTTAAAACCGATTATGTCAATTGTGACATCACTGATGATGTCATAATTGATTTTGACCATCTTTTCAAAACTGTAAAATTGACGCTTCTGAACTCACGGATGGCACAGACATCATCTACGACAGTAATTTTAAAACCGATTATGTCAATTGTGACATCACTGATGATGTAATAATTGATTTCGACATCTTTTCAAAACTGTGAAATTGATGCTTCTGAACTCACGAATGGCACAGACATCATCTACGACAGTAATTTTAAAACTGATAATGTCAATTGTGACATCACTGATGATGTCATAATTGATTTTGACCATCTTTTCAAAACTGTAAATTTGACGCTTCTGAACTCACGGATGGCACAGACATCATCTATGACAGTAATTTTAAAACCGATTATGTCAATTGTGACATCACTGATGATGTCATAATTGATTTCGACATCTTTTCAAAATTGTAAAATTGACGCTTCTTAACTCACGGATGGCACAGACATCATCTACGACAGTAATTTTAAAACCGATTATGTCAATTGTGACATCACTGATGATGTCATAATTGATTTCGACATCTTTTCAAAACTGTGAAATTGATGCTTCTGAACTCACGAATGGCACGGACATCATCTACGACAGTAATTTTAAAACCGATAATGTCAATTGTGAAATCACTGATGATGTCATAATTGATTTTAACCATCTTTTCAAAACTGTAAAATTGACGCTTCTGAACTCACGGATGGCACGGACATCATCTACGACAGTAATTTTAAAACCGATAATGTCAATTGTGACATCACTGATGATGTCATAATGGATTTTAACCATCTTTTCAAAACTGTAAATTTGACGATTCTGAACTCACGGATGGCACGGACATCATCTACGACAGTAATTTTAAAACCGATAATGTCAATTGTGACATCACTGATGATGTCATAATTGATTTTGACCATCTTTTCAAAATTGTAAAATTGACGCTTCTGAACTCACGGATGGCACAGACATCATCTATGACAGTAATTTTAAAACTGATTATGTCAATTGTGACATCACTGATGATGTCATAATTGATTTCGACATCTTTTCAAAACTGTGAAATTGATGCTTCTGAACTCACGAATGGCACGGACATCATCTACGACAGTAATTTTAAAACCGAAAATGTCAATTGTGACATCACTGATGATGTCCTAATTTATTTTAACCATCTTTTCAAAACTGTAAATTTGACGATTCTGAACTCACGGATGGCACGGACATCATCTACGACAGTAATTTTAAAACCGATTATGTCAATTGTGACATCACTGATGATGTCATAATTGATTTTGACCATCTTTTCAAAACTGTAAAATTGACGCTTCTGAACTCACGAATGGCACGGACATCATCTATGACAGTAATTTTAAAACCGATAATGTCAATTGTGACATCACTGATGATGTCATAATTGATTTTGACAATCTTTTCAAAAATGTAAAATTGACGCTTCTGAACTCACGGATGGCACAGACATCATCTATGACAGTAATTTTAAAACCGATTATGTCAATTGTGACATCACTGATGATGTCATAATTGATTTCGACATCTTTTCAAAACTGTGAAATTGATGCTTCTGAACTCACGAATGGCACGGACATCATCTACGACAGTAATTTTAAAACCGATTATGTCAATTGTGACATCACTGATGATGTCATAATTGATTTCGACATCTTTTCAAAACTGTAAATTTGACGCTTCTGAACTCACGGATAGCACGGACATCATCTACGACAGTAATTTTAAAACCGATTATGTCAATTGTGACATCACTGATGATGTCATAATTGATTTTGACCATCTTTTCAAAATTGTTAAATTGACGCTTCTTAACTCACGGATGGCACAGACATCATCTACGACAGTAATTTTAAAACCGATTATGTCAATTGTGACATCACTGATGATGTCATAATTGATTTTGACCATCTTTTCAAAATTTTAAAATTGACGCTTCTTAACTCACGGATGGCACAGACATCATCTACGACAGTAATTTTAAAACCGATTATGTCAATTGTGACATCACTGATGATGTCATAATTGATTTCGACATCTTTTCAAAACTGTGAAATTGATGCTTCTGAACTCACGAATGGCACAGACATCATCTACGACAGTAATTTTAAAACCGATAATGTCAATTGTGACATCACTGATGATGTCATAATTGATTTTAACCATCTTTTCAAAACTGTAAAATTGACGCTTCTGAACTCACGGATGGCACGGACATCATCTACGACAGTCATTTTAAAACCGATAATGTCAATTGTGATATCACTGATGATGTCATAATTGATTTTAACCATCTTTTCAAAACTGTAAATTTGACGATTCTGAACTCTCGGATGGCACGGACATCATCTACGACAGTAATTTTAAAACCGATTATGTCAATTGTGACATCACTGATGATGTCATAATTGATTTTGACCATCTTTTCAAAACCTTAAAATTGACGCTTCTGAACTCACGGATGGCACGGACATCATCTACGACAGTAATTTTAAAACCGATAATGTCAATTGTGACATCACTGATGATGTCATAATTGATTTTAACCTTTTTTTCGAAACTGTAAATTTGACGATTCTGAACTCACGGATGGCACGGACAGCATCTACGACAGTAATTTTAAAACCGATTATGTCAATTGTGACATCACTGATGATGTCATAATTGATTTTGACCATCTTTTCAAAACTGTAAAATTGACGCTTCTGAACTCACGGATGGCACAGACATCATCTACGACAGTAATTTTAAAACCGATTATGTCAATTGTGACATCACTGATGATGTAATAATTGATTTCGACATCTTTTCAAAACTGTGAAATTGATGCTTCTGAACTCACGAATGGCACAGACATCATCTACGACAGTAATTTTAAAACTGATAATGTCAATTGTGACATCACTGATGATGTCATAATTGATTTTGACCATCTTTTCAAAAATGTAAAATTGACGCTTCTGAACTCACGGATGGCACAGACATCATCTATGACAGTAATTTTAAAACCGATTATGTCAATTGTGACATCACTGATGATGTCATAATTGATTTCGACATATTTTCAAAATTGTAAAATTGACGCTTCTTAACTCACGGATGGCACAGACATCATCTACGACAGTAATTTTAAAACCGATTATGTCAATTGTGACATCACTGATGATGTCATAATTGATTTCGACATCTTTTCAAAACTGTAAAATTGACGCTTCTGAACTCACGGATGGCACGGACATCATCTACGACAGTAATTTTAAAACCGATTATGTCAATTGTGACATCACTGATGATGTCATAATTGATTTTGACCATCTTTTCAAAACTGTAAAATTGACGCTTCTGAACTCACGAATGGCACGGACATCATCTATGACAGTAATTTTAAAACCGATAATGTCAATTGTGACATCACTGATGATGTCATAATTGATTTTGACAATCTTTTCAAAAATGTAAAATTGACGCTTCTGAACTCACGGATGGCACAGACATCATCTATGACAGTAATTTTAAAACCGATTATGTCAATTGTGACATCACTGATGATGTCATAATTGATTTCGACATCTTTTCAAAACTGTGAAATTGATGCTTCTGAACTCACGAATGGCACGGACATCATCTACGACAGTAATTTTAAAACCGATTATGTCAATTGTGACATCACTGATGATGTCATAATTGATTTCGACATCTTTTCAAAACTGTAAATTTGACGCTTCTGAACTCACGGATAGCACGGACATCATCTACGACAGTAATTTTAAAACCGATTATGTCAATTGTGACATCACTGATGATGTCATAATTGATTTTGACCATCTTTTCAAAATTGTTAAATTGACGCTTCTTAACTCACGGATGGCACAGACATCATCTACGACAGTAATTTTAAAACCGATTATGTCAATTGTGACATCACTGATGATGTCATAATTGATTTTGACCATCTTTTCAAAATTTTAAAATTGACGCTTCTTAACTCACGGATGGCACAGACATCATCTACGACAGTAATTTTAAAACCGATTATGTCAATTGTGACATCACTGATGATGTCATAATTGATTTCGACATCTTTTCAAAACTGTGAAATTGATGCTTCTGAACTCACGAATGGCACAGACATCATCTACGACAGTAATTTTAAAACCGATAATGTCAATTGTGACATCACTGATGATGTCATAATTGATTTTAACCATCTTTTCAAAACTGTAAAATTGACGCTTCTGAACTCACGGATGGCACGGACATCATCTACGACAGTCATTTTAAAACCGATAATGTCAATTGTGATATCACTGATGATGTCATAATTGATTTTAACCATCTTTTCAAAACTGTAAATTTGACGATTCTGAACTCTCGGATGGCACGGACATCATCTACGACAGTAATTTTAAAACCGATTATGTCAATTGTGACATCACTGATGATGTCATAATTGAATTTGACCATCTTTTCAAAACCTTAAAATTGACGCTTCTGAACTCACGGATGGCACGGACATCATCTACGACAGTAATTTTAAAACCGATAATGTCAATTGTGACATCACTGATGATGTCATAATTGATTTTAACCTTTTTTTCGAAACTGTAAATTTGACGATTCTGAACTCACGGATGGCACGGACAGCATCTACGACAGTAATTTTAAAACCGATTATGTCAATTGTGACATCACTGATGATGTCATAATTGATTTTGACCATCTTTTCAAAACTGTAAAATTGACGCTTCTGAACTCACGGATGGCACAGACATCATCTACGACAGTAATTTTAAAACCGATTATGTCAATTGTGACATCACTGATGATGTAATAATTGATTTCGACATCTTTTCAAAACTGTGAAATTGATGCTTCTGAACTCACGAATGGCACAGACATCATCTACGACAGTAATTTTAAAACTGATAATGTCAATTGTGACATCACTGATGATGTCATAATTGATTTTGACCATCTTTTCAAAAATGTAAAATTGACGCTTCTGAACTCACGGATGGCACAGACATCATCTATGACAGTAATTTTAAAACCGATTATGTCAATTGTGACATCACTGATGATGTCATAATTGATTTCGACATCTTTTCAAAATTGTAAAATTGACGCTTCTTAACTCACGGATGGCACAGACATCATCTACGACAGTAATTTTAAAACCGATTATGTCAATTGTGACATCACTGATGATGTCATAATTGATTTCGACATCTTTTCAAAACTGTAAAATTGACGCTTCTGAACTCACGGATGGCACGGACATCATCTACGACAGTAATTTTAAAACCGATAATGTCAATTGTGACATCACTGATGATGTCATAATGGATTTTAACCATCTTTTCAAAACTGTAAATTTGACGATTCTGAACTCACGGATGGCACGGACATCATCTACGACAGTAATTTTAAAACCGATAATGTCAATTGTGACATCACTGATGATGTCATAATTGATTTTGACCATCTTTTCAAAAATGTAAAATTGACGCTTCTGAACTCACGGATGGCACAGACATCATCTATGACAGTAATTTTAAAACTGATTATGTCAATTGTGACATCACTGATGATGTCATAATTGATTTCGACATCTTTTCAAAACTGTGAAATTGATGCTTCTGAACTCACGAATGGCACGGACATCATCTACGACAGTAATTTTAAAACCAAAAATGTCAATTGTGACATCACTGATGATGTCCTAATTGATTTTAACCATCTTTTCAAAACTGTAAATTTGACGATTCTGAACTCACGGATGGCACGGACATCATCTACGACAGTAATTTTAAAACCGATTATGTCAATTGTGACATCACTGATGATGTCATAATTGATTTAGACATATTTTCAAAACTGTAAAATTGACGCTTCTGAACTCACGAATGGCACGGACATCATCTACGACAGTAATTTTAAAACCGATAATGTCAATTGTGACATCACTGATGATGTCATATTTGATTTTAACCATCTTTTCAAAACTGTAAATTTGACGCTTCTGAACTCACGGATAGCACGGACATCATCTACGACAGTAATTTTAAAACCGATTATGTCAATTGTGACATCACTGATGATGTCATAATTGATTTTGACCATCTTTTCTAAATTGTAAAATTGACGCTTCTTAACTCACGGATGGCACAGACATCATCTACGACAGTAATTTTAAAACCGATTATGTCAATTGTGACATCACTGATGATGTCATAATTGATTTTGACCATCTTTTCAAAATTGTAAAATTGACGCTTCTTAACTCACGGATGGCACAGACATCATCTATGACAGTAATTTTAAAACTGATTATGTCAATTGTGACATCACTGATGATGTCATAATTGATTTCGACATCTTTTCAAAACTGTGAAATTGATGCTTCTGAACTCACGAATGGCACGGACATCATCTACGACAGTAATTTTAAAACCGATTATGTCAATTGTGACATCACTGATGATGTCATAATTGATTTCGACATCTTTTCAAAACTGTAAATTTGACGCTTCTGAACTCACGGATAGCACGGACATCATCTACGACAGTAATTTTAAAACCGATTATGTCAATTGTGACATCACTGATGATGTCATAATTGATTTTGACCATCTTTTCAAAATTGTTAAATTGACGCTTCTTAACTCACGGATGGCACAGACATCATCTACGACAGTAATTTTAAAACCGATTATGTCAATTGTGACATCACTGATGATGTCATAATTGATATTGACCATCTTTTTCAAAATTTTAAAATTGACGCTTCTTAACTCACGGATGGCACAGACATCATCTACGACAGTAATTTTAAAACCGATTATGTCAATTGTGACATCACTGATGATGTCATAATTGATTTCGACATCTTTTCAAAACTGTGAAATTGATGCTTCTGAACTCACGAATGGCACGGACATCATCTACGACAGTAATTTTTAAACCGATAATGTCAATTGTGACATCACTGATGATGTCATAATTGATTTTAACCATCTTTTCAAAACTGTAAAATTGATGCTTCTGAACTCACGGATGGCATGGACATCATCTACGACAGTAATTTTAAAACCGATAATGTCAATTGTGACATCACTGATGATGTCATAATTGATTTTAACCATCTTTTCAAAACTGTAAATTTGACGATTCTGAACTCACGGATGGCACGGACATCATCTACGACAGTAATTTTAAAACCGATTATGTCAATTGTGACATCACTGATGATGTCATAATTGATTTGAACCTTTTTTTCAAAACTGTAAATTTGACGATTCTGAACTCACGGATGGCACGGACAGCATCTACGACAGTAATTTTAAAACCGATAATGTCAATTGTGACATCACTGATGATGTCATAATTGATTTCGACATCTTTTCAAAACTGTGAAATTGATGCTTCTGAATTCACGAATGGCACGGACATCATCTACGACAGTAATTTTAAAACCGATAATGTCAATTGTGACATCACTGATGATGTCATAATTGATTTTAACCATCTTTTCAAAACTGTAAAATTGACGCTTCTGAACTCACGGATGGCACAGACATCATCTACGACAGTAATTTTAAAACCGATTATGTCAATTGTGACATCACTGATGATGTCATAATTGATTTAGACATATTTTCAAAACTGTGAAATTGATGCTTCTGAACTCACGAATGGCACGGACATCATCTACGACAGTAATTTTAAAACCGATTATGTCAATTGTGACATCACTGATGATGTCATAATTGATTTCGACATCTTTTCAAAACTGTGAAATTGATGCTTCTGAATTCACGAATGGCACAGACATCATCTACGACAGTAATTTTAAAACTGATTATGTCAATTGTGACATCACTGATGATGTAATAATTGATTTCGACATCTTTTCAAAACTGTGAAATTGATGCTTCTGAACTCACGAATGGCACAGACATCATCTACGACAGTAATTTTAAAACCGATAATGTCAATTGTGACATCACTGATGATGATATAATTGATTTTGACCATCTTTTCAAAAATGTAAAATTGACGCTTCTGAACTCACGGATGGCACAGACATCATCTATGACAGTAATTTTAAAACTGATTATGTCAATTGTGACATCACTGATGATGTCATAATTGATTTCGAAAACTGTGAAATTGATGCTTCTGAACTCACGAATGGCACGGACATCATCTACGACAGTAATTTTAAAACCGAAAATGTCAATTGTGACATCACTGATGATGTCCTAATTGATTTTAACCATCTTTTCAAAACTGTAAATTTGACGATTCTGAACTCACGGATGGCACGGACATCATCTACGACAGTAATTTTAAAACCGATTATGTCAATTGTGACATCACTGATGATGTCATAATTGATTTAGACATCTTTTCAAAACTGTAAATTTGACGCTTCTGAACTCACGGATAGCACGGACATCATCTACGACAGTAATTTTAAAACTGATTATGTCAATTGTGACATCACTGATGATGTCATAATTGATTTTGACCATCTTTTCAAAATTGTAAAATTGACGCTTCTTAACTCACGGATGGCACAGACATCATCTACGACAGTAATTTTAAAGCCGATTATGTCAATTGTGACATCACTGATGATGTCATAATTGATTTTGACCATCTTTTCAAAATTGTAAAATTGACGCTTCTTAACTCACGGATGGCACAGACATCATCTATGACAGTAATTTTAAAACTGATTATGTCAATTGTGATATCACTGATGATGTCATAATTGATTTCGACATCTTTTCAAAACTGTAAATTTGACGCTTCTGAACTCACGGATAGCACGGACATCATCCACGACAGTAATTTTAAAACTGATTATGTCAATTGTGACATCACTGATGATGTCATAATTGATTTCTACATCTTTTCAAAACTGTGAAATTGATGCTTCTGAACTCACGAATGGCACGGACATCATCTACGACAGTAATTTTAAAACCGAAAATGTCAATTGTGACATCACTGATGATGTCCTAATTTATTTTAACCATCTTTTCAAAACTGTAAATTTGACGATTCTGAACTCACGGATGGCACGGACATCATCTACGACAGTAATTTTAAAACCGATTATGTCAATTGTGACATCACTGATGATGTCATAATTGATTTTGACCATCTTTTCAAAACTGTAAAATTGACGCTTCTGAACTCACGAATGGCACGGACATCATCTACGACAGTAATTTTAAAACCGATAATGTCAATTGTGATATCACTGATGATGTCATAATTGATTTTGACCATCTTTTAAAAAATGTAAAATTGACGCTTCTGAACTCACGGATGGCACAGACATCATCTATGACAGTAATTTTAAAACCGATTATGTCAATTGTGACATCACTGATGATGTCATAATTGATTTCGACATCTTTTCAAAACTGTGAAATTGATGCTTCTGAACTCACGAATGGCACGGACATCATCTACGACAGTAATTTTAAAACCGATTATGTCAATTGTGACATCACTGATGATGTCATAATTGATTTCGACATCTTTTCAAAACTGTAAATTTGACGCTTCTGAACTCACGGATAGCACGGACATCATCTACGACAGTAATTTTAAAACCGATTATGTCAATTGTGACATCACTGATGATGTCATAATTGATTTTGACCATCTTTTCAAAATTGTTAAATTGACGCTTCTTAACTCACGGATGGCACAGACATCATCTACGACAGTAATTTTAAAACCGATTATGTCAATTGTGACATCACTGATGATGTCATAATTGATTTTGACCATCTTTTCAAAATTTTAAAATTGACGCTTCTTAACTCACGGATGGCACAGACATCATCTACGACAGTAATTTTAAAACCGATTATGTCAATTGTGACATCACTGATGATGTCATAATTGATTTCGACATCTTTTCAAAACTGTAAAATTGACGCTTCTGAACTCACGGATGGCACGGACATCATCTACGACAGTAATTTTAAAACCGATAATGTCAATTGTGACATCACTGATGATGTCATAATTGATTTTGACCATCTTTTCAAAACTGTAAAATTGACGCTTCTGAACTCACGGATGGCACAGACATCATCTACGACAGTAATTTTAAAACCGATTATGTCAATTGTGACATCACTGATGATGTCATAATTGATTTAGACATATTTTCAAAACTGTGAAATTGATGCTTCTGAACTCACGAATGGCACGGACATCATCTACGACAGTAATTTTAAAACCGATTATGTCAATTGTGACATCACTGATGATGTCATAATTGATTTCGACATCTTTTCAAAACTGTGAAATTGATGCTTCTGAATTCACGAATGGCACGGACATCATCTACGACAGTAATTTTAAAACCGATAATGTCAATTGTGACATCACTGATGATGTCATAATTGATTTTAACCATCTTTTCAAAACTGTAAAATTGACGCTTCTGAACTCACGAATGGCACAGACATCATCTACGACAGTAATTTTAAAACCGATTATGTCAATTGTGACATCACTGATGATGTCATAATTGATTTAGACATATTTTCAAAACTGTGAAATTGATGCTTCTGAACTCACGAATGGCACGGACATCATCTACGACAGTAATTTTAAAACCGAAAATGTCAATTGTGACATCACTGATGATGTCCTAATTTATTTTAACCATCTTTTCAAAACTGTAAATTTGACGATTCTGAACTCACGGATGGCACGGACATCATCTACGACAGTAATTTTAAAACCGATTATGTCAATTGTGACATCACTGATGATGTCATAATTGATTTTGACCATCTTTTCAAAACTGTAAAATTGACGCTTCTGAACTCACGAATGGCACGGACATCATCTACGACAGTAATTTTAAAACCGATAATGTCAATTGTGATATCACTGATGATGTCATAATTGATTTTGACCATCTTTTAAAAAATGTAAAATTGACGCTTCTGAACTCACGGATGGCACAGACATCATCTATGACAGTAATTTTAAAACCGATTATGTCAATTGTGACATCACTGATGATGTCATAATTGATTTCGACATCTTTTCAAAACTGTGAAATTGATGCTTCTGAACTCACGAATGGCACGGACATCATCTACGACAGTAATTTTAAAACCGATTATGTCAATTGTGACATCACTGATGATGTCATAATTGATTTCGACATCTTTTCAAAACTGTAAATTTGACGCTTCTGAACTCACGGATAGCACGGACATCATCTACGACAGTAATTTTAAAACCGATTATGTCAATTGTGACATCACTGATGATGTCATAATTGATTTTGACCATCTTTTCAAAATTGTTAAATTGACGCTTCTTAACTCACGGATGGCACAGACATCATCTACGACAGTAATTTTAAAACCGATTATGTCAATTGTGACATCACTGATGATGTCATAATTGATTTTGACCATCTTTTCAAAATTTTAAAATTGACGCTTCTTAACTCACGGATGGCACAGACATCATCTACGACAGTAATTTTAAAACCGATTATGTCAATTGTGACATCACTGATGATGTCATAATTGATTTCGACATCTTTTCAAAACTGTAAAATTGACGCTTCTGAACTCACGGATGGCACGGACATCATCTACGACAGTAATTTTAAAACCGATAATGTCAATTGTGACATCACTGATGATGTCATAATTGATTTTGACCATCTTTTCAAAACTGTAAAATTGACGCTTCTGAACTCACGGATGGCACAGACATCATCTACGACAGTAATTTTAAAACCGATTATGTCAATTGTGACATCACTGATGATGTCATAATTGATTTAGACATATTTTCAAAACTGTGAAATTGATGCTTCTGAACTCACGAATGGCACGGACATCATCTACGACAGTAATTTTAAAACCGATTATGTCAATTGTGACATCACTGATGATGTCATAATTGATTTCGACATCTTTTCAAAACTGTGAAATTGATGCTTCTGAATTCACGAATGGCACGGACATCATCTACGACAGTAATTTTAAAACCGATAATGTCAATTGTGACATCACTGATGATGTCATAATTGATTTTAACCATCTTTTCAAAACTGTAAAATTGACGCTTCTGAACTCACGAATGGCACAGACATCATCTACGACAGTAATTTTAAAACCGATTATGTCAATTGTGACATCACTGATGATGTCATAATTGATTTAGACATATTTTCAAAACTGTGAAATTGATGCTTCTGAACTCACGAATGGCACGGACATCATCTACGACAGTAATTTTAAAACCGATTATGTCAATTGTGACATCACTGATGATGTCATAATTGATTTCGACATCTTTTCAAAACTGTGAAATTGATGCTTCTGAATTCACGAATGGCACAGACATCATCTACGACAGTAATTTTAAAACCGATTATGTCAATTGTGACATCACTGATGATGTAATAATTGATTTCGACATCTTTTCAAAACTGTGAAATTGATGCTTCTGAACTCACGAATGGCACAGACATCATCTACGACAGTAATTTTAAAACCGATAATGTCAATTGTGACATCACTGATGATGTCATAATTGATTTTGACCATCTTTTCAAAAATGTAAAATTGACGCTTCTGAACTCACGGATGGCACAGACATCATCTATGACAGTAATTTTAAAACTGATTATGTCAATTGTGACATCACTGATGATGTCATAATTGATTTCGAAAACTGTGAAATTGATGCTTCTGAACTCACAAATGGCACGGACATCATCTACGACAGTAATTTTAAAACCGAAAATGTCAATTGTGACATCACTGATGATGTCCTAATTGATTTTAACCATCTTTTCAAAACTGTAAATCTGACGATTCTGAACTCACGGATGGCACGGACATCATCTACGACAGTAATTTTAAAACCGATTATGTCAATTGTGACATCACTGATGATGTCATAATTGATTTTGACCATCTTTTCAAAACTGTAAAATTGACGCTTCTGAACTCACGAATGGCACGGACATCATCTACGACAGTAATTTTAAAACCGATAATGTCAATTGTGACATCACTGATGATGTCATAATTGATTTTGACCATCTTTTCAAAAATGTAAAATTGACGCTTCTGAACTCACGGATGGCACAGACATCATCTATGACAGTAATTTTAAAACCGATTATGTCAATTGTGACATCACTGATGATGTCATAATTGATTTCGACATCTTTTCAAAACTGTGAAATTGATGCTTCTGAACTCACGAATGGCACGGACATCATCTACGACAGTAATTTTAAAACCGATTATGTCAATTGTGACATCACTGATGATGTCATAATTGATTTCGACATCTTTTCAAAACTGTAAATTTGACGCTTCTGAACTCACGGATAGCACGGACATCATCTACGACAGTAATTTTAAAACCGATTATGTCAATTGTGACATCACTGATGATGTCATAATTGATTTTGACCATCTTTTCAAAATTGTTAAATTGACGCTTCTTAACTCACGGATGGCACAGACATCATCTACGACAGTAATTTTAAAACCGATTATGTCAATTGTGACATCACTGATGATGTCATAATTGATTTTGACCATCTTTTCAAAATTTTAAAATTGACGCTTCTTAACTCACGGATGGCACAGACATCATCTACGACAGTAATTTTAAAACCGATTATGTCAATTGTGACATCACTGATGATGTCATAATTGATTTCGACATCTTTTCAAAACTGTGAAATTGATGCTTCTGAACTCACGAATGGCACGGACATCATCTACGACAGTAATTTTTAAACCGATAATGTCAATTGTGACATCACTGATGATGTCATAATTGATTTTAACCATCTTTTCAAAACTGTAAAATTGACGCTTCTGAACTCACGGATGGCACGGACATCATCTACGACAGTAATTTTAAAACCGATAATGTCAATTGTGACATCACTGATGATGTCATAATTGATTTTAACCATCTTTTCAAAACTGTAAAATTGACGCTTCTGAACTCACGGATGGCACAGACATCATCTACGACAGTAATTTTAAAACCGATTATGTCAATTGTGACATCACTGATGATGTCATAATTGATTTCGACATCTTTTCAAAACTGTGAAATTGATGCTTCTGAACTCACGAATGGCACGGACATCATCTACGACAGTAATTTTAAAACCGATTATGTCAATTGTGACATCACTGATGATGTCATAATTGATTTCGACATCTTTTCAAAACTGTGAAATTGATGCTTCTGAATTCACGAATGGCACAGACATCATCTACGACAGTAATTTTAAAACCGATTATGTCAATTGTGACATCACTGATGATGTAATAATTGATTTCGACATCTTTTCAAAACTGTGAAATTGATGCTTCTGAACTCACGAATGGTACAGACATCATCTACGACAGTAATTTTAAAACCGATAATGTCAATTGTGACATCACTGATGATGTCATAATTGATTTTGACCATCTTTTCAAAAATGTAAAATTGACGCTTCTGAACTCACGGATGGCACAGACATCATCTATGACAGTAATTTTAAAACTGATTATGTCAATTGTGACATCACTGATGATGTCATAATTGATTTCGAAAACTGTGAAATTGATGCTTCTGAACTCACGAATGGCACGGACATCATCTACGACAGTAATTTTAAAACCGAAAATGTCAATTGTGACATCACTGATGATGTCCTAATTGATTTTAACCATCTTTTCAAAACTGTAAATTTGACGATTCTGAACTCACGGATGGCACGGACATCATCTACGACAGTAATTTTAAAACCGATTATGTCAATTGTGACATCACTGATGACGTCATAATTGATTTAGACATATTTTCAAAACTGTAAAATTTACGCTTCTGAACTCACGAATGGCACGGACATCATCTACGACAGTAATTTTAAAACCGATAATGTCAATTGTGACATCACTGATGATGTCATATTTGATTTTAACCATCTTTTCAAAACTGTAAATTTGACGCTTCTGAACTCACGGATAGCACGGACATCATCTACGACAGTAATTTTAAAACCGATTATGTCAATTGTGACATCACTGATGATGTCATAATTGATTTTGACCATCTTTTCAAAATTGTAAAATTGATGCTTCTTAACTCACGGATGGCACAGACATCATCTACGACAGTAATTTTAAAACCGATTATGTCAATTGTGACATCACTGATGATGTCATAATTGATTTTGACCATCTTTTCAAAATTGTAAAATTGACGCTTCTTAACTCACGGATGGCACAGACATCATCTATGACAGTAATTTTAAAACTGATTATGTCAATTGTGACATCACTGATGATGTCATAATTGATTTCGACATCTTTTCAAAACTGTGAAATTGATGCTTCTGAACTCACGAATGGCACGGACATCATCTACGACAGTAATTTTAAAACCGATTATGTCAATTGTGACATCACTGATGATGTCATAATTGATTTCGACATCTTTTCAAAACTGTAAATTTGACGCTTCTGAACTCACGGATAGCACGGACATCATCTACGACAGTAATTTTAAAACCGATTATGTCAATTGTGACATCACTGATGATGTCATAATTGATTTTGACCATCTTTTCAAAATTGTTAAATTGACGCTTCTTAACTCACGGATGGCACAGACATCATCTACGACAGTAATTTTAAAACCGATTATGTCAATTGTGACATCACTGATGATGTCATAATTGATTTTGACCATCTTTTTCAAAATTTTAAAATTGACGCTTCTTAACTCACGGATGGCACAGACATCATCTACGACAGTAATTTTAAAACCGATTATGTCAATTGTGACATCACTGATGATGTCATAATTGATTTCGACATCTTTTCAAAACTGTGAAATTGATGCTTCTGAACTCACGAATGGCACGGACATCATCTACGACAGTAATTTTTAAACCGATAATGTCAATTGTGACATCACTGATGATGTCATAATTGATTTTAACCATCTTTTCAAAACTGTAAAATTGACGCTTCTGAACTCACGGATGGCACGGACATCATCTACGACAGTAATTTTAAAACCGATAATGTCAATTGTGACATCACTGATGATGTCATAATTGATTTTAACCATCTTTTCAAAACTGTAAATTTGACGATTCTGAACTCACGGATGGCACGGACATCATCTACGACAGTAATTTTAAAACCGATTATGTCAATTGTGACATCACTGATGATGTCATAATTGATTTTGACCATCTTTTCAAAACTGTAAAATTGACGCTTCTGAACTCACGGATGGCACAGACATCATCTACGACAGTAATTTTAAAACCGATTATGTCAATTGTGACATCACTGATGATGTCATAATTGATTTCGACATCTTTTCAAAACTGTGAAATTGATGCTTCTGAACTCACGAATGGCACGGACATCATCTACGACAGTAATTTTAAAACCGATAATGTCAATTGTGACATCACTGATGATGTCATAATTGATTTAAACCTTTTTTTCAAAACTGTAAATTTGACGATTCTGAACTCACGGATGGCACGGACAGCATCTACGACAGTAATTTTAAAACCGATAATGTCAATTGTGACATCACTGATGATGTCATAATTGATTTCGACATCTTTTCAAAACTGTGAAATTGATGCTTCTGAATTCACGAATGGCACGGACATCATCTACGACAGTAATTTTAAAACCGATAATGTCAATTTTGACATCACTGATGATGTCATAATTGATTTTAACCATCTTTTCAAAACTGTAAAATTGACGCTTCTGAACTCACGGATGGCACAGACATCATCTACGACAGTAATTTTAAAACCGATTATGTCAATTGTGACATCACTGATGATGTCATAATTGATTTAGACATATTTTCAAAACTGTGAAATTGATGCTTCTGAACTCACGAATGGCACGGACATCATCTACGACAGTAATTTTAAAACCGATTATGTCAATTGTGACATCACTGATGATGTCATAATTGATTTCGACATCTTTTCAAAACTGTGAAATTGATGCTTCTGAATTCACGAATGGCACAGACATCATCTACGACAGTAATTTTAAAACCGATTATGTCAATTGTGACATCACTGATGATGTAATAATTGATTTCGACATCTTTTCAAAACTGTGAAATTGATGCTTCTGAACTCACGAATGGCACAGACATCATCTACGACAGTAATTTTAAAACCGATAATGTCAATTGTGACATCACTGATGATGATATAATTGATTTTGACCATCTTTTCAAAAATGTAAAATTGACGCTTCTGAACTCACGGATGGCACAGACATCATCTATGACAGTAATTTTAAAACTGATTATGTCAATTGTGACATCACTGATGATGTCATAATTGATTTCGAATACTGTGAAATTGATGCTTCTGAACTCACGAATGGCACGGACATCATCTACGACAGTAATTTTAAAACCGAAAATGTCAATTGTGACATCACTGATGATGTCCTAATTGATTTTAACCATCTTTTCAAAACTGTAAATTTGACGATTCTGAACTCACGGATGGCACGGACATCATCTACGACAGTAATTTTAAAACCGATTATGTCAATTGTGACATCACTGATGATGTCATAATTGATTTAGACATATTTTCAAAACTGTAAAATTGACGCTTCTGAACTCACGAATGGCAAGGACATCATCTACGACAGTAATTTTAAAACCGATAATGTCAATTGTGACATCACTGATGATGTCATATTTGACTTTAACCATCTTTTCAAAACTGTAAATTTGACGCTTCTGAACTCACGGATAGCACGGACATCATCTACGACAGTAATTTTAAAACCGATTATGTCAATTGTGACATCACTGATGATGTCATAATTGATTTCGACATCTTTTCAAAACTGTAAATTTGACGCTTCTGAACTCACGGATAGCACGGACATCATCTACGACAGTAATTTTAAAACTGATTATGTCAATTGTGACATCACTGATGATGTCATAATTGATTTCGACATCTTTTCAAAACTGTGAAATTGATGCTTCTGAACTCACGAATGGCACGGACATCATCTACGACAGTAATTTTAAAACCGAAAATGTCAATTGTGACATCACTGATGATGTCATAATTGATTTCGACATCTTTTCAAAACTGTAAATTTGACGCTTCTGAACTCACGGATAGCACGGACATCATCTACGACAGTAATTTTAAAACTGATTATGTCAATTGTGACATCACTGATGATGTCATAATTGATTTCGACATCTTTTCAAAACTGTGAAATTGATGCTTCTGAACTCACGAATGGCACGGACATCATCTACGACAGTAATTTTAAAACCGAAAATGTCAATTGTGACATCACTGATGATGTCCTAATTTATTTTAACCATCTTTTAAAAACTGTAAATTTGACGATTCTGAACTCACGGATGGCACGGACATCATCTACGACAGTAATTTTAAAACCGATTATGTCAATTGTGACATCACTGATGATGTCATAATTGATTTTGACCATCTTTTCAAAACTGTAAAATTGACGCTTCTGAACTCACGGATGGCACAGACATCATCTATGACAGTAATTTTAAAACCGATTATGTCAATTGTGACATCACTGATGATGTCATAATTGATTTCGACATCTTTTCAAAACTGTGAAATTGATGCTTCTGAACTCACGAATGGCACGGACATCATCTACGACAGTAATTTTAAAACCGATTATGTCAATTGTGACATCACTGATGATGTCATAATTGATTTCGACATCTTTTCAAAACTGTAAATTTGACGCTTCTGAACTCACGGATAGCACGGACATCATCTACGACAGTAATTTTAAAACCGATTATGTCAATTGTGACATCACTGATGATGTCATAATTGATTTTGACCATCTTTTCAAAATTGTTAAATTGACGCTTCTTAACTCACGGATGGCACAGACATCATCTACGACAGTAATTTTAAAACCGATTATGTCAATTGTGACATCACTGATGATGTCATAATTGATTTTGACCATCTTTTCAAAATTTTAAAATTGACGCTTCTTAACTCACGGATGGCACAGACATCATCTATGACAGTAGTTTTAAAACTGATTATGTCAATTGTGACATCACTGATGATGTCATAATTGATTTCGAAAACTGTGAAATTGATGCTTCTGAACTCACGAATGGCACGGACATCATCTACGACAGTAATTTTAAAACCGAAAATGTCAATTGTGACATCACTGATGATGTCCTAATTGATTTTAACCATCTTTTCAAAACTGTAAATTTGACGATTCTGAACTCACGGATGGCACGGACATCATCTACGACAGTAATTTTAAAACCGATTATGTCAATTGTGACATCACTGATGATGTCATAATTGATTTTGACCATCTTTTCAAAATTGTTAAATTGACGCTTCTTAACTCACGGATGGCACAGACATCATCTACGACAGTAATTTTAAAACCGATTATGTCAATTGTGACATCACTGATGATGTCATAATTGATTTTGACCATCTTTTCAAAACTGTAAAATTGACGCTTCTGAACTCACGAATGGCACGGACATCATCTACGACAGTAATTTTAAAACCGATAATGTCAATTGTGACATCACTGATGATGTCATAATTGATTTTGACCATCTTTTCAAAAATGTAAAATTGACGCTAATGAACTCACGGATGGCACAGACATCATCTACGACAGTAATTTTAAAACCGATTATGTCAATTGTGACATCACTGATGATGTCATAATTGATTTAGACATATTTTCAAAACTGTGAAATTGATGCTTCTGAACTCACGAATGGCACGGACATCATCTACGACAGTAATTTTAAAACCGATTATGTCAATTGTGACATCACTGATGATGTCATAATTGATTTCGACATCTTTTCAAAACTGTAAATTTGACGCTTCTGAACTCACGGATAGCACGGACATCATCTACGACAGTAATTTTAAAACCGATTATGTCAATTGTGACATCACTGATGATGTCATAATTGATTTTGACCATCTTTTCAAAATTGTTAAATTGACGCTTCTTAACTCACGGATGGCACAGACATCATCTACGACAGTAATTTTAAAACCGATTATGTCAATTGTGACATCACTGATGATGTCATAATTGATTTTGACCATCTTTTCAAAACTGTAAAATTGACGCTTCTGAACTCACGGATGGCACAGACATCATCTACGACAGTAATTTTAAAACCGATTATGTCAATTGTGACATCACTGATGATGTCATAATTGATTTAGACATATTTTCAAAACTGTGAAATTGATGCTTCTGAACTCACGAATGGCACGGACATCATCTACGACAGTAATTTTAAAACCGATTATGTCAATTGTGACATCACTGATGATGTCATAATTGATTTCGACATCTTTTCAAAACTGTGAAATTGATGCTTCTGAATTCACGAATGGCACGGACATCATCTACGACAGTAATTTTAAAACCGATAATGTCAATTGTGACATCACTGATGATGTCATAATTGATTTTAACCATCTTTTCAAAACTGTAAAATTGACGCTTCTGAACTCACGGATGGCACAGACATCATCTACGACAGTAATTTTAAAACCGATTATGTCAATTGTGACATCACTGATGATGTCATAATTGATTTAGACATATTTTCAAAACTGTGAAATTGATGCTTCTGAACTCACGAATGGCACGGACATCATC
This sequence comes from Crinia signifera, assembly GCF_055691185.1. Classification (NCBI taxonomy): domain Eukaryota; kingdom Metazoa; phylum Chordata; class Amphibia; order Anura; family Myobatrachidae; genus Crinia; species Crinia signifera. Next base: position 46,317,566 of record NC_139225.1, on the reverse strand, counting down.
TACGACAGTAATTTTAAAACCGATTATGTCAATTGTGACATCACTGATGATGTCATAATTGATTTCGACATCTTTTCAAAACTGTGAAATTGATGCTTCTGAATTCACGAATGGCACAGACATCATCTACGACAGTAATTTTAAAACCGATTATGTCAATTGTGACATCACTGATGATGTAATAATTGATTTCGACATCTTTTCAAAACTGTGAAATTGATGCTTCTGAACTCACGAATGGCACAGACATCATCTACGACAGTAATTTTAAAACCGATAATGTCAATTGTGACATCACTGATGATGTCATAATTGATTTTGACCATCTTTTCAAAAATGTAAAATTGACGCTTCTGAACTCACGGATGGCACAGACATCATCTATGACAGTAATTTTAAAACTGATTATGTCAATTGTGACATCACTGATGATGTCATAATTGATTTCGAAAACTGTGAAATTGATGCTTCTGAACTCACGAATGGCACGGACATCATCTACGACAGTAATTTTAAAACCGAAAATGTCAATTGTGACATCACTGATGATGTCCTAATTGATTTTAACCATCTTTTCAAAACTGTAAATTTGACGATTTTGAACTCACGGATGGCACGGACATCATCTACGACAGTAATTTTAAAACCGATTATGTCAATTGTGACATCACTGATGATGTCATAATTGATTTAGACATATTTTCAAAACTGTAAAATTGACGCTTCTGAACTCACGAATGGCACGGACATCATCTACGACAGTAATTTTAAAACCGATAATGTCAATTGTGACATCACTGATGATGTCATATTTGATTTTAACCATCTTTTCAAAACTGTAAATTTGACGCTTCTGAACTCACGGATAGCACGGACATCATCTACGACAGTAATTTTAAAACCGATTATGTCAATTGTGACATCACTGATGATGTCATAATTGATTTTGACCATCTTTTCAAAATTGTAAAATTGATGCTTCTTAACTCACGGATGGCACAGACATCATCTACGACAGTAATTTTAAAACCGATTATGTCAATTGTGACATCACTGATGATGTCATAATTGATTTTGACCATCTTTTCAAAATTGTAAAATTGACGCTTCTTAACTCACGGATGGCACAGACATCATCTATGACAGTAATTTTAAAACTGATTATGTCAATTGTGACATCACTGATGATGTCATAATTGATTTCGACATCTTTTCAAAACTGTGAAATTGATGCTTCTGAACTCACGAATGGCACGGACATCATCTACGACAGTAATTTTAAAACCGATTATGTCAATTGTGACATCACTGATGATGTCATAATTGATTTCGACATCTTTTCAAAACTGTAAATTTGACGCTTCTGAACTCACGGATAGCACGGACATCATCTACGACAGTAATTTTAAAACCGATTATGTCAATTGTGACATCACTGATGATGTCATAATTGATTTTGACCATCTTTTCAAAATTGTTAAATTGACGCTTCTTAACTCACGGATGGCACAGACATCATCTACAACAGTAATTTTAAAACCGATTATGTCAATTGTGACATCACTGATGATGTCATAATTGATTTTGACCATCTTTTTCAAAATTTTAAAATTGACGCTTCTTAACTCACGGATGGCACAGACATCATCTACGACAGTAATTTTAAAACCGATTATGTCAATTGTGACATCACTGATGATGTCATAATTGATTTCGACATCTTTTCAAAACTGTGAAATTGATGCTTCTGAACTCACGAATGGCACGGACATCATCTACGACAGTAATTTTTAAACCGATAATGTCAATTGTGACATCACTGATGATGTCATAATTGATTTTAACCATCTTTTCAAAACTGTAAAATTGACGCTTCTGAACTCACGGATGGCACGGACATCATCTACGACAGTAATTTTAAAACCGATAATGTCAATTGTGACATCACTGATGATGTCATAATTGATTTTAACCATCTTTTCAAAACTGTAAATTTGACGATTCTGAACTCACGGATGGCACGGACATCATCTACGACAGTAATTTTAAAACCGATTATGTCAATTGTGACATCACTGATGATGTCATAATTGATTTTGACCATCTTTTCAAAACTGTAAAATTGACGCTTCTGAACTCACGGATGGCACAGACATCATCTACGACAGTAATTTTAAAACCGATTATGTCAATTGTGACATCACTGATGATGTCATAATTGATTTCGACATCTTTTCAAAACTGTGAAATTGATGCTTCTGAACTCACGAATGGCACGGACATCATCTACGACAGTAATTTTAAAACCGATAATGTCAATTGTGACATCACTGATGATGTCATAATTGATTTTAACCATCTTTTCAAAACTGTAAAATTGACGCTTCTGAACTCAAGGATGGCATGGACATCATCTACGACAGTAATTTTAAAACCGATAATGTCAATTGTGACATCACTGATGATGTCATAATTGATTTAAACCTTTTTTTCAAAAATGTAAATTTGACGATTCTGAACTCACGGATGGCACGGACAGCATCTACGACAGTAATTTTAAAACCGATAATGTCAATTGTGACATCACTGATGATGTCATAATTGATTTCGACATCTTTTCAAAACTGTGAAATTGATGCTTCTGAATTCACGAATGGCACGGACATCATCTACGACAGTAATTTTAAAACCGATAATGTCAATTTTGACATCACTGATGATGTCATAATTGATTTTAACCATCTTTTCAAAACTGTAAAATTGACGCTTCTGAACTCACGGATGGCACAGACATCATCTACGACAGTAATTTTAAAACCGATTATGTCAATTGTGACATCACTGATGATGTCATAATTGATTTAGACATATTTTCAAAACTGTGAAATTGATGCTTCTGAACTCACGAATGGCACGGACATCATCTACGACAGTAATTTTAAAACCGATTATGTCAATTGTGACATCACTGATGATGTCATAATTGATTTCGACATCTTTTCAAAACTGTGAAATTGATGCTTCTGAATTCACGAATGGCACAGACATCATCTACGACAGTAATTTTAAAACCGATTATGTCAATTGTGACATCACTGATGATGTAATAATTGATTTCGACATCTTTTCAAAACTGTGAAATTGATGCTTCTGAACTCACGAATGGCACAGACATCATCTACGACAGTAATTTTAAAACCGATAATGTCAATTGTGACATCACTGATGATGATATAATTGATTTTGACCATCTTTTCAAAACTGTAAAATTGACGCTTCTGAACTCACGGATGGCACAGACATCATCTACGACAGTAATTTTAAAACCGATTATGTCAATTGTGACATCACTGATGATGTCATAATTGATTTCGACATCTTTTCAAAACTGTGAAATTGATGCTTCTGAACTCACGAATGGCACGGACATCATCTACGACAGTAATTTTAAAACCGATAATGTCAATTGTGACATCACTGATGATGTCATAATTGATTTTAACCATCTTTTCAAAACTGTAAAATTGACGCTTCTGAACTCAAGGATGGCATGGACATCATCTACGACAGTAATTTTAAAACCGATAATGTCAATTGTGACATCACTGATGATGTCATAATTGATTTAAACCTTTTTTTCAAAACTGTAAATTTGACGATTCTGAACTCACGGATGGCACGGACAGCATCTACGACAGTAATTTTAAAACCGATAATGTCAATTGTGACATCACTGATGATGTCATAATTGATTTCGACATCTTTTCAAAACTGTGAAATTGATGCTTCTGAATTCACGAATGGCACGGACATCATCTACGACAGTAATTTTAAAACCGATAATGTCAATTTTGACATCACTGATGATGTCATAATTGATTTTAACCATCTTTTCAAAACTGTAAAATTGACGCTTCTGAACTCACGGATGGCACAGACATCATCTACGACAGTAATTTTAAAACCGATTATGTCAATTGTGACATCACTGATGATGTCATAATTGATTTAGACATATTTTCAAAACTGTGAAATTGATGCTTCTGAACTCACGAATGGCACGGACATCATCTACGACAGTAATTTTAAAACCGATTATGTCAATTGTGACATCACTGATGATGTCATAATTGATTTCGACATCTTTTCAAAACTGTGAAATTGATGCTTCTGAATTCACGAATGGCACAGACATCATCTACGACAGTAATTTTAAAACCGATTATGTCAATTGTGACATCACTGATGATGTAATAATTGATTTCGACATCTTTTCAAAACTGTGAAATTGATGCTTCTGAACTCACGAATGGCACAGACATCATCTACGACAGTAATTTTAAAACCGATAATGTCAATTGTGACATCACTGATGATGATATAATTGATTTTGACCATCTTTTCAAAAATGTAAAATTGACGCTTCTGAACTCACGGATGGCACAGACATCATCTATGACAGTAATTTTAAAACTGATTATGTCAATTGTGACATCACTGATGATGTCATAATTGATTTCGAAAACTGTGAAATTGATGCTTCTGAACTCACGAATGGCACGGACATCATCTACGACAGTAATTTTAAAACCGAAAATGTCAATTGTGACATCACTGATGATGTCCTAATTGATTTTAACCATCTTTTCAAAACTGTAAATTTGACGATTCTGAACTCACAGATGGCACGGACATCATCTACGACAGTAATTTTAAAACCGATTATGTCAATTGTGACATCACTGATGATGTCATAATTGATTTAGACATATTTTCAAAACTGTAAAATTGACGCTTCTGAACTCACGAATGGCACGGACATCATCTACGACAGTAATTTTAAAACCGATAATGTCAATTGTGACATCACTGATGATGTCATATTTGATTTTAACCATCTTTTCAAAACTGTAAATTTGACGCTTCTGAACTCACGGATAGCACGGACATCATCTACGACAGTAATTTTAAAACCGATTATGTCAATTGTGACATCACTGATGATGTCATAATTGATTTTGACCATCTTTTCAAAATTGTAAAATTGACGCTTCTTAACTCACGGATGGCACAGACATCATCTATGACAGTAATTTTAAAACTGATTATGTCAATTGTGACATCACTGATGATGTCATAATTGATTTCGACATCTTTTCAAAACTGTGAAATTGATGCTTCTGAACTCACGAATGGCACGGACATCATCTACGACAGTAATTTTAAAACCGATTATGTCAATTGTGACATCACTGATGATGTCATAATTGATTTCGACATCTTTTCAAAACTGTAAATTTGACGCTTCTGAACTCACGGATAGCACGGACATCATCTACGACAGTAATTTTAAAACTGATTATGTCAATTGTGACATCACTGATGATGTCATAATTGATTTCGACATCTTTTCAAAACTGTGAAATTGATGCTTCTGAACTCACGAATGGCACGGACATCATCTACGACAGTAATTTTAAAACCGAAAATGTCAACTGTGACATCACTGATGATGTCCTAATTTATTTTAACCATCTTTTCAAAACTGTAAATTTGACGATTCTGAACTCACGGATGGCACAGACATCATCTACGACAGTAATTTTAAAACCGATTATGTCAATTGTGACATCACTGATGATGTCATAATTGATTTTGACCATCTTTTCAAAACTGTAAAATTGACGCTTCTGAACTCACGAATGGCACGGACATCATCTACGACAGTAATTTTAAAACCGATAATGTCAATTGTGACATCACTGATGATGTCATAATTGATTTTGACCATCTTTTCAAAAATGTAAAATTGACGCTTCTGAACTCACGGATGGCACAGACATCATCTATGACAGTAATTTTAAAACCGATTATGTCAATTGTGACATCACTGATGATGTCATAATTGATTTCGACATCTTTTCAAAACTGTGAAATTGATGCTTCTGAACTCACGAATGGCACGGACATCATCTACGACAGTAATTTTAAAACCGATTATGTCAATTGTGACATCACTGATGATTTCATAATTGATTTCGACATCTTTTCAGACTTGTAAATTTGACGCTTCTGAACTCACGGATAGCACGGACATCATCTACGACAGTAATTTTAAAACCGATTATGTCAATTGTGACATCACTGATGATGTCATAATTGATTTTGACCATCTTTTCAAAATTGTTAAATTGACGCTTCTTAACTCACGGATGGCACAGACATCATCTACGACAGTAATTTTAAAACCGATTATGTCAATTGTGACATCACTGATGATGTCATAATTGATTTTGACCATCTTTTCAAAATTTTAAAATTGACGCTTCTTAACTCACGGATGGCACAGACATCATCTACGACAGTAATTTTAAAACCGATTATGTCAATTGTGACATCACTGATGATGTCATAATTGATTTCGACATCTTTTCAAAACTGTGAAATTGATGCTTCTGAACTCACGAATGGCACGGACATCATCTACGACAGTAATTTTTAAACCGATAATGTCAATTGTGACATCACTGATGATGTCATAATTGATTTTAACCATCTTTTCAAAACTGTAAAATTGACGCTTCTGAACTCACGGATGGCACGGACATCATCTACGACAGTAATTTTAAAACCGATAATGTCAATTGTGACATCACTGATGATGTCATAATTGATTTTGACCATCTTTTCAAAACTGTAAAATTGACGCTTCTGAACTCACGGATGGCACAGACATCATCTACGACAGTAATTTTAAAACCGATTATGTCAATTGTGACATCACTGATGATGTCATAATTGATTTAGACATATTTTCAAAACTGTGAAATTGATGCTTCTGAACTCACGAATGGCACGGACATCATCTACGACAGTAATTTTAAAACCGATTATGTCAATTGTGACATCACTGATGATGTCATAATTGATTTCGACATCTTTTCAAAACTGTGAAATTGATGCTTCTGAATTCACGAATGGCACAGACATCATCTACGACAGTAATTTTAAAACCGATTATGTCAATTGTGACATCACTGATGATGTAATAATTGATTTCGACATCTTTTCAAAACTGTGAAATTGATGCTTCTGAACTCACGAATGGCACAGACATCATCTACGACAGTAATTTTAAAACCGATAATGTCAATTGTGACATCACTGATGATGTCATAATTGATTTTGACCATCTTTTCAAAAATGTAAAATTGACGCTTCTGAACTCACGGATGGCACAGACATCATCTATGACAGTAATTTTAAAACCGATAATGTCAATTGTGACATCACTGATGATGTCATAATTGATTTCGAAAACTGTGAAATTGATGCTTCTGAACTCACGAATGGCACGGACATCATCTACGACAGTAATTTTAAAACCGAAAATGTCAATTGTGACATCACTGATGATGTCCTAATTGATTTTAACCATCTTTTCAAAACTGTAAATTTGACGATTCTGAACTCACGGATGGCACGGACATCATCTACGACAGTAATTTTAAAACCGATTATGTCAATTGTGACATCACTGATGATGTCATAATTGATTTAGACATATTTTCAAAACTGTAAAATTGACGCTTCTGAATTCACGAATGGCACGGACATCATCTACGACAGTAATTTTAAAACCGATAATGTCAATTGTGACATCACTGATGATGTCATATTTGATTTTAACCATCTTTTCAAAACTGTAAATTTGACGCTTCTGAACTCACGGATAGCACGGACATCATCTACGACAGTAATTTTAAAACCGATTATGTCAATTGTGACATCACTGATGATGTCATAATTGATTTTGACCATCTTTTCAAAATTGTAAAATTGACGCTTCTTAACTCACGGATGGCACAGACATCATCTACGACAGTAATTTTAAAACCGATTATGTCAATTGTGACATCACTGATGATGTCATAATTGATTTTGACCATCTTTTCAAAATTGTAAAATTGACGCTTCTTAACTCACGGATGGCACAGACATCATCTATGACAGTAATTTTAAAACTGATTATGTCAATTGTGACATCACTGATGATGTCATAATTGATTTCGACATCTTTTCAAAACTCTGAAATTGATGCTTCTGAACTCACGAATGGCACGGACATCATCTACGACAGTAATTTTAAAACCGATTATGTCAATTGTGACATCACTGATGATGTCATAATTGATTTCGACATCTTTTCAAAACTGTAAATTTGACGCTTCTGAACTCACGGATAGCACGGACATCATCTACGACAGTAATTTTAAAACCGATTATGTCAATTGTGACATCACTGATGATGTCATAATTGATTTTGACCATCTTTTCAAAATTGTTAAATTGACGCTTCTTAACTCACGGATGGCACAGACATCATCTACGACAGTAATTTTAAAACCGATTATGTCAATTGTGACATCACTGATGATGTCATAATTGATTTCGACATCTTTTCAAAACTGTGAAATTGATGCTTCTGAATTCACGAATGGCACGGACATCATCTACGACAGTAATTTTAAAACCGATTATGTCAATTGTGACATCACTGATGATGTCATAATTGATTTTAACCATCTTTTCAAAACTGTAAAATTGACGCTTCTGAACTCACGGATGGCACGGACATCATCTACGACAGTAATTTTAAAACCGATAATGTCAATTGTGACATCACTGATGATGTCATAATTGATTTTAACCATCTTTTCAAAACTGTAAATTTGACGATTCTGAACTCACGGATGGCACGGACATCATCTACGACAGTAATTTTAAAACCGATTATGTCAATTGTGACATCACTGATGATGTCATAATTGATTTTGACCATCTTTTCAAAACTGTAAAATTGACGCTTCTGAACTCACGGATGGCACAGACATCATCTACGACAGTAATTTTAAAACCGATTATGTCAATTGTGACATCACTGATGATGTCATAATTGATTTCGACATCTTTTCAAAACTGTGAAATTGATGCTTCTGAACTCACGAATGGCACGGACATCATCTACGACAGTAATTTTAAAACCGATAATGTCAATTGTGACATCACTGATGATGTCATAATTGATTTTAACCATCTTTTCAAAACTGTAAAATTGACGCTTCTGAACTCAAGGATGGCATGGACATCATCTACGACAGTAATTTTAAAACCGATAATGTCAATTGTGACATCACTGATGATGTCATAATTGATTTGAACCTTTTTTTCAAAACTGTAAATTTGACGATTCTGAACTCACGGATGGCACGGACAGCATCTACGACAGTAATTTTAAAACCGATAATGTCAATTGTGACATCACTGATGATGTCATAATTGATTTCGACATCTTTTCAAAACTGTGAAATTGATGCTTCTGAATTCACGAATGGCACGGACATCATCTACGACAGTAATTTTAAAACCGATAATGTCAATTGTGACATCACTGATGATGTCATAATTGATTTTAACCATCTTTTCAAAACTGTAAAATTGACGCTTCTGAACTCACGGATGGCACAGACATCATCTACGACAGTAATTTTAAAACCGATTATGTCAATTGTGACATCACTGATGATGTCATAATTGATTTAGACATATTTTCAAAACTGTGAAATTGATGCTTCTGAACTCACGAATGGCACGGACATCATCTACGACAGTAATTTTAAAACCGATTATGTCAATTGTGACATCACTGATGATGTCATAATTGATTTCGACATCTTTTCAAAACTGTGAAATTGATGCTTCTGAATTCACGAATGGCACAGACATCATCTACGACAGTAATTTTAAAACCGATTATGTCAATTGTGACATCACTGATGATGTAATAATTGATTTCGACATCTTTTCAAAACTGTGAAATTGATGCTTCTGAACTCACGAATGGCACAGACATCATCTACGACAGTAATTTTAAAACCGATAATGTCAATTGTGACATCACTGATGATGATATAATTGATTTTGACCATCTTTTCAAAAATGTAAAATTGACGCTTCTGAACTCACGGATGGCACAGACATCATCTATGACAGTAATTTTAAAACTGATTATGTCAATTGTGACATCACTGATGATGTCATAATTGATTTCGAAAACTGTGAAATTGATGCTTCTGAACTCACGAATGGCACGGACATCATCTACGACAGTAATTTTAAAACCGAAAATGTCAATTGTGACATCACTGATGATGTCCTAATTGATTTTAACCATCTTTTCAAAACTGTAAATTTGACGATTCTGAACTCACGGATGGCACGGACATCATCTACGACAGTAATTTTAAAACCGATTATGTCAATTGTGACATCACTGATGATGTCATAATTGATTTAGACATATTTTCAAAACTGTAAAATTGACGCTTCTGAACTCACGAATGGCACGGACATCATCTACGACAGTAATTTTAAAACCGATAATGTCAATTGTGACATCACTGATGATGTCATATTTGATTTTAACCATCTTTTCAAAACTGTAAATTTGACGCTTCTGAACTCACGGATAGCACGGACATCATCTACGACAGTAATTTTAAAACCGATTATGTCAATTGTGACATCACTGATGATGTCATAATTGATTTTGACCATCTTTTCAAAATTGTAAAATTGACGCTTCTTAACTCACGGATGGCACAGACATCATCTACGACAGTAATTTTAAAACCGATTATGTCAATTGTGACATCACTGATGATGTCATAATTGATTTTGACCATCTTTTCAAAATTGTAAAATTGACGCTTCTTAACTCACGGATGGCACAGACATCATCTATGACAGTAATTTTAAAACTGATTATGTCAATTGTGACATCACTGATGATGTCATAATTGATTTCGACATCTTTTCAAAACTGTGAAATTGATGCTTCTGAACTCACGAATGGCACGGACATCATCTACGACAGTAATTTTAAAACCGATTATGTCAATTGTGACATCACTGATGATGTCATAATTGATTTCGACATCTTTTCAAAACTGTAAATTTGACGCTTCTGAACTCACGGATAGCACGGACATCATCTACGACAGTAATTTTAAAACTGATTATGTCAATTGTGACATCACTGATGATGTCATAATTGATTTTGACATCTTTTCAAAACTGTGAAATTGATGCTTCTGAACTCACGAATGGCACGGACATCATCTACGACAGTAATTTTAAAACCGAAAATGTCAATTGTGACATCACTGATGATGTCCTAATTTATTTTAACCATCTTTTCAAAACTGTAAATTTGACGATTCTGAACTCACGGATGGCACGGACATCATCTACGACAGTAATTTTAAAACCGATTATGTCAATTGTGACATCACTGATGATGTCATAATTGATTTTGACCATCTTTTCAAAAATGTAAAATTGACGCTTCTGAACTCACGGATGGCACATACATCATCTATGACAGTAATTTTAAAATCGATTATGTCAATTGTGACATCACTGATGATGTCATAATTGATTTCGACATCTTTTCAAAACTGTGAAATTGATGCTTCTGAACTCACGAATGGCACGGACATCATCTACGACAGTAATTTTAAAACCGATTATGTCAATTGTGACATCACTGATGATGTCATAATTGATTTCGACATCTTTTCAAAACTGTAAATTTGACGCTTCTGAACTCACGGATAGCACGGACATCATCTACGACAGTCATTTTAAAACCGATTATGTCAATTGTGACATCACTGATGATGTCATAATTGATTTTGACCATCTTTTCAAAATTGTTAAATTGACGCTTCTTAACTCACGGATGGCACAGACATCATCTACGACAGTAATTTTAAAACCGATTATGTCAATTGTGACATCACTGATGATGTCATAATTGATTTTGACCATCTTTTCAAAATTTTAAAATTGACGCTTCTTAACTCACGGATGGCACAGACATCATCTACGACAGTAATTTTAAAACCGATTATGTCAATTGTGACATCACTGATGATGTCATAATTGATTTCGACATCTTTTCAAAACTGTGAAATTGATGCTTCTGAACTCACGAATGGCACGGACATCATCTACGACAGTAATTTTTAAACCGATAATGTCAATTGTGACATCACTGATGATGTCATAATTGATTTTAACCATCTTTTCAAAACTGTAAAATTGACGCTTCTGAACTCACGGATGGCACGGACATCATCTACGACAGTAATTTTAAAACCGATAATGTCAATTGTGACATCACTGATGATGTCATAATTGATTTTGACCATCTTTTCAAAACTGTAAAATTGACGCTTCTGAACTCACGGATGGCACAGACATCATCTACGACAGTAATTTTAAAACCGATTATGTCAATTGTGACATCACTGATGATGTCATAATTGATTTAGACATATTTTCAAAACTGTGAAATTGATGCTTCTGAACTCACGAATGGCACGGACATCATCTACGACAGTAATTTTAAAACCGATTATGTCAATTGTGACATCACTGATGATGTCATAATTGATTTCGACATCTTTTCAAAACTGTGAAATTGATGCTTCTGAATTCACGAATGGCACGGACATCATCTACGACAGTAATTTTAAAACCGATAATGTCAATTGTGACATCACTGATGATGTCATAATTGATTTTAACCATCTTTTCAAAACTGTAAAATTGACGCTTCTGAACTCACGGATGGCACAGACATCATCTACGACAGTAATTTTAAAACCGATTATGTCAATTGTGACATCACTGATGATGTCATAATTGATTTAGACATATTTTCAAAACTGTGAAATTGATGCTTCTGAACTCACGAATGGCACGGACATCATCTACGACAGTAATTTTAAAACCGAAAATGTCAATTGTGACATCACTGATGATGTCCTAATTGATTTTAACCATCTTTTCAAAACTGTAAATTTGACGATTCTGAACTCACGGATGGCACGGACATCATCTACGACAGTAATTTTAAAACCGATTATGTCAATTGTGACATCACTGATGATGTCATAATTGATTTAGACATATTTTCAAAACTGTAAAATTGACGCTTCTGAACTCACGAATGGCACGGACATCATCTACGACAGTAATTTTAAAACCAATAATGTCAATTGTGACATCACTGATGATGTCATATTTGATTTTAACCATCTTTTCAAAACTGTAAATTTGACGCTTCTGAACTCACGGATAGCACGGACATCATCTACGACAGTAATTTTAAAACCGATTATGTCAATTGTGACATCACTGATGATGTCATAATTGATTTTGACCATCTTTTAAAAATTGTAAAATTGACGCTTCTTAACTCACGGATGGCACAGACATCATCTACGACAGTAATTTTAAAACCGATTATGTCAATTGTGACATCACTGATGATGTCATAATTGATTTTGACCATCTTTTCAAAATTGTAAAATTGACGCTTCTTAACTCACGGATGGCACAGACATCATCTATGACAGTAATTTTAAAACAGATTATGTCAATTGTGACATCACTGATGATGTCATAATTGATTTCGACATCTTTTCAAAACTGTGAAATTGATGCTTCTGAACTCACGAATGGCACGGACATCATCTACGACAGTAATTTTAAAACCGATTCTGTCAATTGTGACATCACTGATGATGTCATAATTGATTTCGACATCTTTTCAAAACTGTAAATTTGACGCTTCTGAACTCACGGATAGCACTGACATCATCTACGACAGTAATTTTAAAACCGATTATGTCAATTGTGACATCACTGATGATGTCATAATTGATTTTGACCATCTTTTCAAAATTGTTAAATTGACGCTTCTTAACTCACGGATGGCACAGACATCATCTACGACAGTAATTTTAAAACCGATTATGTCAATTGTGACATCACTGATGATGTCATAATTGATTTTGACCATCTTTTTCAAAATTTTAAAATTGACGCTTCTTAACTCACGGATGGCACAGACATCATCTACGACAGTAATTTTAAAACCGATTATGTCAATTGTGACATCACTGATGATGTCATAATTGATTTCGACATCTTTTTAAAACTGTGAAATTGATGCTTCTGAACTCACGAATGGCACGGACATCATCTACAACAGTAATTTTTAAACCGATAATGTCAATTGTGACATCACTGATGATGTCATAATTGATTTTAACCATCTTTTCAAAACTGTAAAATTGACGCTTCTGAACTCACGGATGGCACGGACATCATCTACGACAGTAATTTTAAAACCGATAATGTCAATTGTGACATCACTGATGATGTCATAATTGATTTTAACCATCTTTTCAAAACTGTAAATTTAACGATTCTGAACTCACGGATGGCACGGACATCATCTACGACAGTAATTTTAAAACCGATTATGTCAATTGTGACATCACTGATGATGTCATAATTGATTTCGACATCTTTTCAAAACTGTAAAATTGACGCTTCTGAACTCACGGATGGCACGGACATCATCTACGACAGTAATTTTAAAACCGATAATGTCAATTGTGACATCACTGATGATGTCATAATTGATTTTAACCATCTTTTCAAAACTGTAAATTTAACGATTCTGAACTCACGGATGGCACAGACATCATCTACGACAGTAATTTTAAAACCGATTATGTCAATTGTGACATCACTGATGATGTCATAATTGATTTCGACATCTTTTCAAAACTGTGAAATTGATGCTTCTGAACTCACGAATGGCACGGACATCATCTACGACAGTAATTTTAAAACCGATAATGTCAATTGTGACATCACTGATGATGTCATAATTGATTTTAACCATCTTTTCAAAACTGTAAAATTGACGCTTCTGAACTCAAGGATGGCATGGACATCATCTACGACAGTAATTTTAAAACCGATAATGTCAATTGTGACATCACTGATGATGTCATAATTGATTTGAACCTTTTTTTCAAAACTGTAAATTTGACGATTCTGAACTCACGGATGGCACGGACAGCATCTACGACAGTAATTTTAAAACCGATAATGTCAATTGTGATATCACTGATGATGTCATAATTGATTTTAACCATCTTTTCAAAACTGTAAATTTGACGATTCTGAACTCTCGGATGGCACGGACATCATCTACGACAGTAATTTTAAAACCGTTTATGTCAATTGTGACATCACTGATGATGTCATAATTGATTTTGACCATCTTTTTAAAACTGTAAAATTGATGCTTCTGAACTCACGGATGGCACGGACATCATCTACGACAGTAATTTTAAAACCGATAATGTCAATTGTGACATCACTGATGATGTCATAATTGATTTTAACCTTTTTTTCAAAACTGTAAATTTGACGATTCTGAACTCACGGATGGCACGGACAGCATCTACGACAGTAATTTTAAAACCGTTTATGTCAATTGTGACATCACTGATGATGTCATAATTGATTTTGACCATCTTTTCAAAATTGTAAAATTGAAGCTTCTTAACTCACGGATGGCACAAACATCATCTACGACAGTAATTTTAAAACCGATAATGTCAATTGTGACATCACTGATGATGTCATAATTGATTTTAACCTTTTTTTCAAAACTGTAAATTTGACGATTCTGAACTCACGGATGGCACGGACAGCATCTACGACAGTAATTTTAAAACCGATTATGTCAATTGTGACATCACTGATGATGTCATAATTGATTTTGACCATCTTTTCAAAACTGTAAAATTGACGCTTCTGAACTCACGGATGGCACAGACATCATCTACGACAGTAATTTTAAAACCGATTATGTCAATTGTGACATCACTGATGATGTAATAATTGATTTCGACATCTTTTCAAAACTGTGAAATTGACGCTTCTGAACTCAAGGATGGCACGGACATCATCTACGACAGTAATTTTAAAACCGATAATGTCAATTGTGACATCACTGATGATGTCATAATTGATTTTAACCATCTTTTCAAAACTGTAAAATTGACTCTTCTGAACTCACGGATGGCACGGACATCATCTACGACAGTAATTTTAAAACCGATAATGTCAATTGTGACATCACTGATGATGTCATAATTGATTTAGACATCTTTTCAAAACTGTGAAATTGATGCTTCTGAACTCACGAATGGCACGGACATCATCTACGACAGTAATTTTAAAACCAATAATGTCAATTGTGACATCACTGATGATGTCATATTTGATTTTAACCATCTTTTCAAAACTGTAAATTTGACGCTTCTGAACTCACGGATAGCACGGACATCATCTACGACAGTAATTTTAAAACCGATTATGTCAATTGTGACATCACTGATGATGTCATAATTGATTTTGACCATCTTTTAAAAATTGTAAAATTGACGCTTCTTAACTCACGGATGGCACAGACATCATCTACGACAGTAATTTTAAAACCGATTATGTCAATTGTGACATCACTGATGATGTCATAATTGATTTTGACCATCTTTTCAAAATTGTAAAATTGACGCTTCTTAACTCACGGATGGCACAGACATCATCTACGACAGTAATTTTAAAACAGATTATGTCAATTGTGACATCACTGATGATGTCATAATTGATTTCGACATCTTTTCAAAACTGTGAAATTGATGCTTCTGAACTCACGAATGGCACGGACATCATCTACGACAGTAATTTTAAAACCGATTCTGTCAATTGTGACATCACTGATGATGTCATAATTGATTTCGACATCTTTTCAAAACTGTAAATTTGACGCTTCTGAACTCACGGATAGCACGGACATCATCTACGACAGTAATTTTAAAACCGATTATGTCAATTGTGACATCACTGATGATGTCATAATTGATTTTGACCATCTTTTCAAAATTGTTAAATTGACGCTTCTTAACTCACGGATGGCACAGACATCATCTACGACAGTAATTTTAAAACCGATTATGTCAATTGTGACATCACTGATGATGTCATAATTGATTTTGACCATCTTTTTAAAAATTTTAAAATTGACGCTTCTTAACTCACGGATGGCACAGACATCATCTACGACAGTAATTTTAAAACCGATTATGTCAATTGTGACATCACTGATGATGTCATAATTGATTTCGACATCTTTTCAAAACTGTGAAATTGATGCTTCTGAACTCACGAATGGCACGGACATCATCTACGACAGTAATTTTAAAACCGATAATGTCAATTGTGACATCACTGATGATGTCATAATTGATTTTAACCATCTTTTCAAAACTGTAAAATTGACGCTTCTGAACTCAAGGATGGCATGGACATCATCTACGACAGTAATTTTAAAACCGATAATGTCAATTGTGACATCACTGATGATGTCATAATTGATTTGAACCTTTTTTTCAAAACTGTAAATTTGACGATTCTGAACTCACGGATGGCACGGACAGCATCTACGACAGTAATTTTAAAACCGATTATGTCAATTGTGACATCACTGATGATGTCATAATTGATTTTAACCTTTTTTTCAAAACTGTAAATTTGACGATTCTGAACTCACGGATGGCACGGACAGCATCTACGACAGTAATTTTAAAACCGATTATGTCAATTGTGACATCACTGATGATGTCATAATTGATTTTGACCATCTTTTCAAAACTGTAAAATTGACGCTTCTGAACTCAAGGATGGCATGGACATCATCTACGACAGTAATTTTAAAACCGTTTATGTCAATTGTGACATCACTGATGATGTCATAATTGATTTTGACCATCTTTTTAAAATTGTAAAATTGACGCTTCTTAACTCACGGATGGCACAGACATCATCTACGACAGTAATTTTAAAACCGATAATGTCAATTGTGACATCACTGATGATGTCATAATTGATTTTAACCTTTTTTTCAAAACTGTAAATTTGACGATTCTGAACTCACGGATGGCACGGACAGCATCTACGACAGTAATTTTAAAACCGATTATGTCAATTGTGACATCACTGATGATGTCATAATTGATTTTGACCATCTTTTCAAAACTGTAAAATTGACGCTTCTGAACTCACGGATGGCACAGACATCATCTACGACAGTAATTTTAAAACCGATTATGTCAATTGTGACATCACTGATGATGTAATAATTGATTTCGACATCTTTTCAAAACTGTGAAATTGACGCTTCTGAACTCAAGGATGGCACGGACATCATCTACGACAGTAATTTTAAAACCGATAATGTCAATTGTGACTTTACTGATGATGTCATAATTGATTTTAACCATCTTTTCAAAACTGTAAAATTGACGCTTCTGAACTCACGGATGGCACGGACATCATCTACGACAGTAATTTTAAAACCGATAATGTCAATTGTGACATCACTGATGATGTCATAATTGATTTCGACATCTTTTCAAAACTGTGAAATTGATGCTTCTGAACTCACGAATGGCACGGACATCATCTACGACAGTAATTTTAAAACCGATTATGTCAATTGTGACATCACTGATGATGTCATAATTGATTTTGACCATCTTTTCAAAATTGTAAAATTGACGCTTCTTAACTCACGGATGGCACAGACATCATCTACGACAGTAATTTTAAAACCGATTATGTCAATTGTGACATCACTGATGATGTCATAATTGATTTTGACCATCTTTTCAAAATTGTAAAATTGACGCTTCTTAACTCACGGATGGCACAGACATCATCTACGACAGTAATTTTAAAACCGATTATGTCAATTGTGACATCACTGATGATGTCATAATTGATTTCGACATCTTTTCAAAACTGTGAAATTGATGCTTCTGAACTCACGAATGGCACGGACATCATCTACGACAGTAATTTTCAAACCGATAATGTCAATTGTGACATCACTGATGATGTCATAATTGATTTTAACCATCTTTTCAAAACTGTAAAACTGACGCTTCTGAACTTACGGATGGCACGGACATCATCTACGACAGTAATTTTAAAACCGATAATGTCAATTGTGACATCACTGATGATGTCATAATTGATTTTGACCATCTTTTCAAAATTGTTAAATTGACGCTTCTTAACTCACGGATGGCACAGACATCATCTACGACAGTAATTTTAAAACCGATTATGTCAATTGTGACATCACTGATGATGTCATAATTGATTTTGACCATCTTTTTCAAAATTTTAAAATTGACGCTTCTTAACTCACGGATGGCACAGACATCATCTACGACAGTAATTTTAAAACCGATTATGTCAATTGTGACATCACTGATGATGTCATAATTGATTTCGACATCTTTTCAAAACTGTGAAATTGATGCTTCTGAACTCACGAATGGCACGGACATCATCTACGACAGTAATTTTTAAACCGATAATGTCAATTGTGACATCACTGATGATGTCATAATTGATTTTAACCATCTTTTCAAAACTGTAAAATTGACGCTTCTGAACTCACGGATGGCACGGACATCATCTACGACAGTAATTTTAAAACCGATAATGTCAATTGTGACATCACTGATGATGTCATAATTGATTTTAACCATCTTTTCAAAACTGTAAATTTGACGATTCTGAACTCACGGATGGCACGGACATCATCTACGACAGTAATTTTAAAACCGATTATGTCAATTGTGACATCACTGATGATGTCATAATTGATTTTGACCATCTTTTCAAAACTGTAAAATTGACGCTTCTGAACTCACGGATGGCACAGACATCATCTACGACAGTAATTTTAAAACCGATTATGTCAATTGTGACATCACTGATGATGTCATAATTGATTTCGACATCTTTTCAAAACTGTGAAATTGATGCTTCTGAACTCACGAATGGCACGGACATCATCTACGACAGTAATTTTAAAACCGATAATGTCAATTGTGACATCACTGATGATGTCATAATTGATTCTAACCATCTTTTCAAAACTGTAAAATTGACGCTTCTGAACTCAAGGATGGCATGGACATCATCTACGACAGTAATTTTAAAACCGATAATGTCAATTGTGACATCACTGATAATGTCATAATTGATTTGAACCTTTTTTTCAAAACTGTAAATTTGACGATTCTGAACTCACGGATGGCACGGACAGCATCTACGACAGTAATTTTAAAACCGATAATGTCAATTGTGACATCACTGATGATGTCATAATTGATTTCGACATCTTTTCAAAACTGTGAAATTGATGCTTCTGAATTCACGAATGGCACGGACATCATCTACGACAGTAATTTTAAAACCGATAATGTCAATTGTGACATCACTGATGATGTCATAATTGATTTTAACCATCTTTTCAAAACTGTAAAATTGACGCTTCTGAACTCACGGATGGCACAGACATCATCTACGACAGTAATTTTAAAACCGATTATGTCAATTGTGACATCACTGATGATGTCATAATTGATTTAGACATATTTTCAAAACTGTGAAATTGATGCTTCTGAACTCACGAATGGCACGGATATCATCTACGACAGTAATTTTAAAACCGATTATGTCAATTGTGACATCACTGATGATGTCATAATTGATTTCGACATCTTTTCAAAACTGTGAAATTGATGCTTCTGAACTCACGAATGGCACGGACATCATCTACGACAGTAATTTTAAAACCGATTCTGTCAATTGTGACATCACTGATGATGTCATAATTGATTTCGACATCTTTTCAAAACTGTAAATTTGACGCTTCTGAACTCACGGATAGCACGGACATCATCTACGACAGTAATTTTAAAACCGATTATGTCAATTGTGACATCACTGATGATGTCATAATTGATTTTGACCATCTTTTCAAAATTGTTAAATTGACGCTTCTTAACTCACGGATGGCACAGACATCATCTACGACAGTAATTTTAAAACCGATTATGTCAATTGTGACATCACTGATGATGTCATAATTGATTTTGACCATCTTTTTCAAAATTTTAAAATTGACGCTTCTTAACTCACGGATGGCACAGACATCATCTACGACAGTAATTTTAAAACCGATTATGTCAATTGTGACATCACTGATGATGTCATAATTGATTTCGACATCTTTTCAAAACTGTGAAATTGATGCTTCTGAACTCACGAATGGCACGGACATCATCTACGACAGTAATTTTAAAACCGATAATGTCAATTGTGACATCACTGATGATGTCATAATTGATTTTAACCATCTTTTCAAAACTGTAAAATTGACGCTTCTGAACTCAAGGATGGCATGGACATCATCTACGACAGTAATTTTAAAACCGATAATGTCAATTGTGACATCACTGATGATGTCATAATTGATTTGAACCTTTTTTTCAAAACTGTAAATTTGACGATTCTGAACTCACGGATGGCACGGACAGCATCTACGACAGTAATTTTAAAACCGATTATGTCAATTGTGACATCACTGATGATGTCATAATTGATTTTAACCTTTTTTTCAAAACTGTAAATTTGACGATTCTGAACTCACGGATGGCACGGACAGCATCAACGACAGTAATTTTAAAACCGATTATGTCAATTGTGACATCACTGATGATGTCATAATTGATTTTGACCATCTTTTCAAAACTGTAAAATTGACGCTTCTGAACTCAAGGATGGCATGGACATCATCTACGACAGTAATTTTAAAACCGTTTATGTCAATTGTGACATCACTGATGATGTCATAATTGATTTTGACCATCTTTTTAAAATTGTAAAATTGACGCTTCTTAACTCACGGATGGCACAGACATCATCTACGACAGTAATTTTAAAACCGATAATGTCAATTGTGACATCACTGATGATGTCATAATTGATTTTAACCATCTTTTCAAAACTGTAAAATTGACGCTTCTGAACTCAAGGATGGCATGGACATCATCTACGACAGTAATTTTAAAACCGATAATGTCAATTGTGACATCACTGATGATGTCATAATTGATTTGAACCTTTTTTTCAAAACTGTAAATTTGACGATTCTGAACTCACGGATGGCACGGACAGCATCTATGACAGTAATTTTAAAACCGATTATGTCAATTGTGACATCACTGATGATGTCATAATTGATTTTAACCTTTTTTTCAAAACTGTAAATTTGACGATTCTGAACTCACGGATGGCACGGACAGCATCTACGACAGTAATTTTAAAACCGATTATGTCAATTGTGACATCACTGATGATGTCATAATTGATTTTGACCATCTTTTCAAAACTGTAAAATTGACGCTTCTGAACTCAAGGATGGCATGGACATCATCTACGACAGTAATTTTAAAACCGTTTATGTCAATTGTGACATCACTGATGATGTCATAATTGATTTTGACCATCTTTTTAAAATTGTAAAATTGACGCTTCTTAACTCACGGATGGCACAGACATCATCTACGACAGTAATTTTAAAACCGATAATGTCAATTGTGACATCACTGATGATGTCATAATTGATTTTAACCTTTTTTTCAAAACTGTAAATTTGACGATTCTGAACTCACGGATGGCACGGACAGCATCTACGACAGTAATTTTAAAACCGATTATGTCAATTGTGACATCACTGATGATGTCATAATTGATTTTGACCATCTTTTCAAAACTGTAAAATTGACGCTTCTGAACTCACGGATGGCACAGACATCATCTACGACAGTAATTTTAAAACCGATTATGTCAATTGTGACATCACTGATGATGTAATAATTGATTTCGACATCTTTTCAAAACTGTGAAATTGACGCTTCTGAACTCAAGGATGGCACGGACATCATCTACGACAGTAATTTTAAAACCGATAATGTCAATTGTGACTTTACTGATGATGTCATAATTGATTTTAACCATCTTTTCAAAACTGTAAAATTGACGCTTCTGAACTCACGGATGGCACGGACATCATCTACGACAGTAATTTTAAAACCGATAATGTCAATTGTGACATCACTGATGATGTCATAATTGATTTCGACATCTTTTCAAAACTGTGAAATTGATGCTTCTGAACTCACGAATGGCACGGACATCATCTACGACAGTAATTTTAAAACCGATTATGTCAATTGTGACATCACTGATGATGTCATAATTGATTTTGACCATCTTTTCAAAATTGTAAAATTGACGCTTCTTAACTCACGGATGGCACAGACATCATCTACGACAGTAATTTTAAAACCGATTATGTCAATTGTGACATCACTGATGATGTCATAATTGATTTTGACCATCTTTTCAAAATTGTAAAATTGACGCTTCTTAACTCACGGATGGCACAGACATCATCTACGACAGTAATTTTAAAACCGATTATGTCAATTGTGACATCACTGATGATGTCATAATTGATTTCGACATCTTTTCAAAACTGTGAAATTGATGCTTCTGAACTCACGAATGGCACGGACATCATCTACGACAGTAATTTTCAAACCGATAATGTCAATTGTGACATCACTGATGATGTCATAATTGATTTTAACCATCTTTTCAAAACTGTAAAACTGACGCTTCTGAACTTACGGATGGCACGGACATCATCTACGACAGTAATTTTAAAACCGATAATGTCAATTGTGACATCACTGATGATGTCATAATTGATTTTGACCATCTTTTCAAAATTGTTAAATTGACGCTTCTTAACTCACGGATGGCACAGACATCATCTACGACAGTAATTTTAAAACCGATTATGTCAATTGTGACATCACTGATGATGTCATAATTGATTTTGACCATCTTTTTCAAAATTTTAAAATTGACGCTTCTTAACTCACGGATGGCACAGACATCATCTACGACAGTAATTTTAAAACCGATTATGTCAATTGTGACATCACTGATGATGTCATAATTGATTTCGACATCTTTTCAAAACTGTGAAATTGATGCTTCTGAACTCACGAATGGCACGGACATCATCTACGACAGTAATTTTTAAACCGATAATGTCAATTGTGACATCACTGATGATGTCATAATTGATTTTAACCATCTTTTCAAAACTGTAAAATTGACGCTTCTGAACTCACGGATGGCACGGACATCATCTACGACAGTAATTTTAAAACCGATAATGTCAATTGTGACATCACTGATGATGTCATAATTGATTTTAACCATCTTTTTAAAACTGTAAATTTGACGATTCTGAACTCACGGATGGCACGGACATCATCTACGACAGTAATTTTAAAACCGATTATGTCAATTGTGACATCACTGATGATGTCATAATTGATTTTGACCATCTTTTCAAAACTGTAAAATTGACGCTTCTGAACTCACGGATGGCACAGACATCATCTACGACAGTAATTTTAAAACCGATTATGTCAATTGTGACATCACTGATGATGTCATAATTGATTTCGACATCTTTTCAAAACTGTGAAATTGATGCTTCTGAACTCACGAATGGCACGGACATCATCTACGACAGTAATTTTAAAACCGATAATGTCAATTGTGACATCACTGATGATGTCATAATTGATTCTAACCATCTTTTCAAAACTGTAAAATTGACGCTTCTGAACTCAAGGATGGCATGGACATCATCTACGACAGTAATTTTAAAACCGATAATGTCAATTGTGACATCACTGATAATGTCATAATTGATTTGAACCTTTTTTTCAAAACTGTAAATTTGACGATTCTGAACTCACGGATGGCACGGACAGCATCTACGACAGTAATTTTAAAACCGATAATGTCAATTGTGACATCACTGATGATGTCATAATTGATTTCGACATCTTTTCAAAACTGTGAAATTGATGCTTCTGAATTCACGAATGGCACGGACATCATCTACGACAGTAATTTTAAAACCGATAATGTCAATTGTGACATCACTGATGATGTCATAATTGATTTTAACCATCTTTTCAAAACTGTAAAATTGACGCTTCTGAACTCACGGATGGCACAGACATCATCTACGACAGTAATTTTAAAACCGATTATGTCAATTGTGACATCACTGATGATGTCATAATTGATTTAGACATATTTTCAAAACTGTGAAATTGATGCTTCTGAACTCACGAATGGCACGGATATCATCTACGACAGTAATTTTAAAACCGATAATGTCAATTGTGACATCACTGATGATGTCATAATTGATTTTGACCATCTTTTCAAAATTGTAAAATTGACGCTTCTTAACTCACGGATGGCACAGACATCATCTACGACAGTAATTTTAAAACCGATTATGTCAATTGTGACATCACTGATGATGTCATAATTGATTTTGACCATCTTTTCAAAATTGTAAAATTGACGCTTCTTAACTCACGGATGGCACAGACATCATCTATGACAGTAATTTTAAAACTGATTATGTCAATTGTGACATCACTGATGATGTCATAATTGATTTCGACATCTTTTCAAAACTGTGAAATTGATGCTTCTGAACTCACGAATGGCACGGACATCATCTACGACAGTAATTTTAAAACCGATTATGTCAATTGTGACATCACTGATGATGTCATAATTGATTTCGACATCTTTTCAAAACTGTAAATTTGACGCTTCTGAACTCACGGATAGCACGGACATCATCTACGACAGTAATTTTAAAACCGATTATGTCAATTGTGACATCACTGATGATGTCATAATTGATTTTGACCATCTTTTCAAAATTGTTAAATTGACGCTTCTTAACTCACGGATGGCACAGACATCATCTACGACAGTAATTTTAAAACCGATTATGTCAATTGTGACATCACTGATGATGTCATAATTGATTTTGACCATCTTTTTCAAAATTTTAAAATTGACGCTTCTTAACTCACGGATGGCACAGACATCATCTACGACAGTAATTTTAAAACCGATTATGTCAATTGTGACATCACTGATGATGTCATAATTGATTTCGACATCTTTTCAAAACTGTGAAATTGATGCTTCTGAACTCACGAATGGCACGGACATCATCTACGACAGTAATTTTTAAACCGATAATGTCAATTGTGACATCACTGATGATGTCATAATTGATTTTAACCATCTTTTCAAAACTGTAAAATTGACGCTTCTGAACTCACGGATGGCACGGACATCATCTACGACAGTAATTTTAAAACCGATAATGTCAATTGTGACATCACTGATGATGTCATAATTGATTTTAACCATCTTTTCAAAACTGTAAATTTGACAATTCTGAACTCACGGATGGCACGGACATCATCTACGACAGTAATTTTAAAACCGATTATGTCAATTGTGACATCACTGATGATGTCATAATTGATTTTAACCTTTTTTTCAAAACTGTAAATTTGACGATTCTGAACTCACGGATGGCACGGACAGCATCTACGACAGTAATTTTAAAACCGTTTATGTCAATTGTGACATCACTGATGATGTCATAATTGATTTTGACCATCTTTTCAAAATTGTAAAATTGACGCTTCTTAACTCACGGATGGCACAGACATCATCTACGACAGTAATTTTAAAACCGATTATGTCAATTGTGACATCACTGATGATGTCATAATTGATTTTGACCATCTTTTCAAAATTGTAAAATTGACGCTTCTTAACTCACGGATGGCACAGACATCATCTACGACAGTAATTTTAAAACCGATTATGTCAATTGTGACATCACTGATGATGTCATAATTGATTTCGACATCTTTTCAAAACTGTGAAATTGATGCTTCTGAACTCACGAATGGCACGGACATCATCTACGACAGTAATTTTCAAACCGATAATGTCAATTGTGACATCACTGATGATGTCATAATTGATTTTAACCATCTTTTCAAAACTGTAAAATTGACGCTTCTGAACTCACGGATGGCACGGTCATCATCTACGACAGTAATTTTAAAACCGATAATGTCAATTGTGACATCACTGATGATGTCATAATTGATTTTAACCATCTTTTCAAAACTGTAAATTTGACGATTCTGAACTCACGGATGGCACGGACATCATCTACGACAGTAATTTTAAAACCGATTATGTCAATTGTGACATCACTGATGATGTCATAATTGATTTTGACCATCTTTTCAAAACTGTAAAATTGACGCTTCTGAACTCACGGATGGCACAGACATCATCTACGACAGTAATTTTAAAACCGATTATGTCAATTGTGACATCACTGATGATGTCATAATTGATTTCGACATCTTTTCAAAACTGTGAAATTGATGCTTCTGAACTCACGAATGGCACGGACATCATCTACGACAGTAATTTTAAAACCGATAATGTCAATTGTGACATCACTGATGATGTCATAATTGATTTTAACCATCTTTTCAAAACTGTAAAATTGACGATTCTGAACTCACGGATGGCACGGACAGCATCTACGACAGTAATTTTAAAACCGATTATGTCAATTGTGACATCACTGATGATGTCATAATTGATTTTAACCTTTTTTTCAAAACTGTAAATTTGACTATTCTGAACTCACGGATGGCACGGACAGCATCTACGACAGTAATTTTAAAACCGATTATGTCAATTGTGACATCACTGATGATGTCATAATTGATTTTGACCATCTTTTCAAAACTGTAAAATTGACGCTTCTGAACTCAAGGATGGCATGGACATCATCTACGACAGTAATTTTAAAACCGTTTATGTCAATTGTGACATCACTGATGATGTCATAATTGATTTTGACCATCTTTTTAAAATTGTAAAATTGACGCTTCTTAACTCACGGATGGCACAGACATCATCTACGACAGTAATTTTAAAACCGATAATGTCAATTGTGACATCACTGATGATGTCATAATTGATTTTAACCTTTTTTTCAAAACTGTAAATTTGACGATTCTGAACTCACGGATGGCACGGACAGCATCTACGACAGTAATTTTAAAACCGATTATGTCAATTGTGACATCACTGATGATGTCATAATTGATTTTGACCATCTTTTCAAAACTGTAAAATTGACGCTTCTGAACTCACGGATGGCACAGACATCATCTACGACAGTAATTTTAAAACCGATTATGTCAATTGTGACATCACTGATGATGTAATAATTGATTTCGACATCTTTTCAAAACTGTGAAATTGACGCTTCTGAACTCAAGGATGGCACGGACATCATCTACGACAGTAATTTTAAAACCGATAATGTCAATTGTGACATCACTGATGATGTCATAATTGATTTTAACCATCTTTTCAAAACTGTAAAATTGACGCTTCTGAACTCACGGATGGCACGGACATCATCTACGACAGTAATTTTAAAACCGATAATGTCAATTGTGACATCACTGATGATGTCATAATTGATTTCGACATCTTTTCAAAACTGTGAAATTGATGCTTCTGAACTCACGAATGGCACGGACATCATCTACGACAGTAATTTTAAAACCGATTATGTCAATTGTGACATCACTGATGATGTCATAATTGATTTCGACATCTTTTCAAAACTGTAAATTTGACGCTTCTGAACTCACGGATAGCACGGACATCATCTACGACAGTAATTTTAAAACCGATTATGTCAATTGTGACATCACTGATGATGTCATAATTGATTTTGACCATCTTTTCAAAATTGTAAAATTGACGCTTCTTAACTCACGGATGGCACAGACATCATCTACGACAGTAATTTTAAAACCGATTATGTCAATTAAGACATCACTGATGATGTCATAATTGATTTTGACCATCTTTTCAAAATTGTAAAATTGACGCTTCTTAACTCACGGATGGCACAGACATCATCTACGACAGTAATTTTAAAACCGATTATGTCAATTGTGACATCACTGATGATGTCATAATTGATTTCGACATCTTTTCAAAACTGTGAAATTGATGCTTCTGAACTCACGAATGGCACGGACATCATCTACGACAGTAATTTTCAAACCGATAATGTCAATTGTGACATCACTGATGATGTCATAATTGATTTTAACCATCTTTTCAAAACTGTAAAATTGACGCTTCTGAACTCACGGATGGCACGGACATCATCTACGACAGTAATTTTAAAACCGATAATGTCAATTGTGACATCACTGATGATGTCATAATTGATTTTGACCATCTTTTCAAAACTGTAAAATTGACGCTTCTGAACTCACGGATGGCACAGACATCATCTACGACAGTAATTTTAAAACCGATTATGTCAATTGTGACATCACTGATGATGTCATAATTGATTTCGACATCTTTTCAAAACTGTGAAATTGATGCTTCTGAACTCACGAATGGCACGGACATCATCTACGACAGTAATTTTAAAACCGATAATGTCAATTGTGACATCACTGATGATGTCATAATTGATTTTAACCATCTTTTCAAAACTGTAAAATTGACGCTTCTGAACTCAAGGATGGCATGGACATCATCTACGACCGTAATTTTAAAACCGATAATGTCAATTGTGACATCACTGATGATGTCATAATTGATTTGAACCTTTTTTTCAAAACTGTAAATTTGACGATTCTGAACTCACGGATGGCACGGACATCATCTACGACAGTAATTTTAAAACCGATTATGTCAATTGTGACATCACTGATGATGTCATAATTGATTTTGACCATCTTTTCAAAACTGTAAAATTGACGCTTCTGAACTCACGGATGGCACAGACATCATCTACGACAGTAATTTTAAAACCGATTATGTCAATTGTGACATCACTGATGATGTAATAATTGATTTCGACATCTTTTCAAAACTGTGAAATTGATGCTTCTGAACTCACGAATGGCACAGACATCATCTACGACAGTAATTTTAAAACCGATAATGTCAATTGTGACATCACTGATGATGTCATAATTGATTTTAACCATCTTTTCAAAACTGTAAAATTGACGCTTCTGAACTCACGGATGGCAAGGACATCATCTACGACAGTAATTTTAAAACCGATAATGTCAATTGTGATATCACTGATGATGTCATAATTGATTTTAACCATCTTTTCAAAACTGTGAAATTTGACGATTCTGAACTCTCGGATGGCACGGACATCATCTACGACAGTAATTTTAAAACCGTTTATGTCAATTGTGACATCACTGATGATGTCATAATTGATTTTGACCATCTTTTCAAAACTGTAAAATTGATGCTTCTGAACTCCCGGATGGCACGGACATCATCTACGACAGTAATTTTAAAACCGATAATGTCAATTGTGACATCACTGATGATGTCATAATTGATTTTAACCTTTTTTTCAAAACTGTAAATTTGACGATTCTGAACTCACGGATGGCACGGACAGCATCTACGACAGTAATTTTAAAACCGTTTATGTCAATTGTGACATCACTGATGATGTCATAATTGATTTTGACCATCATTTCAAAACTGTAAAATTGATGCTTCTGAACTCACGGATGGCACGGACATCATCTACGACAGTAATTTTAAAACGGATAATGTCAATTGTGACATCACTGATGATGTCATAATTGATTTTAACCTTTTTTTCATAACTGTAAATTTGACGATTCTGAACTCACGGATGGCACGGACAGCATCTACGACAGTAATTTTAAAACCGTTTATGTCAATTGTGACATCACTGATGATGTCATAATTGATTTTGACCATCTTTTCAAAATTGTAAAATTGACGCTTCTTAACTCACGGATGGCACAGACATCATCTACGACAGTAATTTTAAAACCAATAATGTCAATTGTGACATCACTGATGATGTCATAATTGATTTTAACCTTTTTTTCAAAACTGTAAATTTGACGATTCTGAACTCACGGATGGCACGGACAGCATCTACGACAGTAATTTTAAAACCGATTATGTCAATTGTGACATCACTGATGATGTCATAATTGATTTTGACCATCTTTTCAAAACTGTAAAATTGACGCTTCTGAACTCACGGATGGCACAGACATCATCTACGACAGTAATTTTAAAACCGATTATGTCAATTGTGACATCACTGATGATGTAATAATTGATTTCGACATCTTTTCAAAACTGTGAAATTGATGCTTCTGAACTCACGAATGGCACAGACATCATATACGACAGTAATTTTAAAACTGATAATGTCAATTGTGACATCACTGATGATGTCATAATTGATTTTGACCATCTTTTCAAAAATGTAAAATTGACGCTTCTGAACTCACGGATGGCACAGACATCATCTATGACAGTAATTTTAAAACCGATAATGTCAATTGTGACATCACTGATGATGTCATAATTGATTTGAACCTTTTTTTCAAAACTGTAAATTTGACGATTCTGAACTCACGGATGGCACGGACAGCATCTACGACAGTAATTTTAAAACCGATAATGTCAATTGTGACATCACTGATGATGTCATAATTGATTTTAACCATCTTTTCAAAACTGTAAAATTGACGCTTCTGAACTCACGGATGGCACGGACATCATCTACGACAGTAATTTTAAAACCGATAATGTCAATTGTGATATCACTGATGATGTCATAATTGATTTTAACCATCTTTTCAAAACTGTAAATTTGACGATTCTGAACTCTCGGATGGCACGGACATCATCTACGACAGTAATTTTAAAACCGTTTATGTCAATTGTGACATCACTGATGATGTCATTATTGATTTTGACCATCTTTTCAAAACTGTAAAATTGATGCTTCTGAACTCACGGATGGCACGGACATCATCTACGACAGTAATTTTAAAACCGATAATGTCAATTGTGACATCACTGATGATGTCATAATTGATTTTAACCTTTTTTTCAAAACTGTAAATTTGACGATTCTGAACTCACGGATGGCACGGACAGCATCTACGACAGTAATTTTAAAACCGTTTATGTCAATTGTGACATCACTGATGATGTCATAATTGATTTTGACCATCTTTTCAAAATTGTAAAATTGACGCTTCTTAACTCACGGATGGCACAGACATCATCTACGACAGTAATTTTAAAACCGATTATGTCAATTGTGACATCACTGATGATGTCATAATTGATTTTGACCATCTTTTCAAAATTGTAAAATTGACGCTTCTTAACTCACGGATGGCACAGACATCATCTACGACAGTAATTTTAAAACCGATTATGTCAATTGTGACATCACTGATGATGTCATAATTGATTTCGACATCTTTTCAAAACTGTGAAATTGATGCTTCTGAACTCACGAATGGCACGGACATCATCTACGACAGTAATTTTCAAACCGATAATGTCAATTGTGACATCACTGATGATGTCATAATTGATTTTAACCATCTTTTCAAAACTGTAAAATTGACGCTTCTGAACTCACGGATGGCACGGTCATCATCTACGACAGTAATTTTAAAACCGATAATGTCAATTGTGACATCACTGATGATGTCATAATTGATTTTAACCATCTTTTCAAAACTGTAAATTTGACGATTCTGAACTCACGGATGGCACGGACATCATCTACGACAGTAATTTTAAAACCGATTATGTCAATTGTGACATCACTGATGATGTCATAATTGATTTTGACCATCTTTTCAAAACTGTAAAATTGACGCTTCTGAACTCACGGATGGCACAGACATCATCTACGACAGTAATTTTAAAACCGATTATGTCAATTGTGACATCACTGATGATGTCATAATTGATTTCGACATCTTTTCAAAACTGTGAAATTGATGCTTCTGAACTCACGAATGGCACGGACATCATCTACGACATTAATTTTAAAACCGATAATGTCAATTGTGACATCACTGATGATGTCATAATTGATTTTAACCATCTTTTCAAAACTGTAAAATTGACGCTTCTGAACTCAAGGATGGCATGGACATCATCTACGACAGTAATTTTAAAACCGATAATGTCAATTGTGACATCACTGATGATGTCATAATTGATTTGAACCTTTTTTTCAAAACTGTAAATTTGACGATTCTGAACTCACGGATGGCACGGACAGCATCTACGACAGTAATTTTAAAACCGATTATGTCAATTGTGACATCACTGATGATGTCATAATTGATTTTAACCTTTTTTTCAAAACTGTAAATTTGACGATTCTGAACTCACGGATGGCACGGACAGCATCTACGACAGTAATTTTAAAACCGATTATGTCAATTGTGACATCACTGATGATGTCATAATTGATTTTGACCATCTTTTTAAAATTGTAAAATTGACGCTTCTTAACTCACGGATGGCACAGACATCATCTACGACAGTAATTTTAAAACCGATAATGTCAATTGTGACATCACTGATGATGTCATAATTGATTTTAACCTTTTTTTCAAAACTGTAAATTTGACGATTCTGAACTCACGGATGGCACGGACAGCATCTACGACAGTAATTTTAAAACCGATTATGTCAATTGTGACATCACTGATGATGTCATAATTGATTTTGACCATCTTTTCAAAACTGTAAAATTGACGCTTCTGAACTCACGGATGGCACAGACATCATCTACGACAGTAATTTTAAAACCGATTATGTCAATTGTGACATCACTGATGATGTCATAATTGATTTCGACATCTTTTCAAAACTGTGAAATTGACGCTTCTGAACTCAAGGATGGCACGGACATCATCTACGACAGTAATTTTAAAACCGATAATGTCAATTGTGACATCACTGATGATGTCATAATTGATTTTAACCATCTTTTCAAAACTGTAAAATTGACGCTTCTGAACTCACGGATGGCACGGACATCATCTACGACAGTAATTTTAAAACCGATAATGTCAATTGTGACATCACTGATGATGTCATAATTGATTTCGACATCTTTTCAAAACTGTGAAATTGATGCTTCTGAACTCACGAATGGCACGGACATCATCTACAACAGTAATTTTAAAACCGATTATGTCAATTGTGACATCACTGATGATGTCATAATTGATTTCGACATCTTTTCAAAACTGTAAATTTGACGCTTCTGAACTCACGGATAGCACGGACATCATCTACGACAGTAATTTTAAAACCGATTATGTCAATTGTGACATCACTGATGATGTCATAATTGATTTTGACCATCTTTTCAAAATTGTAAAATTGACGCTTCTTAACTCACGGATGGCACAGACATCATCTACGACAGTAATTTTAAAACCGATTATGTCAATTGTGACATCACTGATGATGTCATAATTGATTTTGACCATCTTTTCAAAATTGTAAAATTGACGCTTCTTAACTCACGGATGGCACAGACATCATCTACGACAGTAATTTTAAAACCGATTATGTCAATTGTGACATCACTGATGATGTCATAATTGATTTTGACCATCTTTTCAAAATTGTAAAATTGACGCTTCTTAACTCACGGATGGCACAGACATCATCTACGACAGTAATTTTAAAACCGATTATGTCAATTGTGACATCACTGATGATGTCATAATTGATTTCGACATCTTTTCAAAACTGTGAAATTGATGCTTCTGAACTCACGAATGGCACGGACATCATCTACGACAGTAATTTTCAAACCGATAATGTCAATTGTGACATCACTGATGATGTCATAATTGATTTTAACCATCTTTTCAAAACTGTAAAATTGACGCTTCTGAACTCACGGATGGCACGGACATCATCTACGACAGTAATTTTAAAACCGATAATGTCAATTGTGACATCACTGATGATGTCATAATTGATTTTGACCATCTTTTCAAAACTGTAAAATTGACGCTTCTGAACTCACGGATGGCACAGACATCATCTACGACAGTAATTTTAAAACCGATTATGTCAATTGTGACATCACTGATGATGTCATAATTGATTTCGACATCTTTTCAAAACTGTGAAATTGATGCTTCTGAACTCACGAATGGCACGGACATCATCTACGACAGTAATTTTAAAACCGATAATGTCAATTGTGACATCACTGATGATGTCATAATTGATTTTAACCATCTTTTCAAAACTGTAAAATTGACGCTTCTGAACTCAAGGATGGCATGGACATCATCTACGACAGTAATTTTAAAACCGATAATGTCAATTGTGACATCACTGATGATGTCATAATTGATTTGAACCTTTTTTTCAAAACTGTAAATTTGACGATTCTGAACTCACGGATGGCACGGACAGCATCTACGACAGTAATTTTAAAACCGATTATGTCAATTGTGACATCACTGATGATGTCATAATTGATTTTAACCTTTTTTTCAAAACTGTAAATTTGACTATTCTGAACTCACGGATGGCACGGACAGCATCTACGACAGTAATTTTAAAACCGATTATGTCAATTGTGACATCACTGATGATGTCATAATTGATTTTGACCATCTTTTCAAAACTGTAAAATTGACGCTTCTGAACTCAAGGATGGCATGGACATCATCTACGACAGTAATTTTAAAACCGTTTATGTCAATTGTGACATCACTGATGATGTCATAATTGATTTTGACCATCTTTTTAAAATTGTAAAATTGACGCTTCTTAACTCACGGATGGCACAGACATCATCTACGACAGTAATTTTAAAACCGATAATGTCAATTGTGACATCACTGATGATGTCATAATTGATTTTAACCTTTTTTTCAAAACTGTAAATTTGACGATTCTGAACTCACGGATGGCACGGACAGCATCTACGACAGTAATTTTAAAACCGATTATGTCAATTGTGACATCACTGATGATGTCATAATTGATTTTGACCATCTTTTCAAAACTGTAAAATTGACGCTTCTGAACTCACGGATGGCACAGACATCATCTACGACAGTAATTTTAAAACCGATTATGTCAATTGTGACATCACTGATGATGTAATAATTGATTTCGACATCTTTTCAAAACTGTGAAATTGACGCTTCTGAACTCAAGGATGGCACGGACATCATCTACGACAGTAATTTTAAAACCGATAATGTCAATTGTGACATCACTGATGATGTCATAATTGATTTTAACCATCTTTTCAAAACTGTAAAATTGACGCTTCTGAACTCACGGATGGCACGGACATCATCTACGACAGTAATTTTAAAACCGATAATGTCAATTGTGACATCACTGATGATGTCATAATTGATTTCGACATCTTTTCAAAACTGTGAAATTGATGCTTCTGAACTCACGAATGGCACGGACATCATCTACGACAGTAATTTTAAAACCGATTATGTCAATTGTGACATCACTGATGATGTCATAATTGATTTCGACATCTTTTCAAAACTGTAAATTTGACGCTTCTGAACTCACGGATAGCACGGACATCATCTACGACAGTAATTTTAAAACCGATTATGTCAATTGTGACATCACTGATGATGTCATAATTGATTTTGACCATCTTTTCAAAATTGTAAAATTGACGCTTCTTAACTCACGGATGGCACAGACATCATCTACGACAGTAATTTTAAAACCGATTATGTCAATTGTGACATCACTGATGATGTCATAATTGATTTTGACCATCTTTTCAAAATTGTAAAATTGACGCTTCTTAACTCACGGATGGCACAGACATCATCTACGACAGTAATTTTAAAACCGATTATGTCAATTGTGACATCACTGATGATGTCATAATTGATTTCGACATCTTTTCAAAACTGTGAAATTGATGCTTCTGAACTCACGAATGGCACGGACATCATCTACGACAGTAATTTTCAAACCGATAATGTCAATTGTGACATCACTGATGATGTCATAATTGATTTTAACCATCTTTTCAAAACTGTAAAATTGACGCTTCTGAACTCACGGATGGCACGGACATCATCTACGACAGTAATTTTAAAACCGATAATGTCAATTGTGACATCACTGATGATGTCATAATTGATTTTGACCATCTTTTCAAAACTGTAAAATTGACGCTTCTGAACTCACGGATGGCACAGACATCATCTACGACAGTAATTTTAAAACCGATTATGTCAATTGTGACATCACTGATGATGTCATAATTGATTTCGACATCTTTTCAAAACTGTGAAATTGATGCTTCTGAACTCACGAATGGCACGGACATCATCTACGACAGTAATTTTAAAACCGATAATGTCAATTGTGACATCACTGATGATGTCATAATTGATTTTAACCATCTTTTCAAAACTGTAAAATTGACGCTTCTGAACTCAAG
This sequence comes from Crinia signifera, assembly GCF_055691185.1. Lineage (NCBI taxonomy): Eukaryota > Metazoa > Chordata > Amphibia > Anura > Myobatrachidae > Crinia > Crinia signifera. The sequence continues at coordinate 46,280,341 of NC_139225.1, read as the reverse complement.
GATGGCATGGACATCATCTACGACCGTAATTTTAAAACCGATAATGTCAATTGTGACATCACTGATGATGTCATAATTGATTTGAACCTTTTTTTCAAAACTGTAAATTTGACGATTCTGAACTCACGGATGGCACGGACATCATCTACGACAGTAATTTTAAAACCGATTATGTCAATTGTGACATCACTGATGATGTCATAATTGATTTTGACCATCTTTTCAAAACTGTAAAATTGACGCTTCTGAACTCACGGATGGCACAGACATCATCTACGACAGTAATTTTAAAACCGATTATGTCAATTGTGACATCACTGATGATGTAATAATTGATTTCGACATCTTTTCAAAACTGTGAAATTGATGCTTCTGAACTCACGAATGGCACAGACATCATCTACGACAGTAATTTTAAAACCGATAATGTCAATTGTGACATCACTGATGATGTCATAATTGATTTTAACCATCTTTTCAAAACTGTAAAATTGACGCTTCTGAACTCACGGATGGCACGGACATCATCTACGACATTAATTTTAAAACCGATAATGTCAATTGTGACATCACTGATGATGTCATAATTGATTTTAACCATCTTTTCAAAACTGTAAAATTGACGCTTCTGAACTCAAGGATGGCATGGACATCATCTACGACAGTAATTTTAAAACCGATAATGTCAATTGTGACATCACTGATGATGTCATAATTGATTTGAACCTTTTTTTCAAAACTGTAAATTTGACGATTCTGAACTCACGGATGGCACGGACAGCATCTACGACAGTAATTTTAAAACCGATTATGTCAATTGTGACATCACTGATGATGTCATAATTGATTTTAACCTTTTTTTCAAAACTGTAAATTTGACGATTCTGAACTCACGGATGGCACGGACAGCATCTACGACAGTAATTTTAAAACCGATTATGTCAATTGTGACATCACTGATGATGTCATAATTGATTTTGACCATCTTTTTAAAATTGTAAAATTGACGCTTCTTAACTCACGGATGGCACAGACATCATCTACGACAGTAATTTTAAAACCGATAATGTCAATTGTGACATCACTGATGATGTCATAATTGATTTTAACCTTTTTTTCAAAACTGTAAATTTGACGATTCTGAACTCACGGATGGCACGGACAGCATCTACGACAGTAATTTTAAAACCGATTATGTCAATTGTGACATCACTGATGATGTCATAATTGATTTTGACCATCTTTTCAAAACTGTAAAATTGACGCTTCTGAACTCACGGATGGCACAGACATCATCTACGACAGTAATTTTAAAACCGATTATGTCAATTGTGACATCACTGATGATGTCATAATTGATTTCGACATCTTTTCAAAACTGTGAAATTGACGCTTCTGAACTCAAGGATGGCACGGACATCATCTACGACAGTAATTTTAAAACCGATAATGTCAATTGTGACATCACTGATGATGTCATAATTGATTTTAACCATCTTTTCAAAACTGTAAAATTGACGCTTCTGAACTCACGGATGGCACGGACATCATCTACGACAGTAATTTTAAAACCGATAATGTCAATTGTGACATCACTGATGATGTCATAATTGATTTCGACATCTTTTCAAAACTGTGAAATTGATGCTTCTGAACTCACGAATGGCACGGACATCATCTACAACAGTAATTTTAAAACCGATTATGTCAATTGTGACATCACTGATGATGTCATAATTGATTTCGACATCTTTTCAAAACTGTAAATTTGACGCTTCTGAACTCACGGATAGCACGGACATCATCTACGACAGTAATTTTAAAACCGATTATGTCAATTGTGACATCACTGATGATGTCATAATTGATTTTGACCATCTTTTCAAAATTGTAAAATTGACGCTTCTTAACTCACGGATGGCACAGACATCATCTACGACAGTAATTTTAAAACCGATTATGTCAATTGTGACATCACTGATGATGTCATAATTGATTTTGACCATCTTTTCAAAATTGTAAAATTGACGCTTCTTAACTCACGGATGGCACAGACATCATCTACGACAGTAATTTTAAAACCGATTATGTCAATTGTGACATCACTGATGATGTCATAATTGATTTTGACCATCTTTTCAAAATTGTAAAATTGACGCTTCTTAACTCACGGATGGCACAGACATCATCTACGACAGTAATTTTAAAACCGATTATGTCAATTGTGACATCACTGATGATGTCATAATTGATTTCGACATCTTTTCAAAACTGTGAAATTGATGCTTCTGAACTCACGAATGGCACGGACATCATCTACGACAGTAATTTTCAAACCGATAATGTCAATTGTGACATCACTGATGATGTCATAATTGATTTTAACCATCTTTTCAAAACTGTAAAATTGACGCTTCTGAACTCACGGATGGCACGGACATCATCTACGACAGTAATTTTAAAACCGATAATGTCAATTGTGACATCACTGATGATGTCATAATTGATTTTGACCATCTTTTCAAAACTGTAAAATTGACGCTTCTGAACTCACGGATGGCACAGACATCATCTACGACAGTAATTTTAAAACCGATTATGTCAATTGTGACATCACTGATGATGTCATAATTGATTTCGACATCTTTTCAAAACTGTGAAATTGATGCTTCTGAACTCACGAATGGCACGGACATCATCTACGACAGTAATTTTAAAACCGATAATGTCAATTGTGACATCACTGATGATGTCATAATTGATTTTAACCATCTTTTCAAAACTGTAAAATTGACGCTTCTGAACTCAAGGATGGCATGGACATCATCTACGACAGTAATTTTAAAACCGATAATGTCAATTGTGACATCACTGATGATGTCATAATTGATTTGAACCTTTTTTTCAAAACTGTAAATTTGACGATTCTGAACTCACGGATGGCACGGACAGCATCTACGACAGTAATTTTAAAACCGATTATGTCAATTGTGACATCACTGATGATGTCATAATTGATTTTAACCTTTTTTTCAAAACTGTAAATTTGACTATTCTGAACTCACGGATGGCACGGACAGCATCTACGACAGTAATTTTAAAACCGATTATGTCAATTGTGACATCACTGATGATGTCATAATTGATTTTGACCATCTTTTCAAAACTGTAAAATTGACGCTTCTGAACTCAAGGATGGCATGGACATCATCTACGACAGTAATTTTAAAACCGTTTATGTCAATTGTGACATCACTGATGATGTCATAATTGATTTTGACCATCTTTTTAAAATTGTAAAATTGACGCTTCTTAACTCACGGATGGCACAGACATCATCTACGACAGTAATTTTAAAACCGATAATGTCAATTGTGACATCACTGATGATGTCATAATTGATTTTAACCTTTTTTTCAAAACTGTAAATTTGACGATTCTGAACTCACGGATGGCACGGACAGCATCTACGACAGTAATTTTAAAACCGATTATGTCAATTGTGACATCACTGATGATGTCATAATTGATTTTGACCATCTTTTCAAAACTGTAAAATTGACGCTTCTGAACTCACGGATGGCACAGACATCATCTACGACAGTAATTTTAAAACCGATTATGTCAATTGTGACATCACTGATGATGTAATAATTGATTTCGACATCTTTTCAAAACTGTGAAATTGACGCTTCTGAACTCAAGGATGGCACGGACATCATCTACGACAGTAATTTTAAAACCGATAATGTCAATTGTGACATCACTGATGATGTCATAATTGATTTTAACCATCTTTTCAAAACTGTAAAATTGACGCTTCTGAACTCACGGATGGCACGGACATCATCTACGACAGTAATTTTAAAACCGATAATGTCAATTGTGACATCACTGATGATGTCATAATTGATTTCGACATCTTTTCAAAACTGTGAAATTGATGCTTCTGAACTCACGAATGGCACGGACATCATCTACGACAGTAATTTTAAAACCGATTATGTCAATTGTGACATCACTGATGATGTCATAATTGATTTCGACATCTTTTCAAAACTGTAAATTTGACGCTTCTGAACTCACGGATAGCACGGACATCATCTACGACAGTAATTTTAAAACCGATTATGTCAATTGTGACATCACTGATGATGTCATAATTGATTTTGACCATCTTTTCAAAATTGTAAAATTGACGCTTCTTAACTCACGGATGGCACAGACATCATCTACGACAGTAATTTTAAAACCGATTATGTCAATTGTGACATCACTGATGATGTCATAATTGATTTTGACCATCTTTTCAAAATTGTAAAATTGACGCTTCTTAACTCACGGATGGCACAGACATCATCTACGACAGTAATTTTAAAACCGATTATGTCAATTGTGACATCACTGATGATGTCATAATTGATTTCGACATCTTTTCAAAACTGTGAAATTGATGCTTCTGAACTCACGAATGGCACGGACATCATCTACGACAGTAATTTTCAAACCGATAATGTCAATTGTGACATCACTGATGATGTCATAATTGATTTTAACCATCTTTTCAAAACTGTAAAATTGACGCTTCTGAACTCACGGATGGCACGGACATCATCTACGACAGTAATTTTAAAACCGATAATGTCAATTGTGACATCACTGATGATGTCATAATTGATTTTGACCATCTTTTCAAAACTGTAAAATTGACGCTTCTGAACTCACGGATGGCACAGACATCATCTACGACAGTAATTTTAAAACCGATTATGTCAATTGTGACATCACTGATGATGTCATAATTGATTTCGACATCTTTTCAAAACTGTGAAATTGATGCTTCTGAACTCACGAATGGCACGGACATCATCTACGACAGTAATTTTAAAACCGATAATGTCAATTGTGACATCACTGATGATGTCATAATTGATTTTAACCATCTTTTCAAAACTGTAAAATTGACGCTTCTGAACTCAAGGATGGCATGGACATCATCTACGACCGTAATTTTAAAACCGATAATGTCAATTGTGACATCACTGATGATGTCATAATTGATTTGAACCTTTTTTTCAAAACTGTAAATTTGACGATTCTGAACTCACGGATGGCACGGACATCATCTACGACAGTAATTTTAAAACCGATTATGTCAATTGTGACATCACTGATGATGTCATAATTGATTTTGACCATCTTTTCAAAACTGTAAAATTGACGCTTCTGAACTCACGGATGGCACAGACATCATCTACGACAGTAATTTTAAAACCGATTATGTCAATTGTGACATCACTGATGATGTAATAATTGATTTCGACATCTTTTCAAAACTGTGAAATTGATGCTTCTGAACTCACGAATGGCACAGACATCATCTACGACAGTAATTTTAAAACCGATAATGTCAATTGTGACATCACTGATGATGTCATAATTGATTTTAACCATCTTTTCAAAACTGTAAAATTGACGCTTCTGAACTCACGGATGGCACGGACATCATCTACGACATTAATTTTAAAACCGATAATGTCAATTGTGACATCACTGATGATGTCATAATTGATTTTAACCATCTTTTCAAAACTGTAAAATTGACGCTTCTGAACTCAAGGATGGCATGGACATCATCTACGACAGTAATTTTAAAACCGATAATGTCAATTGTGACATCACTGATGATGTCATAATTGATTTGAACCTTTTTTTCAAAACTGTAAATTTGACGATTCTGAACTCACGGATGGCACGGACAGCATCTACGACAGTAATTTTAAAACCGATTATGTCAATTGTGACATCACTGATGATGTCATAATTGATTTTAACCTTTTTTTCAAAACTGTAAATTTGACGATTCTGAACTCACGGATGGCACGGACAGCATCTACGACAGTAATTTTAAAACCGATTATGTCAATTGTGACATCACTGATGATGTCATAATTGATTTTGACCATCTTTTTAAAATTGTAAAATTGACGCTTCTTAACTCACGGATGGCACAGACATCATCTACGACAGTAATTTTAAAACCGATAATGTCAATTGTGACATCACTGATGATGTCATAATTGATTTTAACCTTTTTTTCAAAACTGTAAATTTGACGATTCTGAACTCACGGATGGCACGGACAGCATCTACGACAGTAATTTTAAAACCGATTATGTCAATTGTGACATCACTGATGATGTCATAATTGATTTTGACCATCTTTTCAAAACTGTAAAATTGACGCTTCTGAACTCACGGATGGCACAGACATCATCTACGACAGTAATTTTAAAACCGATTATGTCAATTGTGACATCACTGATGATGTCATAATTGATTTCGACATCTTTTCAAAACTGTGAAATTGACGCTTCTGAACTCAAGGATGGCACGGACATCATCTACGACAGTAATTTTAAAACCGATAATGTCAATTGTGACATCACTGATGATGTCATAATTGATTTTAACCATCTTTTCAAAACTGTAAAATTGACGCTTCTGAACTCACGGATGGCACGGACATCATCTACGACAGTAATTTTAAAACCGATAATGTCAATTGTGACATCACTGATGATGTCATAATTGATTTCGACATCTTTTCAAAACTGTGAAATTGATGCTTCTGAACTCACGAATGGCACGGACATCATCTACAACAGTAATTTTAAAACCGATTATGTCAATTGTGACATCACTGATGATGTCATAATTGATTTCGACATCTTTTCAAAACTGTAAATTTGACGCTTCTGAACTCACGGATAGCACGGACATCATCTACGACAGTAATTTTAAAACCGATTATGTCAATTGTGACATCACTGATGATGTCATAATTGATTTTGACCATCTTTTCAAAATTGTAAAATTGACGCTTCTTAACTCACGGATGGCACAGACATCATCTACGACAGTAATTTTAAAACCGATTATGTCAATTGTGACATCACTGATGATGTCATAATTGATTTTGACCATCTTTTCAAAATTGTAAAATTGACGCTTCTTAACTCACGGATGGCACAGACATCATCTACGACAGTAATTTTAAAACCGATTATGTCAATTGTGACATCACTGATGATGTCATAATTGATTTTGACCATCTTTTCAAAATTGTAAAATTGACGCTTCTTAACTCACGGATGGCACAGACATCATCTACGACAGTAATTTTAAAACCGATTATGTCAATTGTGACATCACTGATGATGTCATAATTGATTTCGACATCTTTTCAAAACTGTGAAATTGATGCTTCTGAACTCACGAATGGCACGGACATCATCTACGACAGTAATTTTCAAACCGATAATGTCAATTGTGACATCACTGATGATGTCATAATTGATTTTAACCATCTTTTCAAAACTGTAAAATTGACGCTTCTGAACTCACGGATGGCACGGACATCATCTACGACAGTAATTTTAAAACCGATAATGTCAATTGTGACATCACTGATGATGTCATAATTGATTTTGACCATCTTTTCAAAACTGTAAAATTGACGCTTCTGAACTCACGGATGGCACAGACATCATCTACGACAGTAATTTTAAAACCGATTATGTCAATTGTGACATCACTGATGATGTCATAATTGATTTCGACATCTTTTCAAAACTGTGAAATTGATGCTTCTGAACTCACGAATGGCACGGACATCATCTACGACAGTAATTTTAAAACCGATAATGTCAATTGTGACATCACTGATGATGTCATAATTGATTTTAACCATCTTTTCAAAACTGTAAAATTGACGCTTCTGAACTCAAGGATGGCATGGACATCATCTACGACAGTAATTTTAAAACCGATAATGTCAATTGTGACATCACTGATGATGTCATAATTGATTTGAACCTTTTTTTCAAAACTGTAAATTTGACGATTCTGAACTCACGGATGGCACGGACAGCATCTACGACAGTAATTTTAAAACCGATTATGTCAATTGTGACATCACTGATGATGTCATAATTGATTTTAACCTTTTTTTCAAAACTGTAAATTTGACTATTCTGAACTCACGGATGGCACGGACAGCATCTACGACAGTAATTTTAAAACCGATTATGTCAATTGTGACATCACTGATGATGTCATAATTGATTTTGACCATCTTTTCAAAACTGTAAAATTGACGCTTCTGAACTCAAGGATGGCATGGACATCATCTACGACAGTAATTTTAAAACCGTTTATGTCAATTGTGACATCACTGATGATGTCATAATTGATTTTGACCATCTTTTTAAAATTGTAAAATTGACGCTTCTTAACTCACGGATGGCACAGACATCATCTACGACAGTAATTTTAAAACCGATAATGTCAATTGTGACATCACTGATGATGTCATAATTGATTTTAACCTTTTTTTCAAAACTGTAAATTTGACGATTCTGAACTCACGGATGGCACGGACAGCATCTACGACAGTAATTTTAAAACCGATTATGTCAATTGTGACATCACTGATAATGTCATAATTGATTTTGACCATCTTTTCAAAACTGTAAAATTGACGCTTCTGAACTCACGGATGGCACAGACATCATCTACGACAGTAATTTTAAAACCGATTATGTCAATTGTGACATCACTGATGATGTAATAATTGATTTCGACATCTTTTCAAAACTGTGAAATTGACGCTTCTGAACTCAAGGATGGCACGGACATCATCTACGACAGTAATTTTAAAACCGATAATGTCAATTGTGACATCACTGATGATGTCATAATTGATTTTAACCATCTTTTCAAAACTGTAAAATTGACGCTTCTGAACTCACGGATGGCACGGACATCATCTACGACAGTAATTTTAAAACCGATAATGTCAATTGTGACATCACTGATGATGTCATAATTGATTTCGACATCTTTTCAAAACTGTGAAATTGATGCTTCTAAACTCACGAATGGCACAGACATCATATACGACAGTAATTTTAAAACTGATAATGTCAATTGTGACATCACTGATGATGTCATAATTGATTTTGACCATCTTTTCAAAAATGTAAAATTGACGCTTCTGAACTCACGGATGGCACAGACATCATCTATGACAGTAATTTTAAAACCGATAATGTCAATTGTGACATCACTGATGATGTCATAATTGATTTCGACATCTTTTCAAAACTGTGAAATTGATGCTTCTGAACTCACGAATGGCACGGACATCATCTACGACAGTAATTTTCAAACCGATAATGTCAATTGTGACATCACTGATGATGTCATAATTGATTTTAACCATCTTTTCAAAACTGTAAAATTGACGCTTCTGAACTCACGGATGGCACGGACATCATCTACGACAGTAATTTTAAAACCGATAATGTCAATTGTGACATCACTGATGATGTCATAATTGATTTTGACCATCTTTTCAAAACTGTAAAATTGACGCTTCTGAACTCACGGATGGCACAGACATCATCTACGACAGTAATTTTAAAACCGATTATGTCAATTGTGACATCACTGATGATGTCATAATTGATTTCGACATCTTTTCAAAACTGTGAAATTGATGCTTCTGAACTCACGAATGGCACGGACATCATCTACGACAGTAATTTTAAAACCGATAATGTCAATTGTGACATCACTGATGATGTCATAATTGATTTTAACCATCTTTTCAAAACTGTAAAATTGACGCTTCTGAACTCAAGGATGGCATGGACATCATCTACGACCGTAATTTTAAAACCGATAATGTCAATTGTGACATCACTGATGATGTCATAATTGATTTGAACCTTTTTTTCAAAACTGTAAATTTGACGATTCTGAACTCACGGATGGCACGGACATCATCTACGACAGTAATTTTAAAACCGATTATGTCAATTGTGACATCACTGATGATGTCATAATTGATTTTGACCATCTTTTCAAAACTGTAAAATTGACGCTTCTGAACTCACGGATGGCACAGACATCATCTACGACAGTAATTTTAAAACCGATTATGTCAATTGTGACATCACTGATGATGTAATAATTGATTTCGACATCTTTTCAAAACTGTGAAATTGATGCTTCTGAACTCACGAATGGCACAGACATCATCTACGACAGTAATTTTAAAACCGATAATGTCAATTGTGACATCACTGATGATGTCATAATTGATTTTAACCATCTTTTCAAAACTGTAAAATTGACGCTTCTGAACTCACGGATGGCACGGACATCATCTACGACAGTAATTTTAAAACCGATAATGTCAATTGTGATATCACTGATGATGTCATAATTGATTTTAACCATCTTTTCAAAACTGTGAAATTTGACGATTCTGAACTCTCGGATGGCACGGACATCATCTACGACAGTAATTTTAAAACCGTTTATGTCAATTGTGACATCACTGATGATGTCATAATTGATTTTGACCATCTTTTCAAAACTGTAAAATTGATGCTTCTGAACTCCCGGATGGCACGGACATCATCTACGACAGTAATTTTAAAACCGATAATGTCAATTGTGACATCACTGATGATGTCATAATTGATTTTAACCTTTTTTTCAAAACTGTAAATTTGACGATTCTGAACTCACGGATGGCACGGACAGCATCTACGACAGTAATTTTAAAACCGTTTATGTCAATTGTGACATCACTGATGATGTCATAATTGATTTTGACCATCATTTCAAAACTGTAAAATTGATGCTTCTGAACTCACGGATGGCACGGACATCATCTACGACAGTAATTTTAAAACGGATAATGTCAATTGTGACATCACTGATGATGTCATAATTGATTTTAACCTTTTTTTCAAAACTGTAAATTTGACGATTCTGAACTCACGGATGGCACGGACAGCATCTACGACAGTAATTTTAAAACCGTTTATGTCAATTGTGACATCACTGATGATGTCATAATTGATTTTGACCATCTTTTCAAAATTGTAAAATTGACGCTTTTTAACTCACGGATGGCACAGACATCATCTACGACAGTAATTTTAAAACCAATAATGTCAATTGTGACATCACTGATGATGTCATAATTGATTTTAACCTTTTTTTCAAAACTGTAAATTTGACGATTCTGAACTCACGGATGGCACGGACAGCATCTACGACAGTAATTTTAAAACCGATTATGTCAATTGTGACATCACTGATGATGTCATAATTGATTTTGACCATCTTTTCAAAACTGTAAAATTGACGCTTCTGAACTCACGGATGGCACAGACATCATCTACGACAGTAATTTTAAAACCGATTATGTCAATTGTGACATCACTGATGATGTAATAATTGATTTCGACATCTTTTCAAAACTGTGAAATTGATGCTTCTAAACTCACGAATGGCACAGACATCATATACGACAGTAATTTTAAAACTGATAATGTCAATTGTGACATCACTGATGATGTCATAATTGATTTTGACCATCTTTTCAAAAATGTAAAATTGACGCTTCTGAACTCACGGATGGCACAGACATCATCTATGACAGTAATTTTAAAACCGATAATGTCAATTGTGACATCACTGATGATGTCATAATTGATTTGAACCTTTTTTTCAAAACTGTAAATTTGACGATTCTGAACTCACGGATGGCACGGACAGCATCTACGACAGTAATTTTAAAACCGATAATGTCAATTGTGACATCACTGATGATGTCATAATTGATTTTAACCATCTTTTCAAAACTGTAAAATTGACGCTTCTGAACTCACGGATGGCACGGACATCATCTACGACAGTAATTTTAAAACCGATAATGTCAATTGTGATATCACTGATGATGTCATAATTGATTTTAACCATCTTTTCAAAACTGTAAATTTGACGATTCTGAACTCTCGGATGGCACGGACATCATCTACGACAGTAATTTTAAAACCGTTTATGTCAATTGTGACATCACTGATGATGTCATTATTGATTTTGACCATCTTTTCAAAACTGTAAAATTGATGCTTCTGAACTCACGGATGGCACGGACATCATCTACGACAGTAATTTTAAAACCGATAATGTCAATTGTGACATCACTGATGATGTCATAATTGATTTTAACCTTTTTTTCAAAACTGTAAATTTGACGATTCTGAACTCACGGATGGCACGGACAGCATCTACGACAGTAATTTTAAAACCGTTTATGTCAATTGTGACATCACTGATGATGTCATAATTGATTTTGACCATCTTTTAAAAATTGTAAAATTGACGCTTCTTAACTCACGGATGGCACAGACATCATCTACGACAGTAATTTTAAAACCGATTATGTCAATTGTGACATCACTGATGATGTCATAATTGATTTTGACCATCTTTTCAAAATTGTAAAATTGACGCTTCTTAACTCACGGATGGCACAGACATCATCTACGACAGTAATTTTAAAACCGATTATGTCAATTGTGACATCACTGATGATGTCATAATTGATTTCGACATCTTTTCAAAACTGTGAAATTGATGCTTCTGAACTCACGAATGGCACGGACATCATCTACGACAGTAATTTTCAAACCGATAATGTCAATTGTGACATCACTGATGATGTCATAATTGATTTTAACCATCTTTTCAAAACTGTAAAATTGACGCTTCTGAACTCACGGATGGCACGGTCATCATCTACGACAGTAATTTTAAAACCGATAATGTCAATTGTGACATCACTGATGATGTCATAATTGATTTTAACCATCTTTTCAAAACTGTAAATTTGACGATTCTGAACTCACGGATGGCACGGACATCATCTACGACAGTAATTTTAAAACCGATTATGTCAATTGTGACATCACTGATGATGTCATAATTGATTTTGACCATCTTTTCAAAACTGTAAAATTGACGCTTCTGAACTCACGGATGGCACAGACATCATCTACGACAGTAATTTTAAAACCGATTATGTCAATTGTGACATCACTGATGATGTCATAATTGATTTCGACATCTTTTCAAAACTGTGAAATTGATGCTTCTGAACTCACGAATGGCACGGACATCATCTACGACATTAATTTTAAAACCGATAATGTCAATTGTGACATCACTGATGATGTCATAATTGATTTTAACCATCTTTTCAAAACTGTAAAATTGACGCTTCTGAACTCAAGGATGGCATGGACATCATCTACGACAGTAATTTTAAAACCGATAATGTCAATTGTGACATCACTGATGATGTCATAATTGATTTGAACCTTTTTTTCAAAACTGTAAATTTGACGATTCTGAACTCACGGATGGCACGGACAGCATCTACGACAGTAATTTTAAAACCGATTATGTCAATTGTGACATCACTGATGATGTCATAATTGATTTTAACCTTTTTTTCAAAACTGTAAATTTGACGATTCTGAACTCACGGATGGCACGGACAGCATCTACGACAGTAATTTTAAAACCGATTATGTCAATTGTGACATCACTGATGATGTCATAATTGATTTTGACCATCTTTTTAAAATTGTAAAATTGACGCTTCTTAACTCACGGATGGCACAGACATCATCTACGACAGTAATTTTAAAACCGATAATGTCAATTGTGACATCACTGATGATGTCATAATTGATTTTAACCTTTTTTTCAAAACTGTAAATTTGACGATTCTGAACTCACGGATGGCACGGACAGCATCTACGACAGTAATTTTAAAACCGATTATGTCAATTGTGACATCACTGATGATGTCATAATTGATTTTGACCATCTTTTCAAAACTGTAAAATTGACGCTTCTGAACTCACGGATGGCACAGACATCATCTACGACAGTAATTTTAAAACCGATTATGTCAATTGTGACATCACTGATGATGTAATAATTGATTTCGACATCTTTTCAAAACTGTGAAATTGACGCTTCTGAACTCAAGGATGGCACGGACATCATCTACGACAGTAATTTTAAAACCGATAATGTCAATTGTGACATCACTGATGATGTCATAATTGATTTTAACCATCTTTTCAAAACTGTAAAATTGACGCTTCTGAACTCACGGATGGCACGGACATCATCTACGACAGTAATTTTAAAACCGATAATGTCAATTGTGACATCACTGATGATGTCATAATTGATTTCGACATCTTTTCAAAACTGTGAAATTGATGCTTCTGAACTCACGAATGGCACGGACATCATCTACGACAGTAATTTTAAAACCGATTATGTCAATTGTGACATCACTGATGATGTCATAATTGATTTCGACATCTTTTCAAAACTGTAAATTTGACGCTTCTGAACTCACGGATAGCACGGACATCATCTACGACAGTAATTTTAAAACCGATTATGTCAATTGTGACATCACTGATGATGTCATAATTGATTTTGACCATCTTTTCAAAATTGTAAAATTGACGCTTCTTAACTCACGGATGGCACAGACATCATCTACGACAGTAATTTTAAAACCGATTATGTCAATTGTGACATCACTGATGATGTCATAATTGATTTTGACCATCTTTTCAAAATTGTAAAATTGACGCTTCTTAACTCACGGATGGCACAGACATCATCTACGACAGTAATTTTAAAACCGATTTTGTCAATTGTGACATCACTGATGATGTCATAATTGATTTTGACCATCTTTTCAAAATTGTAAAATTGACGCTTCTTAACTCACGGATGGCACAGACATCATCTACGACAGTAATTTTAAAACCGATTATGTCAATTGTGACATCACTGATGATGTCATAATTGATTTCGACATCTTTTCAAAACTGTGAAATTGATGCTTCTGAACTCACGAATGGCACGGACATCATCTACGACAGTAATTTTCAAACCGATAATGTCAATTGTGACATCACTGATGATGTCATAATTGATTTTAACCATCTTTTCAAAACTGTAAAATTGACGCTTCTGAACTCACGGATGGCACGGACATCATCTACGACAGTAATTTTAAAACCGATAATGTCAATTGTGACATCACTGATGATGTCATAATTGATTTTGACCATCTTTTCAAAACTGTAAAATTGACGCTTCTGAACTCACGGATGGCACAGACATCATCTACGACAGTAATTTTAAAACCGATTATGTCAATTGTGACATCACTGATGATGTCATAATTGATTTCGACATCTTTTCAAAACTGTGAAATTGATGCTTCTGAACTCACGAATGGCACGGACATCATCTACGACAGTAATTTTAAAACCGATAATGTCAATTGTGACATCACTGATGATGTCATAATTGATTTTAACCATCTTTTCAAAACTGTAAAATTGACGCTTCTGAACTCAAGGATGGCATGGACATCATCTACGACCGTAATTTTAAAACCGATAATGTCAATTGTGACATCACTGATGATGTCATAATTGATTTGAACCTTTTTTTCAAAACTGTAAATTTGACGATTCTGAACTCACGGATGGCACGGACATCATCTACGACAGTAATTTTAAAACCGATTATGTCAATTGTGACATCACTGATGATGTCATAATTGATTTTGACCATCTTTTCAAAACTGTAAAATTGACGCTTCTGAACTCACGGATGGCACAGACATCATCTACGACAGTAATTTTAAAACCGATTATGTCAATTGTGACATCACTGATGATGTAATAATTGATTTCGACATCTTTTCAAAACTGTGAAATTGATGCTTCTGAACTCACGAATGGCACAGACATCATCTACGACAGTAATTTTAAAACCGATAATGTCAATTGTGACATCACTGATGATGTCATAATTGATTTTAACCATCTTTTCAAAACTGTAAAATTGACGCTTCTGAACTCACGGATGGCACGGACATCATCTACGACAGTAATTTTAAAACCGATAATGTCAATTGTGATATCACTGATGATGTCATAATTGATTTTAACCATCTTTTCAAAACTGTGAAATTTGACGATTCTGAACTCTCGGATGGCACGGACATCATCTACGACAGTAATTTTAAAACCGTTTATGTCAATTGTGACATCACTGATGATGTCATAATTGATTTTGACCATCTTTTCAAAACTGTAAAATTGATGCTTCTGAACTCCCGGATGGCACGGACATCATCTACGACAGTAATTTTAAAACCGATAATGTCAATTGTGACATCACTGATGATGTCATAATTGATTTTAACCTTTTTTTCAAAACTGTAAATTTGACGATTCTGAACTCACGGATGGCACGGACAGCATCTACGACAGTAATTTTAAAACCGTTTATGTCAATTGTGACATCACTGATGATGTCATAATTGATTTTGACCATCATTTCAAAACTGTAAAATTGATGCTTCTGAACTCACGGATGGCACGGACATCATCTACGACAGTAATTTTAAAACGGATAATGTCAATTGTGACATCACTGATGATGTCATAATTGATTTTAACCTTTTTTTCAAAACTGTAAATTTGACGATTCTGAACTCACGGATGGCACGGACAGCATCTACGACAGTAATTTTAAAACCGTTTATGTCAATTGTGACATCACTGATGATGTCATAATTGATTTTGACCATCTTTTCAAAATTGTAAAATTGACGCTTCTTAACTCACGGATGGCACAGACATCATCTACGACAGTAATTTTAAAACCAATAATGTCAATTGTGACATCACTGATGATGTCATAATTGATTTTAACCTTTTTTTCAAAACTGTAAATTTGACGATTCTGAACTCACGGATGGCACGGACAGCATCTACGACAGTAATTTTAAAACCGATTATGTCAATTGTGACATCACTGATGATGTCATAATTGATTTTGACCATCTTTTCAAAACTGTAAAATTGACGCTTCTGAACTCACGGATGGCACAGACATCATCTACGACAGTAATTTTAAAACCGATTATGTCAATTGTGACATCACTGATGATGTAATAATTGATTTCGACATCTTTTCAAAACTGTGAAATTGATGCTTCTGAACTCACGAATGGCACAGACATCATATACGACAGTAATTTTAAAACCGATAATGTCAATTGTGACATCACTGATGATGTCATAATTGATTTTGACCATCTTTTCAAAAATGTAAAATTGACGCTTCTGAACTTACGGATGGCACAGACATCATCTATGACAGTAATTTTAAAACCGATTATGTCAATTGTGACATCACTGATGATGTCATAATTGATTTCGACATCTTTTCAAAACTGTGAAATTGATGCTTCTGAACTCACGAATGGCACGGACATCATCTACGACAGTAATTTTAAAACTGAAAATGTCAATTGTGACATCACTGATGATGTCATAATTGATTTTAACCTTTTTTTCAAAACTGTAAATTTGACGATTCTGAACTCACGGATGGCACGGACAGCATCTACGACAGTAATTTAAAAAACGATTATGTCAATTGTGACATCACTGATGATGTCATAATTGATTTTGACCATCTTTTTAAAACTGTAAAATTGACGCTTCTGAACTCACGGATGGCACAGACATCATCTACGACAGTAATTTTAAAACCGATAATGTCAATTGTGACATCACTGATGATGTCATAATTGATTTTGACCATCTTTTCAAAATTGTAAAATTGACGCTTCTTAACTCACATCATCATCTACGACAGTAATTTTAAAACCGATTATGTCAATTGTGACATCACTGATGATGTCATAATTGATTTCGACATCTTTTCAAAACTGTGAAGTTGATGCTTCTGAACTCACGAATGGCACGGACATCATCTACGACAGTAATTTTAAAACCGATAATGTCAATTGTGACATCACTGATGATGTCATAATTGATTTTAACAATCTTTTCAAAACTGTAAAATTGACGCTTCTGATCTCACGGATGGCACGGACATCATCTACGACACTAATTTTAAAACCGATAATGTCAATTGTGACATCACTGATGATGTCATAATTGATTTTAACCATCTTTTCAAAACTGTAAATTTGATGATTCTGAACTCACGGATGGCACGGACATCATCTACGACAGTAATTTTAAAACCGATTATGTCAATTGTGACATCACTGATGATGTCATAATTGATTTTGACCATCTTTTTAAAACTGTAAAATTGACGCTTCTGAACTCACGGATGGCACAGACATCATCTACGACAGTAATTTTAAAACCGATTATGTCAATTGTGACATCACTGATGATGTCATAATTGATTTCGACATCTTTTCAAAACTGTGAAATTGATGCTTCTGAACTCACGAATGGCACGGACATCATCTACGACAGTAATTTTAAAACCGATAATGTCAATTGTGACATCACTGATGATGTCATAATTGGTTTTAACCATCTTTTCAAAACTGTAAAATTGACGCTTCTGAACTCAAGGATGGCATGGACATCATCTACGACAGTAATTTTAAAACCGATAATGTCAATTGTGACATCACTGATGATGTCATAATTGATTTGAACCTTTTTTTCAAAACTGTAAATTTGACGATTCTGAACTCACGGATGGCACGGACAGCATCTACGACAGTAATTTTAAAACCGATTATGTCAATTGTGACATCACTGATGATGTCATAATTGATTTTGACCATCTTTTCAAAACTGTAAAATTGACGCTTCTGAACTCACGGATGGCACAGACATCATCTACGACAGTAATTTTAAAACCGATAATGTCAATTGTGATATCACTGATGATGTCATCATTGATTTTAACCATCTTTTCAAAACTGTAAATTTGACGATTCTGAACTCTCGGATGGCACGGACATCATCTACGACAGTAATTTTAAAACCGTTTATGTCAATTGTGACATCACTGATGATGTCACAATTGATTTTGACCATCTTTTCAAAACTGTAAAATTGATGCTTCTGAACTCACGGATGGCACGGACATCATCTACGACAGTAATTTTAAAACCGATAATGTCAATTGTGACATCACTGATGATGTCATAATTGATTTTAACCTTTTTTTCAAAACTGTAAATTTGACGATTCTGAACTCACGGATGGCACGGACAGCATCTACGACAGTAATTTTAAAACCGATTATGTCAATTGTGACATCACTGATGATGTCATAATTGATTTTGACCATCTTTTCAAAACTGTAAAATTGACGCTTCTGAACTCACGGATGGCACAGACATCATCTACGACAGTAATTTTAAAACCGATTATGTCAATTGGGACATCACTGATGATGTAATAATTGATTTCGACATCTTTTCAAAACTGTGAAATTGATGCTTCTGAACTCACGAATGGCACAGACATCATATACGACAGTAATTTTAAAACTGATAATGTCAATTGTGACATCACTGATGATGTCATAATTGATTTTGACCATCTTTTCAAAAATGTAAAATTGACGCTTCTGAACTCACGGATGGCACAGACATCATCTATGACAGTAATTTTAAAACCGATTATGTCAATTGTGACATCACTGATGATGTCATAATTGATTTCGACATCTTTTCAAAACTGTGAAATTGATGCTTCTGAACTCACGAATGGCACGGACATCATCTACGACAGTAATTTTAAAACCGAAAATGTCAATTGTGACATCACTGATGATGTCATAATTGATTTTAACCTTTTTTTCAAAACTGTAAATTTGACGATTCTGAACTCACGGATGGCACGGACAGCATCTACGACAGTAATTTTAAAACCGATTATGTCAATTGTGACATCACTGATGATGTCATAATTGATTTCGACATCTTTTCAAAACTGTGAAATTGATGCTTCTGAACTCACGAATGGCACGGACATCATCTACGACAGTAATTTTCAAACCGATAATGTCAATTGTGACATCACTGATGATGTCATAATTGATTTAAACCATCTTTTCAAAACTGTAAAATTGACGCTTCTGAACTCACGGATGGCACGGACATCATCTACGACAGTAATTTTAAAACCGATAATGTCAATTGTGACATCACTGATGATGTCATAATTGATTTTAACCATCTTTTCAAAACTGTAAATTTGACGATTCTGAACTCACGGATGGCACGGACATCATCTACGACAGTAATTTTAAAACCGATTATGTCAATTGTGACATCACTGATGATGTCATAATTGATTTTGACCATCTTTTCAAAACTGTAAAATTGACGCTTCTGAACTCACGGATGGCACAGACATCATCTACGACAGTAATTTTAAAACCGATTATGTCAATTGTGACATCACTGATGATGTCATAATTGATTTCGACATCTTTTCAAAACTGTGAAATTGATGCTTCTGAACTCACGAATGGCACGGACATCATCTACGACAGTAATTTTAAAACCGATAATGTCAATTGTGACATCACTGATGATGTCATAATTGATTTTAACCATCTTTTCAAAACTGTAAAATTGACGCTTCTGAACTCAAGGATGGCATGGACATCATCTACGACAGTAATTTTAAAACCGATAATGTCAATTGTGACATCACTGATGATGTCATAATTGATTTTAACCTTTTTTTCAAAACTGTAAATTTGACGATTCTGAACTCACGGATGGCACGGACAGCATCTACGACAGTAATTTTAAAACCGATTATGTCAATTGTGACATCACTGATGATGTCATAATTGATTTTGACCATCTTTTCAAAACTGTAAAATTGACGCTTCTGAACTCACGGATGGCACAGACATCATCTACGACAGTAATTTTAAAACCGATTATGTCAATTGTGACATCACTGATGATGTAATAATTGATTTCGACATCTTTTCAAAACTGTGAAATTGATGCTTCTGAACTCACGAATGGCACAGACATCATATACGACAGTAATTTTAAAACCGATTATGTCAATTGTGACATCACTGATGATGTAATAATTGATTTCGACATCTTTTCAAAACTGTGAAATTGATGCTTCTGAACTCACGAATGGCACGGACATCATCTACGACAGTAATTTTCAAACCGATAATGTCAATTGTGACATCACTGATGATGTCATAATTGATTTAAACCATCTTTTCAAAACTGTAAAATTGACGCTTCTGAACTCACGGATGGCACGGACATCATCTACGACAGTAATTTTAAAACCGATAATGTCAATTGTGACATCACTGATTATGTCATAATTGATTTTAACCATCTTTTCAAAACTGTAAATTTGACGATTCTGAACTCACGGATGGCACGGACATCATCTACGACAGTAATTTTAAAACCGATTATGTCAATTGTGACATCACTGATGATGTCATAATTGATTTTGACCATCTTTTCAAAACTGTAAAATTGACGCTTCTGAACTCACGGATGGCACAGACATCATCTACGACAGTAATTTTAAAACCGATTATGTCAATTGTGACATCACTGATGATGTCATAATTGATTTCGACATCTTTTCAAAACTGTAAAATTGATGCTTCTGAACTCACGAATGGCACGGACATCATCTACGACAGTAATTTTAAAACTGATAATGTCAATTGTGACATCACTGATGATGTCATAATTGATTTTAACCATCTTTTCAAAACTGTAAAATTGACGCTTCTGAACTCAAGGATGGCATGGACATCATCTACGACAGTAATTTTAAAACCGATAATGTCAATTGTGACATCACTGATGATGTCATAATTGATTTGAACCTTTTTTTCAAAACTGTAAATTTGACGATTCTGAACTCACGGATGGCACGGACAGCATCTACGACAGTAATTTTAAAACCGATTATGTCAATTGTGACATCACTGATGATGTCATAATTGATTTTGACCATCTTTTCAAAACTGTAAAATTGACGCTTCTGAACTCACGGATGGCACAGACATCATCTACGACAGTAATTTTAAAACCGATTATGTCAATTGTGACATCACTGATGATGTCATAATTGATTTCGACATCTTTTCAAAACTGTAAAATTGATGCTTCTGAACTCACGGATGGCACGGACATCATCTACGACAGTAATTTTAAAACCGATAATGTCAATTGTGACATCACTGATGATGTCATAATTGATTTTAACCTTTTTTTCAAAACTGTAAATTTGACGATTCTGAACTCACGGATGGCACGGACAGCATCTACGACAGTAATTTTAAAACCGATTATGTCAATTGTGACATCACTGATGATGTCATAATTGATTTTGACCATTTTTTCAAAACTGTAAAATTGACGCTTCTGAACTCACGGATGGCACAGACATCATCTACGACAGTAATTTTAAAACCGATTATGTCAATTGTGACATCACTGATGATGTAATAATTGATTTCGACATCTTTTCAAAACTGTGAAATTGATGCTTCTGAACTCACGGATGGCACGGACATCATCTACGACAGTAATTTTAAAACCGATAATGTCAATTGTGACATCACTGATGATGTCATAATTGATTTTAACCTTTTTTTCAAAACTGTAAATTTGACGATTCTGAACTCACGGATGGCACGGACAGCATCTACGACAGTAATTTTAAAACCGATTATGTCAATTGTGACATCACTGATGATGTCACAATTGATTTTGACCATCTTTTCAAAACTGTAAAATTGATGCTTCTGAACTCACGGATGGCACGGACATCATCTACGACAGTAATTTTAAAACCGATAATGTCAATTGTGACATCACTGATGATGTCATAATTGATTTTAACCTTTTTTTCAAAACTGTAAATTTGACGATTCTGAACTCACGGATGGCACGGACAGCATCTACGACAGTAATTTTAAAACCGATTATGTCAATTGTGACATCACTGATGATGTCATAATTGATTTTGACCATCTTTTCAAAACTGTAAAATTGACGCTTCTGAACTCACGGATGGCACAGACATCATCTACGACAGTAATTTTAAAACCGATTATGTCAATTGTGACATCACTGATGATGTAATAATTGATTTCGACATCTTTTCAAAACTGTGAAATTGATGCTTCTGAACTCACGAATGGCACAGACATCATATACGACAGTAATTTTAAAACTGATAATGTCAATTGTGACATCACTGATGATGTCATAATTGATTTTGACCATCTTTTCAAAAATGTAAAATTGACGCTTCTGAACTCACGGATGGCACAGACATCATCTATGACAGTAATTTTAAAACCGATTATGTCAATTGTGACATCACTGATGATGTCATAATTGATTTCGACATCTTTTCAAAACTGTGAAATTGATGCTTCTGAACTCACAAATGGCACGGACATCATCTACGACAGTAATTTTAAAACCGAAAATGTCAATTGTGACATCACTGATGATGTCATAATTGATTTTCACCTTTTTTTCAAAACTGTAAATTTGACGATTCTGAACTCACGGATGGCACGGACAGCATCTACGACAGTAATTTTAAAACCGATTATGTCAATTGTGACATCACTGATGATGTCATAATTGATTTCGACATCTTTTCAAAACTGTGAAATTGATGCTTCTGAACTCACGAATGGCACGGACATCATCTACGACAGTAATTTTCAAACCGATAATGTCAATTGTGACATCACTGATGATGTCATAATTGATTTAAACCATCTTTTCAAAACTGTAAAATTGACGCTTCTGAACTCACGGATGGCACGGACATCATCTACGACAGTAATTTTAAAACCGATAATGTCAATTGTGACATCACTGATGATGTCATAATTGATTTTGACCATCTTTTCAAAACTGTAAAATTGACGCTTCTGAACTCACGGATGGCACAGACATCATCTACGACAGTAATTTTAAAACCGATTATGTCAATTGTGACATCACTGATGATGTAATAATTGATTTCGACATCTTTTCAAAACTGTGAAATTGATGCTTCTGAACTCACGGATGGCACGGACATCATCTACGACAGTAATTTTAAAACCGATAATGTCAATTGTGACATCACTGATGATGTCATAATTGATTTTAACCTTTTTTTCAAAACTGTAAATTTGACGATTCTGAACTCACGGATGGCACGGACAGCATCTACGACAGTAATTTTAAAACCGATTATGTCAATTGTGACATCACTGATGATGTCACAATTGATTTTGACCATCTTTTCAAAACTGTAAAATTGATGCTTCTGAACTCACGGATGGCACGGACATCATCTACGACAGTAATTTTAAAACCGATAATGTCAATTGTGACATCACTGATGATGTCATAATTGATTTTAACCTTTTTTTCAAAACTGTAAATTTGACGATTCTGAACTCACGGATGGCACGGACAGCATCTACGACAGTAATTTTAAAACCGATTATGTCAATTGTGACATCACTGATGATGTCATAATTGATTTTGACCATCTTTTCAAAACTGTAAAATTGACGCTTCTGAACTCACGGATGGCACAGACATCATCTACGACAGTAATTTTAAAACCGATTATGTCAATTGTGACATCACTGATGATGTAATAATTGATTTCGACATCTTTTCAAAACTGTGAAATTGATGCTTCTGAACTCACGAATGGCACAGACATCATATACGACAGTAATTTTAAAACTGATAATGTAAATTGTGACATCACTGATGATGTCATAATTGATTTTGACCATCTTTTCAAAAATGTAAAATTGACGCTTCTGAACTCACGGATGGCACAGACATCATCTATGACAGTAATTTTAAAACCGATTATGTCAATTGTGACATCACTGATGATGTCATAATTGATTTCGACATCTTTTCAAAACTGTGAAATTGATGCTTCTGAACTCACGAATGGCACGGACATCATCTACGACAGTAATTTTAAAACCAAAAATGTCAATTGTGACATCACTGATGATGTCATAATTGATTTTAACCTTTTTTTCAAAACTGTAAATTTGACGATTCTGAACTCACGGATGGCACGGACAGCATCTACGACAGTAATTTTAAAACCGATTATGTCAATTGTGACATCACTGATGATGTCATAATTGATTTCGACATCTTTTCAAAACTGTGAAATTGATGCTTCTGAACTCACGAATGGCACGGACATCATCTACGACAGTAATTTTCAAACCGATAATGTCAATTGTGACATCACTGATGATGTCATAATTGATTTAAACCATCTTTTCAAAACTGTAAAATTGACGCTTCTGAACTCACGGATGGCACGGACATCATCTACGACAGTAATTTTAAAACCGATAATGTCAATTGTGACATCACTGATGATGTCATAATTGATTTTAACCATCTTTTCAAAACTGTAAATTTGACGATTCTGAACTCACGGATGGCACGGACATCATCTACGACAGTAATTTTAAAACCGATTATGTCAATTGTGACATCACTGATGATGTCATAATTGATTTTGACCATCTTTTCAAAACTGTAAAATTGACGCTTCTGAACTCACGGATGGCACAGACATCATCTACGACAGTAATTTTAAAACCGATTATGTCAATTGTGACATCACTGATGATGTCATAATTGATTTCGACATCTTTTCAAAACTGTGAAATTGATGCTTCTGAACTCACGAATGGCACGGACATCATCTACGACAGTAATTTTAAAACCGATAATGTCAATTGTGACATCACTGATGATGTCATAATTGATTTTAACCATCTTTTCAAAACTGTAAAATTGACGCTTCTGAACTCAAGGATGGCATGGACATCATCTACGACAGTAATTTTAAAACCGATAATGTCAATTGTGACATCACTGATGATGTCATAATTGATTTGAACCTTTTTTTCAAAACTGTAAATTTGACGATTCTGAACTCACGGATGGCACGGACAGCATCTACGACAGTAATTTTAAAACCGATTATGTCAATTGTGACATCACTGATGATGTCATAATTGATTTTGACCATCTTTTCAAAACTGTAAAATTGACGCTTCTGAACTCACGAATGGCACGGACATCATCTACGACAGTAATTTTAAAACCGATTATGTCAATTGTGACATCACTGATGATGTCATAATTGATTTCGACATCTTTTCAAAACTGTAAAATTGATGCTTCTGAACTCACGGATGGCACGGACATCATCTACGACAGTAATTTTAAAACCGATAATGTCAATTGTGACATCACTGATGATGTCATAATTGATTTTAACCTTTTTTTCAAAACTGTAAATTTGACGATTCTGAACTCACGGATGGCACGGACAGCATCTACGACAGTAATTTTAAAACCGATTATGTCAATTGTGACATCACTGATGATGTCATAATTGATTTTGACCATCTTTTCAAAACTGTAAAATTGACGCTTCTGAACTCACGGATGGCACAGACATCATCTACGACAGTAATTTTAAAACCGATTATGTCAATTGTGACATCACTGATGATGTAATAATTGATTTCGACATCTTTTCAAAACTGTGAAATTGATGCTTCTGAACTCACGGATGGCACGGACATCATCTACGACAGTAATTTTAAAACCGATAATGTCAATTGTGACATCACTGATGATGTCATAATTGATTTTAACCTTTTTTTCAAAACTGTAAATTTGACGATTCTGAACTCACGGATGGCACGGACAGCATCTACGACAGTAATTTTAAAACCGATTATGTCAATTGTGACATCACTGATGATGTCATAATTGATTTTGACCATCTTTTCAAAACTGTAAAATTGACGCTTCTGAACTCACGGATGGCACAGACATCATCTACGACAGTAATTTTAAAACCGATAATGTCAATTGTGATATCACTGATGATGTCATCATTGATTTTAACCATCTTTTCAAAACTGTAAATTTGACGATTCTGAACTCTCGGATGGCACGGACATCATCTACGACAGTAATTTTAAAACCGTTTATATCAATTGTGACATCACTGATGATGTCACAATTGATTTTGACCATCTTTTCAAAACTGTAAAATTGATGCTTCTGAACTCACGGATGGCACGGACATCATCTACGACAGTAATTTTAAAACCGATAATGTCAATTGTGACATCACTGATGATGTCATAATTGATTTTAACCTTTTTTTCAAAACTGTAAATTTGACGATTCTGAACTCACGGATGGCACGGACAGCATCTACGACAGTAATTTTAAAACCGATTATGTCAATTGTGACATCACTGATGATGTCATAATTGATTTTGACCATCTTTTCAAAACTGTAAAATTGACGCTTCTGAACTCACGGATGGCACAGACATCATCTACGACAGTAATTTTAAAACCGATTATGTCAATTGTGACATCACTGATGATGTAATAATTGATTTCGACATCTTTTCAAAACTGTGAAATTGATGCTTCTGAACTCACGAATGGCACAGACATCATATACGACAGTAATTTTAAAACCGATTATGTCAATTGTGACATCACTGATGATGTCATAATTGATTTCGACATCTTTTCAAAACTGTGAAATTGATGCTTCTGAACTCACGAATGGCACGGACATCATCTACGACAGTAATTTTAAAACCGAAAATGTCAATTGTGACATCACTGATGATGTCATAATTGATTTTAACCTTTTTTTCAAAACTGTAAATTTGACGATTCTGAACTCACGGATGGCACGGACAGCATCTACGACAGTAATTTTAAAACCGATTATGTCAATTGTGACATCACTGATGATGTCATAATTGATTTCGACATCTTTTCAAAACTGTGAAATTGATGCTTCTGAACTCACGAATGGCACGGACATCATCTACGACAGTAATTTTCAAACCGATAATGTCAATTGTGACATCACTGATGATGTCATAATTGATTTAAACCATCTTTTCAAAACTGTAAAATTGACGCTTCTGAACTCACGGATGGCACGGACATCATCTACGACAGTAATTTTAAAACCGATAATGTCAATTGTGACATCACTGATGATGTCATAATTGATTTTAACCATCTTTTAAAAACTGTAAATTTGACGATTCTGAACTCACGGATGGCACGGACATCATCTACGACAGTAATTTTAAAACCGATTATGTCAATTGTGACATCACTGATGATGTCATAATTGATTTTGACCATCTTTTCAAAACTGTAAAATTGACGCTTCTGAACTCACGGATGGCACAGACATCATCTACGACAGTAATTTTAAAACCGATTATGTCAATTGTGACATCACTGATGATGTCATAATTGATTTCGACATCTTTTCAAAACTGTGAAATTGATGCTTCTGAACTCACGAATGGCACGGACATCATCTACGACAGTAATTTTAAAACCGATAATGTCAATTGTGACATCACTGATGATGTCATAATTGATTTTAACCATCTTTTCAAAACTGTAAAATTGACGCTTCTGAACTCAAGGATGGCATGGACATCATCTACGACAGTAATTTTAAAACCGATAATGTCAATTGTGACATCACTGATGATGTCATAATTGATTTGAACCTTTTTTTTCAAAACTGTAAATTTGACGATTCTGAACTCACGGATGGCACGGACAGCATCTACGACAGTAATTTTAAAACCGATTATGTCAATTGTGACATCACTGATGATGTCATAATTGATTTTGACCATCTTTTCAAAACTGTAAAATTGACGCTTCTGAACTCACGGATGGCACAGACATCATCTACGACAGTAATTTTAAAACCGATTATGTCAATTGTGACATCACTGATGATGTCATAATTGATTTCGACATCTTTTCAAAACTGTAAAATTGATGCTTCTGAACTCACGGATGGCACGGACATCATCTACGACAGTAATTTTAAAACCGATAATGTCAATTGTGACATCACTGATGATGTCATAATTGATTTTAACCTTTTTTTCAAAACTGTAAATTTGACGATTCTGAACTCACGGATGGCACGGACAGCATCTACGACAGTAATTTTAAAACCGATTATGTCAATTGTGACATCACTGATGATGTCATAATTGATTTTGACCATCTTTTCAAAACTGTAAAATTGACGCTTCTGAACTCACGGATGGCACAGACATCATCTACGACAGTAATTTTAAAACCGATTATGTCAATTGTGACATCACTGATGATGTAATAATTGATTTCGACATCTTTTCAAAACTGTGAAATTGATGCTTCTGAACTCACGAATGGCACAGACATCATATACGACAGTAATTTTAAAACCGATTATGTCAATTGTGACATCACTGATGATGTAATAATTGATTTCGACATCTTTTCAAAACTGTGAAATTGATGCTTCTGAACTCACGAATGGCACGGACATCATCTACGACAGTAATTTTCAAACCGATAATGTCAATTGTGACATCACTGATGATGTCATAATTGATTTAAACCATCTTTTCAAAACTAAAATTGACGCTTCTGAACTCACGGATGGCACGGACATCATCTACGACAGTCATTTTAAAACCGATAATGTCAATTGTGACATCACTGATGATGTCATAATTGATTTTAACCATCTTTTCAAAACTGTAAATTTGACGATTCTGAACTCACGGATGGCACGGACATCATCTACGACAGTAATTTTAAAACCGATTATGTCAATTGTGACATCACTGATGATGTCATAATTGATTTTGACCATCTTTTCAAAACTGTAAAATTGACGCTTCTGAACTCACGGATGGCACAGACATCATCTACGACAGTAATTTTAAAACCGATTATGTCAATTGTGACATCACTGATGATGTCATAATTGATTTCGACATCTTTTCAAAACTGTGAAATTGATGCTTCTGAACTCACGAATGGCACGGACATCATCTACGACAGTAATTTTAAAACCGATAATGTCAATTGTGACATCACTGATGATGTCATAATTGATTTTAACCATCTTTTCAAAACTGTAAAATTGACGCTTCTGAACTCAAGGATGGCATGGACATCATCTACGACAGTAATTTTAAAACCGATAATGTCAATTGTGACATCACTGATGATGTCATAATTGATTTGAACCTTTTTTTCAAAACTGTAAATTTGACGATTCTGAACTCACGGATGGCACGGACAGCATCTACGACAGTAATTTTAAAACCGATTATGTCAATTGTGACATCACTGATGATGTCATAATTGATTTCGACATCTTTTCAAAACTGTAAAATTGATGCTTCTGAACTCACGGATGGCACGGACATCATCTACGACAGTAATTTTAAAACCGATAATGTCAATTGTGACATCACTGATGATGTCATAATTGATTTTAACCTTTTTTTCAAAACTGTAAATTTGACGATTCTGAATTCACGGATGGCACGGACAGCATCTACGACAGTAATTTTAAAACCGATTATGTCAATTGTGACATCACTGATGATGTAATAATTGATTTTGACATCTTTTCAAAACTGTGAAATTGATGCTTCTGAACTCACGAATGGCACAGACATCATATACGACAGTAATTTTAAAACCGAAAATGTCAATTGTGACATCACTGATGATGTCATAATTGATTTTAACCTTTTTTTCAAAACTGTAAATTTGACGATTCTGAACTCACGGATGGCACGGACAGCATCTACGACAGTAATTTAAAAAACGATTATGTCAATTGTGACATCACTGATGATGTCATAATTGATTTTGACCATCTTTTCAAAACTGTAAAATTGACGCTTCTGAACTCACGGATGGCACAGACATCATCTACGACAGTAATTTTAAAACCGATTATGTCAATTGTGACATCACTGATGATGTAATAATTGATTTCGACATCTTTTCAAAACTGTGAAATTGATGCTTCTGAACTCACGAATGGCACAGACATCATCTACGACAGTAATTTTAAAACCGATAATGTCAATTGTGACATCACTGATGATGTCATAATTGATTTTAACCATCTTTTCAAAATTGTAAAATTGACGCTTCTTAACTCACGGATGGCACAGACATCATCTACGACAGTAATTTTAAAACCGATTATGTCATTTGTGGCATCACTGATGATGTCATAATTGATTTTGACCATCTTTTCAAAACTGTAAAATTGACGCTTCTGAACTCACGAATGGCACGGACATCATCTACGACAGTAATTTTAAAACCGATAATGTCAATTGAGACATCACTGATGATGTCATATTTGATTTTAACCATCTTTTCAAAACTGTAAAATTGACACTTCTTAACTCAAGGATGGCACGGACATCATCTACGACAGTAATTTTAAAACCGATAATGTCAATTGTGACATCACTGATGATGTCATAATTGATTTTAACCATCTTTTCAAAACTGTAAATTTGACGCTTCTGAACTCACGGATGGCACGGACATCATCTACGACAGTAATTTTAAAACCGATAATGTCAATTGTGACATCACTGATGATGTCATATTTGATTTTAACCATCTTTTCAAAACTGTAAATTTGACGCTTCTGAACTCACGGATAGCACGGACATCATCTACGACAGTAATTTTAAAACCGATTATGTCAATTGTGACATCACTGATGAAGTCATAATTGATTTTGACCATCTTTTCAAAATTGTAAAATTGAAGCTTCTTAACTCACGGATGGCACAGACATCATCTACGACAGTAATTTTAAAACCGATTATGTCAATTGTGACATCACTGATGATGTCATAATTGATTTCGACATCTTTTCAAAACTGTGAAATTGATGCTTCTGAACTCACGAATGGCACGGACATCATCTACGACAGTAATTTTAAAACCGATAATGTCAATTGTGACATCACTGATGATGTCATAATTGATTTTAACCATCTTTTCAAAACTGTAATATTGACGCTTCTGAACTCACGGATGGCACGGACATCATCTACGACAGTAATTTTAAAACCAATAATGTCAATTGTGACATCACTGATGATGTCATAATTGATTTTAACCATCTTTTCAAAACTGTAAATTTGACGATTCTGAACTCACGGATGGCACGGACATCATCTACGACAGTAATTTAAAACCGATAATGTCAATTGTGACATCACTGATGATGTCATAATTGATTTTGACCATCTTTTCAAAAATGTAAAATTGACGCTTCTGAACTCACGGATGGCACAGACATCATCTATGACAGTAATTTTAAAACTGATTATGTCAATTGTGACATCACTGATGATGTCATAATTGATTTCGACATCTTTTCAAAACTGTGAAATTGATGCTTCTGAACTCACGAATGGCACGGACATCATCTACGACAGTAATTTTAAAACCGAAAATGTCAATTGTGACATCACTGATGATGTCCTAATTGATTTTAACCATCTTTTCAAAACTGTAAATTTGACGATTCTGAACTCACGGATGGCACGGACATCATCTACGACAGTAATTTTAAAACCGATTATGTCAATTGTGACATCACTGATGATGTCATAATTGATTTTGACCATCTTTTCAAAACTGTAAAATTGACGCTTCTGAACTCACGAATGGCACGGACATCATCTACGACAGTAATTTTAAAACCGATAATGTCAATTGTGACATCACTGATGATGTCATAATTGATTTTGACCATCTTTTCAAAAATGTAAAATTGACGCTTCTGAACTCACGGATGGCACAGACATCATCTATGACAGTAATTTTAAAACCGATTATGTCAATTGTGACATCACTGAGGATGTCATAATTGATTTCGACATCTTTTCAAAACTGTGAAATTGATGCTTCTGAACTCACGAATGGCACGGACATCATCTACGACAGTAATTTTAAAACCGAAAATGTCAATTGTGACATCACTGATGATGTCCTAATTGATTTTAACCATCTTTTCAAAACTGTAAATTTGACGATTCTGAACTCACGGATGGCACGGACATCATCTACGACAGTAATTTTAAAACCGATTATGTCAATTGTGACATCACTGATGATGTCATAATTGATTTTGACCATCTTTTCAAAAATGTAAAATTGACGCTTCTGAACTCACGGATGGCACAGACATCATCTATGACAGTAATTTTAAAACTGATTATGTCAATTGTGACATCACTGATGATGTCATAATTGATTTCGACATCTTTTCAAAACTGTGAAATTGATGCTTCTGAACTCACGAATGGCACGGACATCATCTACGACAGTAATTTTAAAACCGAAAATGTCAATTGTGACATCACTGATGATGTCCTAATTGATTTTAACCATCTTTTCAAAACTGTAAATTTGACGATTCTGAACTCACGGATGGCACGGACATCATCTACGACAGTAATTTTAAAACCGATTATGTCAATTGTGACATCACTGATGATGTCATAATTGATTTTGACCATCTTTTTAAAACTGTAAAATTGACGCTTCTGAACTCACGAATGGCACGGACATCATCTACGACAGTAATTTTAAAACCGATAATGTCAATTGTGACATCACTGATGATGTCATAATTGATTTTGACCATCTTTTCAAAAATGTAAAATTGACGCTTCTGAACTCACGGATGGCACAGACATCATCTATGACAGTAATTTTAAAACCGATTATGTCAATTGTGACATCACTGATGATGTCATAATTGATTTCGACATCTTTTCAAAACTGTGAAATTGATGCTTCTGAACTCACGAATGGCACGGACATCATCTACGACAGTAATTTTAAAACCGAAAATGTCAATTGTGACATCACTGATGATGTCCTAATTGATTTTAACCATCTTTTCAAAACTGTAAATTTGACGATTCTGAACTCACGGATGGCACGGACATCATCTACGACAGTAATTTTAAAACCGATTATGTCAATTGTGACATCACTGATAATGTCATAATTGATTTTGACCATCTTTTCAAAAATGTAAAATTGACGCTTCTGAACTCACGGATGGCACAGACATCATCTATGACAGTAATTTTAAAACCGATTATGTCAATTGTGACATCACTGATGATGTCATAATTGATTTTGACCATCTTTTCAAAACTGTAAAATTGATGCTTCTGAACTCACGAATGGCACGGACATCATCTACGACAGTAATTTTAAAACCGATAA
This sequence comes from Crinia signifera, assembly GCF_055691185.1. Classification (NCBI taxonomy): domain Eukaryota; kingdom Metazoa; phylum Chordata; class Amphibia; order Anura; family Myobatrachidae; genus Crinia; species Crinia signifera. The sequence continues at coordinate 46,246,329 of NC_139225.1, read as the reverse complement.
TGTCAATTGTGACATCACTGATGATGTCATAATTGATTTTAACCATCTTTTCAAAACTGTAAATTTGACGCTTCTGAACTCACGGATGGCACGGACATCATCTACGACAGTAATTTTAAAACCGATAATGTCAATTGTGACATCACTGATGATGTCATAATTGATTTTAACCATCTTTTCAAAACTGTAAAATTGACGCTTCTGAACTCAAGGATGGCACGGACATCATCTACGACAGTAATTTTAAAACCGATAATGTCAATTGTGACATCACTGATGATGTCATAATTGATTTTAACCATCTTTTAAAAACTGTAAATTTGACGCTTCTGAACTCACGGATGGCACGGACATCATCTACGACAGTAATTTTAAAACCGATAATGTCAATTGTGACATCACTGATGATGTCATAATTGATTTTAACCATCTTTTCAAAACTGTAAATTTGACGATTCTGAACTCACGGATGGCACGGACATCATCTACGACAGTAATTTTAAAACCGATTATGTCAATTGTGACATCACTGATGATGTCATAATTGATTTTGACCATCTTTTCAAAACTGTAAAATTGACGCTTCTGAACTCACGGATGGCACGGACATCATCTACGACAGTAATTTTAAAACCGATAATGTCAATTGTGACATCACTGATGATGTCATAATTGATTTTAACCTTTTTTTCAAAACTGTAAATTTGACGATTCTGAACTCACGGATGGCACGGACAGCATCTACGACAGTAATTTAAAAAAACGATTATGTCAATTGTGACATCACTGATGATGTCATAATTGATTTTGACTATCTTTTCAAAACTGTAAAATTGACGCTTCTGAACTCACGGATGGCACAGACATCATCTACGACAGTAATTTTAAAACCGATTATGTCAATTGTGACATCACTGATGATGTAATAATTGATTTCGACATCTTTTCAAAACTGTGAAATTGATGCTTCTGAACTCACGAATGGCACAGACATCATCTACGACAGTAATTTTAAAACCGATAATGTCAATTGTGACATCACTGATGATGTCATAATTGATTTTGACCATCTTTTCAAAAATGTAAAATTGACGCTCCTGAACTCACGGATGGCACAGACATCATCTACGACAGTAATTTTAAAACTGATTATGTTAATTGTGACATCACTGATGATGTCATAATTGATTTCGACATCTTTTCAAAACTGTGAAATTGATGCTTCTGAACTCACGAATGGCACGGACATCATCTACGACAGTAATTTTAAAACCGATAATGTCAATTGTGACATCACTGATGATGTCATAATTGATTTTAACCTTTTTTTCAAAACTCTAAATTTGACGATTCTGAACTCACGGATGGCACGGACAGCATCTACGACATTAATTTAAAAAAACGATTATGTCAATTGTGACATCACTGATGATGTCATAATTGATTTTGACCATCTTTTCAAAACTGTAAAATTGACGCTTCTGAACTCACGGATGGCACAGACATCATCTACGACAGTAATTTTAAAACCGATTATGTCAATTGTGACATCACTGATGATGTAATAATTGATTTCGACATCTTTTCAAAACTGTGAAATTGATGCTTCTGAACTCACGAATGGCACAGACATCATCTACGACAGTAATTTTAAAACCGATAATGTCAATTGTGACATCACTGATGATGTCATAATTGATTTTGACCATCTTTTCAAAAATGTAAAATTGACGCTTCTGAACTCACGGATGGCACAGACATCATCTACGACAGTAATTTTAAAACTGATTATGTTAATTGTGACATCACTGATGATGTCATAATTGATTTCGACATCTTTTCAAAACTGTGAAATTGATGCTTCTGAACTCACGAATGGCACGGACATCATCTACGACAGTAATTTTAAAACCGAAAATGTCAATTGTGACATCACTGATGATGTCCTAATTGATTTTAACCATCTTTTCAAAACTGTAAATTTGACGATTCTAAACTCACGGATGGCACGGACATCATCTACGACAGTAATTTTAAAACCGATTATGTCAATTGTGACATCACTGATGATGTCATAATTGATTTTGACCATCTTTTCAAAACTGTAAAATTGACGCTTCTGAACTCACGAATGGCACGGACATCATCTACGACAGTAATTTTAAAACCGATAATGTCAATTGTGACATCACTGATGATGTCATATTTGATTTTAACCATCTTTTCAAAACTGTAAATTTGACGCTTCTGAACTCACGGATAGCACGGACATCATCTACGACAGTAATTTTAAAACCGATTATGTCAATTGTGACATCACTGATGATGTCATAATTGATTTCGACATCTTTTCAAAACTGTAAAATTGACGCTTCTGAACTCACGAATGGCACGGACATCATCTACGACAGTAATTTTAAAACCGAAAATGTCAATTGTGACATCACTGATGATGTCCTAATTGATTTTAACCATCTTTTCAAAACTGTAAATTTGACGATTCTAAACTCACGGATGGCACGGACATCATCTACGACAGTAATTTTAAAACCGATTATGTCAATTGTGACATCACTGATGATGTCATAATTGATTTTGACCATCTTTTCAAAACTGTAAATTTGACGCTTCTGAACTCACGGATGGCACGGACATCATCTACGACAGTAATTTTAAAACCGATAATGTCAATTGTGACATCACTGATGATGTCATAATTGATTTTAACCATCTTTTCAAAACTGTAAAATTGACGCTTCTGAACTCAAGGATGGCACGGACATCATCTACGACAGTAATTTTAAAACCGATAATGTCAATTGTGACATCACTGATGATGTCATAATTGATTTTAACCATCTTTTAAAAACTGTAAAATTGACGCTTCTGAACTCACTGATGGCACGGACATCATCTACGACAGTAATTTTAAAACCGATAATGTCAATTGTGACATCACTGATGATGTCATAATTGATTTTAACCATCTTTTCAAAACTGTAAATTTGACGATTCTGAACTCACGGATGGCACGGACATCATCTACGACAGTAATTTTAAAACCGATTATGTCAATTGTGACATCACTGATGATGTCATAATTGATTTTGACCATCTTTTCAAAACTGTAAAATTGACGCTTCTGAACTCACGGATGGCACGGACATCATCTACGACAGTAATTTTAAAACCGATTATGTCAATTGTGACATCACTGATGATGTCATAATTGATTTTAACCTTTTTTTCAAAACTGTAAATTTGACGATTCTGAACTCACGGATGGCACGGACAGCATCTACGACAGTAATTTAAAAAAACGATTATTTCAATTGTGACATCACTGATGATGTCATAATTGATTTTGACCATCTTTTCAAAACTGTAAAATTGACGCTTCTGAACTCACGGATGGCACAGACATCATCTACGACAGTAATTTTAAAACCGATTATGTCAATTGTGACATCACTGATGATGTAATAATTGATTTCGACATCTTTTCAAAACTGTGAAATTGATGCTTCTGAACTCACGAATGGCACAGACATCATCTACGACAGTAATTTTAAAACCGATAATGTCAATTGTGACATCACTGATGATGTCATAATTGATTTTGACCATCTTTTCAAAAATGTAAAATTGACGCTTCTGAACTCACGGATGGCACAGACATCATCTACGACAGTAATTTTAAAACTGATTATGTTAATTGTGACATCACTGATGATGTCATAATTGATTTCGACATCTTTTCAAAACTGTGAAATTGATGCTTCTGAACTCACGAATGGCACGGACATCATCTACGACAGTAATTTTAAAACCGAAAATGTCAATTGTGACATCACTGATGATGTCCTAATTGATTTTAACCATCTTTTCAAAACTGTAAAATTGACGCTTCTGAACTCACGGATGGCACGGACATCATCTACGACAGTAATTTTAAAACCGATAATGTCAATTGTGACATCACTGATGATGTCATAATTGATTTTGACCATCTTTTCAAAACTGTAAAATTGACGCTTCTGAACTCACGAATGGCACGGACATCATCTACGACAGTAATTTTAAAACCGATAATGTCAATTGTGACATCACTGATGATGTCATAATTGATTTTAACCATCTTTTCAAAACTGTAAATTTGACGATTCTGAACTCACGGATGGCACGGACATCATCTACGACAGTAATTTTAAAACCGATTATGTCAATTGTGACATCACTGATGATGTCATAATTGATTTTGACCATCTTTTCAAAACTGTAAAATTGACGCTTCTGAACTCACGGATGGCACGGACATCATCTACGACAGTAATTTTAAAACCGATAATGTCAATTGTGACATCACTGATGATGTCATAATTGATTTTAACCTTTTTTTCAAAACTGTAAATTTGACGATTCTGAACTCACGGATGGCACGGACAGCATCTACGACAGTAATCTAAAAAAAAGATTATGTCAATTGTGACATCACTGATGATGTCATAATTGATTTTGACCATCTTTTCAAAACTGTAAAATTGACGCTTCTGAACTCACGGATGGCACAGACATCATCTACGACAGTAATTTTAAAACCGATTATGTCAATTGTGACATCACTGATGATGTAATAATTGATTTCGACATCTTTTCAAAACTGTGAAATTGATGCTTCTGAACTCACGAATGGCACAGACATCATCTACGACAGTAATTTTAAAACCGATAATGTCAATTGTGACATCACTGATGATGTCATAATTGATTTTGACCATCTTTTCAAAACTGTAAATTTGACGATTCTAAACTCACGGATGGCACGGACATCATCTACGACAGTAATTTTAAAACCGATTATGTCAATTGTGACATCACTGATGATGTCATAATTGATTTTGACCATCTTTTCAAAACTGTAAAATTGACGCTTCTGAACTCACGAATGGCACGGACATCATCTACGACAGTAATTTTAAAACCGATAATGTCAATTGTGACATCACTGATGATGTCATATTTGATTTTAACCATCTTTTCAAAACTGTAAATTTGACGCTTCTGAACTCACGGATAGCACGGACATCATCTACGACAGTAATTTTAAAACCGATTATGTCAATTGTGACATCACTGATGATGTCATAATTGATTTCGACATCTTTTCAAAACTGTGAAATTGATGCTTCTGAACTCACGAATGGCACGGACATCATCTACGACAGTAATTTTAAAACCGAAAATGTCAATTGTGACATCACTGATGATGTCCTAATTGATTTTAACCATCTTTTCAAAACTGTAAATTTGACGATTCTAAACTCACGGATGGCACGGACATCATCTACGACAGTAATTTTAAAACCGATTATGTCAATTGTGACATCACTGATGATGTCATAATTGATTTTGACCATCTTTTCAAAACTGTAAATTTGACGCTTCTGAACTCACGGATGGCACGGACATCATCTACGACAGTAATTTTAAAACCGATAATGTCAATTGTGACATCACTGATGATGTCATAATTGATTTTAACCATCTTTTCAAAACTGTAAAATTGACGCTTCTGAACTCAAGGATGGCACGGACATCATCTACGACAGTAATTTTAAAACCGATAATGTCAATTGTGACATCACTGATGATGTCATAATTGATTTTAACCATCTTTTAAAAACTGTAAAATTGACGCTTCTGAACTCACTGATGGCACGGACATCATCTACGACAGTAATTTTAAAACCGATAATGTCAATTGTGACATCACTGATGATGTCATAATTGATTTTAACCATCTTTTCAAAACTGTAAATTTGTCGATTCTGAACTCACGGATGGCACGGACATCATCTACGACAGTAATTTTAAAACCGATTATGTCAATTGTGACATCACTGATGATGTCATAATTGATTTTGACCATCTTTTCAAAACTGTAAAATTGACGCTTCTGAACTCACGGATGGCACGGACATCATCTACGACAGTAATTTTAAAACCGATTATGTCAATTGTGACATCACTGATGATGTCATAATTGATTTTAACCTTTTTTTCAAAACTGTAAATTTGACGATTCTGAACTCACGGATGGCACGGACAGCATCTACGACAGTAATTTAAAAAAACGATTATTTCAATTGTGACATCACTGATGATGTCATAATTGATTTTGACCATCTTTTCAAAACTGTAAAATTGACGCTTCTGAACTCACGGATGGCACAGACATCATCTACGACAGTAATTTTAAAACCGATTATGTCAATTGTGACATCACTGATGATGTAATAATTGATTTCGACATCTTTTCAAAACTGTGAAATTGATGCTTCTGAACTCACGAATGGCACAGACATCATCTACGACAGTAATTTTAAAACCGATAATGTCAATTGTGACATCACTGATGATGTCATAATTGATTTTGACCATCTTTTCAAAAATGTAAAATTGACGCTTCTGAACTCACGGATGGCACAGACATCATCTACGACAGTAATTTTAAAACTGATTATGTTAATTGTGACATCACTGATGATGTCATAATTGATTTCGACATCTTTTCAAAACTGTGAAATTGATGCTTCTGAACTCACGAATGGCACGGACATCATCTACGACAGTAATTTTAAAACCGAAAATGTCAATTGTGACATCACTGATGATGTCCTAATTGATTTTAACCATCTTTTCAAAACTGTAAAATTGACGCTTCTGAACTCACGGATGGCACGGACATCATCTACGACAGTAATTTTAAAACCGATAATGTCAATTGTGACATCACTGATGATGTCATAATTGATTTTGACCATCTTTTCAAAACTGTAAAATTGACGCTTCTGAACTCACGAATGGCACGGACATCATCTACGACAGTAATTTTAAAACCGATAATGTCAATTGTGACATCACTGATGATGTCATAATTGATTTTAACCATCTTTTCAAAACTGTAAATTTGACGATTCTGAACTCACGGATGGCACGGACATCATCTACGACAGTAATTTTAAAACCGATTATGTCAATTGTGACATCACTGATGATGTCATAATTGATTTTGACCATCTTTTCAAAACTGTAAAATTGACGCTTCTGAACTCACGGATGGCACGGACATCATCTACGACAGTAATTTTAAAACCGATAATGTCAATTGTGACATCACTGATGATGTCATAATTGATTTTAACCTTTTTTTCAAAACTGTAAATTTGACGATTCTGAACTCACGGATGGCACGGACAGCATCTACGACAGTAATCTAAAAAAAAGATTATGTCAATTGTGACATCACTGATGATGTCATAATTGATTTTGACCATCTTTTCAAAACTGTAAAATTGACGCTTCTGAACTCACGGATGGCACAGACATCATCTACGACAGTAATTTTAAAACCGATTATGTCAATTGTGACATCACTGATGATGTAATAATTGATTTCGACATCTTTTCAAAACTGTGAAATTGATGCTTCTGAACTCACGAATGGCACAGACATCATCTACGACAGTAATTTTAAAACCGATAATGTCAATTGTGACATCACTGATGATGTCATAATTGATTTTGACCATCTTTTCAAAAATGTAAAATTGACGCTTCTGAACTCACGGATGGCACAGACATCATCTACGACAGTAATTTTAAAACTGATTATGTTAATTGTGACATCACTGATGATGTCATAATTGATTTCGACATCTTTTCAAAACTGTGAAATTGATGCTTCTGAACTCACGAATGGCACGGACATCATCTACGACAGTAATTTTAAAACCGATAATGTCAATTGTGACATCACTGATGATGTCATAATTGATTTTAACCTTTTTTTCAAAACTGTAAATTTGACGATTCTGAACTCACGGATGGCACGGACAGCATCTACGACATTAATTTAAAAAAACGATTATGTCAATTGTGACATCACTGATGATGTCATAATTGATTTTGACCATCTTTTCAAAACTGTAAAATTGACGCTTCTGAACTCACGGATGGCACAGACATCATCTACGACAGTAATTTTAAAACCGATTATGTCAATTGTGACATCACTGATGATGTAATAATTGATTTCGACATCTTTTCAAAACTGTGAAATTGATGCTTCTGAACTCACGAATGGCACAGACATCATCTACGACAGTAATTTTAAAACCGATAATGTCAATTGTGACATCACTGATGATGTCATAATTGATTTTGACCATCTTTTCAAAAATGTAAAATTGACGCTTCTGAACTCACGGATGGCACAGACATCATCTACGACAGTAATTTTAAAACTGATTATGTTAATTGTGACATCACTGATGATGTCATAATTGATTTCGACATCTTTTCAAAACTGTGAAATTGATGCTTCTGAACTCACGAATGGCACGGACATCATCTACGACAGTAATTTTAAAACCGAAAATGTCAATTGTGACATCACTGATGATGTCCTAATTGATTTTAACCATCTTTTCAAAACTGTAAATTTGACGATTCTAAACTCACGGATGGCACGGACATCATCTACGACAGTAAATTTAAAACCGATTATGTCAATTGTGACATCACTGATGATGTCATAATTGATTTTGACCATCTTTTCAAAACTGTAAAATTGACGCTTCTGAACTCACGAATGGCACGGACATCATCTACGACAGTAATTTTAAAACCGATAATGTCAATTGTGACATCACTGATGATGTCATATTTGATTTTAACCATCTTTTCAAAACTGTAAATTTGACGCTTCTGAACTCACGGATAGCACGGACATCATCTACGACAGTAATTTTAAAACCGATTATGTCAATTGTGACATCACTGATGATGTCATAATTGATTTCGACATCTTTTCAAAACTGTGAAATTGATGCTTCTGAACTCACGAATGGCACGGACATCATCTACGACAGTAATTTTAAAACCGAAAATGTCAATTGTGACATCACTGATGATGTCCTAATTGATTTTAACCATCTTTTCAAAACTGTAAATTTGACGATTCTAAACTCACGGATGGCACGGACATCATCTACGACAGTAATTTTAAAACCGATTATGTCAATTGTGACATCACTGATGATGTCATAATTGATTTTGACCATCTTTTCAAAACCGATAATGTCAATTGTGACATCACTGATGATGTCATAATTGATTTTAACCATCTTTTCAAAACTGTAAAATTGACGCTTCTGAACTCACGGATGGCACGGACATCATCTACGACAGTAATTTTAAAACCGATAATGTCAATTGTGACATCACTGATGATGTCATAATTGATTTTAACCATCTTTTGAAAACTGTAAATTTGACGATTCTGAACTCACGGATGGCACGGACATCATCTACGACAGTAATTTTAAAACCGATTATGTCAATTGTGACATCACTGATGATGTCATAATTGATTTTGACCATCTTTTCAAAACTGTAAAATTGACGCTTCTGAACTCACGGATGGCACGGACATCATCTACGACAGTAATTTTAAAACCGATTATGTCAATTGTGACATCACTGATGATGTCATAATTGATTTTAACCTTTTTTTCAAAACTGTAAATTTGACGATTCTGAACTCACGGATGGCTTGGACAGCATCTACGACAGTAATTTAAAAAAACGATTATGTCAATTGTGACATCACTGATGATGTCATAATTGATTTTGACCATCTTTTCAAAACTGTAAAATTGACGCTTCTGAACTCACGGATGGCACAGACATCATCTACGACAGTAATTTTAAAACCGATTATGTCAATTGTGACATCACTGATGATGTAATAATTGATTTCGACATCTTTTCAAAACTGTGAAATTGATGCTTCTGAACTCACGAATGGCACAGACATCATCTACGACAGTAATTTTAAAACCGATAATGTCAATTGTGACATCACTGATGATGTCATAATTGATTTTGACCATCTTTTAAAAAATGTAAAATTGACGCTTCTGAACTCACGGATGGCACAGACATCATCTACGACAGTAATTTTAAAACTGATTATGTTAATTGTGACATCACTGATGATGTCATAATTGATTTCGACATCTTTTCAAAACTGTGAAATTGATGCTTCTGAACTCACGAATGGCACGGACATCATCTACGACAGTAATTTTAAAACCGAAAATGTCAATTGTGACATCACTGATGATGTCCTAATTGATTTTAACCATCTTTTCAAAACTGTAAATTTGACGATTCTGAACTCACGGATGGCACGGACATCATCTACGACAGTAATTTTAAAACCGATTATGTCAATTGTGACATCACTGATGATGTCATAATTGATTTTGACCATCTTTTCAAAACTGTAAAATTGACGCTTCTGAACTCACGAATGGCACGGACATCATCTACGACAGTAATTTTAAAACCGATAATGTCAATTGTGACATCACTGATGATGTCATATTTGATTTTAACCATCTTTTCAAAACTGTAAATTTGACGCTTCTGAACTCACGAATGGCACGGACATCATCTACGACAGTAATTTTAAAACCGATAATGTCAATTGTGACATCACTGATGATGTCATATTTGATTTTAACCATCTTTTCAAAACTGTAAATTTGACGCTTCTGAACTCACGGATAGCACGGACATCATCTACGACAGTAATTTTAAAACCGATTATGTCAATTGTGACATCACTGATGATGTCATAATTGATTTCGACATCTTTTCAAAACTGTGAAATTGATGCTTCTGAACTCACGAATGGCACGGACATCATCTACGACAGTAATTTTAAAACCGAAAATGTCAATTGTGACATCACTGATGATGTCCTAATTGATTTTAACCATCTTTTCAAAACTGTAAATTTGACGATTCTAAACTCACGGATGGCACGGACATCATCTACGACAGTAATTTTAAAACCGATTATGTCAATTGTGACATCACTGATGATGTCATAATTGATTTTAACCATCTTTTCAAAACTGTAAAATTGACGCTTCTGAACTCACGGATGGCACGGACATCATCTACGACAGTAATTTTAAAACCGATAATGTCAATTGTGACATCACTGATGATGTCATAATTGATTTTAACCATCTTTTCAAAACTGTAAATTTGACGATTCTGAACTCACGGATGGCACGGACAGCATCTACGACAGTAATTTAAAAAAACGATTATGTCAATTGTGACATCACTGATGATGTCATAATTGATTTTGACCATCTTTTCAAAACTGTAAAATTGACGCTTCTGAACTCACGGATGGCACAGACATCATCTACGACAGTAATTTTAAAACCGATTATGTCAATTGTGACATCACTGATGATGTAATAATTGATTTCGACATCTTTTCAAAACTGTGAAATTGATGCTTCTGAACTCACGAATGGCACAGACATCATCTACGACAGTAATTTTAAAACCGATAATGTCAATTGTGACATCACTGATGATGTCATAATTGATTTTGACCATCTTTTAAAAAATGTAAAATTGACGCTTCTGAACTCACGGATGGCACAGACATCATCTACGACAGTAATTTTAAAACTGATTATGTTAATTGTGACATCACTGATGATGTCATAATTGATTTCGACATCTTTTCAAAACTGTGAAATTGATGCTTCTGAACTCACGAATGGCACGGACATCATCTACGACAGTAATTTTAAAACCGAAAATGTCAATTGTGACATCACTGATGATGTCCTAATTGATTTTAACCATCTTTTCAAAACTGTAAATTTGACGATTCTGAACTCACGGATGGCACGGACATCATCTACGACAGTAATTTTAAAACCGATTATGTCAATTGTGACATCACTGATGATGTCATAATTGATTTTGACCATCTTTTCAAAACTGTAAAATTGACGCTTCTGAACTCACGAATGGCACGGACATCATCTACGACAGTAATTTTAAAACCGATAATGTCAATTGTGACATCACTGATGATGTCATATTTGATTTTAACCATCTTTTCAAAACTGTAAATTTGACGCTTCTGAACTCACGAATGGCACGGACATCATCTACGACAGTAATTTTAAAACCGATAATGTCAATTGTGACATCACTGATGATGTCATATTTGATTTTAACCATCTTTTCAAAACTGTAAATTTGACGCTTCTGAACTCACGGATAGCACGGACATCATCTACGACAGTAATTTTAAAACCGATTATGTCAATTGTGACATCACTGATGATGTCATAATTGATTTCGACATCTTTTCAAAACTGTGAAATTGATGCTTCTGAACTCACGAATGGCACGGACATCATCTACGACAGTAATTTTAAAACCGAAAATGTCAATTGTGACATCACTGATGATGTCCTAATTGATTTTAACCATCTTTTCAAAACTGTAAATTTGACGATTCTAAACTCACGGATGGCACGGACATCATCTACGACAGTAATTTTAAAACCGATTATGTCAATTGTGACATCACTGATGATGTCATAATTGATTTTAACCATCTTTTCAAAACTGTAAAATTGACGCTTCTGAACTCACGGATGGCACGGACATCATCTACGACAGTAATTTTAAAACCGATAATGTCAATTGTGACATCACTGATGATGTCATAATTGATTTTAACCATCTTTTCAAAACTGTAAATTTGACGATTCTGAACTCACGGATGGCACGGACATCATCTACGACAGTAATTTTAAAACCGATTATGTCAATTGTGACATCACTGATGATGTCATAATTGATTTTGACCATCTTTTCAAAACTGTAAAATTGACGCTTCTGAACTCACGGATGGCACGGACATCATCTACGACAGTAATTTTAATACCGATTATGTCAATTGTGACATCACTGATGATGTCATAATTGATTTTAACCTTTTTTTCAAAACTGTAAATTTGACGATTCTGAACTCACGGATGGCACGGACAGCATCTACGACAGTAATTTAAAAAAACGATTATGTCAATTGTGACATCACTGATGATGTCATAATTGATTTTGACCATCTTTTCAAAACTGTAAAATTGACGCTTCTGAACTCACGGATGGCACAGACATCATCTACGACAGTAATTTTAAAACCGATTATGTCAATTGTGACATCACTGATGATGTAATAATTGATTTCGACATCTTTTCAAAACTGTGAAATTGATGCTTCTGAACTCACGAATGGCACAGACATCATCTACGACAGTAATTTTAAAACCGATAATGTCAATTGTGACATCACTGATGATGTCATAATTGATTTTGACCATCTTTTAAAAAATGTAAAATTGACGCTTCTGAACTCACGGATGGCACAGACATCATCTACGACAGTAATTTTAAAACTGATTATGTTAATTGTGACATCACTGATGATGTCATAATTGATTTCGACATCTTTTCAAAACTGTGAAATTGATGCTTCTGAACTCACGAATGGCACGGACATCATCTACGACAGTAATTTTAAAACCGAAAATGTCAATTGTGACATCACTGATGATGTCCTAATTGATTTTAACCATCTTTTCAAAACTGTAAATTTGACGATTCTGAACTCACGGATGGCACGGACATCATCTACGACAGTAATTTTAAAACCGATTATGTCAATTGTGACATCACTGATGATGTCATAATTGATTTTGACCATCTTTTCAAAACTGTAAAATTGACGCTTCTGAACTCACGAATGGCACGGACATCATCTACGACAGTAATTTTAAAACCGATAATGTCAATTGTGACATCACTGATGATGTCATATTTGATTTTAACCATCTTTTCAAAACTGTAAATTTGACGCTTCTGAACTCACGGATGGCACGGACATCATCTACGACAGTAATTTTAAAACCGATAATGTCAATTGTGACATCACTGATGATGTCATACTTGATTTTAACCATCTTTTCAAAACTGTAAATTTGACGCTTCTGAACTCACGGATAGCACGGACATCATCTACGACAGTAATTTTAAAACCGATTATGTCAATTGTGACATCACTGATGATGTCATAATTGATTTCGACATCTTTTCAAAACTGTGAAATTGATGCTTCTGAACTCACGAATGGCACGGACATCATCTACGACAGTAATTTTAAAACCGAAAATGTCAATTGTGACATCACTGATGATGTCCTAATTGATTTTAACCATCTTTTCAAAACTGTAAATTTGACGATTCTAAACTCACAGATGGCACGGACATCATCTACGACAGTAATTTTAAAACCGATTATGTCAATTGTGACATCACTGATGATGTCATAATTGATTTTGACCATCTTTTCAAAACTGTAAAATTGACGTTTCTGAATTTACGAATGGCACGGACATCATCTACGACAGTAATTTTAAAACCGATAATGTCAATTGAGACATCACTGATGATGTCATATTTGATTTTAACCATCTTTTCAAAACTGTAAAATTGACACTTCTGAACTCAAGGATGGCACGGACATCATCTACGACAGTAATTTTAAAACCGATAATGTCAATTGTGACATCACTGATGATGTCATAATTGATTTTAACCATCTTTTCAAAACTGTAAATTTGACGCTTCTGAACTCACGGATGGCACGGACATCATCTACGACAGTAATTTTAAAACCGATAATGTCAATTGTGATATCACTGATGATGTCATATTTGATTTTAACCATCTTTTCAAAACTGTAAATTTGACGCTTCTGAACTCACGGATAGCACGGACATCATCTACGACAGTAATTTTAAAACCGATAATGTCAATTGTGACATCACTGATGAAGTCATAATTGATTTTGACCATCTTTTCAAAATTGTAAAATTGAAGCTTCTTAACTCACGGATGGCACAGACATCATCTACGACAGTAATTTTAAAACCGATTATGTCAATTGTGACATCACTGATGATGTCATAATTGATTTCGACATCTTTTCAAAACTGTGAAATTGATGCTTCTGAACTCACGAATGGCACGGACATCATCTACGACAGTAATTTTAAAACCGATAATGTCAATTGTGACATCACTGATGATGTCATAATTGATTTTAACCATCTTTTCAAAACTGTAAAATTGACGCTTCTGAACTCACGGATGGCACGGACATCATCTACGACAGTAATTTTGAAACCGATAATGTCAATTGTGACATCACTGATGATGTCATAATTGATTTTAACCATCTTTTCAAAACTGTAAATTTGACGATTCTGAACTCACGGATGGCACGGACATCATCTACGACAGTAATTTTAAAACCGATAATGTCAATTGTGACATCACTGATGATGTCATAATTGATTTTAACCATCTTTTCAAAAATGTAAAATTGACGCTTCTGAACTCACGGATGGCACAGACATCATCTATGACAGTAATTTTAAAACTGATTATGTCAATTGTGACATCACTGATGATGTCATAATTGATTTCGACATCTTTTCAAAACTGTGAAATTGATGCTTCTGAACTCACAAATGGCACGGACATCATCTACGACAGTAATTTTAAAACCGAAAATGTCAATTGTGACATCACTGATGATGTCCTAATTGATTTTAACCATCTTTTCAAAACTGTAAATTTGATGATTCTGAACTCACGGATGGCACGGACATCATCTACGACAGTAATTTTAAAACCGATTATGTCAATTGTGACATCACTGATGATGTCATAATTGATTTTGACCATCTTTTCAAAACTGTAAAATTGACGCTTCTGAACTCACGAATGGCACGGACATCATCTACGACAGTAATTTTAAAACCGATAATGTCAATTGTGACATCACTGATGATGTCATACTTGATTTTAACCATCTTTTCAAAACTGTAAATTTGACGCTTCTGAACTCACGGATAGCACGGACATCATCTACGACAGTAATTTTAAAACCGATTATGTCAATTGTGACATCACTGATGATGTCATAATTGATTTCGACATCTTTTCAAAACTGTGAAATTGATGCTTCTGAACTCACGAATGGCACGGACATCATCTACGACAGTAATTTTAAAACCGAAAATGTCAATTGTGACATCACTGATGATGTCCTAATTGATTTTAACCATCTTTTCAAAACTGTAAATTTGACGATTCTAAACTCACGGATGGCACGGACATCATCTACGACAGTAATTTTAAAACCGATTATGTCAATTGTGACATCACTGATGATGTCATAATTGATTTTGACCATCTTTTCAAAACTGTAAAATTGACGTTTCTGAATTTACGAATGGCACGGACATCATCTACGACAGTAATTTTAAAACCGATAATGTCAATTGAGACATCACTGATGATGTCATATTTGATTTTAACCATCTTTTCAAAACTGTAAAATTGACACTTCTGAACTCAAGGATGGCACGGACATCATCTACGACAGTAATTTTAAAACCGATAATGTCAATTGTGACATCACTGATGATGTCATAATTGATTTTAACCATCTTTTCAAAACTGTAAATTTGACGCTTCTGAACTCACGGATGGCACGGACATCATCTACGACAGTAATTTTAAAACCGATAATGTCAATTGTGATATCACTGATGATGTCATATTTGATTTTAACCATCTTTTCAAAACTGTAAATTTGACGCTTCTGAACTCACGGATAGCACGGACATCATCTACGACAGTAATTTTAAAACCGATAATGTCAATTGTGACATCACTGATGAAGTCATAATTGATTTTGACCATCTTTTCAAAATTGTAAAATTGAAGCTTCTTAACTCACGGATGGCACAGACATCATCTACGACAGTAATTTTAAAACCGATTATGTCAATTGTGACATCACTGATGATGTCATAATTGATTTCGACATCTTTTCAAAACTGTGAAATTGATGCTTCTGAACTCACGAATGGCACGGACATCATCTACGACAGTAATTTTAAAACCGATAATGTCAATTGTGACATCACTGATGATGTCATAATTGATTTTAACCATCTTTTCAAAACTGTAAAATTGACGCTTCTGAACTCACGGATGGCACGGACATCATCTACGACAGTAATTTTGAAACCGATAATGTCAATTGTGACATCACTGATGATGTCATAATTGATTTTAACCATCTTTTCAAAACTGTAAATTTGACGATTCTGAACTCACGGATGGCACGGACATCATCTACGACAGTAATTTTAAAACCGATAATGTCAATTGTGACATCACTGATGATGTCATAATTGATTTTAACCATCTTTTCAAAAATGTAAAATTGACGCTTCTGAACTCACGGATGGCACAGACATCATCTATGACAGTAATTTTAAAACTGATTATGTCAATTGTGACATCACTGATGATGTCATAATTGATTTCGACATCTTTTCAAAACTGTGAAATTGATGCTTCTGAACTCACAAATGGCACGGACATCATCTACGACAGTAATTTTAAAACCGAAAATGTCAATTGTGACATCACTGATGATGTCCTAATTGATTTTAACCATCTTTTCAAAACTGTAAATTTGATGATTCTGAACTCACGGATGGCACGGACATCATCTACGACAGTAATTTTAAAACCGATTATGTCAATTGTGACATCACTGATGATGTCATAATTGATTTTGACCATCTTTTCAAAACTGTAAAATTGACGCTTCTGAACTCACGAATGGCACGGACATCATCTACGACAGTAATTTTAAAACCGATAATGTCAATTGTGACATCACTGATGATGTCATAATTGATTTCGACATCTTTTCAAAACTGTGAAATTGATGCTTCTGAACTCACGAATGGCACGGACATCATCTACGACAGTAATTTTAAAACCGAAAATGTCAATTGTGACATCACTGATGATGTCCTAATTGATTTTAACCATCTTTTCAAAACTGTAAATTTGACGATTCTGAACTCACGGATGGCACGGACATCATCTACGACAGTAATTTTAAAACCGATTATGTCAATTGTGACATCACTGATGATGTCATAATTGATTTTGACCATCTTTTCAAAAATGTAAAATTGACGCTTCTGAACTCACGGATGGCACAGACATCATCTATGACAGTAATTTTAAAACCGATTATGTCAATTGTGACATCACTGATGATGTCATAATTGATTTTGACCATCTTTTCAAAACTGTAAAATTGACGCTTCTGAACTCACGAATGGCACGGACATCATCTACGACAGTAATTTTAAAACCGATAATGTCAATTGTGACATCACTGATGATGTCATAATTGATTTTAACCATCTTTTCAAAACTGTAAATTTGACGCTTCTGAACTCACGGATGGCACGGACATCATCTACGACAGTAATTTTAAAACCGATAATGTCAATTGTGACATCACTGATGATGTCATAATTGATTTTAACCATCTTTTCAAAACTGTAAAATTGATGCTTCTGAACTCAAGGATGGCATGGACATCATCTACGACAGTAATTTTAAAACCGATAATGTCAATTGTGACATCACTGATGATGTCATAATTGATTTGAACCTTTTTTTCAAAACTGTAAATTTGACGATTCTGAACTCACGGATGGCACGGACAGCATCTACGACAGTAATTTTAAAACCGATAATGTCAATTGTGACATCACTGATGATGTCATAATTGATTTTGACCATCTTTTCAAAACTGTAAAATTGACGCTTCTGAACTCACGGATGGCACAGACATCATCTACGACAGTAATTTTAAAACCGATTATGTCAATTGTGACATCACTGATGATGTAATAATTCATTTCGACCATCTTTTCAAAACTGTGAAATTGATGCTTCTGAACTCACGAATGGCACAGACATCATCTACGACAGTAATTTTAAAACCGATAATGTCAATTGTGACATCACTGATGATGTCATAATTGATTTTGCCCATCTTTTCAAAACTGTAAAATTGACGCTTCTGAACTCACGGATGGCACAGACATCATCTACGACAGTAATTTTAAAACCGATTATGTCAATTGTGACATCACTGATGATGTCATAATTGATTTCGACATCTTTTCAAAACTGTGAAATTGATGCTTCTGAACTCACGAATGGCACGGACATCATCTACGACAGTAATTTTAAAACCGATAATGTCAATTGTGACATCACTGATGATGTCATAATTGATTTTAACCATCTTTTCAAAACTGTAAAATTGATGCTTCTGAACTCAAGGATGGCATGGACATCATCTACGACAGTAATTTTAAAACCGATAATGTCAATTGTGACATCACTGATGATGTCATAATTGATTTGAACCTTTTTTTCAAAACTGTAAATTTGACGATTCTGAACTCACGGATGGCACGGACATCATCTACGACAGTAATTTTAAAACTGATCATGTCAATTGTGACATCACTGATGATGTCATAATTGATTTTGACCATCTTTTCAAAAATGTAAAATTGACGCTTCTGAACTCACGGATGGCACAGACATCATCTATGACAGTAATTTTAAAACCGATTATGTCAATTGTGACATCACTGATGATGTCATAATTGATTTCGACATCTTTTCAAAACTGTGAAATTGATGCTTCTGAACTCACGAATGGCACGGACATCATCTACGATAGTAATTTTAAAACCGAAAATGTCAATTGTGACATCACTGATGATGTCATAATTGATTTTAACCTTTTTTTCAAAACTGTAAATTTGACGATTCTGAACTCACGGATGGCACGGACAGCATCTACGACAGTAATTTAAAAAACGATTATGTCAATTGTGACATCACTGATGATGTCATAATTGATTTTGACCATCTTTTCAAAACTGTAAAATTGACGCTTCTGAACTCACGGATGGCACAGACATCATCTACGACAGTAATTTTAAAACCGATTATGTCAATTGTGACATCACTGATGATGTAATAATTGATTTCGACATCTTTTCAAAACTGTGAAATTGATGCTTCTGAACTCACGAATGGCACAGACATCATCTACGACAGTAATTTTAAAACCGATAATGTCAATTGTGACATCACTGATGATGTCATAATTGATTTTGACCATCTTTTAAAAATTGTAAAATTGACGCTTCTTAACTCACGGATGGCACAGACATCATCTACGACAGTAATTTTAAAACCGATTATGTCAATTGTGACATCACTGATGATGTCATAATTGATTTCGACATCTTTTCAAAACTGTGAAGTTGATGCTTCTGAACTCACGAATGGCACGGACATCATCTACGACAGTCATTTTAAAACCGATTATGTCAATTGTGACATCACTGATGATGTAATAATTGATTTCGACATCTTTTCAAAACTGTGAAATTGATGCTTCTGAACTCACGAATGGCACAGACATCATCTACGACACTAATTTTAAAACCGATAATGTCAATTGTGACATCACTGATGATGTCATAATTGATTTTAACCATCTTTTCAAAACTGTAAATTTGATGATTCTGAACTCACGGATGGCACGGACATCATCTACGACAGTAATTTCAAAACCGATTATGTCAATTGTGACATCACTGATGATGTCATAATTGATTTTGACCATCTTTTCAAAACTGTAAAATTGACGCTTCTGAACTCACGGATGGCACAGACATCATCTATGACAGTAATTTTAAAACCGATTATGTCAATTGTGACATCACTGATGATGTCATAATTGATTTTGACCATCTTTTCAAAACTGTAAAATTGACGCTTCTGAACTCACGAATGGCACGGACATCATCTACGACAGTAATTTTAAAACCGATAATGTCAATTGTGACATCACTGATGATGTCATAATTGATTTTAACCATCTTTTCAAAACTGTAAATTTGACGCTTCTGAACTCACGGATGGCACGGACATCATCTACGACAGTAATTTTAAAACCGATAATGTCAATTGTGACATCACTGATGATGTCATAATTGATTTTAACCATCTTTTCAAAACTGTAAAATTGACGCTTCTGAACTCAAGGATGGCACGGACATCATCTACGACAGTAATTTTAAAACCGATAATGTCAATTGTGACATCACTGATGATGTCATAATTGATTTTAACCATCTTTTAAAAACTGTAAATTTGACGCTTCTGAACTCACGGATGGCACGGACATCATCTACGACAGTAATTTTAAAACCGATAATGTCAATTGTGACATCACTGATGATGTCATAATTGATTTTAACCATCTTTTCAAAACTGTAAAATTGACGCTTCTGAACTCAAGGATGGCACGGACATCATCTACGACAGTAATTTTAAAACCGATAATGTCAATTGTGACATCACTGATGATGTCATAATTGATTTTAACCATCTTTTCAAAACTGTAAAATTGACGCTTCTGAACTCACGGATGGTACGGACAGCATCTACGACAGTAATTTAAAAAAACGATTATGTCAATTGTGACATCACTGATGATGTCATAATTGATTTTGACCATCTTTTCAAAACTGTAAAATTGACGCTTCTGAACTCACGGATGGCACAGACATCATCTACGACAGTAATTTTAAAACCGATTATGTCAATTGTGACATCACTAATGATGTAATAATTGATTTCGACATCTTTTCAAAACTGTGAAATTGATGCTTCTGAACTCACGAATGGCACAGACATCATCTACGACAGTAATTTTAAAACCGATAATGTCAATTGTGACATCACTGATGATGTCATAATTGATTTTGACCATCTTTTCAAAAATGTAAAATTGACGCTTCTGAACTCACGGATGGCACAGACATCTAGATGACAGTAATTTTAAAACTGATTATGTCAATTGTGACATCACTGATGATGTCATAATTGATTTCGACATCTTTTCAAAACTGTGAAATTGATGCTTCTGAACTCACGGATGGCACGGACATCATCTACGACAGTAATTTTAAAACCGATAATGTCAATTGTGACATCACTGATGATGTCATAATTGATTTTAACCATCTTTTCAAAACTGTAAATTTGACGATTCTGAACTCACGGATGGCACGGACATCATCTACGACAGTAATTTTAAAACCGATTATGTCAATTGTGACATCACTGATGATGTCATAATTGATTTTGACCATCTTTTCAAAACTGTAAATTTGACGATTCTGAACTCACGGATAGCACGGACATCATCTACGACAGTAATTTAAAACCGATTATGTCAATTGTGACATCACTGATGATGTCATAATTGATTTTGACCATCTTTTCAAAATTGTAAAATTGACGCTTCTTAACTCACGGATGGCACAGACATCATCTACGACAGTAATTTTAAAACCGATTATGTCAATTGTGACATCACTGATGATGTCATAATTGATTTTGACCATCTTTTCAAAATTGTAAAATTGACGCTTCTTAACTCACGGATGGCACAGACATCATCTATGACAGTAATTTTAAAACTGATTATGTCAATTGTGACATCACTGATGATGTCATAATTGATTTCGACATCTTTTCAAAACTGTGAAATTGATGCTTCTGAACTCACGAATGGCACGGACATCATCTACGACAGTAATTTTAAAACCGATTATGTCAATTGTGACATCACTGATGATGTAATAATTGATTTCGACATCTTTTCAAAACTGTGAAATTGATGCTTCTGAACTCACGAATGGCACAGACATCATCTATGACAGTAATTTTAAAACCGATTATGTCAATTGTGACATCACTGATGATGTCATAATTGATTTTAACCATCTTTTCAAAACTGTAAATTTGACGATTCTGAACTCACGAATGGCACAGACATCATCTACGACAGTAATTTTAAAACCGATAATGTCAATTGTGACATCACTGATGATGTCATAATTGATTTGAACCTTTTTTTCAAAACTGTAAATTTGACGATTCTGAACTCACGGATGGCACGGACATCATCTACGACAGTAATTTTAAAACTGATCATGTCAATTGTGACATCACTGATGATGTCATAATTGATTTTGACCATCTTTTCAAAAATGTAAAATTGACGCTTCTGAACTCACGGATGGCACAGACATCATCTATGACAGTAATTTTAAAACCGATTATGTCAATTGTGACATCACTGATGATGTCATAATTGATTTCGACATCTTTTCAAAACTGTGAAATTGATGCTTCTGAACTCACGAATGGCACGGACATCATCTACGATAGTAATTTTAAAACCGAAAATGTCAATTGTGACATCACTGATGATGTCATAATTGATTTTAACCTTTTTTTCAAAACTGTAAATTTGACGATTCTGAACTCACGGATGGCACGGACAGCATCTACGACAGTAATTTAAAAAACGATTATGTCAATTGTGACATCACTGATGATGTCATAATTGATTTTGACCATCTTTTCAAAACTGTAAAATTGACGCTTCTGAACTCACGGATGGCACAGACATCATCTACGACAGTAATTTTAAAACCGATTATGTCAATTGTGACATCACTGATGATGTAATAATTGATTTCGACATCTTTTCAAAACTGTGAAATTGATGCTTCTGAACTCACGAATGGCACAGACATCATCTACGACAGTAATTTTAAAACCGATAATGTCAATTGTGACATCACTGATGATGTCATAATTGATTTTGACCATCTTTTCAAAATTGTAAAATTGACGCTTCTTAACTCACGGATGGCACAGACATCATCTACGACAGTAATTTTAAAACCGATTATGTCAATTGTGACATCACTGATGATGTCATAATTGATTTCGACATCTTTTCAAAACTGTGAAGTTGATGCTTCTGAACTCACGAATGGCACGGACATCATCTACGACAGTCATTTTAAAACCGATTATGTCAATTGTGACATCACTGATGATGTAATAATTGATTTCGACATCTTTTCAAAACTGTGAAATTGATGCTTCTGAACTCACGAATGGCACAGACATCATCTACGACACTAATTTTAAAACCGATAATGTCAATTGTGACATCACTGATGATGTCATAATTGATTTTAACCATCTTTTCAAAACTGTAAATTTGATGATTCTGAACTCACGGATGGCACGGACATCATCTACGACAGTAATTTCAAAACCGATTATGTCAATTGTGACATCACTGATGATGTCATAATTGATTTTGACCATCTTTTCAAAACTGTAAAATTGACGCTTCTGAACTCACGGATGGCACAGACATCATCTATGACAGTAATTTTAAAACCGATTATGTCAATTGTGACATCACTGATGATGTCATAATTGATTTTGACCATCTTTTCAAAACTGTAAAATTGACGCTTCTGAACTCACGGATGGCACAGACATCATCTACGACAGTAATTTTAAAACCGATTATGTCAATTGTGACATCACTGATGATGTAATAATTGATTTCGACATCTTTTCAAAACTGTGAAATTGATGCTTCTGAACTCACGAATGGCACAGACATCATCTACGACAGTAATTTTAAAACCGATAATGTCAATTGTGACATCACTGATGATGTCATAATTGATTTTGACCATCTTTTCAAAAATGTAAAATTGACGCTTCTGAACTCACGGATGGCACAGACATCTAGATGACAGTAATTTTAAAACTGATTATGTCAATTGTGACATCACTGATGATGTCATAATTGATTTCGACATCTTTTCAAAACTGTGAAATTGATGCTTCTGAACTCACGGATGGCACGGACATCATCTACGACAGTAATTTTAAAACCGATAATGTCAATTGTGACATCACTGATGATGTCATAATTGATTTTAACCATCTTTTCAAAACTGTAAATTTGACGATTCTGAACTCACGGATGGCACGGACATCATCTACGACAGTAATTTTAAAACCGATTATGTCAATTGTGACATCACTGATGATGTCATAATTGATTTTGACCATCTTTTCAAAACTGTAAATTTGACGATTCTGAACTCACGGATAGCACGGACATCATCTACGACAGTAATTTAAAACCGATTATGTCAATTGTGACATCACTGATGATGTCATAATTGATTTTGACCATATTTTCAAAATTGTAAAATTGACGCTTCTTAACTCACGGATGGCACAGACATCATCTACGACAGTAATTTTAAAACCGATTATGTCAATTGTGACATCACTGATGATGTCATAATTGATTTTGACCATCTTTTCAAAATTGTAAAATTGACGCTTCTTAACTCACGGATGGCACAGACATCATCTATGACAGTAATTTTAAAACTGATTATGTCAATTGTGACATCACTGATGATGTCATAATTGATTTCGACATCTTTTCAAAACTGTGAAATTGATGCTTCTGAACTCACGAATGGCACGGACATCATCTACGACAGTAATTTTAAAACCGATTATGTCAATTGTGACATCACTGATGATGTAATAATTGATTTCGACATCTTTTCAAAACTGTGAAATTGATGCTTCTGAACTCACGAATGGCACAGACATCATCTATGACAGTAATTTTAAAACCGATTATGTCAATTGTGACATCACTGATGATGTCATAATTGATTTTAACCATCTTTTCAAAACTGTAAATTTGACGATTCTGAACTCACGAATGGCACAGACATCATCTACGACAGTAATTTTAAAACCGATAATGTCAATTGTGACATCACTGATGATGTCATAATTGATTTGAACCTTTTTTTCAAAACTGTAAATTTGACGATTCTGAACTCACGGATGGCACGGACATCATCTACGACAGTAATTTTAAAACTGATCATGTCAATTGTGACATCACTGATGATGTCATAATTGATTTTGACCATCTTTTCAAAAATGTAAAATTGACGCTTCTGAACTCACGGATGGCACAGACATCATCTATGACAGTAATTTTAAAACCGATTATGTCAATTGTGACATCACTGATGATGTCATAATTGATTTCGACATCTTTTCAAAACTGTGAAATTGATGCTTCTGAACTCACGAATGGCACGGACATCATCTACGATAGTCATTTTAAAACCGAAAATGTCAATTGTGACATCACTGATGATGTCATAATTGATTTTAACCTTTTTTTCAAAACTGTAAATTTGACGATTCTGAACTCACGGATGGCACGGACAGCATCTACGACAGTAATTTAAAAAACGATTATGTCAATTGTGACATCACTGATGATGTCATAATTGATTTTGACCATCTTTTCAAAACTGTAAAATTGACGCTTCTGAACTCACGGATGGCACAGACATCATCTACGACAGTAATTTTAAAACCGATTATGTCAATTGTGACATCACTGATGATGTAATAATTGATTTCGACATCTTTTCAAAACTGTGAAATTGATGCTTCTGAACTCACGAATGGCACAGACATCATCTACGACAGTAATTTTAAAACCGATAATGTCAATTGTGACATCACTGATGATGTCATAATTGATTTTGACCATCTTTTCAAAATTGTAAAATTGACGCTTCTTAACTCACGGATGGCACAGACATCATCTACGACAGTAATTTTAAAACCGATTATGTCAATTGTGACATCACTGATGATGTCATAATTGATTTCGACATCTTTTCAAAACTGTGAAGTTGATGCTTCTGAACTCACGAATGGCACGGACATCATCTACGACAGTCATTTTAAAACCGATTATGTCAATTGTGACATCACTGATGATGTAATAATTGATTTCGACATCTTTTCAAAACTGTGAAATTGATGCTTCTGAACTCACGAATGGCACAGACATCATCTACGACACTAATTTTAAAACCGATAATGTCAATTGTGACATCACTGATGATGTCATAATTGATTTTAACCATCTTTTCAAAACTGTAAATTTGATGATTCTGAACTCACGGATGGCACGGACATCATCTACGACAGTAATTTCAAAACCGATTATGTCAATTGTGACATCACTGATGATGTCATAATTGATTTCGACCATCTTTTTAAAACTGTAAAATTGACGCTTCTGAACTCACGGATGGCACAGACATCATCTATGACAGTAATTTTAAAACCGATTATGTCAATTGTGACATCACTGATGATGTCATAATTGATTTTGACCATCTTTTCAAAACTGTAAAATTGACGCTTCTGAACTCACGAATGGCACGGACATCATCTACGACAGTAATTTTAAAACCGATAATGTCAATTGTGACATCACTGATGATGTCATAATTGATTTTAACCATCTTTTCAAAACTGTAAATTTGACGCTTCTGAACTCACGGATGGCACGGACATCATCTACGACAGTAATTTTAAAACCGATAATGTCAATTGTGACATCACTGATGATGTCATAATTGATTTTAACCATCTTTTCAAAACTGTAAAATTGACGCTTCTGAACTCAAGGATGGCACGGACATCATCTACGACAGTAATTTTAAAACCGATAATGTCAATTGTGACATCACTGATGATGTCATAATTGATTTTAACCATCTTTTAAAAACTGTAAATTTGACGCTTCTGAACTCACAGGTGGCACGGACATCATCTACGACAGTAATTTTAAAACCGATAATGTCAATTGTGACATCACTGATGATGTCATAATTGATTTTAACCATCTTTTCAAAACTGTAAAATTGACGCTTCTGAACTCAAGGATGGCACGGACATCATCTACGACAGTAATTTTAAAACCGATAATGTCAATTGTGACATCACTGATGATGTCATAATTGATTTTAACCATCTTTTCAAAACTGTAAAATTGACGCTTCTGAACTCACGGATGGCACGGACAGCATCTACGACAGTAATTTAAAAAAACGATTATGTCAATTGTGACATCACTGATGATGTTATAATTGATTTTGACCATCTTTTCAAAACTGTAAAATTGACGCTTCTGAACTCACGGATGGCACAGACATCATCTACGACAGTAATTTTAAAACCGATTATGTCAATTGTGACATCACTGATGATGTAATAATTGATTTCGACATCTTTTCAAAACTGTGAAATTGATGCTTCTGAACTCACGAATGGCACAGACATCATCTACGACAGTAATTTTAAAACCGATAATGTCAATTGTGACATCACTGATGATGTCATAATTGATTTGAACCTTTTTTTCAAAACTGTAAATTTGACGATTCTGAACTCACGGATGGCACGGACATCATCTACGACAGTAATTTTAAAACTGATCATGTCAATTGTGACATCACTGATGATGTCATAATTGATTTTGACCATCTTTTCAAAAATGTAAAATTGACGCTTCTGAACTCACGGATGGCACAGACATCATCTATGACAGTAATTTTAAAACCGATTATGTCAATTGTGACATCACTGATGATGTCATAATTGATTTCGACATCTTTTCAAAACTGTGAAATTGATGCTTCTGAACTCACGAATGGCACGGACATCATCTACGATAGTCATTTTAAAACCGAAAATGTCAATTGTGACATCACTGATGATGTCATAATTGATTTTAACCTTTTTTTCAAAACTGTAAATTTGACGATTCTGAACTCACGGATGGCACGGACAGCATCTACGACAGTAATTTAAAAAACGATTATGTCAATTGTGACATCACTGATGATGTCATAATTGATTTTGACCATCTTTTCAAAACTGTAAAATTGACGCTTCTGAACTCACGGATGGCACAGACATCATCTACGACAGTAATTTTAAAACCGATTATGTCAATTGTGACATCACTGATGATGTAATAATTGATTTCGACATCTTTTCAAAACTGTGAAATTGATGCTTCTGAACTCACGAATGGCACAGACATCATCTACGACAGTAATTTTAAAACCGATAATGTCAATTGTGACATCACTGATGATGTCATAATTGATTTTGACCATCTTTTCAAAATTGTAAAATTGACGCTTCTTAACTCACGGATGGCACAGACATCATCTACGACAGTAATTTTAAAACCGATTATGTCAATTGTGACATCACTGATGATGTCATAATTGATTTCGACATCTTTTCAAAACTGTGAAGTTGATGCTTCTGAACTCACGAATGGCACGGACATCATCTACGACAGTCATTTTAAAACCGATTATGTCAATTGTGACATCACTGATGATGTAATAATTGATTTCGACATCTTTTCAAAACTGTGAAATTGATGCTTCTGAACTCACGAATGGCACAGACATCATCTACGACACTAATTTTAAAACCGATAATGTCAATTGTGACATCACTGATGATGTCATAATTGATTTTAACCATCTTTTCAAAACTGTAAATTTGATGATTCTGAACTCACGGATGGCACGGACATCATCTACGACAGTAATTTCAAAACCGATTATGTCAATTGTGACATCACTGATGATGTCATAATTGATTTCGACCATCTTTTTAAAACTGTAAAATTGACGCTTCTGAACTCACGGATGGCACAGACATCATCTATGACAGTAATTTTAAAACCGATTATGTCAATTGTGACATCACTGATGATGTCATAATTGATTTTGACCATCTTTTCAAAACTGTAAAATTGACGCTTCTGAACTCACGAATGGCACGGACATCATCTACGACAGTAATTTTAAAACCGATAATGTCAATTGTGACATCACTGATGATGTCATAATTGATTTTAACCATCTTTTCAAAACTGTAAATTTGACGCTTCTGAACTCACGGATGGCACGGACATCATCTACGACAGTAATTTTAAAACCGATAATGTCAATTGTGACATCACTGATGATGTCATAATTGATTTTAACCATCTTTTCAAAACTGTAAAATTGACGCTTCTGAACTCAAGGATGGCACGGACATCATCTACGACAGTAATTTTAAAACCGATAATGTCAATTGTGACATCACTGATGATGTCATAATTGATTTTAACCATCTTTTAAAAACTGTAAATTTGACGCTTCTGAACTCACAGGTGGCACGGACATCATCTACGACAGTAATTTTAAAACCGATAATGTCAATTGTGACATCACTGATGATGTCATAATTGATTTTAACCATCTTTTCAAAACTGTAAAATTGACGCTTCTGAACTCAAGGATGGCACGGACATCATCTACGACAGTAATTTTAAAACCGATAATGTCAATTGTGACATCACTGATGATGTCATAATTGATTTTAACCATCTTTTCAAAACTGTAAAATTGACGCTTCTGAACTCACGGATGGCACGGACAGCATCTACGACAGTAATTTAAAAAAACGATTATGTCAATTGTGACATCACTGATGATGTTATAATTGATTTTGACCATCTTTTCAAAACTGTAAAATTGACGCTTCTGAACTCACGGATGGCACAGACATCATCTACGACAGTAATTTTAAAACCGATTATGTCAATTGTGACATCACTGATGATGTAATAATTGATTTCGACATCTTTTCAAAACTGTGAAATTGATGCTTCTGAACTCACGAATGGCACAGACATCATCTACGACAGTAATTTTAAAACCGATAATGTCAATTGTGACATCACTGATGATGTCATAATTGATTTTGACCATCTTTTCAAAAATGTAAAATTGACGCTTCTGAACTCACGGATGGCACAGACATCTAGATGACAGTAATTTTAAAACTGATTATGTCAATTGTGACATCACTGATGATGTCATAATTGATTTCGACATCTTTTCAAAACTGTGAAATTGATGCTTCTGAACTCACGGATGGCACGGACATCATCTACGACAGTAATTTTAAAACCGATAATGTCAATTGTGACATCACTGATGATGTCATAATTGATTTTAACCATCTTTTCAAAACTGTAAATTTGACGATTCTGAACTCACGGATGGCACGGACATCATCTACGACAGTAATTTTAAAACCGATTATGTCAATTGTGACATCACTGATGATGTCATAATTGATTTTGACCATCTTTTCAAAACTGTAAATTTGACGATTCTGAACTCACGGATAGCACGGACATCATCTACGACAGTAATTTAAAACCGATTATGTCAATTGTGACATCACTGATGATGTCATAATTGATTTTGACCATCTTTTCAAAATTGTAAAATTGACGCTTCTTAACTCACGGATGGCACAGACATCATCTACGACAGTAATTTTAAAACCGATTATGTCAATTGTGACATCACTGATGATGTCATAATTGATTTTGACCATCTTTTCAAAATTGTAAAATTGACGCTTCTTAACTCACGGATGGCACAGACATCATCTATGACAGTATTTTTAAAACTGATTATGTCAATTGTGACATCACTGATGATGTCATAATTGATTTCGACATCTTTTCAAAACTGTGAAATTGATGCTTCTGAACTCACGAATGGCACGGACATCATCTACGACAGTAATTTTAAAACCGATTATGTCAATTGTGACATCACTGATGATGTCATAATTGATTTCGACATCTTTTCAAAACTGTAAATTTGACGCTTCTGAACTCACGGATAGCACGGACATCATCTACGACAGTAATTTTAAAACCGATTATGTCAATTGTGACATCACTGATGATGTCATAATTGATTTTGACCATCTTTTCAAAATTGTAAAATTGACGCTTCTTAACTCACGGATGGCACAGACATCATCTACGACAGTAATTTTAAAACCGATTATGTCAATTGTGACATCACTGATGATGTCATAATTGATTTTGACCATCTTTTCAAAATTGTAAAATTGACGCTTCTTAACTCACGGATGGCACAGACATCATCTACGACAGTAATTTTAAAACCGATTATGTCAATTGTGACATCACTGATGATGTCATAATTGATTTCGACATCTTTTCAAAACTGTGAAATTGATGCTTCTGAACTCACGAATGGCACGGACATCATCTACGACAGTAATTTTCAAACCGATAATGTCAATTGTGACATCACTGATGATGTCATAATTGATTTTAACCATCTTTTCAAAACTGTAAAATTGACGCTTCTGAACTCACGGATGGCACGGACATCATCTACGACAGTAATTTTAAAACCGATAATGTCAATTGTGACATCACTGATGATGTCATAATTGATTTTAACCATCTTTTCAAAACTGTAAATTTGACGATTCTGAACTCAGGGATGGCACAGACATCATCTACGACAGTAATTTTAAAACCGATTATGTCAATTGTGACATCACTGATGATGTCATAATTGATTTTGCCCATCTTTTCAAAACTGTAAAATTGACGCTTCTGAACTCACGGATGGCACAGACATCATCTACGACAGTAATTTTAAAACCGATTATGTCAATTGTGACATCACTGATGATGTCATAATTGATTTCGACATCTTTTCAAAACTGTGAAATTGATGCTTCTGAACTCACGAATGGCACGGACATCATCTACGACAGTAATTTTAAAACCGATAATGTCAATTGTGACATCACTGATGATGTCATAATTGATTTTAACCATCTTTTCAAAACTGTAAAATTGATGCTTCTGAACTCAAGGATGGCATGGACATCATCTACGACAGTAATTTTAAAACCGATAATGTCAATTGTGACATCACTGATGATGTCATAATTGATTTGAACCTTTTTTTCAAAACTGTAAATTTGACGATTCTGAACTCACGGATGGCACGGACAGCATCTACGACAGTAATTTTAAAACCGATTATGTCAATTGTGACATCACTGAAGATGTCATAATTGATTTTGACCATCTTTTCAAAACTGTAAAATTGACGCTTCTGAACTCACGGATGGCACAGACATCATCTACGACAGTAATTTTAAAACCGATTATGTCAATTGTGACATCACTGATGATGTAATAATTGATTTCGACATCTTTTCAAAACTGTGAAATTGATGCTTCTGAACTCACGAATGGCACAGACATCATCTACGACAGTAATTTTAAAACCGATAATGTCAATTGTGACATCACTGATGATGTCATAATTGATTTTGCCCATCTTTTCAAAACTGTAAAATTGACGCTTCTGAACTCACGGATGGCACAGACATCATCTACGACAGTAATTTTAAAACCGATTATGTCAATTGTGACATCACTGATGATGTCATAATTGATTTCGACATCTTTTCAAAACTGTGAAATTGATGCTTCTGAACTCACGAATGGCACGGACATCATCTACGACAGTAATTTTAAAACTGATAATGTCAATTGTGACATCACTGATGATGTCATAATTGATTTTAACCATCTTTTCAAAACTGTAAAATTGACGCTTCTGAACTCACGGATGGCACGGACATCATCTACGACAGTAATTTTAAAACCGATAATGTCAATTGTGATATCACTGATGATGTCATAATTGATTTTAACCATCTTTTCAAAACTGTAAATTTGACGATTCTGAACTCTCGGATGGCATGGACATCATCTACGACAGTAATTTTAAAACCGATTATGTCAATTGTGACATCACTGATGATGTCATAATTGATTTTGACCATCTTTTCAAAACCTTAAAATTGACGCTTCTGAACTCACGGATGGCACGGACATCATCTACGACAGTAATTTTAAAACCGATAATGTCAATTGTGACATCACTGATGATGTCATAATTGATTTTAACCTTTTTTTCAAAACTGTAAATTTGACGATTCTGAACTCACGGATGGCACGGACAGCATCTACGACAGTAATTTTAAAACCGATTATGTCAATTGTGACATCACTGATGATGTCATAATTGATTTTGACCATCTTTTCAAAACTGTAAAATTGACGCTTCTGAACTCACGGATGGCACAGACATCATCTACGACAGTAATTTTAAAACCGATAATGTCAATTGTGACATCACTGATGATGTAATAATTGATTTCGACATCTTTTCAAAACTGTGAAATTGATGCTTCTGAACTCATGAATGGCACAGACATCATCTACGACAGTAATTTTAAAACCGATTATGTCAATTGTGACATCACTGATGATGTCATAATTGATTTTGACCATCTTTTCAAAAATGTAAAATTGACGCTTCTGAACTCACGGATGGCACAGACATCATCTATGACAGTAATTTTAAAACCGATTATGTCAATTGTGACATCACTGATGATGTCATAATTGATTTCGACATCTTTTCAAAACTGTGAAATTGATGCTTCTGAACTCACGAATGGCACGGACATCATCTACGACAGTAATTTTAAAACCGAAAATGTCAATTGTGACATCACTGATGATGTCCTAATTGATTTTAACCATCTTTTCAAAACTGTAAATTTGACGATTCTAAACTCACGGATGGCACGGACATCATCTACGACAGTAATTTTAAAACCGATTATGTCAATTGTGATATCACTGATGATGTCATAATTGATTTTAACCATCTTTTCAAAACTGTAAATTTGACGATTCTGAACTCTCGGATGGCACGGACATCATCTACGACAGTAATTTTAAAACCGTTTATGTCAATTGTGACATCACTGATGATGTCATAATTGATTTTGACCATCTTTTCAAAACTGTAAAATTGATGCTTCTGAACTCACGGATGGCACGGACATCATCTACGACAGTAATTTTAAAACCGATAATGTCAATTGTGACATCACTGATGATGTCATAATTGATTTTAACCTTTTTTTCAAAACAGTAAATTTGACGATTCTGAACTCACGGATGGCACGGACAGCATCTACGACAGTAATTTTAAAACCGATTATGTCAATTGTGACATCACTGATGATGTCATAATTGATTTTGACCATCTTTTCAAAACTGTAAAATTGACGCTTCTGAACTCACGGTGTCACAAGTTTGCACTGGACTACCTGCCTATACAGCTCGGGAATTGGCTAGACCTAATGCAGAGGTGCGGAGTCTAACCGTGCTGAGGGTTTTCTGCCAGTGACCCCTCCAATTGG
This sequence comes from Crinia signifera, assembly GCF_055691185.1. Lineage (NCBI taxonomy): Eukaryota > Metazoa > Chordata > Amphibia > Anura > Myobatrachidae > Crinia > Crinia signifera. The sequence goes on along the minus strand of NC_139225.1, from coordinate 46,211,436 downwards.
GATTTGGGCTTCTGCGGCACTCGACACGTCGGTCGCGGTCCTCTGATTAGGTTTCCCTTTATGAGCTGAGGCCGGGAGTAGCTGATATGGAGAAGCGGTCGTCTAGCCGGGTCGGTATCTATGCGGTCAGTTAGGAGCCCAGGGGAGAGACAAAGGAGGTCCAAGACAAGCCGGGTCATACACGGGAAACACTGGTTGCGGTACACTGGGATGAGACAGAAGAATAGTCGGGAGCAAGCCGGGGTCATACACGAGAGGTCACAAGCGGAGTACAAGGGGTTAAGCGGGAGAATCGTCAGTAGCAAGCCGGATCAAATGATAGCAATGGAGACAAGCACTTAAGGTACGGTACGCTGGAGTAGGTGTGAGCCTATACTCTGGCAGAGTTCCCCTGCCAGAGACCTCCCTTTTATCCCCTGCAGGCTGCTGCTATTTCCTGCCTGTACCTTTAAATCTTAGAAGATGCGGCGCGCGCGCCCCTAGTGAGCGCGCGCCCGCATACCCGGAAGTCTGGACACACACACGCTGCTGAGCTCCGACGGAGGGAGACTCCAGCAGCCTGCATTCTTGCTGGTTACTGCCCGTGTCAGCACGGAGGCACCCAGGCTGAGCTCCCCGCTGCTTGGAGGAGTCAGCCTGCCGCCCGCCATGCCCAGCCTGCCGCCCGCCATGCCCAGCCTGACGTCCACCCCGCCTGACCTGCCGCCCGCCGAACGCACGTCCCCGGACCCGGTAAGAGGCTCCCGCGGTCCGGGAGACTGTGACACACGGATGGCACAGACATCATCTACGACAGTAATTTTAAAACCGATTATGTCAATTGTGACATCACTGATGATGTCATAATTGATTTTAACCATCTTTTCAAAACTGTAAAATTGACGCTTCTGAACTCACGGATGGCACGGACATCATCTACGACAGTAATTTTAAAACCGATAATGTCAATTGTGACATCACTGATGATGTCATAATTGATTTGAACCTTTTTTTCAAAACTGTAAATTTGACGATTCTGAACTCACGGATGGCACGGACAGCATCTACGACAGTAATTTTAAAACCGATTATGTCAATTGGGACATCACTGATGATGTCATAATTGATTTTGACCATCTTTTCAAAACTGTAAAATTGACGCTTCTGAACTCACGGATGGCACAGACATCATCTACGACAGTAATTTTAAAACCGATAATGTCAATTGTGATATCACTGATGATGTCATAATTGATTTTAACCATCTTTTCAAAACTGTAAATTTGACGATTCTGAACTCTCGGATGGCACGGACATCATCTACGACAGTAATTTTAAAACCGTTTATGTCAATTGTGACATCACTGATGATGTCATAATTGATTTTGACCATCTTTTCAAAACTGTAAAATTGATGCTTCTGAACTCACGGATGGCACGGACATCATCTACGACAGTAATTTTAAAACCGATAATGTCAATTGTGACATCACTGATGATGTCATAATTGATTTTAACCTTTTTTTCAAAACTGTAAATTTGACGATTCTGAACTCACGGATGGCACGGACATCATCTACGACAGTAATTTTAAAACTGATCATGTCAATTGTGACATCACTGATGATGTCATAATTGATTTTGACCATCTTTTCAAAAATGTAAAATTGACGCTTCTGAACTCACGGATGGCACAGACATCATCTATGACAGTAATTTTAAAACCGATTATGTCAATTGTGACATCACTGATGATGTCATAATTGATTTCGACATCTTTTCAAAACTGTGAAATTGATGCTTCTGAACTCACGAATGGCACGGACATCATCTACGATAGTAATTTTAAAACCGAAAATGTCAATTGTGACATCACTGATGATGTCATAATTGATTTTAACCTTTTTTTCAAAACTGTAAATTTGACGATTCTGAACTCACGGATGGCACGGACAGCATCTACGACAGTAATTTAAAAAACGATTATGTCAATTGTGACATCACTGATGATGTCATAATTGATTTTGACCATCTTTTCAAAACTGTAAAATTGACGCTTCTGAACTCACGGATGGCACAGACATCATCTACGACAGTAATTTTAAAACCGATTATGTCAATTGTGACATCACTGATGATGTAATAATTGATTTCGACATCTTTTCAAAACTGTGAAATTGATGCTTCTGAACTCACGAATGGCACAGACATCATCTACGACAGTAATTTTAAAACCGATAATGTCAATTGTGACATCACTGATGATGTCATAATTGATTTTGACCATCTTTTCAAAATTGTAAAATTGACGCTTCTTAACTCACGGATGGCACAGACATCATCTACGACAGTAATTTTAAAACCGATTATGTCAATTGTGACATCACTGATGATGTCATAATTGATTTCGACATCTTTTCAAAACTGTGAAGTTGATGCTTCTGAACTCACGAATGGCACGGACATCATCTACGACAGTCATTTTAAAACCGATTATGTCAATTGTGACATCACTGATGATGTAATAATTGATTTCGACATCTTTTCAAAACTGTGAAATTGATGCTTCTGAACTCACGAATGGCACAGACATCATCTACGACACTAATTTTAAAACCGATAATGTCAATTGTGACATCACTGATGATGTCATAATTGATTTTAACCATCTTTTCAAAACTGTAAATTTGATGATTCTGAACTCACGGATGGCACGGACATCATCTACGACAGTAATTTTAAAACCGATTATGTCAATTGTGACATCACTGATGATGTCATAATTGATTTTGACCATCTTTTCAAAACTGTAAAATTGACGCTTCTGAACTCACGGATGGCACAGACATCATCTACGACAGTAATTTTAAAACCGATTATGTCAATTGTGACATCACTGATGATGTCATAATTGATTTCGACCATCTTTTCAAAACTGTAAAATTGACGCTTCTGAACTCACGAATGGCACGGACATCATCTACGACAGTAATTTTAAAACCGATAATGTCAATTGTGACATCACTGATGATGTCATAATTGGTTTTAACCATCTTTTCAAAACTGTAAAATTGACGCTTCTGAACTCAAGGATGGCATGGACATCATCTACGACAGTAATTTTAAAACTGATAATGTCAATTGTGACATCACTGATGATGTCATAATTGATTTGAACCTTTTTTTTAAAACTGTAAATTTGACGATTCTGAACTCACGGATGGCACGGACAGCATCTACGACAGTAATTTTAAAACCGATTATGTCAATTGTGACATCACTGATGATGTCATAATTGATTTTGACCATCTTTTCAAAACTGTAAAATTGACGCTTCTGAACTCACGGATGGCACAGACATCATCTACGACAGTAATTTTAAAACCGATTATGTCAGCTTCCGGTTCCGGTGGGGATGTGAACAGACGTGCACCTTGGAGCTCCGCAGCCGCCCCAGCACTACGAAGCTTTCCCGGTGCCCTCATCGCGACCTACCGACCTGCTGAGGCGATAATCCCGAAAATTAGAAGGGGAGAGCAAACGGCGTCCACAGAGGGACAGAGCCGCGCCCAAGATGGCGGACGCACCTGACCCGGAGCCGCAGCGTTCTCAGCCACATCATTCGGGGAGCGCAGTGAGTACAGGGAGAGAGTCTGACCTGGCAGATACTCAGGCAGACCTGTTCGGCCAAAACAATACCACCGCTACCCCCCTGTTATCTGCGTCTCCCTCCTCTCAATATACCGCTCCCCTGGCATATGAGGACATAGTGCGCGCGGTGGGCGAGACAGTGAACCCCATAATGGAAGCTCACTCGGCTAAGTTAACCCAGGCAATCCAGGATGTCAAATCCCAGATAAAACAAGTGACCAAAAAGGTACAGGTGACAGAGCAAAGGCTGGGAGAAGTATTCGAGGACGTGGCCAAATTAAAATCATGCACTGACTCCCTCCAGAAATCTCAGTATCAGCTTATAAACAAGGTAGACAGTCTTGAGAACCGCTCAAGAAGAAATAATCTTAGAATTATTGGTCTTCCTGAGTCTATTAAGGGACCTGCTTTGTACTCTTTTGTTGCACAAACACTCCCGGGTATTCTCGGGGTACAGGAGCAATGTAATGGAATTGTGGTGGAGAGGGCACATAGACTGGGCCCGTCACGGCAAGACTCCGATTCTAGGCCTCGCCCAGTGATCTTTAAGTGTTTAAACTTTCTGCATAAAGAGACCCTATGGATGGCATACAGGAAAATTAAACGTCTTCAGTGGAATGGCAGTAATTTATTAATGTTCCAAGATTACTCGGCTGAGGTACAGAGAGCCCGAAAGGATTTTTCCCCAATTTGTTCAAACCTGGTAAAGGAGGGCAGAAAATTTGCACTCTTGTTTCCAGCGCGGCTTTGCCTATTCCAGGGAGATGCATTTAAAGATTTTTTAAATCCTCAGGATGCTGAATCATTCATTGCAGAGGAAGCTCAGGGAGAATCTCATCGTTCACCTTCTGCGAATGACTCATAATAATTCACCATAATGGGCGACAAATTTCTATATTACGGTGATTAGGGCACGGTTTGTGTGCTAAGGTTTACTATAGTTACAAAGATTTTTTTTTCGTGATATACCAATGCCATACATCTTTGGACTTCTCCCCCCCCCCCCACCTTATGTTTGATCCAACTTGAAGTAAGGACTTTTACTAAGGGTGGATTAGAGGGTTTAGGAGGTTTAGTTTATAAGATTTTCTTTCTTTATTAGTCTGAAATGTGATCGGGCTGCGGTATATTACTGTACACGGAACGTTCATTTGATAGATTATTATAACCATAGTTTTGTAATGTTTTTTGATGTTTTGCGAATTAGAAAAATGCTGGGGCGGTTAGCGTTGCTTCAAGGCTGAGGCTAAGGGAAACTTGGTCCTTGCCTTGGTTATGTTTCACACTGGAAGACCGGGAAACCCATTGAGGCCCTGGTTTTTCGGAAGCCCAAATAGATCATTGGAGGAGTTGGGCATAATTGAGCTCATGTTTAGTCTTCTGGTCTGGCACCAGGTTCTGAATCTGGGCTCATTAGCCAAAAGGAACACCCCCATGTCTTTCGACGAACAAAAAGATGTTAATGTTAGAGTTTTTCTCTATATTATCCTTTATTCTTGTATTGTTTTGCTTTTTCCCAATGTGTCTTGTCTTCCCTCCTTCCCCCCTAATTCCCAAGAGAATATAGTATGGGTTCGGTTTCCACAGAAAATTGATTTTCTTTATGTAAATTTTGCTCTACATTTGTACTCGGTTTATATATTATCCTCATGGTGCAACTGAAAATTGGTACACTTAATGTACGCGGGCTCCATCTTCCTTCAAAAAGGAAGAAAAACTTACACTACTTAAACAAATTAAAAATGGACGTAATTTATTTGCAAGAGACACATTTGCTGCCTCCCGAATTGTTAAAATTAAATACGCTGGGCTGGACCTTACAAGCTGCAGCCCATTATAATTCTAAGTCAAGAGGGGTGGCAATTTTAACTAAGAAAAATATTCCCGTCACTATCCACTCAACGGTTAAAGATCCAGAAGGACGGTATATCATATTAGAAGCCACAGTTTATGACACTCGCTATACACTTTGTAACATCTATGCACCGAATGCACATTCACCAGAATTTTTCCGTAATGTTATGTCTCTTTTATCTCCTAACATGGCTGGTTTTATTATCCTAGCAGGCGATTTTAATGCGACCTCCTCCTCAACCTTGGATAGATCTCCCTCCCTCCCGGGCCGTCGTTCATCTCCTAAAACAGGTATCCCCTTTTTGCTGTCACAACTACATCTAACGGACGCTTGGAGAGCTCAGAATCCTCTCGAAAGGGAATTCTCCTGCCACTCACAGGTACACGACACTTTATCCCGTATTGATAATGTTCTAATATCCACTACACTATTCCCTAGGCTGATTAAGGCAGGGATTGAACCTATCTGCATTTCCGATCATGCCGCTTGCTGGATCGAAATTGATTCGCGAATAGATAAGGGTACATTTATCCAATGGAGGTACCCAGCCAGATTAGCAAATTCTAAAAAATTTAAGGAGACAGTAGAACACTCCTGGACGGTTTATGAGTATGAAAATGCAGATATGGCCTCAAGGTCGAGCCAAGTTTTTTGGCAGGCCTCAAAAACTGTCATAAGAGGTGACATTATTTCATACACTGCTAGTTTTAACAAGAAAATGTCTCAGCTGTACCTACAAACCCAAGCCCAGCTCACAGAAGCGTATCAGTTATTTAAACGTAATCCTAATCAAAGGAATAAAGTAGCCTATGCACACCATAAACAACTTTTCGACAATTTATTGACACAACAAGAGTCTAGGCAAACTTTCCAAACGAAAAGTCGTATCCACAACTTAGGTAATAAGGCAAATAAACTATTATCTAACCTATTGAAAGGACAGAAACCCCCGACAATTATTACAGCTTTAAAAGATTCGAATGGCATCACACATAACTCAGGCCCCCTCATTTCAGGTATTCTACATGACTTTTATAAGGCCCTATATACACAACCAGAGATAAACGAGATTAACAAAAGTTCGTTTTGGAACTCAATTCAAACCCCGAAGATTTCTGAAGAAGAGGCGCAAACACTATTAACTCCAATATCAGAGGAAGAAATTTTAAATGTGATTAAAAATCTAAAGTTAAATAAAGCCCCAGGCCCGGACGGTCTTACTAATGAATTTTATAAACTTCTAGCTCCAAAAATTGTAAAATCCCTAACAATAATATTCAATGAATTTCTACAAGGCTCTCCCTTTCCCCAATATTTTAACGCAGCTACTATTAAACTTCTTTTAAAATCGGGGAGGGACCCAGCTTCACCTGCCTCCTACAGACCAATTTCCTTGATGAATACTGATTACAAAATCTATACAAAAATATTAGCTGACCGATTGAAAACTTTGTTACCTTCAGTAATTCATATTGATCAATCCGGGTTTATCTGGGGGAGGCACTCTACAACAAATATCAGACGAGTGCTGGCGGCAATGCACTGGGTGCAAGCCAACAGCACCACAGATCCACAAGCCCTGTTATCACTTGATGCCGAGAAGGCCTTTGATCTTGTTACCTGGGATCATTTATTTGAATCATTGTCTCGATTTGGCCTCCCGAAGGAATTTATTAAAACAATTGAATTGTTGTATTGTGGTGCCTCCTCCCAGATCTTATCCAACGGATATCTCTCTCCAAACTTTCCCATACTTCGGGGTACACGCCAGGGGTGTCCCCTCTCCCCTTTGTTATTTGCTGTTGCAATAGAGCTGCTGGCGATTCATCTTAGAGCATCTTCGGAGTTCAGGGGAATTAAGGTGCATCGGGAGGAGTTGAGGCTGGGTCTCTTCGCTGATGACCTTTTATTATTTATTTCCGACCCACCTACATCTGTCCCTAAGATAATGGATACCATAGACTTCTATGGTACATTTACGGGTTTTAAGGTTAATTATGACAAATCCCAATTGCTTCCCTTAAGCGGTCCAACATCATATTTCACATCAGATCCCCTGTTTGATCATTTTAAAATATGTCAAAACACATTGAAGTACCTGGGAATTCATATCCCTACTCGTATTGACCTTATATACAAAATGAATATCGGCCCAGTTTTAATTTCTATCTCTAAATTATTAGACAACTGGCAAACTTTACCACTCTCATTAATGGGAAAAATTACCGTTATTAAAAGTATAGTTTTCCCCAAACTTTCATATATCTTACAAATGCTACCTCTCATTTTGAAAAAAAAAGATTTACAAAAATGTCAATCCATTTTCAGGAATTTTATTTGGGGAGGGAAAAAAACAAAAATCCCTTATTCAAGATTATGTCTGCCAAAAGGTGAGGGAGGGTTTGGATTACCTAATATTTCATACTTCACACAAGCTACGCATTTCCGTTATATTACGGACTGGTTTCTGGGTAACTCAGTATATACTAACAGTAAAGTGGAAGAAGCCATCGCCTCCCCCTATTCCCTTGCAGCACTTTTACACTTACCAAAATCTTCTATCCCCCCGCATTTACTCAATTCAATTCTTTTTCAAAATACATATGCTTCGTGGCTGGCATTGAACAAGAGAATGGGCCGCAGATACGAGGGCTCCCCTTTTGTTACATTTTGGGGAAACCCCAATTTTATCCCTGGCCTAGAAAATATAAATTTCTCACACTGGAGACACAAAGGTATATGTGCTGTGCGGGATGTCTTCGACCCGGGAGGGACTATCCTTACTTATTCTGGCCTAAAGGAAAAATTTAACATTACGGAAAACCAGTTCTATATGTTTTTACAAGCACGTCACTACGCCCGCTCTATACCCTTGCCATGGTCTAGAACTGATCTTACAGACCCAGTGGTCTCTTTGCTGGGCTCACAGGGAACACTAGGGTACAGATTACGTAATCTATACGGGTTATTGGTGACATGTGATTTGTCCTCCCAAAGGGCTGTATTGTTTGATAAATGGAAAACAGATATCCCATTGCTTCCGAAACCAGAGGACCTGCTTAAGAATTGCCCAAACACCTTAAAATATTTATGCTCCACGTCCCTCCAAGAAACTCATTTGAAATTTATTAATAGGGCATATGTAACACAAAAACAGAGAAGTCATTTTATTCCAGACGATGATGGATCATGCCCAAAATGCGGGATGCTGGGAGCTACCCTGATACATAACTTTTGGGAGTGTAGAAAGATAAGAGTGTTTTGGCACAAGCTGATCAACTATTTTAATGATATGTTTAAAATAAAATTAAAAGCCCTCCCAATTCCCTGTTTATTTATATATTTGAAAGACTGGGACATGGGCCGCAACAAAAAACTGATCCTTCCAGCCTTAACGGTTTTATTAACATTAGCAAAGAAGTTGATTCTTCGTCATTGGATAAGTAGAAGGTCCCCATCTATTGAGGAATTTAAACAAGCACTGCTTGATATAATTTTGTTTGAAAGACAGTCGGCTCTTAAAGATGTAGAGAAAGGTGTATTTAAATTTTATAAGAAGTGGGAATGTGTAATAACAACTTTCAATGAAGATACTCAATTGTTCATACAGAAATTATTTGAGAATACCACATGGTATTTACATCGTCGAATTGTGGATGATAGCTCAGTGAATAATTAAGTGTATAATATGTGAACATATTCTGAGACCTAAACTCGTGCGATAGGAAAAATGATGTAAAAAAGAATTTTGTGGGAATTCACTTCCCTCCCCGGTATGTTATCCTTTGTGCTCCCCCTTTTCCTCATGTTTGATCCCCCCCCCCTTTTCTCTTTCTTTCTTTATTACGATTTAAGCTTAATTTTATATTTCGTTGTCTGATTAGTAATATTAACCTGCCAAAGGAACTTATGCAAAGTACAGGAGGTACAGAAGGCAATATAGGAGTGATGGTTTATTTTAATTGTAATTTTTGTATGATGAGTATTTGTTGTTAGCGGAACAGTAAATCAACACACAAGTCTTCTCAAGAGAAATTCATATATTTTATTAATACTTTATTCATGACATAGAAGAATTATATTTAATCTTTTTGACATGACCTTAGAAAATTTGTATTGTGATGATTAGGTCTCCTTCACCAATATGATAGTCTTATATCTTCTATTTGTTGATAATTGAAGAGTAATACCTGTTCTCAGTATAGGTTTTAAGGAAAAGAAATCTATGTAAAATTCCATTTTTGGCACTATGTGTATGTTTACATGCAATGTTTTTCAACGAAAACTTATGAAAATAAAAAAAAATGTTTAATAAAAAAAAAAAAAAAAAACGATTATGTCAATTGTGACATCACTGATGATGTAATAATTGATTTCGACATCTTTTCAAAACTGTGAAATTGATGCTTCTGAACTCACGAATGGCACAGACATCATCTACGACAGTAATTTTAAAACCGATAATGTCAATTGTGACATCACTGATGATGTCATAATTGATTTTAACCATCTTTTCAAAACCTTAAAATTGACGCTTCTGAACTCACGGATGGCACGGACATCATCTACGACAGTAATTTTAAAACCGATAATGTCAATTGTGACATCACTGATGATGTCATAATTGATTTTAACCTTTTTTTCAAAACTGTAAATTTGACGATTCTGAACTCACGGATGGCACGGACAGCATCTACGACAGTAATTTTAAAACCGATTATGTCAATTGTGACATCACTGATGATGTCATAATTGATTTTGACCATCTTTTCAAAACTGTAAAATTGACGCTTCTGAACTCACGGAAGGGAAAAAAAATCATCTACGACAGTAATTTTAAAACCGATAATGTCAATTGTGACATCACTGATGATGTAATAATTGATTTCGACATCTTTTCAAAACTGTGAAATTGATGCTTCTGAACTCACGAATGGCACAGACATCATCTACGACAGTAATTTTAAAACCGATTATGTCAATTGTGACATCACTGATGATGTCATAATTGATTTTGACCATCTTTTCAAAAATGTAAAATTGACGCTTCTGAACTCACGGATGGCACAGACATCATCTATGACAGTAATTTTAAAACCGATTATGTCAATTGTGACATCACTGATGATGTCATAATTGATTTCGACATCTTTTCAAAACTGTGAAATTGATGCTTCTGAACTCACGAATGGCACGGACATCATCTACGACAGTAATTTTAAAACCGAAAATGTCAATTGTGACATCACTGATGATGGCCTAATTGATTTTAACCATCTTTTCAAAACTGTAAATTTGACGATTCTAAACTCACGGATGGCACGGACATCATCTACGACAGTAATTTTAAAACCGATTATGTCAATTGTGACATCACTGATGATGTCATAATTGATTTTGACCATCTTTTCAAAACTGTAAAATTGACGCTTCTGAACTCACGAATGGCACGGACATCATCTACGACAGTAATTTTAAAACCGATAATGTCAATTGTGACATCACTGATGATGTCATATTTGATTTTAACCATCTTTTCAAAACTGTAAAATTGACACTTCTGAACTCAAGGATGGCACGGACATCATCTACGACAGTAATTTTAAAACCGATAATGTCAATTGTGACATCACTGATGATGTCATAATTGATTTTAACCATCTTTTCAAAACTGTAAATTTGACGTTTCTGAACTCACGGATGGCACGGACATCATCTACGACAGTAATTTTAAAACCGATAATGTCAATTGTGACATCACTGATGATGTCATAATTGATTTTAACCATCTTTTCAAAACTGTAAAATTGACGCTTCTGAACTCACGGATGGCACGGACATCATCTACGACAGTAGTTTTAAAACCGATAATGTCAATTGTGACATCACTGATGATGTCATAATTGATTTTAACCTTTTTTTCAAAACTGTAAATTTGACGATTCTGAACTCACGGATGGCACGGACAGCATCTACGACAGTAATTTAAAAAAACGATTATGTCAATTGTGACATCACTGATGATGTCATAATTGATTTTGACCATCTTTTCAAAACTGTAAAATTGACGCTTCTGAACTCACGGATGGCACAGACATCATCTACGACAGTAATTTTAAAACCGATTATGTCAATTGTGACATCACTGATAATGTAATAATTGATTTCGACATCTTTTCAAAACTGTGAAATTGATGCTTCTGAACTCACGAATGGCACAGACATCATCTACGACAGTAATTTTAAAACCGATAATGTCAATTGTGACATCACTGATGATGTCATAATTGATTTTGACCATCTTTTCAAAAATGTAAAATTGACGCTTCTGAACTCACGGATGGCACAGACATCATCTATGACAGTAATTTTAAAACCGATTATGTCATTTGTGACATCACTGATGATGTCATAATTGATTTCGACATCTTTTCAAAACTGTGAAATTGATGCTTCTGAACTCACGAATGGCACGGACATCATCTACGACAGTAATTTTAAAACCGATAATGTCAATTGTGACATCACTGATGATGTCATATTTGATTTTAACCATCTTTTCAAAACTGTAAATTTGACGCTTCTGAACTCACGGATAGCACGGACATCATCTACGACAGTAATTTTAAAACCGATTATGTCAATTGTGACATCACTGATGAAGTCATAATTGATTTTGACCATCTTTTCAAAATTGTAAAATTGACGCTTCTTAACTCACGGATGGCACAGACATCATCTACGACAGTAATTTTAAAACCGATTATGTCAATTGTGACTTCACTGATGATGTAAAAATTTATTTCGACATCTTTTCAAAACTGTGAAATTGATGCTTCTGAACTCACGAATGGCGCAGACATCATCTACGACAGTAATTTTAAAACCGATTATGTCAATTGTGACATCACTGATGATGTCCTAATTGATTTTAACCATCTTTTCAAAACTGTAAATTTGACGATTCTGAACTCACGGATGGCACGGACATCATCTACGACAGTAATTTTAAAACCGATTATGTCAATTGTGACATCACTGATGATGTCATAATTGATTTTGACCATCTTTTCAAAACTGTAAAATTGACGCTTCTGAACTCACGAATGGCACGGACATCATCTACGACAGTAATTTTAAAACCGATAATGTCAATTGTGACATCACTGATGATGTCATATATGATTTTAACCATCTTTTCAAAACTGTAAATTTGACGCTTCTGAACTCACGGATAGCACGGACATCATCTACGACAGTAATTTTAAAACCGATTATGTCAATTGTGACATCACTGATGAAGTCATAATTGATTTTGACCATCTTTTCAAAATTGTAAAATTGACGCTTCTTAACTCACGGAAGTTACAGACATCATCTACGACAGTAATTTTAAAACCGATTATGTCAATTGTGACATCACTGATGATGTCATAATTGATTTCGACATCTTTTCAAAACTGTGAAATTGATGCTTCTGAACTCACGAATGGCACGGACATCATCTACGACAGTAATTTTAAAACCGATAATGTCAATTGTGACATCACTGATGATGTCATAATTGATTTTAACCATCTTTTCAAAACTGTAAAATTGACGCTTCTGAACTCACGGATGGCACGGACATCATCTACGACAGTAATTTTAAAACCGATAATGTCAATTGTGATATCACTGATGATGTCATAATTGATTTTAACCATCTTTTCAAAACTGTAAATTTGACGATTCTGAACTCTCGGATGGCACGGACATCATCTACGACAGTAATTTTAAAACCGATTATGTCAATTGTGACATCACTGATGATGTCATAATTGATTTTGACCATCTTTTCAAAACTGTAAAATTGACGCTTCTGAACTCACGGATGGCACGGACATCATCTACGACAGTAATTTTAAAACCGATAATGTCAATTGTGACATCACTGATGATGTCATAATTGATTTTAACCTTTTTTTCAAAACTGTAAATTTGACGATTCTGAACTCACGGATGGCACGGACAGTAATTTTAAAACCGATTATGTCAATTGTGACATCACTGATGATGTCATAATTGATTTTGACCATCTTTTCAAAACTGTAAAATTGACGCTTCTGAACTCACGGATGGCACAGACATCATCTACGACAGTAATTTTAAAACCGATTATGTCAATTGTGACATCACTGATGATGTAATAATTGATTTCGACATCTTTTCAAAACTGTGAAATTGATGCTTCTGAACTCACGAATGGCACAGACATCATCTACGACAGTAATTTTAAAACCGATAATGTCAATTGTGACATCACTGATGATGTCATAATTGATTTTGACCATCTTTTCAAAAATGTAAAATTGACGCTTCTGAACTCACGGATGGCACAGACATCATCTATGACAGTAATTTTAAAACCGATTATGTCAATTGTGACATCACTGATGATGTCATAATTGATTTCGACATCTTTTCAAAACTGTGAAATTGATGCTTCTGAACTCACGAATGGCACGGACATCATCTACGACAGTAATTTTAAAACCGAAAATGTCAATTGTGACATCTCTGATGATGTCCTAATTGATTTTAACCATCTTTTCAAAACTGTAAATTTGACGATTCTGAACTCACGGATGGCACGGACATCATCTACGACAGTAATTTTAAAACCGATTATGTCAATTGTGACATCACTGATGATGTCATAATTGATTTTGACCATCTTTTCAAAACTGTAAAATTGACGCTTCTGAACTCACAGATGGCACAGACATCATCTACGACAGTAATTTTAAAACCGATTATGTCAATTGTGACATCACTGATGATGTAATAATTGATTTCGACATCTTTTCAAAACTGTGAAATTGATGCTTCTGAACTCACGAATGGCACAGACATCATCTACGACAGTAATTTTAAAACTGATAATGTCAATTGTGACATCACTGATGATGTCATAATTGATTTTGACCATCTTTTCAAAAATGTAAAATTGACGCTTCTGAACTCACGGATGGCACAGACATCATCTATGACAGTAATTTTAAAACCGATTATGTCAATTGTGACATCACTGATGATGTCATAATTGATTTCGACATCTTTTCAAAACTGTGAAATTGATGCTTCTGAACTCACGAATGGCACGGACATCATCTACGACAGTAATTTTAAAACCGAAAATGTCAATTGTGACATCACTGATGATGTACTAATTGATTTTAACCATCTTTTCAAAACTGTAAATTTGACGATTCTAAACTCACGGATGGCACGGACATCATCTACGACAGTAATTTTAAAACCGATTATGTCAATTGTGACATCACTGATGATGTCATAATTGATTTTGACCATCTTTTCAAAACTGTAAAATTGACGCTTCTGAACTCACGAATGGCACGGACATCATCTACGACAGTAATTTTAAAACCGATAATGTCAATTGTGACATCACTGATGATGTCATATTTGATTTTAACCATCTTTTCAAAACTGTAAAATTGACACTTCTAAACTCACGGATAGCACGGACATCATCTACGACAGTAATTTTAAAACCGATTATGTCAATTGTGACATCACTGATGAAGTCATAATTGATTTTGACCATCTTTTCAAAATTGTAAAATTGACGCTTCTTAACTCACGGATGGCACAGACATCATCTACGAAAGTAATTTTAAAACCGATTATGTCAATTGTGACTTCACTGATGATGTAAAAATTTATTTCGACATCTTTTCAAAACTGTGAAATTGATGCTTCTGAACTCACGAATGGCACAGACATCATCTACGACAGTAATTTTAAAACCGATTATGTCAATTGTGACATCACTGATGATGTCCTAATTGATTTTAACCATCTTTTCAAAACTGTAAATTTGACGATTCTGAACTCACGGATGGCACGGACATCATCTACGACAGTAATTTTAAAACCGATTATGTCAATTGTGACATCACTGATGATGTCATAATTGATTTTGACCATCTTTTCAAAACTGTAAAATTGACGCTTCTGAACTCACGAATGGCACGGACATCATCTACGACAGTAATTTTAAAACCGATAATGTCAATTGTGACATCACTGATGATGTCATATTTGATTTTAACCATCTTTTCAAAACTGTAAATTTGACGCTTCTGAACTCACGGATAGCACGGACATCATCTACGACAGTAATTTTAAAACCGATTATGTCAATTGTGACATCACTGATGAAGTCATAATTGATTTTGACCATCTTTTCAAAATTGTAAAATTGACGCTTCTTAACTCACGGATGGCACAGACATCATCTACGACAGTAATTTTAAAACCGATTATGTCAATTGTGACATCACTGATGATGTCATAATTGATTTCGACATCTTTTCAAAACTGTGAAATTGATGCTTCTGAACTCACGAATGGCACGGACATCATCTACGACAGTAATTTTAAAACCGATAATGTCAATTGTGACATCACTGATGATGTCATAATTGATTTTAACCATCTTTTCAAAACTGTAAAATTGATGCTTCTGAACTCACGGATGGCACGGACATCATCTACGACAGTAATTTTAAAACCGATAATGTCAATTGTGACATCACTGATGATGTCATAATTGATTTTAACCATCTTTTCAAAACTGTAAATTTGACGATTCTGAACTCACGGATGGCACGGACATCATCTACGACAGTAATTTTAAAACCGATTATGTCAATTGTGACATCACTGATGATGTCATAATTGATTTTGACCATCTTTTCAAAACTGTAAAATTGACGCTTCTGAACTCACGGATGGCACAGACATCATCTACGACAGTAATTTTAAAACCGATTATGTCAATTGTGACTTCACTGATGATGTAAAAATTTATTTCGACATCTTTTCAAAACTGTGAAATTGATGCTTCTGAACTCACGAATGGCACAGACATCATCTACGACAGTAATTTTAAAACCGATAATGTCAATTGTGACATCACTGATGATGTCATAATTGATTTTAACCATCTTTTCAAAACTGTAAAATTGACGCTTCTGAACTCACGGATGGCACGGACATCATCTACGACAGTAATTTTAAAACCGATAATGTCAATTGTGATATCACTGATGATGTCATAATTGATTTTAACCATCTTTTCAAAACTGTAAATTTGACGATTCTGAACTCTCGGATGGCACGGACATCATCTACGACAGTAATTTTAAAACCGATTATGTCAATTGTGACATCACTGATGATGTCATAATTGATTTTGACCATCTTTTCAAAACTGTAAAATTGACGCTTCTGAACTCACGGATGGCACGGACATCATCTACGACAGTAATTTTAAAACCGATAATGTCAATTGTGACATCACTGATGATGTCATAATTGATTTTAACCTTTTTTTCAACACTGTAAATTTGACGATTCTGAACTCACGGATGGCACGGACAGTAATTTTAAAACCGATTATGTCAATTGTGACATCACTGATGATGTCATAATTGATTTTGACCATCTTTTCAAAACTGTAAAATTGACGCTTCTGAACTCACGGATGGCACAGACATCATCTACGACAGTAATTTTAAAACCGATTATGTCAATTGTGACATCACTGATGATGTAATAATTGATTTCGACATCTTTTCAAAACTGTGAAATTGATGCTTCTGAACTCACGAATGGCACAGACATCATCTACGACAGTAATTTTAAAACCGATAATGTCAATTGTGACATCACTGATGATGTCATAATTGATTTTGACCATCTTTTCAAAAATGTAAAATTGACGCTTCTGAACTCACGGATGGCACAGACATCATCTATGACAGTAATTTTAAAACCGATTATGTCAATTGTGACATCACTGATGATGTCATAATTGATTTCGACATCTTTTCAAAACTGTGAAATTGATGCTTCTGAACTCACGAATGGCACGGACATCATCTACGACAGTAATTTTAAAACCGAAAATGTCAATTGTGACATCACTGATGATGTCCTAATTGATTTTAACCATCTTTTCAAAACTGTAAATTTGACGATTCTGAACTCACGGATGGCACGGACATCATCTACGACAGTAATTTTAAAACCGATTATGTCAATTGTGACATCACTGATGATGTCATAATTGATTTTGACCATCTTTTCAAAACTGTAAAATTGACGCTTCTGAACTCACAGATGGCACAGACATCATCTACGACAGTAATTTTAAAACCGATTATGTCAATTGTGACATCACTGATGATGTAATAATTGATTTCGACATCTTTTCAAAACTGTGAAATTGATGCTTCTGAACTCACGAATGGCACAGACATCATCTACGACAGTAATTTTAAAACTGATAATGTCAATTGTGACATCACTGATGATGTCATAATTGATTTTGACCATCTTTTCAAAAATGTAAAATTGACGCTTCTGAACTCACGGATGGCACAGACATCATCTATGACAGTAATTTTAAAACCGATTATGTCAATTGTGACATCACTGATGATGTCATAATTGATTTCGACATCTTTTCAAAACTGTGAAATTGATGCTTCTGAACTCACGAATGGCACGGACATCATCTACGACAGTAATTTTAAAAATGAAAATGTCAATTGTGACATCTCTGATGATGTCCTAATTGATTTTAACCATCTTTTCAAAACTGTAAATTTGACGATTCTAAACTCACGGATGGCACAGACATCATCTACGACAGTAATTTTAAAACCGATTATGTCAATTGTGACATCACTGATGATGTCATAATTGATTTTGACCATCTTTTCAAAACTGTAAAATTGACGCTTCTGAACTCACGAATGGCACGGACATCATCTACGACAGTAATTTTAAAACCGATAATGTCAATTGTGACATCACTGATGATGTCATATTTGATTTTAACCATCTTTTCAAAACTGTAAAATTGACACTTCTAAACTCAAGGATGGCACGGACATCATCTACGACAGTAATTTTAAAACCGATAATGTCAATTGTGACATCACTGATGATGTCATAATTGATTTTAACCATCTTTTCAAAACTGTAAATTTGACGCTTCTGAACTCACGGATGGCACGGACATCATCTACGACAGTAATTTTAAAACCGATAATGTCAATTGTGACATCACTGATGATGTCATAATTGATTTTAACCTTCTTTTCTAAACTGTAAAATTGACGCTTCTGAACTCACGGATGGCACGGACATCATCTACGACAGTAATTTTAAAACCGATAATGTCAATTGTGACATCACTGATGATGTCATAATTGATTTTAACCTTTTTTTCAAAACTGTAAATTTGACGATTCTGAACTCACGGATGGCACGGACAGCATCTACGACAGTAATTTAAAAAAACGATTATGTCAATTGTGACATTACTGATGATGTCATAATTGATTTTGACCATCTTTTCAAAACTGTAAAATTGACGCTTCTGAACTCACGGATGGCACAGACATCATCTACGACAGTAATTTTAAAACCGATTATGTCAATTGTGACATCACTGATAATGTAATAATTGATTTCGACATCTTTTCAAAACTGTGAAATTGATGCTTCTGAACTCACGAATGGCACAGACATCATCTACGACAGTAATTTTAAAACCGATAATGTCAATTGTGACATCACTGATGATGTCATAATTGATTTTGACCATCTTTTCAAAAATGTAAAATTGACGCTTCTGAACTCACGGATGGCACAGACATCATCTATGACAGTAATTTTAAAACCGATTATGTCAATTGTGACATCACTGATGATGTCATAATTGATTTCGACATCTTTTCAAAACTGTGAAATTGATGCTTCTGAACTCACGAATGGCACGGACATCATCTACGACAGTAATTTTAAAACCGAAAATGTCAATTGTGACATCACTGATGATGTCATATTTGATTTTAACCATCTTTTCAAAACTGTAAATTTGACGCTTCTGAACTCACGGATAGCACGGACATCATCTACGACAGTAATTTTAAAACCGATTATGTCAATTGTGACATCACTGATGAAGTCATAATTGATTTTGACCATCTTTTCAAAATTGTAAAATTGACGCTTTTTAACTCACGGATGGCACAGACATCATCTACGACAGTAATTTTAAAACCGATTATGTCAATTGTGACATCACTGATGATGTCATAATTGATTTCGACCATCTTTTCAAAACTGTGAAATTGATGCTTCTGAACTCACAAATGGCACGGACATCATCTACGACAGTAATTTTAAAACCGATAATGTCAATTGTGACATCACTGATGATGTCATAATTGATTTTAACCATCTTTTCAAAACTGTAAATTTGACGATTCTGAACTCACGGATGGCACGGACATCATCTACGACAGTAATTTTAAAACCGATTATGTCAATTGTGACATCACTGATGATGTCATAATTGATTTTGACCATCTTTTCAAAACTGTAAAATTGACGCTTCTGAACTCACGGATGGCACAGACATCATCTACGACAATAATTTTAAAACCGATTATGTCAATTGTGACATCACTGATGATGTCATAATTGATTTCGACATCTTTTCAAAACTGTGAAATTGATGCTTCTGAACTCACGAATGGCACGGACATCATCTACGACAGTAATTTTAAAACCGATAATGTCAATTGTGACATCACTGATGATGTCATAATTGATTTTAACCATCTTTTCAAAACTGTAAAATTGACGCTTCTGAACTCAAGGATGGCACGGACATCATCTACGACAGTAATTTTAAAACCGATAATGTCAATTGTGACATCACTGATGATGTCATAATTGATTTGAACCTTTTTTTCAAAACTGTAAATTTGACGATTCTGAACTCACGGATGGCACGAACAGCATCTACGACAGTAATTTTAAAACCGATTATGTCAATTGTGACATCACTGATGATGTCATAATTGATTTTGACCATCTTTTCAAAACTGTGAAATTGATGCTTCTGAACTCACGAATGGCACAGACATCATCTACGACAGTAATTTTAAAACTGATAATGTCAATTGTGACATCACTGATGATGTCATAATTGATTTTGACCATCTTTTCAAAAATGTAAAATTGACGCTTCTGAACTCACGGATGGCACAGACATCATCTATGACAGTAATTTTAAAACCGATTATGTCAATTGTGACATCACTGATGATGTCATAATTGATTTCGACATCTTTTCAAAACTGTGAAATTGATGCTTCTGAACTCACGAATGGCACGGACATCATCTACGACAGTAATTTTAAAACCGAAAATGTCAATTGTGACATCTCTGATGATGTCCTAATTGATTTTAACCATCTTTTCAAAACTGTAAATTTGACGATTCTGAACTCACGGATGGCACGGACATCATCTACGACAGTAATTTTAAAACCGATTATGTCAATTGTGACATCACTGATGATGTCATAATTGATTTTGACCATCTTTTCAAAACTGTAAAATTGACGCTTCTGAACTCACAGATGGCACAGACATCATCTACGACAGTAATTTTAAAACCGATTATGTCAATTGTGACATCACTGATGATGTAATAATTGATTTCGACATCTTTTCAAAACTGTGAAATTGATGCTTCTGAACTCACGAATGGCACAGACATCATCTACGACAGTAATTTTAAAACTGATAATGTCAATTGTGACATCACTGATGATGTCATAATTGATTTTGACCATCTTTTCAAAAATGTAAAATTGACGCTTCTGAACTCACGGATGGCACAGACATCATCTATGACAGTAATTTTAAAACCGATTATGTCAATTGTGACATCACTGATGATGTCATAATTGATTTCGACATCTTTTCAAAACTGTGAAATTGATGCTTCTGAACTCACGAATGGCACGGACATCATCTACGACAGTAATTTTAAAACCGAAAATGTCAATTGTGACATCACTGATGATGTACTAATTGATTTTAACCATCTTTTCAAAACTGTAAATTTGACGATTCTAAACTCACGGATGGCACGGACATCATCTACGACAGTAATTTTAAAACCGATTATGTCAATTGTGACATCACTGATGATGTCATAATTGATTTTGACCATCTTTTCAAAACTGTAAAATTGACGCTTCTGAACTCACGAATGGCACGGACATCATCTACGACAGTAATTTTAAAACCGATAATGTCAATTGTGACATCACTGATGATGTCATATTTGATTTTAACCATCTTTTCAAAACTGTAAAATTGACACTTCTAAACTCACGGATAGCACGGACATCATCTACGACAGTAATTTTAAAACCGATTATGTCAATTGTGACATCACTGATGAAGTCATAATTGATTTTGACCATCTTTTCAAAATTGTAAAATTGACGCTTCTTAACTCACGGATGGCACAGACATCATCTACGACAGTAATTTTAAAACCGATTATGTCAATTGTGACTTCACTGATGATGTAAAAATTTATTTCGACATCTTTTCAAAACTGTGAAATTGATGCTTCTGAACTCACGAATGGCACAGACATCATCTACGACAGTAATTTTAAAACCGATTATGTCAATTGTGACATCACTGATGATGTCCTAATTGATTTTAACCATCTTTTCAAAACTGTAAATTTGACGATTCTGAACTCACGGATGGCACGGACATCATCTACGACAGTAATTTTAAAACCGATTATGTCAATTGTGACATCACTGATGATGTCATAATTGATTTTGACCATCTTTTCAAAACTGTAAAATTGACGCTTCTGAACTCACGAATGGCACGGACATCATCTACGACAGTAATTTTAAAACCGATAATGTCAATTGTGACATCACTGATGATGTCATATTTGATTTTAACCATCTTTTCAAAACTGTAAATTTGACGCTTCTGAACTCACGGATAGCACGGACATCATCTACGACAGTAATTTTAAAACCGATTATGTCAATTGTGACATCACTGATGAAGTCATAATTGATTTTGACCATCTTTTCAAAATTGTAAAATTGACGCTTCTTAACTCACGGATGGCACAGACATCATCTACGACAGTAATTTTAAAACCGATTATGTCAATTGTGACATCACTGATGATGTCATAATTGATTTCGACATCTTTTCAAAACTGTGAAATTGATGCTTCTGAACTCACGAATGGCACGGACATCATCTACGACAGTAATTTTAAAACCGATAATGTCAATTGTGACATCACTGATGATGTCATAATTGATTTTAACCATCTTTTCAAAACTGTAAAATTGATGCTTCTGAACTCACGGATGGCACGGACATCATCTACGACAGTAATTTTAAAACCGATAATGTCAATTGTGACATCACTGATGATGTCATAATTGATTTTAACCATCTTTTCAAAACTGTAAATTTGACGATTCTGAACTCACGGATGGCACGGACATCATCTACGACAGTAATTTTAAAACCGATTATGTCAATTGTGACATCACTGATGATGTCATAATTGATTTTGACCATCTTTTCAAAACTGTAAAATTGACGCTTCTGAACTCACGGATGGCACAGACATCATCTACGACAGTAATTTTAAAACCGATTATGTCAATTGTGACTTCACTGATGATGTAAAAATTTATTTCGACATCTTTTCAAAACTGTGAAATTGATGCTTCTGAACTCACGAATGGCACAGACATCATCTACGACAGTAATTTTAAAACCGATAATGTCAATTGTGACATCACTGATGATGTCATAATTGATTTTAACCATCTTTTCAAAACTGTAAAATTGACGCTTCTGAACTCACGGATGGCACGGACATCATCTACGACAGTAATTTTAAAACCGATAATGTCAATTGTGATATCACTGATGATGTCATAATTGATTTTAACCATCTTTTCAAAACTGTAAATTTGACGATTCTGAACTCTCGGATGGCACGGACATCATCTACGACAGTAATTTTAAAACCGATTATGTCAATTGTGACATCACTGATGATGTCATAATTGATTTTGACCATCTTTTCAAAACTGTAAAATTGACGCTTCTGAACTCACGGATGGCACGGACATCATCTACGACAGTAATTTTAAAACCGATAATGTCAATTGTGACATCACTGATGATGTCATAATTGATTTTAACCTTTTTTTCAAAACTGTAAATTTGACGATTCTGAACTCACGGATGGCACGGACAGTAATTTTAAAACCGATTATGTCAATTGTGACATCACTGATGATGTCATAATTGATTTTGACCATCTTTTCAAAACTGTAAAATTGACGCTTCTGAACTCACGGATGGCACAGACATCATCTACGACAGTAATTTTAAAACCGATTATGTCAATTGTGACATCACTGATGATGTAATAATTGATTTCGACATCTTTTCAAAACTGTGAAATTGATGCTTCTGAACTCACGAATGGCACAGACATCATCTACGACAGTAATTTTAAAACCGATAATGTCAATTGTGACATCACTGATGATGTCATAATTGATTTTAACCATCTTTTCAAAACTGTAAAATTGACGCTTCTGAACTCACGGATGGCACGGACATCATCTACGACAGTAATTTTAAAACCGATTATGTAAATTGTGACATCACTGATGATGTCATAATTGATTTTGGTCATCTTTTCAAAACTGTAAAATTGACGCTTCTGAACTCACGAATGGCACGGACATCATCTACGACAGTAATTTTAAAACCGATAATGTCAATTGTGACATCACTGATGATGTCATAATTGATTTTAACCATCTTTTCAAAACTGTAAATTTGACGCTTCTGAACTCACGGATGGCACGGACATCATCTACGACAGTAATTTTAAAACCGATTATGTCAATTGTGACATCACTGATGATGTCATAATTGATTTTGACCATCTTTTCAAAACTGTAAAATTGACGCTTCTGAACTCACAGATGGCACAGACATCATCTACGACAGTAATTTTAAAACCGATTATGTCAATTGTGACATCACTGATGATGTAATAATTGATTTCGACATCTTTTCAAAACTGTGAAATTGATGCTTCTGAACTCACGAATGGCACAGACATCATCTACGACAGTAATTTTAAAACTGATAATGTCAATTGTGACATCACTGATGATGTCATAATTGATTTTGACCATCTTTTCAAAAATGTAAAATTGACGCTTCTGAACTCACGGATGGCACAGACATCATCTATGACAGTAATTTTAAAACCGATTATGTCAATTGTGACATCACTGATGATGTCATAATTGATTTCGACATCTTTTCAAAACTGTGAAATTGATGCTTCTGAACTCACGAATGGCACGGACATCATCTACGACAGTAATTTTAAAAATGAAAATGTCAATTGTGCCATCTCTGATGATGTCCTAATTGATTTTAACCATCTTTTCAAAACTGTAAATTTGACGATTCTAAACTCACGGATGGCACGGACATCATCTACGACAGTAATTTTAAAACCGATTATGTCAATTGTGACATCACTGATGATGTCATAATTGATTTTGACCATCTTTTCAAAACTGTAAAATTGACGCTTCTGAACTCACGAATGGCACGGACATCATCTACGACAGTAATTTTAAAACCGATAATGTCAATTGTGACATCACTGATGATGTCATATTTGATTTTAACCATCTTTTCAAAACTGTAAAATTGACACTTCTAAACTCAAGGATGGCACGGACATCATCTACGACAGTAATTTTAAAACCGATAATGTCAATTGTGACATCACTGATGATGTCATAATTGATTTTAACCATCTTTTCAAAACTGTAAATTTGACGCTTCTGAACTCACGGATGGCACGGACATCATCTACGACAGTAATTTTAAAACCGATAATGTCAATTGTGACATCACTGATGATGTCATAATTGATTTTAACCTTCTTTTCTAAACTGTAAAATTGACGCTTCTGAACTCACGGATGGCACGGACATCATCTACGACAGTAATTTTAAAACCGATAATGTCAATTGTGACATCACTGATGATGTCATAATTGATTTTAACCTTTTTTTCAAAACTGTAAATTTGACGATTCTGAACTCACGGATGGCACGGACAGCATCTACGACAGTAATTTAAAAAAACGATTATGTCAATTGTGACATCACTGATGATGTCATAATTGATTTTGACCATCTTTTCAAAACTGTAAAATTGACGCTTCTGAACTCACGGATGGCACAGACATCATCTACGACAGTAATTTTAAAACCGATTATGTCAATTGTGACATCACTGATAATGTAATAATTGATTTCGACATCTTTTCAAAACTGTGAAATTGATGCTTCTGAACTCACGAATGGCACAGACATCATCTACGACAGTAATTTTAAAACCGATAATGTCAATTGTGACATCACTGATGATGTCATAATTGATTTTGACCATCTTTTCAAAAATGTAAAATTGACGCTTCTGAACTCACGGATGGCACAGACATCATCTATGACAGTAATTTTAAAACCGATTATGTCAATTGTGACATCACTGATGATGTCATAATTGATTTCGACATCTTTTCAAAACTGTGAAATTGATGCTTCTGAACTCACGAATGGCACGGACATCATCTACGACAGTAATTTTAAAACCGAAAATGTCAATTGTGACATCACTGATGATGTCATATTTGATTTTAACCATCTTTTCAAAACTGTAAATTTGACGCTTCTGAACTCACGGATAGCACGGACATCATCTACGACAGTAATTTTAAAACCGATTATGTCAATTGTGACATCACTGATGAAGTCATAATTGATTTTGACCATCTTTTCAAAATTGTAAAATTGACGCTTCTTAACTCACGGATGGCAAGACATCATCTACGACAGTAATTTTAAAACCGATTATGTCAATTGTGACATCACTGATGATGTCATAATTGATTTCGACCATCTTTTCAAAACTGTGAAATTGATGCTTCTGAACTCACAAATGGCACGGACATCATCTACGACAGTAATTTTAAAACCGATAATGTCAATTGTGACATCACTGATGATGTCATAATTGATTTTAACCATCTTTTCAAAACTGTAAATTTGACGATTCTGAACTCACGGATGGCACGGACATCATCTACGACAGTAATTTTAAAACCGATTATGTCAATTGTGACATCACTGATGATGTCATAATTGATTTTGACCATCTTTTCAAAACTGTAAAATTGACGCTTCTGAACTCACGGATGGCACAGACATCATCTACGACAATAATTTTAAAACCGATTATGTCAATTGTGACATCACTGATGATGTCATAATTGATTTCGACATCTTTTCAAAACTGTGAAATTGATGCTTCTGAACTCACGAATGGCACGGACATCATCTACGACAGTAATTTTAAAACCGATAATGTCAATTGTGACATCACTGATGATGTCATAATTGATTTTAACCATCTTTTCAAAACTGTAAAATTGACGCTTCTGAACTCAAGGATGGCACGGACATCATCTACGACAGTAATTTTAAAACCGATAATGTCAATTGTGACATCACTGATGATGTCATAATTGATTTGAACCTTTTTTTCAAAACTGTAAATTTGACGATTCTGAACTCACGGATGGCACGGACAGCATCTACGACAGTAATTTTAAAACCGATTATGTCAATTGTGACATCACTGATGATGTCATAATTGATTTTGACCATCTTTTCAAAACTGTGAAATTGATGCTTCTGAACTCACGAATGGCACAGACATCATCTACGACAGTAATTTTAAAACTGATAATGTCAATTGTGACATCACTGATGATGTCATAATTGATTTTGACCATCTTTTCAAAAATGTAAAATTGACGCTTCTGAACTCACGGATGGCACAGACATCATCTATGACAGTAATTTTAAAACCGATTATGTCAATTGTGACATCACTGATGATGTCATAATTGATTTCGACATCTTTTCAAAACTGTGAAATTGATGCTTCTGAACTCACGAATGGCACGGACATCATCTACGACAGTAATTTTAAAACCGAAAATGTCAATTGTGACATCACTGATGATGTCCTAATTGATTTTAACCATCTTTTCAAAACTGTAAATTTGACGATTCTAAACTCATGGATGGCACGGACATCATCTACGACAGTAATTTTAAAACCGATTATGTCAATTGTGACATCACTGATGATGTCATAATTGATTTTGACCATCTTTTCAAAACTGTAAAATTGACGCTTCTGAACTCACGAATGGCACGGACATCATCTACGACAGTAATTTTAAAACCGATAATGTCAATTGTGACATCACTGATGATGTCATATTTGATTTTAACCATCTTTTCAAAACTGTAAAATTGACACTTCTGAACTCAAGGATGGCACGGACATCATCTACGACAGTAATTTTAAAACCGATAATGTCAATTGTGACATCACTGATGATGTCATAATTGATTTTAACCATCTTTTCAAAACTGTAAATTTGACGCTTCTGAACTCACGGATGGCACGGACATCATCTACGACAGTAATTTTAAAACCGATAATGTCAATTGTGACATCACTGATGATGTCATAATTGATTTTAACCATCTTTTCAAAACTGTAAAATTGAGGCTTCTGAACTCACGGATGGCACGGACATCATCTACGGCAGTAATTTTAAAACCGATAATGTCAATTGTGACATCACTGATGATGTCATAATTGATTTTAACCTTTTTTTCAAAACTGTAAATTTGACGATTCTGAACTCACGGATGGCACGGACAGCATCTACGACAGTAATTTAAAAAAACGATTATGTCAATTGTGACATCACTGATGATGTCATAATTGATTTTGACCATCTTTTCAAAACTGTAAAATTGACGCTTCTGAACTCACGGATGGCACAGACATCATCTACGACAGTAATTTTAAAACCGATTATGTCAATTGAGACATCACTGATAATGTAATAATTGATTTCGACATCTTTTTTTTTAAAACTGTAAAATTGATGCTTCTGAACTCACGGATGGCACAGACATCATCTATGACAGTAATTTTAAAACCGATTATGTCAATTGTGACATCACTGATGATGTCATAATTGATTTCGACATCTTTTCAAAACTGTGAAATTGATGCTTCTGAACTCACGAATGGCACGGACATCATCTACGACAGTAATTTTAAAACCGAAAATGTCAATTGTGACATCACTGATGATGTCCTAATTGATTTTAACCATCTTTTCAAAACTGTAAATTTGACGATTCTGAACTCACGGATGGCACGGACATCATCTACGACAGTAATTTTAAAACCGATTATGTCAATTGTGACATCACTGATGATGTCATAATTGATTTTGACCATCTTTTCAAAACTGTAAAATTGACGCTTCTGAACTCACGAATGGCACGGACATCATCTACGACAGTAATTTTAAAACCGATAATGTCAATTGTGACATCACTGATGATGTCATATTTGATTTTAACCATCTTTTCAAAACTGTAAATTTGATGCTTCTGAACTCACGAATGGCACGGACATCATCTACGACAGTAATTTTAAAACCGATAATGTCAATTGTGACATCACTGATGATGTCATAATTGATTTTAACCATCTTTTCAAAACTGTAAAATTGACGCTTCTGAACTCAAGGATGGCACGGACATCATCTACGACAGTAATTTTAAAACCGATAATGTCAATTGTGACATCACTGATGATGTCATAATTGATTTCGACATCTTTTCAAAACTGTGAAATTGATGCTTCTGAACTCACGAATGGCACGGACATCATCTACGACAGTAATTTTAAAACCGATAATGTCAATTGTGACATCACTGATGATGTCATAATTGATTTTAACCATCTTTTCAAAACTGTAAAATTGACGCTTCTGAACTCACGGATGGCACGGACATCATCTACGACAGTAATTTTAAAACCGATAATGTCAATTGTGACATCACTGATGATGTCATAATTGATTTTGACCATCTTTTCAAAAATGTAAAATTGACGCTTCTGAACTCACGGATGGCACAGACATCATCTATGACAGTAATTTTAAAACCGATTATGTCAATTGTGACATCACTGATGATGTCATAATTGATTTTGACCATCTTTTCAAAACTGTAAAATTGACGCTTCTGAACTCACGAATGGCACGGACATCATCTACGACAGTAATTTTAAAACCGATAATGTCAATTGTGACATCACTGATGATGTCATATTTGATTTTAACCATCTTTTCAAAACTGTAAAATTGACACTTCTGAACTCAAGGATGGCACGGACATCATCTACGACAGTAATTTTAAAACCGATAATGTCAATTGTGACATCACTGATGATGTCATAATTGATTTTAACCATCTTTTCAAAACTGTAAATTTGAGGCTTCTGAACTCACGGATGGCACGGACATCATCTACGGCAGTAATTTTAAAACCGATAATGTCAATTGTGACATCACTGATGATGTCATAATTGATTTTAACCTTTTTTTCAAAACTGTAAATTTGACGATTCTGAACTCACGGATGGCACGGACAGCATCTACGACAGTAATTTAAAAAAACGATTATGTCAATTGTGACATCACTGATGATGTCATAATTGATTTTGACCATCTTTTCAAAACTGTAAAATTGACGCTTCTGAACTCACGGATGGCACAGACATCATCTACGACAGTAATTTTAAAACCGATTATGTCAATTGAGACATCACTGATAATGTAATAATTGATTTCGACATCTTTTTTTTTTAAACTGTGAAATTGATGCTTCTGAACTCACGGATGGCACAGACATCATCTATGACAGTAATTTTAAAACCGATTATGTCAATTGTGACATCACTGATGATGTCATAATTGATTTCGACATCTTTTCAAAACTGTGAAATTGATGCTTCTGAACTCACGAATGGCACGGACATCATCTACGACAGTAATTTTAAAACCGAAAATGTCAATTGTGACATCACTGATGATGTCCTAATTGATTTTAACCATCTTTTCAAAACTGTAAATTTGACGATTCTGAACTCACGGATGGCACGGACATCATCTACGACAGTAATTTTAAAACCGATTATGTCAATTGTGACATCACTGATGATGTCATAATTGATTTTGACCATCTTTTCAAAACTGTAAAATTGACGCTTCTGAACTCACGAATGGCACGGACATCATCTACGACAGTAATTTTAAAACCGATAATGTCAATTGTGACATCACTGATGATGTCATATTTGATTTTAACCATCTTTTCAAAACTGTAAATTTGACGCTTCTGAACTCACGGATAGCACGGACATCATCTACGACAGTAATTTTAAAACCGATTATGTCAATTGTGACATCACTGATGAAGTCATAATTGATTTTGACCATCTTTTCAAAATTGTAAAATTGACGATTCTTAACTCACGGATGGCACAGACATCATCTATGACAGTAATTTTAAAACCGATTATGTCAATTGTGACATCACTGATGATGTCATAATTGATTTCGACATCTTTTCAAAACTGTGAAATTTATGCTTCTGAACTCACGAATGGCACGGACATCATCTACGACAGTAATTTTAAAACCGATAATGTCAATTGTGACATCACTGATGATGTCATAATTGATTTTAACCATCTTTTCAAAACTGTAAAATTGACGCTTCTGAACTCACGGATGGCACGGACATCATCTACGACAGTAATTTTAAAACCGATAATGTCAATTGTGACATCACTGATGATGTCATAATTGATTTTAACCATCTTTTCAAAACTGTAAATTTGACGATTCTGAACTCACGGATGGCACGGACATCATCTACGACAGTAATTTTAAAACCGATTATGTCAATTGTGACATCACTGATGATGTCATAATTGATTTTGACCATCTTTTCAAAACTGTAAAATTGACGCTTCTGAACTCACGGATGGCACAGACATCATCTACGACAGTAATTTTAAAACCGATTATGTCAATTGTGACATCACTGATGATGTCATAATTGATTTCGACATCTTTTCAAAACTGTGAAATTGATGCTTCTGAACTCACGAATGGCACGGACATCATCTACGACAGTAATTTTAAAACCGATAATGTCAATTGTGACATCACTGATGATGTCATAATTGATTTTAACCATCTTTTCAAAACTGTAAAATTGACGCTTCTGAACTCAAGGATGGCACGGACATCATCTACGACAGTAATTTTAAAACCGATAATGTCAATTGTGACATCACTGATGATGTCATAATTGATTTGAACCTTTTTTTTAAACTGTAAATTTGACGATTCTGAACTCACGGATGGCACGGACAGCATCTACGACAGTAATTTTAAAACCGATTATGTCAATTGTGACATCACTGATGATGTCATAATTGATTTTGACCATCTTTTCAAAACTGTAAAATTGACGCTTCTGAACTCACGGATGGCACAGACATCATCTACGACAGTAATTTTTAAACCGAAAATGTCAATTGTGACATCACTGATGATGTCCTAATTGATTTTAACCATCTTTTCAAAACTGTAAATTTGACGATTCTGAACTCACGGATGGCACGGACATCATCTACGACAGTAATTTTAAAACCGATTATGTCAATTGTGACATCACTGATGATGTCATAATTGATTTTGACCATCTTTTCAAAACTGTAAAATTGACGCTTCTGAACTCACGAATGGCACGGACATCATCTACGACAGTAATTTTAAAACCGATAATGTCAATTGTGACATCACTGATGATGTCATATTTGATTTTAACCATCTTTTCAAAACTGTAAATTTGACGCTTCTGAACTCACGGATAGCACGGACATCATCTACGACAGTAATTTTAAAACCGATTATGTCAATTGTGACATCACTGATGATGTCATAATTGATTTTGACCATCTTTTCAAAATTGTAAAATTGATGCTTCTTAACTCACGGATGGCACAGACATCATCTACGACAGTAATTTTAAAACCGATTATGTCAATTGTGACATCACTGATGATGTCATAATTGATTTCGACATCTTTTCAAAACTGTGAAATTGATGCTTCTGAACTCACGAATGGCACGGACATCATCTACGACAGTAATTTTAAAACCGATAATGTCAATTGTGACATCACTGATGATGTCATAATTGATTTTAACCATCTTTTCAAAACTGTAAAATTGACGCTTCTGAACTCACGGATGGCACGGACATCATCTACGACAGTAATTTTAAAACCGATAATGTCAATTGTGACATCACTGATGATGTCATAATTGATTTTAACCATCTTTTCAAAACTGTAAATTTGACGATTCTGAACTCACGGATGGCACGGACATCATCTACGACAGTAATTTTAAAACCGATTATGTCAATTGTGACATCACTGATGATGTCATAATTGATTTTGACCATCTTTTCAAAACTGTAAAATTGACGCTTCTGAACTCACGGATGGCACAGACATCATCTACGACAGTAATTTTAAAACCGATTATGTCAATTGTGACATCACTGATGATGTCATAATTGATTTCGACATCTTTTCAAAACTGAAATTGATGCTTCTGAACTCACGAATGGCACGGACATCATCTACGACAGTAATTTTAAAACCGATAATGTCAATTGTGACATCACTGATGATGTCATAATTGATTTTAACCATCTTTTCAAAACTGTAAAATTGACGCTTCTGAACTCAAGGATGGCACGGACATCATTTACGACAGTAATTTTAAAACCGATAATGTCAATTGTGACATCACTGATGATGTCATAATTGATTTGAACCTTTTTTTAAAACTGTAAATTTGACGATTCTGAACTCACGGATGGCACGGACAGCATCTACGACAGTAATTTTAAAACCGATTATGTCAATTGTGACATCACTGATGATGTCATAATTGATTTTGACCATCTTTTCAAAACTGTAAAATTGACGCTTCTGAACTCACGGATGGCACAGACATCATCTACGACAGTAATTTTAAAACCGAAAATGTCAATTGTGACATCACTGATGATGTCCTAATTGATTTTAACCATCTTTTCAAAACTGTAAATTTGACGATTCTGAACTCACGGATGGCACGGACATCATCTACGACAGTAATTTTAAAACCGATTATGTCAATTGTGACATCACTGATGATGTCATAATTGATTTTGACCATCTTTTCAAAACTGTAAAATTGACGCTTCTGAACTCACGAATGGCACAGACATCATCTACGACAGTAATTTTAAAACCGATTATGTCAATTGTGACATCACTGATGATGTCATAATTGATTTCGACATCTTTTCAAAACTGTGAAATTGATGCTTCTGAACTCACGAATGGCACGGACATCATCTACGACAGTAATTTTAAAACCGATAATGTCAATTGTGACATCACTGATGATGTCATAATTGATTTTAACCATCTTTTCAAAACTGTAAAATTGACGCTTCTGAACACAAGGATGGCACAGACATCATCTACGACAGTAATTTTAAAACCGATAATGTCAATTGTGACATCACTGATGATGTCATAATTGATTTGAATCTTTTTTTCAAAACTGTAAATTTGACGATTCTGAACTCACGGATTCCACGGACAGCATCTACGACAGTAATTTTAAAACCGATTATGTCAATTGTGACATCACTGATGATGTCATAATTGATTTTGACCATCTTTTCAAAACTGTAAAATTGACGCTTCTGAACTCACGGATGGCACGGACTTCATCTACGACAGTAATTTTAAAACCGATAATGTCAATTGTGACATCACTGATGATGTCATAATTGATTTTAACCATATTTTCAAAACTGTAAATTTGACGATTCTGAACTCACGGATGGCACGGACATCATCTACGACAGTAATTTTAAAACCGATTATGTCAATTGTGACATCACTGATGATGTCATAATTGATTTTGACCATCTTTTCAAAACTGTAAAATTGACGCTTCTGAACTCACGGATGGCACAGACATCATCTACGACAGTAATTTTAAAACCGATTATGTCAATTGTGACATCACTGATGATGTCATAATTGATTTCGACATCTTTTCAAAACTGAAATTGATGCTTCTGAACTAACGAATGGCACGGACATCATCTACGACAGTAATTTTAAAACCGATAATGTCAATTGTGACATCACTGATGATGTCATAATTGATTTTAACCATCTTTTCAAAACTGTAAAATTGACGCTTCTGAACTCAAGGATGGCACGGACATCATCTACGACAGTAATTTTAAAACCGATAATGTCAATTGTGACATCACTGATGATGTCATAATTGATTTGAACCTTTTTTTAAAACTGTAAATTTGACGATTCTGAACTCACGGATGGCACGGACAGCATCTACGACAGTAATTTTAAAACCGATTATGTCAATTGTGACATCACTGATGATGTCATAATTGATTTTGACCATCTTTTCAAAACTGTAAAATTGACGCTTCTGAACTCACGGATGGCACAGACATCATCTACGACAGTAATTTTAAAACCGAAAATGTCAATTGTGACATCACTGATGATGTCCTAATTGATTTTAACCATCTTTTCAAAACTGTAAATTTGACGATTCTGAACTCACGGATGGCACGGACATCATCTACGACAGTAATTTTAAAACCGATTATGTCAATTGTGACATCACTGATGATGTCATAATTGATTTTGACCATCTTTTCAAAACTGTAAAATTGACGCCTCTGAACTCACGAATGGCACAGACATCATCTACGACAGTAATTTTAAAACCGATTATGTCAATTGTGACATCACTGATGATGTCATAATTGATTTCGACATCTTTTCAAAACTGTGAAATTGATGCTTCTGAACTCACGAATGGCACGGACATCATCTACGACAGTAATTTTAAAACCGATAATGTCAATTGTGACATCACTGATGATGTCATAATTGATTTTAACCATCTTTTCAAAACTGTAAAATTGACGCTTCTGAACACAAGGATGGCACGGACATCATCTACGACAGTAATTTTAAAACCGATAATGTCAATTGTGACATCACTGATGATGTCATAATTGATTTGAACCTTTTTTTCAAAACTGTAAATTTGACGATTCTGAACTCACGGATTCCACGGACAGCATCTACGACAGTAATTTTAAAACCGATTATGTCAATTGTGACATCACTGATGATGTCATAATTGATTTTGACCATCTTTTCAAAACTGTAAAATTGACGCTTCTGAACTCACGGATGGCACAGACATCATCTACGACAGTAATTTTAAAACTGATTATGTCAATTGTGACATCACTGATGATGTAATAATTGATTTCGACATCTTTTTAAAACTGTGAAATTGATGCTTCTGAACTCACGAATGGCATAGACATCATCTACGACAGTAATTTTAAAACCGATTATGTCAATTGTTACATCACTGATGATGTCATAATTGATTTTGACCATCTTTTCAAAACTGTGAAATTGATGCTTCTGAACTCACGAATGGCACGGACATCATCTACGACAGTCATTTTAAAACCGATAATGTCAATTGTGACATCACTGATGATGTCATAATTGATTTTAACCATCTTTTCAAAACTGTAAAATTGACGCTTCTGAACTCACGGATGGCACGGACATCATCTACGACAGTAATTTTAAAACCGATAATGTCAATTGTGACATCACTGATGATGTCATAATTGATTTTAACCATCTTTTCAAAACTGTAAATTTGACGATTCTGAACTCACGGATGGCACGGACATCATCTACGACAGTAATTTTAAAACCGATTATGTCAATTGTGACATCACTGATGATGTCATAATTGATTTTGACCATCTTTTCAAAACTGTAAAATTGACGCTTCTGAACTCACGGATGGCACGGACATCATCTACGACAGTAATTTTAAAACCGATAATGTCAATTGTGACATCACTGATGATGTCATAATTAATTTTAACCATCTTTTCAAAACTGTAAATTTGACGATTCTGAACTCACGGATGGCACGGACATCATCTACGACAGTAATTTTAAAACCGATTATGTCAATTGTGACATCACTGATGATGTCATAATTGATTTTGACCATCTTTTCAAAACTGTAAAATTGACGCTTCTGAACTCACTGATGGCACGGACTTCATCCACGACAGTAATTTTAAAACCGATTATGTCAATTGTGACATCACTGATATTGTCATAATTGATTTCGACATCTTTTCAAAACTGTGAAATTGATGCTTCTGAACTCACGAATGGCACAGACATCATCTACGACAGTAATTTTAAAACTGATAATGTCAATTGTGATATCACTGATGATGTCATAATTGATTTTAACCATCTTTTTAAAACTGTAAAATTTACGCTTCTGAACTCACGGATGGCACGGACATCATCTACGACAGTAATTTTAAAACCGATAATGTCAATTGTGACATCACTGATGATGTCATAATTGATTTTAACCATCTTTTCAAAACTGTAAATTTGACGATTATGAACTCACGGATGGCACGGACATCATCTACGACAGTAATTTTAAAACCGATTATGTCAATTGTGACATCACTGATGATGTCATAATTGATTTTGACCATCTTTTCAAAACTGTGAAATTGATGCTTCTGAACTCACGAATGGCACGGACATCATCTACGACAGTAATTTTAAAACCGATAATGTCAATTGTGACATCACTGATGATGTCATAATTGATTTTAACCATCTTTTCAAAACTGTAAATTTGACGATTATGAACTCACGGATTGCACGGACATCATCTACGACAGTAATTTTAAAACCGATTATGTCAATTGTGACATCACTGATGATGTCATAATTGATTTTGACCATCTTTTCAAAACTGTGAAATTGATGCTTCTGAACTCACGAATGGCACGGACATCATCTACGACAGTAATTTTAAAACCGATAATGTCAATTGTGACATCACTGATGATGTCATAATTGATTTTAACCATCTTTTCAAAACTGTAAAATTGATGCTTCTGAACTCACGGATGGCACGGACATCATCTACGACAGTAATTTTAAAACCGATAATGTCAATTGTGACATCACTGATGATGTCATAATTGATTTTGACCATCTTTTCAAAACTGTAAAATTGACGCTTCTGAACTCACGGATGGCACAGACATCATCTACGACAGTAATTTTAAAACCGAAAATGTCAATTGTGACATCACTGATGATGTCCTAATTGATTTTAACCATCTTTTCAAAACTGTAAATTTGACGATTCTGAACTCACGGATGGCACGGACATCATCTACGACAGTAATTTTAAAACCGATTATGTCAATTGTGACATCACTGATGATGTCATAATTGATTTTGACCATCTTTTCAAAACTGTAAAATTGACGCTTCTGAACTCACGAATGGCACGGACATCATCTACGACAGTAATTTTAAAACCGATAATGTCAATTGTGACATCACTGATGATGTCATATTTGATTTTAACCATCTTTTCAAAACTGTAAATTTGACGCTTCTGAACTCACGGATAGCACGGACATCATCTACGACAGTAATTTTAAAACCGATTATGTCAATTGTGACATCACTGATGATGTCATAATTGATTTTGACCATCTTTTCAAAATTGTAAAATTGATGCTTCTTAACTCACGGATGGCACAGACATCATCTACGACAGTAATTTGAAAACCGATTATGTCAATTGTGACATCAGTGATGATGTCATAATTGATTTCGACATCTTTTCAAAACTGTGAAATTGATGCTTCTGAACTCACGAATGGCACGGACATCATCTACGACAGTAATTTTAAAACTGATAATGTCAATTGTGACATCACTGATGATGTCATAATTGATTTTAACCATCTTTTCAAAACTGTAAAATTGACGCTTCTGAACTCACGGATGGCACGGACATCATCTACGACAGTAATTTTAAAACCGATAATGTCAATTGTGACATCACTGATGATGTCATAATTGATTTTCACCATCTTTTCAAAACTGTAAATTTGACGATTCTGAACTCACGGATGGCACGGACATCATCTACGACAGTAATTTTAAAACCGATTATGTCAATTGTGACATCACTGATGATGTCATAATTGATTTTGACCATCTTTTCAAAACTGTAAAATTGACGCTTCTGAACTCACGGATGGCACAGACATCATCTACGACAGTAATTTTAAAACCGATTATGTCAATTGTGACATCACTGATGATGTCATAATTGATTTCGACATCTTTTCAAAACTGTGAAATTGATGCTTCTGAACTCACGAATGGCACGGACATCATCTACGACAGTAATTTTAAAACCGATAATTTCAATTGTGACATCACTGATGATGTCATAATTGATTTTAACCATCTTTTCAAAACTGTAAAATTGACGCTTCTGAACACAAGGATGGCACGGACATCATCTACGACAGTAATTTTAAAACCGATAATGTCAATTGTGACATCACTGATGATGTCATAATTGATTTGAACCTTTTTTTCAAAACTGTAAATTTGACGATTCTGAACTCACGGATTCCACGGACAGCATCTACGACAGTAATTTTAAAACCGATTATGTCAATTGTGACATCACTGATGATGTCATAATTGATTTTGACCATCTTTTCAAAACTGTAAAATTGACGCTTCTGAACTCACGGATGGCACAGACATCATCTACGACAGTAATTTTAAAACTGATTATGTCAATTGTGACATCACTGATGATGTAATAATTGATTTCGACATCTTTTCAAAACTGTGAAATTGATGCTTCTGAACTCACGAATGGCACAGACATCATCTACGACAGTAATTTTAAAACCGATTATGTCAATTGTGACATCACTGATGATGTCATAATTGATTTTGACCATCTTTTCAAAACTGTGAAATTGATGCTTCTGAACTCACGAATGGCACGGACATCATCTACGACAGTCATTTTAAAACCGATAATGTCAATTGTGACATCACTGATGATGTCATAATTGATTTTAACCATCTTTTCAAAACTGTAAAATTGACGCTTCTGAACTCACGGATGGCACGGACATCATCTACGACAGTAATTTTAAAACCGATAATGTCAATTGTGACATCACTGATGATGTCCTAATTGATTTTAACCATCTTTTCAAAACTGTAAATTTGACGATTCTGAACTCACGGATGGCACGGACATCATCTACGACAGTAATTTTAAAACCGATTATGTCAATTGTGACATCACTGATGATGTCATAATTGATTTTGACCATCTTTTCAAAACTGTAAAATTGACGCTTCTGAACTCACGGATGGCACGGACATCATCTACGACAGTAATTTTAAAACCGATAATGTCAATTGTGACATCACTGATGATGTCATAATTAATTTTAACCATCTTTTCAAAACTGTAAATTTGACGATTCTGAACTCACGGATGGCACGGACATCATCTACGACAGTAATTTTAAAACCGATTATGTCAATTGTGACATCACTGATGATGTCATAATTGATTTTGACCATCTTTTCAAAACTGTAAAATTGACGCTTCTGAACTCACTGATGGCACGGACTTCATCCACGACAGTAATTTTAAAACCGATTATGTCAATTGTGACATCACTGATATTGTCATAATTGATTTCGACATCTTTTCAAAACTGTGAAATTGATGCTTCTGAACTCACGAATGGCACAGACATCATCTACGACAGTAATTTTAATACTGATAATGTCAATTGTGATATCACTGATGATGTCATAATTGATTTTAACCATCTTTTTAAAACTGTAAAATTTACGCTTCTGAACTCACGGATGGCACGGACATCATCTACGACAGTAATTTTAAAACCGATAATGTCAATTGTGACATCACTGATGATGTCATAATTGATTTTAACCATCTTTTCAAAACTGTAAATTTGACGATTATGAACTCACGGATGGCACGGACATCATCTACGACAGTAATTTTAAAACCGATTATGTCAATTGTGACATCACTGATGATGTCATAATTGATTTTGACCAACTTTTCAAAACTGTGAAATTGATGCTTCTGAACTCACGAATGGCACGGACATCATCTACGACAGTAATTTTAAAACCGATAATGTCAATTGTGACATCACTGATGATGTCATAATTGATTTTAACCATCTTTTCAAAACTGTAAATTTGACGATTATGAACTCACGGATGGCACGGACATCATCTACGACAGTAATTTTAAAACCGATTATGTCAATTGTGACATCACTGATGATGTCATAATTGATTTTGACCATCTTTTCAAAACTGTGAAATTGATGCTTTTGAACTCACGAATGGCACGGACATCATCTACGACAGTAATTTTAAAACCGATAATGTCAATTGTGACATCACTGATGATATCATAATTGATTTTAACCATCTTTTCAAAACTGTAAAATTGATGCTTCTGAACTCACGAATGGCACGGACATCATCTACGACAGTAATTTTAAAACTGATAATGTCAATTGTGACATCACTGATGATGTCATAATTGATTTTAACCATCTTTTCAAAACTGTAAAATTGACGCTTCTGAACTCACGGATGGCACGGACATCATCTACGACAGTAATTTTAAAACCGATAATGTCAATTGTGACATCACTGATGATGTCATAATTGATTTTAACCATCTTTTCAAAACTGTAAATTTGACGATTCTGAACTCACGGATGGCACGGACATCATCTACGACAGTAATTTTAAAACCGATTATGTCAATTGTGACATCACTGATGATGTCATAATTGATTTTGACCATCTTTTCAAAACTGTAAAATTGACGCTTCTGAACTCACGGATGGCACAGACATCATCTACGACAGTAATTTTAAAACCGATTATGTCAATTGTGACATCACTGATGATGTCATAATTGATTTCGACATCTTTTCAAAACTGTGAAATTGATGCTTCTGAACTCACGAATGGCACGGACATCATCTACGACAGAAATTTTAAAACCGATAATTTCAATTGTGACATCACTGATGATGTCATAATTGATTTTAACCATCTTTTCAAAACTGTAAAATTGACGCTTCTGAACACAAGGATGGCACGGACATCATCTACGACAGTAATTTTAAAACCGATAATGTCAATTGTGACATCACTGATGATGTCATAATTGATTTGAACCTTTTTTTCAAAACTGTAAATTTGACGATTCTGAACTCACGGATTCCACGGACAGCATCTACGACAGTAATTTTAAAACCGATTATGTCAATTGTGACATCACTGATGATGTCATAATTGATTTTGACCATCTTTTCAAAACTGTAAAATTGACGCTTCTGAACTCACGGATGGCACAGACATCATCTACGACAGTAATTTTAAAACTGATTATGTCAATTGTGACATCACTGATGATGTAATAATTGATTTCGACATCTTTTCAAAACTGTGAAATTGATGCTTCTGAACTCACGAATGGCACAGACATCATCTACGACAGTAATTTTAAAACCGATTATGTCAATTGTGACATCACTGATGATGTCATAATTGATTTTGACCATCTTTC
The DNA here is from genome assembly GCF_055691185.1 of Crinia signifera. NCBI lineage: Eukaryota > Metazoa > Chordata > Amphibia > Anura > Myobatrachidae > Crinia > Crinia signifera. The sequence goes on along the minus strand of NC_139225.1, from coordinate 46,169,263 downwards.
CAAAACTGTGAAATTGATGCTTCTGAACTCACGAATGGCACGGACATCATCTACGACAGTCATTTTAAAACCGATAATGTCAATTGTGACATCACTGATGATGTCATAATTGATTTTAACCATCTTTTCAAAACTGTAAAATTGACGCTTCTGAACTCACGGATGGCACGGACATCATCTACGACAGTAATTTTAAAACCGATAATGTCAATTGTGACATCACTGATGATGTCATAATTGATTTTAACCATCTTTTCAAAACTGTAAATTTGACGATTCTGAACTCACGGATGGCACGGACATCATCTACGACAGTAATTTTAAAACCGATTATGTCAATTGTGACATCACTGATGATGTCATAATTGATTTTGACCATCTTTTCAAAACTGTAAAATTGACGCTTCTGAACTCACGGATGGCACGGACATCATCTACGACAGTAATTTTAAAACCGATTATGTCAATTGTGACATCACTGATGATGTCATAATTGATTTTGACCATCTTTTCAAAACTGTAAAATTGACGCTTCTGAACTCACTGATGGCACGGACTTCATCCACGACAGTAATTTTAAAACCGATTATGTCAATTGTGAAATCACTGATGATGTCATAATTGATTTCGACATCTTTTCAAAACTGTGAAATTGATGCTTCTGAACTCACGAATGGCACAGACATCATCTACGACAGTAATTTTAAAACTGATAATGTCAATTGTGATATCACTGATGATGTCATAATTGATTTTAACCATCTTTTTAAAACTGTAAAATTTACGCTTCTGAACTCACGGATGGCACGGACATCATCTACGACAGTAATTTTAAAACCGATAATGTCAATTGTGACATCACTGATGATGTCATAATTGATTTTAACCATCTTTTCAAAACTGTAAATTTGACGATTATGAACTCACGGATGGCACGGACATCATCTACGACAGTAATTTTAAAACCGATTATGTCAATTGTGACATCACTGATGATGTCATAATTGATTTTGACCATCTTTTCAAAACTGTGAAATTGATGCTTCTGAACTCACGAATGGCACGGACATCATCTACGACAGTAATTTTAAAACCGATAATGTCAATTGTGACATCACTGATGATGTCATAATTGATTTTAACCATCTTTTCAAAACTGTAAAATTGATGCTTCTGAACTCACGGATGGCACGGACATCATCTACGACAGTAATTTTAAAACCGATAATGTCAATTGTGACATCACTGATGATGTCATAATTGATTTTAACCATCTTTTCAAAACTGTAAATTTGACGATTCTGAACTCACGGATGGCACGGACATTATTTACGACAGTAATTTTAAAACCGATTATGTCAATTGTGACATCACTGATGATGTCATAATTGATTTTGACCATCTTTTCAAAACTGTAAAATTGACGCTTCTGAACTCACGGATGGCACAGACATCATCTACGACAGTAATTTTAAAACCGATTATGTCAATTGTGACATCACTGATGATGTCATAATTGATTTTAAGCATCTTTTCAAAACTGTAAATTTGACGATTCTGAACTCACGGATGGCACAGCCATCATCTACGACAGTAATTTTAAAACCGATTATGTCAATTGTGACATCACTGATGATGTCATAATTGATTTTAAGCATCTTTTCAAAATTGTAAATTTGACGATTCTGAACTCACGGATGGCACAGACATTATCTACGACAGTAATTTTAAAACCGATTATGTCAATTGTGACATCATTGATGATGTCATAATTGATTTTAACCATCTTTTCAAAACTGTAAATTTGACGATTCTGAACTCACGGATGGCACGGACATAATCTACGACAGTAATTTTAAAACCGATTATGTCAATTGTGACATCACTGATGATGTCATAATTGATTTTGACCAACTTTTCAAAACTGTAAAATTGACGCTTCTGAACTCACGGATGGCACAGACATCATCTACGACAGTAATTTTAAAACCGATTATGTCAATTGTGACATCACTGATGATGTCATAATTGATTTTAACCATCTTTTCAAAACTGTAAAATTGACGCTTCTGAACTCACGGATGGCACGGACATCATCTACGACAGTAATTTTAAAACCGATAAAGTCAATTGTGACATCACTGATGATGTCATAATTGATTTTAACCATCTTTTCAAAACTGTAAATTTGACGATTCTGAACTCACGGATGGCACAGACATCATCTACGACAGTAATTTTAAAACCGATTATGTCAATTGTGACATCACTGATGATGTCATAATTGATTTTGACCATCTTTTCAAAACTGTGAAATTGATGCTTCTGAACTCACGAATGGCACGGACATCATCTACGACAGTAATTTTAAAACCGATAATGTCAATTGTGACATCACTGATGATGTCCTTATTGATTTTAACCATCTTTTCAAAACTGTAAATTTGACGATTCTGAACTCACGGATGGCACGGACATCATCTACGACAGTAATTTTAAAACCGATTATGTCAATTGTGACATCACTGATGATGTCATAATTGATTTTGACCATCTTTTCCAAACTGTAAAATTGACGCTTCTGAACTCACGAATGGCACGGACATCATCTACGACAGTAATTTTAAAACCGATAATGTCAATTGTGACATCACTGATGATGTCATATTTGATTTTAACCATCTTTTCAAAACTGTAAATTTGACGCTTCTGAACTCACGGATAGCACGGACATCATCTACGACAGTAATTTTAAAACCGATTATGTCAATTGTGACATCACTGATGATGTCATAATTGATTTTGACCATCTTTTCAAAATTGTAAAATTGATGCTTCTTAACTCACGGATGGCACAGACATCATCTACGACAGTAATTTGAAAACCGATTATGTCAATTGTGACATCACTGATGATGTCATAATTGATTTCGACATCTTTTCAAAACTGTGAAATTGATGCTTCTGAACTCACGAATGGCACGGACATCATCTACGACAGTAATTTTAAAACTGATAATGTCAATTGTGACATCACTGATGATGTCATAATTGATTTTAACCATCTTTTCAAAACTGTAAAATTGACGCTTCTGAACTCACGGATGGCACGGACATCATCTACGGCAGTAATTTTAAAACCGATAATGTCAATTGTGACATCACTGATGATGTCATAATTGATTTTAACCATCTTTTCAAAACTGTAAATTTGACAATTCTGAACTCACGGATGGCACGGACATCATCTACGACAGTAATTTTAAAACCGATTATGTCAATTGTGACATCACTGATGATGTCATAATTGAATTTGACCATCTTTTCAAAACTGTAAAATTGACGCTTCTGAACTCACGGATGGCACAGACATCATCTACGACAGTAATTTTAAAACCGATTATGTCAATTGTGACATCACTGATGATGTCATAATTGATTTCGACATCTTTTCAAAACTGTGAAATTGATGCTTCTGAACTCACGAATGGCACGGACATCATCTACGACAGTAATTTTAAAACCGATAATGTCAATTGTGACATCACTGATGATGTCATAATTGATTTTAACCATCTTTTCAAAACTGTAAAATTGACGCTTCTGAACACAAGGATGGCACGGACATCATCTACGACAGTAATTTTAAAACCGATAATGTCAATTGTGACATCACTGATGATGTCATAATTGATTTGAACCTTTTTTTCAAAACTGTAAATTTGACGATTCTGAACTCACGGATTCCACGGACAGCATCTACGACAGTAATTTTAAAACCGATTATGTCAATTGTGACATCACTGATGATGTCATAATTGATTTTGACCATCTTTTTAAAACTGTAAAATTGACGCTTCTGAACTCACGGATGGCACAGACATCATCTACGACAGTAATTTTAAAACTGATTATGTCAATTGTGACATCACTGATGATGTAATAATTGATTTCGACATCTTTTCAAAACTGTGAAATTGATGCTTCTGAACTCACGAATGGCACAGACATCATCTACGACAGTAATTTTAAAACCGATTATGTCAATTGTGACATCACTGATGATGTCATAATTGATTTTGACCATCTTTTCAAAACTGTGAAATTGATGCTTCTGAACTTACGAATGGCACGGACATCATCTACGACAGTCATTTTAAAACCGATAAAGTCAATTGTGACATCACTGATGATGTCATAATTGATTTTAACCATCTTTTCAAAACTGTAAAATTGACGCTTCTGAACTCACGGATGGCACGGACATCATCTACGACAGTAATTTTAAAACCGATAATGTCAATTGTGACATCACTGATGATGTCATAATTGATTTTAACCATCTTTTCAAAACTGTAAATTTGACGATTCTGAACTCACGGATGGCACGGACATCATCTACGACAGTAATTTTAAAACCGATTATGTCAATTGTGACATCACTGATGATGTCATAATTGATTTTGACCATCTTTTCAAAACTGTAAAATTGACGCTTCTGAACTCACGGATGGCACGGACATCATCTACGACAGTAATTTTAAAACCGATAATGTCAATTGTGACATCACTGATGATGTCATAATTAATTTTAACCATCTTTTCAAAACTGTAAATTTGACGATTCTGAACTCACGGATGGCACGGACATCATCTACGACAGTAATTTTAAAACCGATTATGTCAATTGTGACATCACTGATGATGTCATAATTGATTTTGACCATCTTTTCAAAACTGTAAAATTGACGCTTCTGAACTCACTGATGGCACGGACTTCATCCACGACAGTAATTTTAAAACCGATTATGTCAATTGTGACATCACTGATGATGTCATAATTGATTTCGACATCTTTTCAAAACTGTGAAATTGATGCTTCTGAACTCACGAATGGCACAGACATCATCTACGACAGTAATTTTAAAACTGATAATGTCAATTGTGATATCACTGATGATGTCATAATTGATTTTAACCATCTTTTTAAAACTGTAAAATTTACGCTTCTGAACTCACGGATGGCACGGACATCATCTACGACAGTAATTTTAAAACCGATAATGTCAATTGTGACATCACTGATGATGTCATAATTGATTTTGACCATCTTTTCAAAACTGTGAAATTGATGCTTCTGAACTCACGAATGGCACGGACATCATCTACGACAGTAATTTTAAAACCGATAATGTCAATTGTGACATCACTGATTATGTCATAATTGATTTTAACCATCTTTTCAAAACTGTAAAATTGATGCTTCTGAACTCACGGATGGCACGGACATCATCTACGACAGTAATTTTAAAACCGATAATGTCAATTGTGACATCACTGATGATGTCATAATTGATTTTAACCATCTTTTCAAAACTGTAAATTTGACGATTCTGAACTCACGGATGGCACGGACATTATTTACGACAGTAATTTTAAAACCGATTATGTCAATTGTGACATCACTGATGATGTCATAATTGATTTTGACCATCTTTTCAAAACTGTAAAATTGACGCTTCTGAACTCACGGATGGCACAGACATCATCTACGACAGTAATTTTAAAACCGATTATGTCAATTGTGACATCACTGATGATGTCATAATTGATTTTAAGCATCTTTTCAAAACTGTAAATTTGACGATTCTGAACTCACGGATGGCACAGACATCATCTACGACAGTAATTTTAAAACCGATTATGTCAATTGTGACATCACTGAAGATGTCATAATTGATTTTAAGCATCTTTTCAAAACTGTAAATTTGACGATTCTGAACTCACGGATGGCACGGACATCATCTACGACAGTAATTTTAAAACCGATTATGTCAATTGTGACATCATTGATGATGTCATAATTGATTTTAACCATCTTTTCAAAACTGTAAATTTGACGATTCTGAACTCACGGATGGCACGGACATCATCTACGACAGTAATTTTAAAACCGATTATGTCAATTGTGACATCACTGATGATGTCATAATTGATTTTGACCAACTTTTCAAAACTGTAAAATTGACGCTTCTGAACTCACGGATGGCACAGACATCATCTACGACAGTAATTTTAAAACCGATTATGTCAATTGTGACATCACTGATGATGTCATAATTGATTTTAACCATCTTTTCAAAACTGTAAAATTGACGCTTCTGAACTCACGGATGGCACGGACATCATCTACGACAGTAATTTTAAAACCGATAAAGTCAATTGTGACATCACTGATGATGTCATAATTGATTTTAACCATCTTTTCAAAACTGTAAATTTGACGATTCTGAACTCACGGATGGCACGGACATCATCTACGACAGTAATTTTAAAACCGATTATGTCGATTGTGACATCACTGATGATGTCATAATTGATTTCGACATCTTTTCAAAACTGTGAAATTGATGCTTCTGAACTCACGAATGGCACAGACATCATCTACGACAGTAATTTTAAAACCGATAATGTCAATTGTGACATCACTGATGATGTCATAATTGATTTTAACCATCCTTTCAAAACTGTAAAATTGACGCTTCTGAACTCACGGATGGCACGGACATCATCTACGACAGTAATTTTAAAACCGATAAAGTCAATTGTGACATCACTGATGATGTCATAATTGATTTTAACCATCTTTTCAAAACTGTAAATTTAAAGATTCTGAACTCACGGATGGCACGGACATCATCTACGACAGTAATTTGAAAACCGATTATGTCAATTGTGACATCACTGATGATGTCATAATTGATTTTGATCAACTTTTCAAAACTGTAAAATTGACGCTTCTGAACTCACGGATGGCACAGACATCATCTACGACAGTAATTTTAAAACCGATTATGTCAATTGTGACATCACTGATGATGTCATAATTGATTTTGACCATCTTTTCAAAACTGTAAAATTGACGCTTCTGAACTCACGGATGGCACAGACATCATCTACGACAGTAATTTTAAAACCGATAATGTCAATTGTGACATCACTGATGAAGTCATAATTGATTTTAACCTTTTTTTCAAAACTGTAAATTTGACGATTCTGAACTCATGGATGGCACGGACATCATCTACGACAGTAATTTTAAAACCGATTATGTCAATTGTGACATCACTGATGATGTCATAATTGATTTTGATCAACTTTTCAAAACTGTAAAATTGACGCTTCTGAACTCACGGATGGCACAGACATCATCTACGACAGTAATTTTAAAACCGATTATGTCAATTGTGACATCACTGATGATGTCATAATTGATTTTAACCATCTTTTCAAAACTGTAAATTTGACGATTCTGAACTCACGGATGGCACGGACATCATCTACGACAGTAATTTTAAAACCGATGATGTCAATTGTGACATCACTGATGATGTCATAATTGAATTTGACCATCTTTTCAAAACTGTAAAATTGACGCTTCTGAACTCACGGATGGCACAGACATCATCTACGACAGTAATTTTAAAACCGATTATGTCAATTGTGACATCACTGATGATGTCATAATTGATTTCGACATCTTTTCAAAACTGTGAAATTGATGCTTCTGAACTCACGAATGGCACGGACATCATCTACGACAGTAATTTTAAAACCGATAATGTCAATTGTGACATCACTGATGATGTCATAATTGATTTTAACCATCTTTTCAAAACTGTAAAATTGACGCTTCTGAACACAAGGATGGCACGGACATCATCTACGACAGTAATTTTAAAACCGATAATGTCAATTGTGACATCACTGATGATGTCATAATTGATTTGAACCTTTTTTTCAAAACTGTAAATTTGACGATTCTGAACTCACGGATTCCACGGACAGCATCTACGACAGTAATTTTAAAACCGATTATGTCAATTGTGACATCACTGATGATGTCATAATTGATTTTGACCATCTTTTCAAAACTGTAAAATTGACGCTTCTGAACTCACGGATGGCACAGACATCATCTACGACAGTAATTTTAAAACTGATTATGTCAATTGTGACATCACTGATGATGTAATAATTGATTTCGACATCTTTTCAAAACTGTGAAATTGATGCTTCTGAACTCACGAATGGCACAGACATCATCTACGACAGTAATTTTAAAACCGATTATGTCAATTGTGACATCACTGATGATGTCATAATTGATTTTGACCATCTTTTCAAAACTGTGAAATTGATGCTTCTGAACTTACGAATGGCACGGACATCATCTACGACAGTCATTTTAAAACCGATAAAGTCAATTGTGACATCACTGATGATGTCATAATTGATTTTAACCATCTTTCAAAACTGTAAAATTGACGCTTCTGAACTCACGGATGGCACGGACATCATCTACGACAGTAATTTTAAAACCGATAATGTCAATTGTGACATCACTGATGATGTCATAATTGATTTTAACCATCTTTTCAAAACTGTAAATTTGACGATTCTGAACTCACGGATGGCACGGACATCATCTACGACAGTAATTTTAAAACCGATTATGTCAATTGTGACATCACTGATGATGTCATAATTGATTTTGACCATCTTTTCAAAACTGTAAAATTGACGCTTCTGAACTCACGGATGGCACGGACATCATCTACGACAGTAATTTTAAAACCGATAATGTCAATTGTGACATCACTGATGATGTCATAATTAATTTTAACCATCTTTTCAAAACTGTAAATTTGACGATTCTGAACTCACGGATGGCACGGACATCATCTACGACAGTAATTTTAAAACCGATTATGTCAATTGTGACATCACTGATGATGTCATAATTGATTTTGACCATCTTTTCAAAACTGTAAAATTGACGCTTCTGAACTCACTGATGGCACGGACTTCATCCACGACAGTAATTTTAAAACCGATTATGTCAATTGTGACATCACTGATGATGTCATAATTGATTTCGACATCTTTTCAAAACTGTGAAATTGATGCTTCTGAACTCACGAATGGCACAGACATCATCTACGACAGTAATTTTAAAACTGATAATGTCAATTGTGATATCACTGATGATGTCATAATTGATTTTAACCATCTTTTTAAAACTGTAAAATTTACGCTTCTGAACTCACGGATGGCACGGACATCATCTACGACAGTAATTTTAAAACCGATAATGTCAATTGTGACATCACTGATGATGTCATAATTGATTTTGACCATCTTTTCAAAACTGTGAAATTGATGCTTCTGAACTCACGAATGGCACGGACATCATCTACGACAGTAATTTTAAAACCGATAATGTCAATTGTGACATCACTGATGATGTCATAATTGATTTTAACCATCTTTTCAAAACTGTAAAATTGATGCTTCTGAACTCACGGATGGCACGGACATCATCTACGACAGTAATTTTAAAACCGATAATGTCAATTGTGACATCACTGATGATGTCATAATTGATTTTAACCATCTTTTCAAAACTGTAAATTTGACGATTCTGAACTCACGGATGGCACGGACATTATTTACGACAGTAATTTTAAAACCGATTATGTCAATTGTGACATCACTGATGATGTCATAATTGATTTTGACCATCTTTTCAAAACTGTAAAATTGACGCTTCTGAACTCACGGATGGCACAGACATCATCTACGACAGTAATTTTAAAACCGATTATGTCAATTGTGACATCACTGATGATGTCATAATTGATTTTAAGCATCTTTTCAAAACTGTAAATTTGACGATTCTGAACTCACGGATGGCACAGACATCATCTACGACAGTAATTTTAAAACCGATTATGTCAATTGTGACATCACTGATGATGTCATAATTGATTTTAACCATCTTTTCAAAACTGTAAATTTGACGATTCTGAACTCACGGATGGCACGGACATCATCTACGACAGTAATTTTAAAACCGATTATGTCAATTGTGACATCACTGATGATGTCATAATTGATTTTGACCAACTTTTCAAAACTGTAAAATTGACGCTTCTGAACTCACGGATGGCACAGACATCATCTACGACAGTAATTTTAAAACCGATTATGTCAATTGTGACATCACTGATGATGTCATAATTGATTTTAACCATCTTTTCAAAACTGTAAAATTGACGCTTCTGAACTCACGGATGGCACGGACATCATCTACGACAGTAATTTTAAAACCGATAAAGTCAATTGTGACATCACTGATGATGTCATAATTGATTTTAACCATCTTTTCAAAACTGTAAATTTGACGATTCTGAACTTACGGATGGCACGGACATCATCTACGACAGTAATTTTAAAACCGATTATGTCAATTGTGACATCACTGATGATGTCATAATTGATTTCGACATCTTTTCAAAACTGTGAAATTGATGCTTCTGAACTCACGAATGGCACAGACATCATCTACGACAGTAATTTTAAAACCGATAATGTCAATTGTGACATCACTGATGATGTCATAATTGATTTTAACCATCCTTTCAAAACTGTAAAATTGACGCTTCTGAACTCACGGATGGCACGGACATCATCTACGACAGTAATTTTAAAACCGATAAAGTCAATTGTGACATCACTGATGATGTCATAATTGATTTTAACCATCTTTTCAAAACTGTAAATTTGACGATTCTGAACTCACGGATGGCACGGACATCATCTACGACAGTAATTTGAAAACCGATTATGTCAATTGTGACATCACTGATGATGTCATAATTGATTTTGATCAACTTTTCAAAACTGTAAAATTGACGCTTCTGAACTCACGGATGGCACAGACATCATCTACGACAGTAATTTTAAAACCGATTATGTCAATTGTGACATCACTGATGATGTCATAATTGATTTTAACCATCTTTTCAAAACTGTAAAATTGATGCTTCTGAACTCACGGATGGCACGGACATCATCTACGACAGTAATTTTAAAACCGATAATGTCAATTGTGACATCACTGATGATGTCATAATTGATTTTAACCATCTTTTCAAAACTGTAAAATTGACGCTTCTGAACACAAGGATGGCACGGACATCATCTACGACAGTAATTTTAAAACCGATAATGTCAATTGTGACATCACTGATGATGTCATAATTGATTTGAACCATCTTTTCAAAACTGTAAATTTGACGATTCTGAACTCACTGATGGCACGGACTTCATCTACGACAGTAATTTTAAAACCGATTATGTCAATTGTGACATCACTGATGATGTCATAATTGATTTCGACATCTTTTCAAAACTGTGAAATTGATGCTTCTGAACTCACGAATGGCACAGACATCATCTACGACAGTAATTTTAAAACCGATAATGTCAATTGTGACATCACTGATGATGTCATAATTGATTTTAACCATCCTTTCAAAACTGTAAAATTGACGCTTCTGAACTCACGGATGGCACGGACATCATCTACGACAGTAATTTTAAAACCGATAAAGTCAATTGTGACATCACTGATGATGTCATAATTGATTTTAACCATCTTTTCAAAACTGTAAATTTGACGATTCTGAACTCACGGATGGCACGGACATCATCTACGACAGTAATTTGAAAACCGATTATGTCAATTGTGACATCACTGATGATGTCATAATTGATTTTGATCAACTTTTCAAAACTGTAAAATTGACGCTTCTGAACTCACGGATGGCACAGACATCATCTACGACAGTAATTTTAAAACCGATTATGTCAATTGTGACATCACTGATGATGTCATAATTGATTTTGACCATCTTTTCAAAACTGTAAAATTGACGCTTCTGAACTCACGGATGGCACAGACATCATCTACGACAGTAATTTTAAAACCGATAATGTCAATTGTGACATCACTGATGAAGTCATAATTGATTTTAACCTTTTTTTCAAAACTGTAAATTTGACGATTCTGAACTCATGGATGGCACGGACATCATCTACGACAGTAATTTTAAAACCGATTATGTCAATTGTGACATCACTGATGATGTCATAATTGATTTTGATCAACTTTTCAAAACTGTAAAATTGACGCTTCTGAACTCACGGATGGCACAGACATCATCTACGACAGTAATTTTAAAACCGATTATGTCAATTGTGACATCACTGATGATGTCATAATTGATTTTAACCATCTTTTCAAAACTGTAAATTTGACGATTCTGAACTCACGGATGGCACGGACATCATCTACGACAGTAATTTTAAAACCGATGATGTCAATTGTGACATCACTGATGATGTCATAATTGATTTTGACCATCTTTTCAAAACTGTGAAATTGATGCTTCTGAACTCACGAATGGCACGGACATCATCTACGACAGTAATTTTAAAACCGATAATGTCAATTGTGACATCACTGATGATGTCATAATTGATTTTAACCATCTTTTCAAAACTGTAAAATTGATGCTTCTGAACTCACGGATGGCACGGACATCATCTACGACAGTAATTTTAAAACCGATAATGTCAATTGTGACATCACTGATGATGTCATAATTGATTTTAACCATCTTTTCAAAACTGTAAAATTGACGCTTCTGAACACAAGGATGGCACGGACATCATCTACGACAGTAATTTTAAAACCGATAATGTCAATTGTGACATCACTGATGATGTCATAATTGATTTTAACCATCCTTTCAAAACTGTAAATTTGACGATTCTGAACTCACGGATTCCACGGACAGCATCTACGACAGTAATTTTAAAACCGATTATGTCAATTGTGACATCACTGATGATGTCATAATTGATTTTGACCATCTTTTCAAAACTGTAAAATTGACGCTTCTGAACTCACGGATGGCACAGACATCATCTACGACAGTAATTTTAAAACTGATTATGTCAATTGTGACATCACTGATGATGTAATAATTGATTTCGACATCTTTTCAAAACTGTGAAATTGATGCTTCTGAACTCACGAATGGCACAGACATCATCTACGACAGTAATTTTAAAACCGATTATGTCAATTGTGACATCACTGATGATGTCATAATTGATTTTGACCATCTTTTCAAAACTGTGAAATTGATGCTTCTGAACTCACGAATGGCACGGACATCATCTACGACAGTCATTTTAAAACCGATAATGTCAATTGTGACATCACTGATGATGTCATAATTGATTTTAACCATCTTTTCAAAACTGTAAAATTGACGCTTCTGAACTCACGGATGGCACGGACATCATCTACGACAGTAATTTTAAAACCGATAATGTCAATTGTGACATCACTGATGATGTCATAATTGATTTTAACCATCTTTTCAAAACTGTAAATTTGACGATTCTGAACTCACGGATGGCACGGACATCATCTACGACAGTAATTTTAAAACCGATTATGTCAATTGTGACATCACTGATGATGTCATAATTGATTTTGATCAACTTTTCAAAACTGTAAAATTGACGCTTCTGAACTCACGGATGGCACAGACATCATCTACGACAGTAATTTTAAAACCGATTATGTCAATTGTGACATCACTGATGATGTCATAATTGATTTTGACCATCTTTTCAAAACTGTAAAATTGACGCTTCTGAACTCACGGATGGCACAGACATCATCTACGACAGTAATTTTAAAACCGATAATGTCAATTGTGACATCACTGATGAAGTCATAATTGATTTTAACCTTTTTTTCAAAACTGTAAATTTGACGATTCTGAAGTAATGGATGGCACGGACAGCATCTACGACAGTAATTTTAAAACCGATTATGTCAATTGTGACATCACTGATGATGTCATAATTGATTTTGACCATCTTTTCAAAACTGTGAAATTGATGCTTCTGAACTCACGAATGGCACGGACATCATCTACGACAGTAATTTTAAAACCGATAATGTCAATTGTGACATCACTGATGATGTCATAATTGATTTTAACCATCTTTTCAAAACTGTAAAATTGATGCTTCTGAACTCACGGATGGCACGGACATCATCTACGACAGTAATTTTAAAACCGATAATGTCAATTGTGACATCACTGATGATGTCATAATTGATTTTAACCATCTTTTCAAAACTGTAAAATTGACGCTTCTGAACACAAGGATGGCACGGACATCATCTACGACAGTAATTTTAAAACCGATAATGTCAATTGTGACATCACTGATGATGTCATAATTGATTTGAACCATCTTTTCAAAACTGTAAATTTGACGATTCTGAACTCACTGATGGCACGGACTTCATCTACGACAGTATTTTTAAAACCGATTATGTCAATTGTGACATCACTGATGATGTCATAATTGATTTCGACATCTTTTCAAAACTGTGAAATTGATGCTTCTGAACTCACGAATGGCACAGACATCATCTACGACAGTAATTTTAAAACCGATAATGTCAATTGTGACATCACTGATGATGTCATAATTGATTTTAACCATCCTTTCAAAACTGTAAAATTGACGCTTCTGAACTCACGGATGGCACGGACATCATCTACGACAGTAATTTTAAAACCGATAAAGTCAATTGTGACATCACTGATGATGTCATAATTGATTTTGACCATCTTTTCAAAACTGTAAATTTGACGATTCTGAACTCACGGATGGCACGGACATCATCTACGACAGTAATTTGAAAACCGATTATGTCAATTGTGACATCACTGATGATGTCATAATTGATTTTGATCAACTTTTCAAAACTGTAAAATTGACGCTTCTGAACTCACGGATGGCACAGACATCATCTACGACAGTAATTTTAAAACCGATTATGTCAATTGTGACATCACTGATGATGTCATAATTGATTTTGACCATCTTTTCAAAACTGTAAAATTGACGCTTCTGAACTCACGGATGGCACAGACATCATCTACGACAGTAATTTTAAAACCGATAATGTCAATTGTGACATCACTGATGAAGTCATAATTGATTTTAACCTTTTTTTCAAAACTGTAAAATTGACGCTTCTGAACTCACGGATGGCACGGACATCATCTACGACAGTAATTTTAAAACCGATAATGTCAATTGTGACATCACTGATGATGTCATAATTGATTTTAACAATCTTTTCAAAACTGTAAAATTGAAGCTTCTGAACTCACGGATGGCACGGACATCATCTACGACAGTAATTTTAAAACCGATAATGTCAATTGTGACATCAATGATGATGTCATAATTGATTTTAACCATCTTTTGAAAACTGAAAATTTGACGATTCTGAACTCACGGATGGCACGGACATCATCTACGACAGTAATTTTAAAACCGATTATGTCAATTGTGACATCACTGATGATGTCATAATTGATTTTGACCATCTTTTCAAAACTGTAAAATTGACGCTTCTGAACTCACTGATGGCACGGACTTCATCTACGACAGTAATTTTAAAACCAATTATGTCAATTGTGACATCACTGATGATGTCATAATTGATTTCGACATCTTTTCAAAACTGTGAAATTGATGCTTCTGAACTCACGAATGGCACAGACATCATCTACGACAGTAATTTTAAAACCGATAATGTCAATTGTGACATCACTGATGATGTCATAATTGATTTTAACCATCTTTTCAAAACTGTAAAATTGACGCTTCTGAACTCAAGGATGGCACGGACATCATCTACGACAGTAATTTTAAAACCGATAATGTCAATTGTGACATCACTGATGATGTCATAATTGATTTTAACCTTTTTTTCAAAACTGTAAATTTGCCGATTCTGAACTCACGGATGGCACGGACATCATCTACGACAGTAATTTTTAAACCGATTATGTCAATTGTGACATCACTGATGATGTCATAATTGATTTTGACCATCTTTTCAAAACTGTGAAATTGATGCTTCTGAACTCACGAATGGCACGGACATCATCTACGACAGTAATTTTAAAACCGATAATGTCAATTGTGACATCACTGATGATGTCATAATTGATTTTAACCATCTTTTCAAAACTGTAAAATTGACGATTCTGAACTCACGGATGGCACGGACATCATCTACGACAGTAATTTTAAAACCGATAATGTCAATTGTGACATCACTGATGATGTCATAATTGATTTTAACCATCTTTTCAAAACTGTAAATTTGACGATTCTGAACTCACGGATGGCACGGACATCATCTACGACAGTAATTTTAAAACCGATTATGTCAATTGTGACATCACTGATGATGTCATAATTGATTTTGACCATCTTTTCAAAACTGTAAAATTGACGCTTCTGAACTCACTGATGGCACGGACATCATCTACGACAGTAATTTTAAAACCGATAATGTCAATTGTGACATCACTGATGATGTCATAATTGATTTTAACCATCTTTTCAAAACTGTAAATTTGACGATTCTGAACTCACTGATGGCACGGACTTCATCTACGACAGTAATTTTAAAACCGATTATGTCAATTGTGACATCACTGATGATGTCATAATTGATTTCGACATCTTTTCAAAACTGTGAAATTGATGCTTCTGAACTCACGAATGGCACAGACATCATCTACGACAGTAATTTTAAAACCGATAATGTCAATTGTGACATCACTGATGATGTCATAATTGATTTTAACCATCCTTTCAAAACTGTAAAATTGACGCTTCTGAACTCACGGATGGCACGGACATCATCTACGACAGTAATTTTAAAACCGATAAAGTCAATTGTGACATCACTGATGATGTCATAATTGATTTTAACCATCTTTTCAAAACTGTAAATTTGACGATTCTGAACTCACGGATGGCACGGACATCATCTACGACAGTAATTTGAAAACCGATTATGTCAATTGTGACATCACTGATGATGTCATAATTGATTTTGATCAACTTTTCAAAACTGTAAAATTGACGCTTCTGAACTCACGGATGGCACAGACATCATCTACGACAGTAATTTTAAAACCGATTATGTCAATTGTGACATCACTGATGATGTCATAATTGATTTTGACCATCTTTTCAAAACTGTAAATTTGACGATTCTGAACTCATGGATGGCACGGACAGCATCTACGACAGTAATTTTAAAACCGATTATGTCAATTGTGACATCACTGATGATGTCATAATTGATTTTGACCATCTTTTCAAAACTGTGAAATTGATGCTTCTGAACTCACGAATGGCACGGACATCATCTACGACAGTAATTTTAAAACCGATAATGTCAATTGTGACATCACTGATGATGTCATAATTGATTTTAACCATCTTTTCAAAACTGTAAAATTGATGCTTCTGAACTCACGGATGGCACGGACATCATCTACGACAGTAATTTTAAAACCGATAATGTCAATTGTGACATCACTGATGATGTCATAATTGATTTTAACCATCTTTTCAAAACTGTAAAATTGACGCTTCTGAACACAAGGATGGCACGGACATCATCTACGACAGTAATTTTAAAACCGATAATGTCAATTGTGACATCACTGATGATGTCATAATTGATTTGAACCATCTTTTCAAAACTGAAAATTTGACGATTCTGAACTCACTGATGGCACGGACTTCATCTACGACAGTAATTTTAAAACCGATTATGTCAATTGTGACATCACTGATGATGTCATAATTGATTTCGACATCTTTTCAAAACTGTGAAATTGATGCTTCTGAACTCACGAATGGCACAGACATCATCTACGACAGTAATTTTAAAACCGATAATGTCAATTGTGACATCACTGATGATGTCATAATTGATTTTAACCATCCTTTCAAAACTGTAAAATTGACGCTTCTGAACTCACGGATGGCACGGACATCATCTACGACAGTAATTTTAAAACCGATAAAGTCAATTGTGACATCACTGATGATGTCATAATTGATTTTAACCATCTTTTCAAAACTGTAAATTTGACGATTCTGAACTCACGGATGGCACGGACATCATCTACGACAGTAATTTGAAAACCGATTATGTCAATTGTGACATCACTGATGATGTCATAATTGATTTTGATCAACTTTTCAAAACTGTAAAATTGACGCTTCTGAACTCACGGATGGCACAGACATCATCTACGACAGTAATTTTAAAACCGATTATGTCAATTGTGACATCACTGATAATGTCATAATTGATTTTGACCATCTTTTAAAAACTGTAAAATTGACGCTTCTGAACTCACGGATGGCACAGACATCATCTACGACAGTAATTTTAAAACCGATAATGTCAATTGTGACATCACTGATGAAGTCATAATTGATTTTAACCTTTTTTTCAAAACTGTAAATTTGACGATTCTGAACTCATGGATGGCACGGACATCATCTACGACAGTAATTTTAAAACCGATTATGTCAATTGTGACATCACTGATGATGTCATAATTGATTTTGATCAACTTTTCAAAACTGTAAAATTGACGCTTCTGAACTCACGGATGGCACAGACATCATCTACGACAGTAATTTTAAAACCGATTATGTCAATTGTGACATCACTGATGATGTCATAATTGATTTTAACCATCTTTTAAAAACTGTAAATTTGACGATTCTGAACTCACGGATGGCACGGACATCATCTACGACAGTAATTTTAAAACCGATTATGTCAATTGTGACATCACTGATGATGTCATAATTGATTTTGACCATCTTTTCAAAACTGTGAAATTGATGCTTCTGAACTCACGAATGGCACGGACATCATCTACGACAGTAATTTTAAAACCGATAATGTCAATTGTGACATCACTGATGATGTCATAATTGATTTTAACCATCTTTTCAAAACTGTAAAATTGATGCTTCTGAACTCACGGATGGCACGGACATCATCTACGACAGTAATTTTAAAACCGATAATGTCAATTGTGACATCACTGATGATGTCATAATTGATTTTAACCATCTTTTCAAAACTGTAAAATTGACGCTTCTGAACACAAGGATGGCACGGACATCATCTACGACAGTAATTTTAAAACCGATAATGTCAATTGTGACATCACTGATGATGTCATAATTGATTTTAACCATCCTTTCAAAACTGTAAATTTGACGATTCTGAACTCACGGATTCCACGGACAGCATCTACGACAGTAATTTTAAAACCGATTATGTCAATTGTGACATCACTGATGATGTCATAATTGATTTTGACCATCTTTTCAAAACTGTAAAATTGACGCTTCTGAACTCACGGATGGCACAGACATCATCTACGACAGTAATTTTAAAACTGATTATGTCAATTGTGACATCACTGATGATGTAATAATTGATTTCGACATCTTTTCAAAACTGTGAAATTGATGCTTCTGAACTCACGAATGGCACAGACATCATCTACGACAGTAATTTTAAAACCGATTATGTCAATTGTGACATCACTGATGATGTCATAATTGATTTTGACCATCTTTTCAAAACTGTGAAATTGATGCTTCTGAACTCACGAATGGCACGGACATCATCTACGACAGTCATTTTAAAACCGATAATGTCAATTGTGACATCACTGATGATGTCATAATTGATTTTAACCATCTTTTCAAAACTGTAAAATTGACGCTTCTGAACTCACGGATGGCACGGACATCATCTACGACAGTAATTTTAAAACCGATAATGTCAATTGTGACATCACTGATGATGTCATAATTGATTTTGACCATCTTTTCAAAACTGTGAAATTGATGCTTCTGAACTCACGAATGGCACGGACATCATCTACGACAGTCATTTTAAAACCGATAATGTCAATTGTGACATCACTGATGATGTCATAATTGATTTTAACCATCTTTTCAAAACTGTAAAATTGACGCTTCTGAACTCACGGATGGCACGGACATCATCTACGACAGTAATTTTAAAACCGATAATGTCAATTGTGACATCACTGATGATGTCATAATTGATTTTAACCATCTTTTCAAAACTGTAAATTTGACGATTCTGAACTCACGGATGGCACGGACATCATCTACGACAGTAATTTTAAAACCGATTATGTCAATTGTGACATCACTGATGATGTCATAATTGATTTTGATCAACTTTTCAAAACTGTAAAATTGACGCTTCTGAACTCACGGATGGCACAGACATCATCTACGACAGTAATTTTAAAACCGATTATGTCAATTGTGACATCACTGATGATGTCATAATTGATTTTGACCATCTTTTCAAAACTGTAAAATTGACGCTTCTGAACTCACGGATGGCACAGACATCATCTACGACAGTAATTTTAAAACCGATAATGTCAATTGTGACATCACTGATGAAGTCATAATTGATTTTAACCTTTTTTTCAAAACTGTAAATTTGACGATTCTGAAGTAATGGATGGCACGGACAGCATCTACGACAGTAATTTTAAAACCGATTATGTCAATTGTGACATCACTGATGATGTCATAATTGATTTTGACCATCTTTTCAAAACTGTGAAATTGATGCTTCTGAACTCACGAATGGCACGGACATCATCTACGACAGTAATTTTAAAACCGATAATGTCAATTGTGACATCACTGATGATGTCATAATTGATTTTAACCATCTTTTCAAAACTGTAAAATTGATGCTTCTGAACTCACGGATGGCACGGACATCATCTACGACAGTAATTTTAAAACCGATAATGTCAATTGTGACATCACTGATGATGTCATAATTGATTTTAACCATCTTTTCAAAACTGTAAAATTGACGCTTCTGAACACAAGGATGGCACGGACATCATCTACGACAGTAATTTTAAAACCGATAATGTCAATTGTGACATCACTGATGATGTCATAATTGATTTGAACCATCTTTTCAAAACTGTAAATTTGACGATTCTGAACTCACTGATGGCACGGACTTCATCTACGACAGTATTTTTAAAACCGATTATGTCAATTGTGACATCACTGATGATGTCATAATTGATTTCGACATCTTTTCAAAACTGGGAAATTGATGCTTCTGAACTCACGAATGGCACAGACATCATCTACGACAGTAATTTTAAAACCGATAATGTCAATTGTGACATCACTGATGATGTCATAATTGATTTTAACCATCCTTTCAAAACTGTAAAATTGACGCTTCTGAACTCACGGATGGCACGGACATCATCTACGACAGTAATTTTAAAACCGATAAAGTCAATTGTGACATCACTGATGATGTCATAATTGATTTTAACCATCTTTTCAAAACTGTAAATTTGACGATTCTGAACTCACGGATGGCACGGACATCATCTACGACAGTAATTTGAAAACCGATTATGTCAATTGTGACATCACTGATGATGTCATAATTGATTTTGATCAACTTTTCAAAACTGTAAAATTGACGCTTCTGAACTCACGGATGGCATAGACATCATCTACGACAGTAATTTTAAAACCGATTATGTCAATTGTGACATCACTGATGATGTCATAATTGATTTTGACCATCTTTTCAAAACTGTAAAATTGACGCTTCTGAACTCACGGATGGCACAGACATCATCTACGACAGTAATTTTAAAACCGATAATGTCAATTGTGACATCACTGATGAAGTCATAATTGATTTTAACCTTTTTTTCAAAACTGTAAATTTGACGATTCTGAACTCATGGATGGCACGGACAGCATCTACGACAGTAATTTTAAAACCGATTATGTCAATTGTGACATCACTGATGATGTCATAATTGATTTTGACCATCTTTTCAAAACTGTGAAATTGATGCTTCTGAACTCACGAATGGCACGGACATCATCTACGACAGTAATTTTAAAACCGATAATGTCAATTGTGACATCACTGATGATGTCATAATTGATTTTAACCATCTTTTCAAAACTGTAAAATTGATGCTTCTGAACTCACGGATGGCACGGACATCATCTACGACAGTAATTTTAAAACCGATAATGTCAATTGTGACATCACTGATGATGTCATAATTGATTTTAACCATCTTTTCAAAACTGTAAAATTGACGCTTCTGAACACAAGGATGGCACGGACATCATCTACGACAGTAATTTTAAAACCGATAATGTCAATTGTGACATCACTGATGATGTCATAATTGATTTGAACCATCTTTTCAAAACTGTAAATTTGACGATTCTGAACTCACTGATGGCACGGACTTCATCTACGACAGTAATTTTAAAACCGATTATGTCAATTGTGACATCACTGATGATGTCATAATTGATTTCGACATCTTTTCAAAACTGTGAAATTGATGCTTCTGAACTCACGAATGGCACAGACATCATCTACGACAGTAATTTTAAAACCGATAATGTCAATTGTGACATCACTGATGATGTCATAATTGATTTTAACCATCCTTTCAAAACTGTAAAATTGACGCTTCTGAACTCACGGATGGCACGGACATCATCTACGACAGTAATTTTAAAACCGATAAAGTCAATTGTGACATCACTGATGATGTCATAATTGATTTTAACCATCTTTTCAAAACTGTAAATTTGACGATTCTGAACTCACGGATGGCACGGACATCATCTACGACAGTAATTTGAAAACCGATTATGTCAATTGTGACATCACTGATGATGTCATAATTGATTTTGATCAACTTTTCAAAACTGTAAAATTGACGCTTCTGAACTCACGGATGGCACAGACATCATCTACGACAGTAATTTTAAAACCGATTATGTCAATTGTGACATCACTGATGATGTCATAATTGATTTTGACCATCTTTTCAAAACTGTAAAATTGACGCTTCTGAACTCACGGATGGCACAGACATCATCTACGACAGTAATTTTAAAACCGATAATGTCAATTGTGACATCACTGATGAAGTCATAATTGATTTTAACCTTTTTTTCAAAACTGTAAATTTGACGATTCTGAACTCATGGATGGCACGGACATCATCTACGACAGTAATTTTAAAACCGATTATGTCAATTGTGACATCACTGATGATGTCATAATTGATTTTGATCAACTTTTCAAAACTGTAAAATTGACGCTTCTGAACTCACGGATGGCACAGACATCATCTACGACAGTAATTTTAAAACCGATTATGTCAATTGTGACATCACTGATGATGTCATAATTGATTTTAACCATCTTTTCAAAACTGTAAATTTGACGATTCTGAACTCACGGATGGCACGGACATCATCTACGACAGTAATTTTAAAACCGATTATGTCAATTGTGACATCACTGATGATGTCATAATTGATTTTGACCATCTTTTCAAAACTGTGAAATTGATGCTTCTGAACTCACGAATGGCACGGACATCATCTACGACAGTAATTTTAAAACCGATAATGTCAATTGTGACATCACTGATGATGTCATAATTGATTTTAACCATCTTTTCAAAACTGTAAAATTGATGCTTCTGAACTCACGGATGGCACGGACATCATCTACGACAGTAATTTTAAAACCGATAATGTCAATTGTGACATCACTGATGATGTCATAATTGATTTTAACCATCTTTTCAAAACTGTAAAATTGACGCTTCTGAACACAAGGATGGCACGGACATCATCTACGACAGTAATTTTAAAACCGATAATGTCAATTGTGACATCACTGATGATGTCATAATTGATTTTAACCATCCTTTCAAAACTGTAAATTTGACGATTCTGAACTCACGGATTCCACGGACAGCATCTACGACAGTAATTTTAAAACCGATTATGTCAATTGTGACATCACTGATGATGTCATAATTGATTTTGACCATCTTTTCAAAACTGTAAAATTGACGCTTCTGAACTCACGGATGGCACAGACATCATCTACGACAGTAATTTTAAAACTGATTATGTCAATTGTGACATCACTGATGATGTAATAATTGATTTCGACATCTTTTCAAAACTGTGAAATTGATGCTTCTGAACTCACGAATGGCACAGACATCATCTACGACAGTAATTTTAAAACCGATTATGTCAATTGTGACATCACTGATGATGTCATAATTGATTTTGACCATCTTTTCAAAACTGTGAAATTGATGCTTCTGAACTCACGAATGGCACGGACATCATCTACGACAGTCATTTTAAAACCGATAATGTCAATTGTGACATCACTGATGATGTCATAATTGATTTTAACCATCTTTTCAAAACTGTAAAATTGACGCTTCTGAACTCACGGATGGCACGGACATCATCTACGACAGTAATTTTAAAACCGATAATGTCAATTGTGACATCACTGATGATGTCATAATTGATTTTAACCATCTTTTCAAAACTGTAAATTTGACGATTCTGAACTCACGGATGGCACGGACATCATCTACGACAGTAATTTTAAAACCGATTATGTCAATTGTGACATCACTGATGATGTCATAATTGATTTTGATCAACTTTTCAAAACTGTAAAATTGACGCTTCTGAACTCACGGATGGCACAGACATCATCTACGACAGTAATTTTAAAACCGATTATGTCAATTGTGACATCACTGATGATGTCATAATTGATTTTGACCATCTTTTCAAAACTGTGAAATTGATGCTTCTGAACTCACGAATGGCACGGACATCATCTACGACAGTAATTTTAAAACCGATAATGTCAATTGTGACATCACTGATGATGTCATAATTGATTTTAACCATCTTTTCAAAACTGTAAAATTGATGCTTCTGAACTCACGGATGGCACGGACATCATCTACGACAGTAATTTTAAAACCGATAATGTCAATTGTGACATCACTGATGATGTCATAATTGATTTTAACCATCTTTTCAAAACTGTAAAATTGACGCTTCTGAACACAAGGATGGCACGGACATCATCTACGACAGTAATTTTAAAACCGATAATGTCAATTGTGACATCACTGATGATGTCATAATTGATTTGAACCATCTTTTCAAAACTGTAAATTTGACGATTCTGAACTCACTGATGGCACGGACTTCATCTACGACAGTATTTTTAAAACCGATTATGTCAATTGTGACATCACTGATGATGTCATAATTGATTTCGACATCTTTTCAAAACTGTGAAATTGATGCTTCTGAACTCACGAATGGCACAGACATCATCTACGACAGTAATTTTAAAACCGATAATGTCAATTGTGACATCACTGATGATGTCATAATTGATTTTAACCATCCTTTCAAAACTGTAAAATTGACGCTTCTGAACTCACGGATGGCACGGACATCATCTACGACAGTAATTTTAAAACCGATAAAGTCAATTGTGACATCACTGATGATGTCATAATTGATTTTAACCATCCTTTCAAAACTGTAAAATTGACGCTTCTGAACTCACGGATGGCACGGACATCATCTACGACAGTAATTTTAAAACCGATAAAGTCAATTGTGACATCACTGATGATGTCATAATTGATTTTAACCATCTTTTCAAAACTGTAAATTTGACGATTCTGAACTCACGGATGGCACGGACATCATCTACGACAGTAATTTGAAAACCGATTATGTCAATTGTGACATCACTGATGATGTCATAATTGATTTTGATCAACTTTTCAAAACTGTAAAATTGACGCTTCTGAACTCACGGATGGCACAGACATCATCTACGACAGTAATTTTAAAACCGATTATGTCAATTGTGACATCACTGATGATGTCATAATTGATTTTGACCATCTTTTCAAAACTGTAAAATTGACGCTTCTGAACTCACGGATGGCACAGACATCATCTACGACAGTAATTTTAAAACCGATAATGTCAATTGTGACATCACTGATGAAGTCATAATTGATTTTAACCTTTTTTTCAAAACTGTAAATTTGACGATTCTGAACTCATGGATGGCACGGACATCATCTACGACAGTAATTTTAAAACCGATTATGTCAATTGTGACATCACTGATGATGTCATAATTGATTTTGACCATCTTTTCAAAACTGTAAAATTGACGCTTCTGAACTCACGGATGGCACAGACATCATCTACGACAGTAATTTTAAAACCGATAATGTCAATTGTGACATCACTGATGAAGTCATAATTGATTTTAACCTTTTTTTCAAAACTGTAAATTTGACGATTCTGAACTCATGGATGGCACGGACATCATCTACGACAGTAATTTTAAAACCGATTATGTCAATTGTGACATCACTGATGATGTCATAATTGATTTTGATCAACTTTTCAAAACTGTAAAATTGACGCTTCTGAACTCACGGATGGCACAGACATCATCTACGACAGTAATTTTAAAACCGATTATGTCAATTGTGACATCACTGATGATGTCATAATTGATTTTAACCATCTTTTCAAAACTGTAAATTTGACGATTCTGAACTCACGGATGGCACGGACATCATCTACGACAGTAATTTTAAAACCGATTATGTCAATTGTGACATCACTGATGATGTCATAATTGATTTTGACCATCTTTTCAAAACTGTGAAATTGATGCTTCTGAACTCACGAATGGCACGGACATCATCTACGACAGTAATTTTAAAACCGATAATGTCAATTGTGACATCACTGATGATGTCATAATTGATTTTAACCATCTTTTCAAAACTGTAAAATTGATGCTTCTGAACTCACGGATGGCACGGACATCATCTACGACAGTAATTTTAAAACCGATAATGTCAATTGTGACATCACTGATGATGTCATAATTGATTTTAACCATCTTTTTAAAACTGTAAAATTGACGCTTCTGAACACAAGGATGGCACGGACATCATCTACGACAGTAATTTTAAAACCGATAATGTCAATTGTGACATCACTGATGATGTCATAATTGATTTGAACCTTTTTTTCAAAACTGTAAATTTGACGATTCTGAACTCACGGATTCCACGGACAGCATCTACGACAGTAATTTTAAAACCGATTATGTCAATTGTGACATCACTGATGATGTCATAATTGATTTTGACCATCTTTTCAAAACTGTAAAATTGACGCTTCTGAACTCACGGATGGCACAGACATCATCTACGACAGTAATTTTAAAACTGATTATGTCAATTGTGACATCACTGATGATGTAATAATTGATTTCGACATCTTTTCAAAACTGTGAAATTGATGCTTCTGAACTCACGAATGGCACAGACATCATCTACGACAGTAATTTTAAAACCGATTATGTCAATTGTGACATCACTGATGATGTCATAATTGATTTTGACCATCTTTTCAAAACTGTGAAATTGATGCTTCTGAACTCACGAATGGCACGGACATCATCTACGACAGTCATTTTAAAACCGATAATGTCAATTGTGACATCACTGATGATGTCATAATTGATTTTAACCATCTTTTCAAAACTGTAAAATTGACGCTTCTGAACTCACGGATGGCACGGACATCATCTACGACAGTAATTTTAAAACCGATAATGTCAATTGTGACATCACTGATGATGTCATAATTGATTTTAACCATCTTTTCAAAACTGTAAATTTGACGATTCTGAACTCACGGATGGCACGGACATCATCTACGACAGTAATTTGAAAACCGATTATGTCAATTGTGACATCACTGATGATGTCATAATTGATTTTGATCAACTTTTCAAAACTGTAAAATTGACGCTTCTGAACTCACGGATGGCACAGACATCATCTACGACAGTAATTTTAAAACCGATTATGTCAATTGTGACATCACTGATGATGTCATAATTGATTTTGACCATCTTTTCAAAACTGTAAAATTGACGCTTCTGAACTCACGGATGGCACAGACATCATCTACGACAGTAATTTTAAAACCGATAATGTCAATTGTGACATCACTGATGAAGTCATAATTGATTTTAACCTTTTTTTCAAAACTGTAAATTTGACGATTCTGAACTCATGGATGGCACGGACAGCATCTACGACAGTAATTTTAAAACCGATTATGTCAATTGTGACATCACTGATGATGTCATAATTGATTTTGACCATCTTTTCAAAACTGTGAAATTGATGCTTCTGAACTCACGAATGGCACGGACATCATCTACGACAGTAATTTTAAAACCGATAATGTCAATTGTGACATCACTGATGATGTCATAATTGATTTTAACCATCTTTTCAAAACTGTAAAATTGATGCTTCTGAACTCACGGATGGCACGGACATCATCTACGACAGTAATTTTAAAACCGATAATGTCAATTGTGACATCACTGATGATGTCATAATTGATTTTAACCATCTTTTCAAAACTGTAAAATTGACGCTTCTGAACACAAGGATGGCACGGACATCATCTACGACAGTAATTTTAAAACCGATAATGTCAATTGTGACATCACTGATGATGTCATAATTGATTTGAACCATCTTTTCAAAACTGTAAATTTGACGATTCTGAACTCACTGATGGCACGGACTTCATCTACGACAGTAATTTTAAAACCGATTATGTCAATTGTGACATCACTGATGATGTCATAATTGATTTCGACATCTTTTCAAAACTGTGAAATTGATGCTTCTGAACTCACAAATGGCACAGACATCATCTACGACAGTAATTTTAAAACCGATAATGTCAATTGTGACATCACTGATGATGTCATAATTGATTTTAACCATCCTTTCAAAACTGTAAAATTGACGCTTCTGAACTCACGGATGGCACGGACATCATCTACGACAGTAATTTTAAAACCGATAAAGTCAATTGTGACATCACTGATGATGTCATAATTGATTTTAACCATCTTTTCAAAACTGTAAATTTGACGATTCTGAACTCACGGATGGCACGGACATCATCTACGACAGTAATTTGAAAACCGATTATGTCAATTGTGACATCACTGATGATGTCATAATTGATTTTGATCAACTTTTCAAAACTGTAAAATTGACGCTTCTGAACTCACGGATGGCACAGACATCATCTACGACAGTAATTTTAAAACCGATTATGTCAATTGTGACATCACTGATGATGTCATAATTGATTTTGACCATCTTTTCAAAACTGTAAAATTGACGCTTCTGAACTCACGGATGGCACAGACATCATCTACGACAGTAATTTTAAAACCGATAATGTCAATTGTGACATCACTGATGAAGTCATAATTGATTTTAACCTTTTTTTCAAAACTGTAAATTTGACGATTCTGAACTCATGGATGGCACGGACATCATCTACGACAGTAATTTTAAAACCGATTATGTCAATTGTGACATCACTGATGATGTCATAATTGATTTTGATCAACTTTTCAAAACTGTAAAATTGACGCTTCTGAACTCACGGATGGCACAGACATCATCTACGACAGTAATTTTAAAACCGATTATGTCAATTGTGACATCACTGATGATGTCATAATTGATTTTAACCATCTTTTCAAAACTGTAAATTTGACGATTCTGAACTCACGGATGGCACGGACATCATCTACGACAGTAATTTTAAAACCGATTATGTCAATTGTGACATCACTGATGATGTCATAATTGATTTTGACCATCTTTTCAAAACTGTGAAATTGATGCTTCTGAACTCACGAATGGCACGGACATCATCTACGACAGTAATTTTAAAACCGATAATGTCAATTGTGACATCACTGATGATGTCATAATTGATTTTAACCATCTTTTCAAAACTGTAAAATTGACGCTTCTGAACACAAGGATGGCACGGACATCATCTACGACAGTAATTTTAAAACCGATAATGTCAATTGTGACATCACTGATGATGTCATAATTGATTTGAACCTTTTTTTCAAAACTGTAAATTTGACGATTCTGAACTCACGGATTCCACGGACAGCATCTACGACAGTAATTTTAAAACCGATTATGTCAATTGTGACATCACTGATGATGTCATAATTGATTTTGACCATCTTTTCAAAACTGTAAAATTGACGCTTCTGAACTCACGGATGGCACAGACATCATCTACGACAGTAATTTTAAAACTGATTATGTCAATTGTGACATCACTGATGATGTAATAATTGATTTCGACATCTTTTCAAAACTGTGAAATTGATGCTTCTGAACTCACGAATGGCACAGACATCATCTACGACAGTAATTTTAAAACCGATTATGTCAATTGTGACATCACTGATGATGTCATAATTGATTTTGACCATCTTTTCAAAACTGTGAAATTGATGCTTCTGAACTCACGAATGGCACGGACATCATCTACGACAGTCATTTTAAAACCGATAATGTCAATTGTGACATCACTGATGATGTCATAATTGATTTTAACCATCTTTTCAAAACTGTAAAATTGACGCTTCTGAACTCACGGATGGCACGGACATCATCTACGACAGTAATTTTAAAACCGATTATGTCAATTGTGACATCACTGATGATGTCATAATTGATTTTGACCATCTTTTCAAAACTGTAAAATTGACGCTTCTGAACTCACGGATGGCACGGACATCATCTACGACAGTAATTTTAAAACCGATAATGTCAATTGTGACATCACTGATGATGTCATAATTAATTTTAACCATCTTTTCAAAACTGTAAATTTGACGATTCTGAACTCACGAATGGCACGGACATCATCTACGACAGTAATTTTAAAACCGATAATGTCAATTGTGACATCACTGATGATGTCATAATTGATTTTAACCATCTTTTCAAAACTGTAAAATTGATGCTTCTGAACTCACGGATGGCACGGACATCATCTACGACAGTAATTTTAAAACCGATAATGTCAATTGTGACATCACTGATGATGTCATAATTGATTTTAACCATCTTTTCAAAACTGTAAAATTGACGCTTCTGAACACAAGGATGGCACGGACATCATCTACAACAGTAATTTTAAAACCGATAATGTCAATTGTGACATCACTGATGATGTCATAATTGATTTGAACCTTTTTTTCAAAACTGTAAATTTGACGATTCTGAACTCACGGATTCCACGGACAGCATCTACGACAGTAATTTTAAAACCGATTATGTCAATTGTGACATCACTGATGATGTCATAATTGATTTTGACCATCTTTTCAAAACTGTAAAATTGACGCTTCTGAACTCACGGATGGCACAGACATCATCTACGACAGTAATTTTAAAACTGATTATGTCAATTGTGACATCACTGATGATGTAATAATTGATTTCGACATCTTTTCAAAACTGTGAAATTGATGCTTCTGAACTCACGAATGGCACAGACATCATCTACGACAGTAATTTTAAAACCGATTATGTCAATTGTGACATCACTGATGATGTCATAATTGATTTTGACCATCTTTTCAAAACTGTGAAATTGATGCTTCTGAACTCACGAATGGCACGGACATCATCTACGACAGTCATTTTAAAACCGATAATGTCAATTGTGACACCACTGATGATGTCATAATTGATTTTAACCATCTTTTCAAAACTGTAAAATTGACGCTTCTGAACTCACGGATGGCACGGACATCATCTACGACAGTAATTTTAAAACCGATTATGTCAATTGTGACATCACTGATGATGTCATAATTGATTTTGACCATCTTTTCAAAACTGTAAAATTGACGCTTCTGAACTCACGGATGGCACGGACATCATCTACGACAGTAATTTTAAAACCGATAATGTCAATTGTGACATCACTGATGATGTCATAATTAATTTTAACCATCTTTTCAAAACTGTAAATTTGACGATTCTGAACTCACGGATGGCACGGACATCATCTACGACAGTAATTTTAACACCGATTATGTCAATTGTGACATCACTGATGATGTCATAATTGATTTTGACCATCTTTTCAAAACTGTAAAATTGACGCTTCTGAACTCACTGATGGCACGGACTTCATCCACGACAGTAATTTTAAAACCGATTATGTCAATTGTGACATCACTGATGATGTCATAATTGATTTCGACATCTTTTCAAAACTGTGAAATTGATGCTTCTGAACTCACGAATGGCACAGACATCATCTACGACAGTAATTTTAAAACTGATAATGTCAATTGTGATATCACTGATGATGTCATAATTGATTTTAACCATCTTTTTAAAACTGTAAAATTTACGCTTCTGAACTCACGGATGGCACGGACATCATCTACGACAGTAATTTTAAAACCGATAATGTCAATTGTGACATCACTGATGATGTCATAATTGATTTTAACCATCTTTTCAAAACTGTAAATTTGACGATTATGAACTCACGGATGGCACAGACATCATCTACGACAGTAATTTTAAAACCGATTATGTCAATTGTGACATCACTGATGATGTCATAATTGATTTTGACCATCTTTTCAAAACTGTGAAATTGATGCTTCTGAACTCACGAATGGCACGGACATCATCTACGACAGTAATTTTAAAACCGATAATGTCAATTGTGACATCACTGATGATGTCATAATTGATTTTAACCATCTTTTCAAAACTGTAAAATTGATGCTTCTGAACTCACGGATGGCACGGACATCATCTACGACAGTAATTTTAAAACCGATAATGTCAATTGTGACATCACTGATGATGTCATAATTGATTTTAACCATCTTTTCAAAACTGTAAATTTGACGATTCTGAACTCACGGATGGCACGGACATTATTTACGACAGTAATTTTAAAACCGATTATGTCAATTGTGACATCACTGATGATGTCATAATTGATTTTGACCATCTTTTCAAAACTGTAAAATTGACGCTTCTGAACTCACGGATGGCACAGACATCATCTACGACAGTAATTTTAAAACCGATTATGTCAATTGTGACATCACTGATGATGTCATAATTGATTTTAAGCATCTTTTCAAAACTGTAAATTTGACGATTCTGAACTCACGGATGGCACAGACATCATCTACGACAGTAATTTTAAAACCGATTATGTCAATTGTGACATCACTGATGATGTCATAATTGATTTTAAGCATCTTTTCAAAACTGTAAATTTGACGATTCTGAACTCACGGATGGCACGGACATCATCTACGACAGTAATTTTAAAACCGATTATGTCAATTGTGACATCATTGATGATGTCATAATTGATTTTAACCATCTTTTCAAAACTGTAAATTTGACGATTCTGAACTCACGGATGGCACGGACATCATCTACGACAGTAATTTTAAAACCGATTATGTCAATTGTGACATCACTGATGATGTCATAATTGATTTTGACCAACTTTTCAAAACTGTAAAATTGACGCTTCTGAACTCACGGATGGCACAGACATCATCTACGACAGTAATTTTAAAACCGATTATGTCAATTGTGACATCACTGATGATGTCATAATTGATTTTAACCATCTTTTCAAAACTGTAAAATTGACGCTTCTGAACTCACGGATGGCACGGACATCATCTACGACAGTAATTTTAAAACCGATAAAGTCAATTGTGACATCACTGATGATGTCATAATTGATTTTAACCATCTTTTCAAAACTGTAAATTTGACGATTCTGAACTCACGGATGGCACGGACATCATCTACGACAGTAATTTTAAAACCGATTATGTCAATTGTGACATCACTGATGATGTCATAATTGATTTTGACCATCTTTTCAAAACTGTGAAATTGATGCTTCTGAACTCACGAATGGCACGGACATCATCTACGACAGTAATTTTAAAACCGATAATGTCAATTGTGACATCACTGATGATGTCATAATTGATTTTAACCATCTTTTCAAAACTGTAAAATTGATGCTTCTGAACTCACGGATGGCACGGACATCATCTACGACAGTAATTTTAAAACCGATAATGTCAATTGTGACATCACTGATGATGTCATAATTGATTTTAACCATCTTTTCAAAACTGTAAATTTGACGATTCTGAACTCACGGATGGCACGGACATCATCTACGACAGTAATTTTAAAACCGATTATGTCAATTGTGACATCACTGATGATGTCATAATTGATTTTGACCATCTTTTCAAAACTGTAAAATTGACGATTCTGAACTCACGGATGGCACGGACATCATCTACGACAGTAATTTTAAAACCGATTATGTCAATTGTGACATCATTGATGATGTCATAATTGATTTTAACCATCTTTTCAAAACTGTAAAATTGACGCTTCTGAATTCACGGATGGCACGGACATCATCTACGACAGTAATTTTAAAACCGATAAAGTCAATTGTGACATCACTGATGATGTCATAATTGATTTTAACCATCTTTTCAAAACTGTAAATTTGACGATTCTGAACTCACGGATGGCACGGACATCATCTACGACAGTAATTTTAAAACCGATTATGTCAATTGTGACATCACTGATGATGTCATAATTGATTTTGACCATCTTTTCAAAACTGTGAAATTGATGCTTCTGAACTCACGAATGGCACGGACATCATCTACGACAGTAATTTTAAAACCGATAATGTCAATTGTGACATCACTGATGATGTCATAATTGATTTTAACCATCTTTTCAAAACTGTAAAATTGATGCTTCTGAACTCACGGATGGCACGGACATCATCTACGACAGTAATTTTAAAACCGATTATGTCAATTGTGACATCATTGATGATGTCATAATTGATTTTAACCATCTTTTCAAAACTGTAAATTTGACGATTCTGAACTCACGGATGGCACGGACATCATCTACGACAGTAATTTTAAAACCGATTATGTCAATTGTGACATCATTGATGATGTCATAATTGATTTTAACCATCTTTTCAAAACTGTAAATTTGACGATTCTGAACTCACGGATGGCACGGACATCATCTACGACAGTAATTTTAAAACCGATTATGTCAATTGTGACATCACTGATGATGTCATAATTGATTTTGACCATCTTTTCAAAACTGTAAAA
This sequence comes from Crinia signifera, assembly GCF_055691185.1. Lineage (NCBI taxonomy): Eukaryota > Metazoa > Chordata > Amphibia > Anura > Myobatrachidae > Crinia > Crinia signifera. The sequence continues at coordinate 46,134,333 of NC_139225.1, read as the reverse complement.
TTGATGCTTCTGAACTCACGAATGGCACGGACATCATCTACGACAGTAATTTTAAAACCGATAATGTCAATTGTGACATCACTGATGATGTCATAATTGATTTTAACCATCTTTTCAAAACTGTAAAATTGATGCTTCTGAACTCACGGATGGCACGGACATCATCTACGACAGTAATTTTAAAACCGATAATGTCAATTGTGACATCACTGATGATGTCATAATTGATTTTAACCATCTTTTCAAAACTGTAAATTTGACGATTCTGAACTCACGGATGGCACGGACATCATCTACGACAGTAATTTTAAAACCGATTATGTCAATTGTGACATCACTGATGATGTCATAATTGATTTTGACCATCTTTTCAAAACTGTAAAATTGACGATTCTGAACTCACGGATGGCACGGACATCATCTACGACAGTAATTTTAAAACCGTTTATGTCAATTGTGACATCATTGATGATGTCATAATTGATTTTAACCATCTTTTCAAAACTGTAAATTTGACGATTCTGAACTCACGGATGGCACGGACATCATCTACGACAGTAATTTTAAAACCGATTATGTCAATTGTGACATCACTGATGATGTCATAATTGATTTTGACCAACTTTTCAAAACTGTAAAATTGACGCTTCTGAACTCACGGATGGCACAGACATCATCTACGACAGTAATTTTAAAACCGATTATGTCAATTGTGACATCACTGATGATGTCATAATTGATTTTAAGCATCTTTTCAAAACTGTAAATTTGACGATTCTGAACTCACGGATGGCACGGACATCATCTACGACAGTAATTTTAAAACCGATTATGTCAATTGTGACATCATTGATGATGTCATAATTGATTTTAACCATCTTTTCAAAACTGTAAATTTGACGATTCTGAACTCACGGATGGCACGGACATCATCTACGACAGTAATTTTAAAACCGATTATGTCAATTGTGACATCACTGATGATGTCATAATTGATTTTGACCAACTTTTCAAAACTGTAAAATTGACGCTTCTGAACTCACGGATGGCACAGACATCATCTACGACAGTAATTTTAAAACCGATTATGTCAATTGTGACATCACTGATGATGTCATAATTGATTTTAACCATCTTTTCAAAACTGTAAAATTGACGCTTCTGAACTCACGGATGGCACGGACATCATCTACGACAGTAATTTTAAAACCGATAAAGTCAATTGTGACATCACTGATGATGTCATAATTGATTTTAACCATCTTTTCAAAACTGTAAATTTGACGATTCTGAACTCACGGATGGCACGGACATCATCTACGACAGTAATTTTAAAACCGATTATGTCAATTGTGACATCACTGATGATGTCATAATTGATTTTGACCATCTTTTCAAAACTGTAAAATTGACGCTTCTGAACTCACGGATGGCACAGACATCATCTACGACAGTAATTTTAAAACCGATAATGTCAATTGTGACATCACTGATGAAGTCATAATTGATTTTAACCTTTTTTTCAAAACTGTAAATTTGACGATTCTGAACTCATGGATGGCACGGACATCATCTACGACAGTAATTTTAAAACCGATTATGTCAATTGTGACATCACTGATGATGTCATAATTGATTTTGACCATCTTTTCAAAACTGTAAAATTGACGCTTCTGAACTCACGGATGGCACAGACATCATCTACGACAGTAATTTTAAAACCGATAATGTCAATTGTGACATCACTGATGAAGTCATAATTGATTTTAACCTTTTTTTCAAAACTGTAAATTTGACGATTCTGAACTCATGGATGGCACGGACATCATCTACGACAGTAATTTTAAAACCGATTATGTCAATTGTGACATCACTGATGATGTCATAATTGATTTTGATCAACTTTTCAAAACTGTAAAATTGACGCTTCTGAACTCACGGATGGCACAGACATCATCTACGACAGTAATTTTAAAACCGATTATGTCAATTGTGACATCACTGATGATGTCATAATTGATTTTAACCATCTTTTCAAAACTGTAAATTTGACGATTCTGAACTCACGGATGGCACGGACATCATCTACGACAGTAATTTTAAAACCGATTATGTCAATTGTGACATCACTGATGATGTCATAATTGATTTTGACCATCTTTTCAAAACTGTGAAATTGATGCTTCTGAACTCACGAATGGCACGGACATCATCTACGACAGTAATTTTAAAACCGATAATGTCAATTGTGACATCACTGATGATGTCATAATTGATTTTAACCATCTTTTCAAAACTGTAAAATTGATGCTTCTGAACTCACGGATGGCACGGACATCATCTACGACAGTAATTTTAAAACCGATAATGTCAATTGTGACATCACTGATGATGTCATAATTGATTTTAACCATCTTTTTAAAACTGTAAAATTGACGCTTCTGAACACAAGGATGGCACGGACATCATCTACGACAGTAATTTTAAAACCGATAATGTCAATTGTGACATCACTGATGATGTCATAATTGATTTGAACCTTTTTTTCAAAACTGTAAATTTGACGATTCTGAACTCACGGATTCCACGGACAGCATCTACGACAGTAATTTTAAAACCGATTATGTCAATTGTGACATCACTGATGATGTCATAATTGATTTTGACCATCTTTTCAAAACTGTAAAATTGACGCTTCTGAACTCACGGATGGCACAGACATCATCTACGACAGTAATTTTAAAACTGATTATGTCAATTGTGACATCACTGATGATGTAATAATTGATTTCGACATCTTTTCAAAACTGTGAAATTGATGCTTCTGAACTCACGAATGGCACAGACATCATCTACGACAGTAATTTTAAAACCGATTATGTCAATTGTGACATCACTGATGATGTCATAATTGATTTTGACCATCTTTTCAAAACTGTGAAATTGATGCTTCTGAACTCACGAATGGCACGGACATCATCTACGACAGTCATTTTAAAACCGATAATGTCAATTGTGACATCACTGATGATGTCATAATTGATTTTAACCATCTTTTCAAAACTGTAAAATTGACGCTTCTGAACTCACGGATGGCACGGACATCATCTACGACAGTAATTTTAAAACCGATAATGTCAATTGTGACATCACTGATGATGTCATAATTGATTTTAACCATCTTTTCAAAACTGTAAATTTGACGATTCTGAACTCACGGATGGCACGGACATCATCTACGACAGTAATTTGAAAACCGATTATGTCAATTGTGACATCACTGATGATGTCATAATTGATTTTGATCAACTTTTCAAAACTGTAAAATTGACGCTTCTGAACTCACGGATGGCACAGACATCATCTACGACAGTAATTTTAAAACCGATTATGTCAATTGTGACATCACTGATGATGTCATAATTGATTTTGACCATCTTTTCAAAACTGTAAAATTGACGCTTCTGAACTCACGGATGGCACAGACATCATCTACGACAATAATTTTAAAACCGATAATGTCAATTGTGACATCACTGATGAAGTCATAATTGATTTTAACCTTTTTTTCAAAACTGTAAATTTGACGATTCTGAACTCATGGATGGCACGGACAGCATCTACGACAGTAATTTTAAAACCGATTATGTCAATTGTGACATCACTGATGATGTCATAATTGATTTTGACCATCTTTTCAAAACTGTGAAATTGATGCTTCTGAACTCACGAATGGCACGGACATCATCTACGACAGTAATTTTAAAACCGATAATGTCAATTGTGACATCACTGATGATGTCATAATTGATTTTAACCATCTTTTCAAAACTGTAAAATTGATGCTTCTGAACTCACGGATGGCACGGACATCATCTACGACAGTAATTTTAAAACCGATAATGTCAATTGTGACATCACTGATGATGTCATAATTGATTTTAACCATCTTTTCAAAACTGTAAAATTGACGCTTCTGAACACAAGGATGGCACGGACATCATCTACGACAGTAATTTTAAAACCGATAATGTCAATTGTGACATCACTGATGATGTCATAATTGATTTGAACCATCTTTTCAAAACTGTAAATTTGACGATTCTGAACTCACTGATGGCACGGACTTCATCTACGACAGTAATTTTAAAACCGATTATGTCAATTGTGACATCACTGATGATGTCATAATTGATTTCGACATCTTTTCAAAACTGTGAAATTGATGCTTCTGAACTCACAAATGGCACAGACATCATCTACGACAGTAATTTTAAAACCGATAATGTCAATTGTGACATCACTGATGATGTCATAATTGATTTTAACCATCCTTTCAAAACTGTAAAATTGACGCTTCTGAACTCACGGATGGCACGGACATCATCTACGACAGTAATTTTAAAACCGATAAAGTCAATTGTGACATCACTGATGATGTCATAATTGATTTTAACCATCTTTTCAAAACTGTAAATTTGACGATTCTGAACTCACGGATGGCACGGACATCATCTACGACAGTAATTTGAAAACCGATTATGTCAATTGTGACATCACTGATGATGTCATAATTGATTTTGATCAACTTTTCAAAACTGTAAAATTGACGCTTCTGAACTCACGGATGGCACAGACATCATCTACGACAGTAATTTTAAAACCGATTATGTCAATTGTGACATCACTGATGATGTCATAATTGATTTTGACCATCTTTTCAAAACTGTAAAATTGACGCTTCTGAACTCACGGATGGCACAGACATCATCTACGACAGTAATTTTAAAACCGATAATGTCAATTGTGACATCACTGATGAAGTCATAATTGATTTTAACCTTTTTTTCAAAACTGTAAATTTGACGATTCTGAACTCATGGATGGCACGGACATCATCTACGACAGTAATTTTAAAACCGATTATGTCAATTGTGACATCACTGATGATGTCATAATTGATTTTGATCAACTTTTCAAAACTGTAAAATTGACGCTTCTGAACTCACGGATGGCACAGACATCATCTACGACAGTAATTTTAAAACCGATTATGTCAATTGTGACATCACTGATGATGTCATAATTGATTTTAACCATCTTTTCAAAACTGTAAATTTGACGATTCTGAACTCACGGATGGCACGGACATCATCTACGACAGTAATTTTAAAACCGATTATGTCAATTGTGACATCACTGATGATGTCATAATTGATTTTGACCATCTTTTCAAAACTGTGAAATTGATGCTTCTGAACTCACGAATGGCACGGACATCATCTACGACAGTAATTTTAAAACCGATAATGTCAATTGTGACATCACTGATGATGTCATAATTGATTTTAACCATCTTTTCAAAACTGTAAAATTGACGCTTCTGAACACAAGGATGGCACGGACATCATCTACGACAGTAATTTTAAAACCGATAATGTCAATTGTGACATCACTGATGATGTCATAATTGATTTGAACCTTTTTTTCAAAACTGTAAATTTGACGATTCTGAACTCACGGATTCCACGGACAGCATCTACGACAGTAATTTTAAAACCGATTATGTCAATTGTGACATCACTGATGATGTCATAATTGATTTTGACCATCTTTTCAAAACTGTAAAATTGACGCTTCTGAACTCACGGATGGCACAGACATCATCTACGACAGTAATTTTAAAACTGATTATGTCAATTGTGACATCACTGATGATGTAATAATTGATTTCGACATCTTTTCAAAACTGTGAAATTGATGCTTCTGAACTCACGAATGGCACAGACATCATCTACGACAGTAATTTTAAAACCGATTATGTCAATTGTGACATCACTGATGATGTCATAATTGATTTTGACCATCTTTTCAAAACTGTGAAATTGATGCTTCTGAACTCACGAATGGCACGGACATCATCTACGACAGTCATTTTAAAACCGATAATGTCAATTGTGACATCACTGATGATGTCATAATTGATTTTAACCATCTTTTCAAAACTGTAAAATTGACGCTTCTGAACTCACGGATGGCACGGACATCATCTACGACAGTAATTTTAAAACCGATTATGTCAATTGTGACATCACTGATGATGTCATAATTGATTTTGACCATCTTTTCAAAACTGTAAAATTGACGCTTCTGAACTCACGGATGGCACGGACATCATCTACGACAGTAATTTTAAAACCGATAATGTCAATTGTGACATCACTGATGATGTCATAATTAATTTTAACCATCTTTTCAAAACTGTAAATTTGACGATTCTGAACTCACGAATGGCACGGACATCATCTACGACAGTAATTTTAAAACCGATAATGTCAATTGTGACATCACTGATGATGTCATAATTGATTTTAACCATCTTTTCAAAACTGTAAAATTGATGCTTCTGAACTCACGGATGGCACGGACATCATCTACGACAGTAATTTTAAAACCGATAATGTCAATTGTGACATCACTGATGATGTCATAATTGATTTTAACCATCTTTTCAAAACTGTAAAATTGACGCTTCTGAACACAAGGATGGCACGGACATCATCTACAACAGTAATTTTAAAACCGATAATGTCAATTGTGACATCACTGATGATGTCATAATTGATTTGAACCTTTTTTTCAAAACTGTAAATTTGACGATTCTGAACTCACGGATTCCACGGACAGCATCTACGACAGTAATTTTAAAACCGATTATGTCAATTGTGACATCACTGATGATGTCATAATTGATTTTGACCATCTTTTCAAAACTGTAAAATTGACGCTTCTGAACTCACGGATGGCACAGACATCATCTACGACAGTAATTTTAAAACTGATTATGTCAATTGTGACATCACTGATGATGTAATAATTGATTTCGACATCTTTTCAAAACTGTGAAATTGATGCTTCTGAACTCACGAATGGCACAGACATCATCTACGACAGTAATTTTAAAACCGATTATGTCAATTGTGACATCACTGATGATGTCATAATTGATTTTGACCATCTTTTCAAAACTGTGAAATTGATGCTTCTGAACTCACGAATGGCACGGACATCATCTACGACAGTCATTTTAAAACCGATAATGTCAATTGTGACACCACTGATGATGTCATAATTGATTTTAACCATCTTTTCAAAACTGTAAAATTGACGCTTCTGAACTCACGGATGGCACGGACATCATCTACGACAGTAATTTTAAAACCGATTATGTCAATTGTGACATCACTGATGATGTCATAATTGATTTTGACCATCTTTTCAAAACTGTAAAATTGACGCTTCTGAACTCACGGATGGCACGGACATCATCTACGACAGTAATTTTAAAACCGATAATGTCAATTGTGACATCACTGATGATGTCATAATTAATTTTAACCATCTTTTCAAAACTGTAAATTTGACGATTCTGAACTCACGGATGGCACGGACATCATCTACGACAGTAATTTTAACACCGATTATGTCAATTGTGACATCACTGATGATGTCATAATTGATTTTGACCATCTTTTCAAAACTGTAAAATTGACGCTTCTGAACTCACTGATGGCACGGACTTCATCCACGACAGTAATTTTAAAACCGATTATGTCAATTGTGACATCACTGATGATGTCATAATTGATTTCGACATCTTTTCAAAACTGTGAAATTGATGCTTCTGAACTCACGAATGGCACAGACATCATCTACGACAGTAATTTTAAAACTGATAATGTCAATTGTGATATCACTGATGATGTCATAATTGATTTTAACCATCTTTTTAAAACTGTAAAATTTACGCTTCTGAACTCACGGATGGCACGGACATCATCTACGACAGTAATTTTAAAACCGATAATGTCAATTGTGACATCACTGATGATGTCATAATTGATTTTAACCATCTTTTCAAAACTGTAAATTTGACGATTATGAACTCACGGATGGCACAGACATCATCTACGACAGTAATTTTAAAACCGATTATGTCAATTGTGACATCACTGATGATGTCATAATTGATTTTGACCATCTTTTCAAAACTGTGAAATTGATGCTTCTGAACTCACGAATGGCACGGACATCATCTACGACAGTAATTTTAAAACCGATAATGTCAATTGTGACATCACTGATGATGTCATAATTGATTTTAACCATCTTTTCAAAACTGTAAAATTGATGCTTCTGAACTCACGGATGGCACGGACATCATCTACGACAGTAATTTTAAAACCGATAATGTCAATTGTGACATCACTGATGATGTCATAATTGATTTTAACCATCTTTTCAAAACTGTAAATTTGACGATTCTGAACTCACGGATGGCACGGACATTATTTACGACAGTAATTTTAAAACCGATTATGTCAATTGTGACATCACTGATGATGTCATAATTGATTTTGACCATCTTTTCAAAACTGTAAAATTGACGCTTCTGAACTCACGGATGGCACAGACATCATCTACGACAGTAATTTTAAAACCGATTATGTCAATTGTGACATCACTGATGATGTCATAATTGATTTTAAGCATCTTTTCAAAACTGTAAATTTGACGATTCTGAACTCACGGATGGCACAGACATCATCTACGACAGTAATTTTAAAACCGATTATGTCAATTGTGACATCACTGATGATGTCATAATTGATTTTAAGCATCTTTTCAAAACTGTAAATTTGACGATTCTGAACTCACGGATGGCACGGACATCATCTACGACAGTAATTTTAAAACCGATTATGTCAATTGTGACATCATTGATGATGTCATAATTGATTTTAACCATCTTTTCAAAACTGTAAATTTGACGATTCTGAACTCACGGATGGCACGGACATCATCTACGACAGTAATTTTAAAACCGATTATGTCAATTGTGACATCACTGATGATGTCATAATTGATTTTGACCAACTTTTCAAAACTGTAAAATTGACGCTTCTGAACTCACGGATGGCACAGACATCATCTACGACAGTAATTTTAAAACCGATTATGTCAATTGTGACATCACTGATGATGTCATAATTGATTTTAACCATCTTTTCAAAACTGTAAAATTGACGCTTCTGAACTCACGGATGGCACGGACATCATCTACGACAGTAATTTTAAAACCGATAAAGTCAATTGTGACATCACTGATGATGTCATAATTGATTTTAACCATCTTTTCAAAACTGTAAATTTGACGATTCTGAACTCACGGATGGCACGGACATCATCTACGACAGTAATTTTAAAACCGATTATGTCAATTGTGACATCACTGATGATGTCATAATTGATTTTGACCATCTTTTCAAAACTGTGAAATTGATGCTTCTGAACTCACGAATGGCACGGACATCATCTACGACAGTAATTTTAAAACCGATAATGTCAATTGTGACATCACTGATGATGTCATAATTGATTTTAACCATCTTTTCAAAACTGTAAAATTGATGCTTCTGAACTCACGGATGGCACGGACATCATCTACGACAGTAATTTTAAAACCGATAATGTCAATTGTGACATCACTGATGATGTCATAATTGATTTTAACCATCTTTTCAAAACTGTAAATTTGACGATTCTGAACTCACGGATGGCACGGACATCATCTACGACAGTAATTTTAAAACCGATTATGTCAATTGTGACATCACTGATGATGTCATAATTGATTTTGACCATCTTTTCAAAACTGTAAAATTGACGATTCTGAACTCACGGATGGCACGGACATCATCTACGACAGTAATTTTAAAACCGATTATGTCAATTGTGACATCATTGATGATGTCATAATTGATTTTAACCATCTTTTCAAAACTGTAAAATTGACGCTTCTGAATTCACGGATGGCACGGACATCATCTACGACAGTAATTTTAAAACCGATAAAGTCAATTGTGACATCACTGATGATGTCATAATTGATTTTAACCATCTTTTCAAAACTGTAAATTTGACGATTCTGAACTCACGGATGGCACGGACATCATCTACGACAGTAATTTTAAAACCGATTATGTCAATTGTGACATCACTGATGATGTCATAATTGATTTTGACCATCTTTTCAAAACTGTGAAATTGATGCTTCTGAACTCACGAATGGCACGGACATCATCTACGACAGTAATTTTAAAACCGATAATGTCAATTGTGACATCACTGATGATGTCATAATTGATTTTAACCATCTTTTCAAAACTGTAAAATTGATGCTTCTGAACTCACGGATGGCACGGACATCATCTACGACAGTAATTTTAAAACCGATTATGTCAATTGTGACATCATTGATGATGTCATAATTGATTTTAACCATCTTTTCAAAACTGTAAATTTGACGATTCTGAACTCACGGATGGCACGGACATCATCTACGACAGTAATTTTAAAACCGATTATGTCAATTGTGACATCATTGATGATGTCATAATTGATTTTAACCATCTTTTCAAAACTGTAAATTTGACGATTCTGAACTCACGGATGGCACGGACATCATCTACGACAGTAATTTTAAAACCGATTATGTCAATTGTGACATCACTGATGATGTCATAATTGATTTTGACCATCTTTTCAAAACTGTGAAATTGATGCTTCTGAACTCACGAATGGCACGGACATCATCTACGACAGTAATTTTAAAACCGATAATGTCAATTGTGACATCACTGATGATGTCATAATTGATTTTAACCATCTTTTCAAAACTGTAAAATTGATGCTTCTGAACTCACGGATGGCACGGACATCATCTACGACAGTAATTTTAAAACCGATAATGTCAATTGTGACATCACTGATGATGTCATAATTGATTTTAACCATCTTTTCAAAACTGTAAATTTGACGATTCTGAACTCACGGATGGCACGGACATCATCTACGACAGTAATTTTAAAACCGATTATGTCAATTGTGACATCACTGATGATGTCATAATTGATTTTGACCATCTTTTCAAAACTGTAAAATTGACGATTCTGAACTCACGGATGGCACGGACATCATCTACGACAGTAATTTTAAAACCGTTTATGTCAATTGTGACATCATTGATGATGTCATAATTGATTTTAACCATCTTTTCAAAACTGTAAATTTGACGATTCTGAACTCACGGATGGCACGGACATCATCTACGACAGTAATTTTAAAACCGATTATGTCAATTGTGACATCACTGATGATGTCATAATTGATTTTGACCAACTTTTCAAAACTGTAAAATTGACGCTTCTGAACTCACGGATGGCACAGACATCATCTACGACAGTAATTTTAAAACCGATTATGTCAATTGTGACATCACTGATGATGTCATAATTGATTTTAAGCATCTTTTCAAAACTGTAAATTTGACGATTCTGAACTCACGGATGGCACGGACATCATCTACGACAGTAATTTTAAAACCGATTATGTCAATTGTGACATCATTGATGATGTCATAATTGATTTTAACCATCTTTTCAAAACTGTAAATTTGACGATTCTGAACTCACGGATGGCACGGACATCATCTACGACAGTAATTTTAAAACCGATTATGTCAATTGTGACATCACTGATGATGTCATAATTGATTTTGACCAACTTTTCAAAACTGTAAAATTGACGCTTCTGAACTCACGGATGGCACAGACATCATCTACGACAGTAATTTTAAAACCGATTATGTCAATTGTGACATCACTGATGATGTCATAATTGATTTTAACCATCTTTTCAAAACTGTAAAATTGACGCTTCTGAACTCACGGATGGCACGGACATCATCTACGACAGTAATTTTAAAACCGATAAAGTCAATTGTGACATCACTGATGATGTCATAATTGATTTTAACCATCTTTTCAAAACTGTAAATTTGACGATTCTGAACTCACGGATGGCACGGACATCATCTACGACAGTAATTTTAAAACCGATTATGTCAATTGTGACATCACTGATGATGTCATAATTGATTTTGACCATCTTTTCAAAACTGTGAAATTGATGCTTCTGAACTCACGAATGGCACGGACATCATCTACGACAGTAATTTTAAAACCGATAATGTCATTTGTGACATCACTGATGATGTCATAATTGATTTTAACCATCTTTTCAAAACTGTAAAATTGATGCTTCTGAACTCACGGATGGCACGGACATCATCTACGACAGTAATTTTAAAACCGATAATGTCAATTGTGACATCACTGAAGATGTCATAATTGATTTTAACCATCTTTTCAAAACTGTAAATTTGACGATTCTGAACTCACGGATGGCACGGACATCATCTACGACAGTAATTTTAAAACCGATTATGTCAATTGTGACATCACTGATGATGTCATAATTGATTTTGACCATCTTTTCAAAACTGTAAAATTGACGATTCTGAACTCACGGATGGTACGGACATCATCTACGACAGTAATTTTAAAACCTATTATGTCAATTGTGACATCATTGATGATGTCATAATTGATTTTAACCATCTTTTCAAAACTGTAAATTTGACGATTCTGAACTCACGGATGGCACGGACATCATCTACGACAGTAATTTTAAAACCGATTATGTCAATTGTGACATCACTGATGATGTCATAATTGATTTTGACCATCTTTTCAAAACTGTAAAATTGACGCTTCTGAACTCACGGATGGCACGGACATCATCTACGACAGTAATTTTAAAACCGATAAAGTCAATTGTGACATCACTGATGATGTCATAATTGATTTTAACCATCTTTTCAAAACTGTAAATTTGACGATTCTGAACTCACGGATGGCACGGACATCATCTACGACAGTAATTTTAAAACCGATTATGTCAATTGTGACATCACTGATGATGTCATAATTGATTTTGACCATCTTTTCAAAACTGTGAAATTGATGCTTCTGAACTCACGAATGGCACGGACATCATCTACGACAGTAATTTTAAAACCGATAATGTCAATTTTGACATCACTGATGATGTCATAATTGATTTTAACCATCTTTTCAAAACTGTAAAATTGATGCTTCTGAACTCACGGATGGCACGGACATCATCTACGACAGTAATTTTAAAACCGATTATGTCAATTGTGACATCATTGATGATGTCATAATTGATTTTAACCATCTTTTCAAAACTGTAAATTTGACGATTCTGAACTCACGGATGGCACGGACATCATCTACGACAGTAATTTTAAAACCGATTATGTCAATTGTGACATCATTGATGATGTCATAATTGATTTTAACCATCTTTTCAAAAATGTAAATTTGACGATTCTGAACTCACGGATGGCACGGACATCATCTACGACAGTAATTTTAAAACCGATTATGTCAATTGTGACATCACTGATGATGTCATAATTGATTTTGACCATCTTTTCAAAACTGTAAAATTGACGCTTCTGAACTCACGGATGGCACGGACATCATCTACGACAGTAATTTTAAAACCGATAAAGTCAATTGTGACATCACTGATGATGTCATAATTGATTTTAACCATCTTTTCAAAACTGTAAATTTGACGATTCTGAACTCACGGATGGCACGGACATCATCTACGACAGTAATTTTAAAACCGATTATGTCAATTGTGACATCACTGATGATGTCATAATTGATTTTGACCATCTTTTCAAAACTGTGAAATTGATGCTTCTGAACTCACGAATGGCACGGACATCATCTACGACAGTAATTTTAAAACCGATAATGTCAATTGTGACATCACTGATGATGTCATAATTGATTTTAACCATCTTTTCAAAACTGTAAAATTGATGCTTCTGAACTCACGGATGGCACGGACATCATCTACGACAGTAATTTTAAAACCGATAATGTCAATTGTGACATCACTGATGATGTCATAATTGATTTTAACCATCTTTTCAAAACTGTAAATTTGACGATTCTGAACTCACGGATGGCACGGACATCATCTACGACAGTAATTTTAAAACCGATTATGTCAATTGTGACATCACTGATGATGTCATAATTGATTTTGACCAACTTTTCAAAACTGTAAAATTGACGCTTCTGAACTCACGGATGGCACAGACATCATCTACGACAGTAATTTTAAAACCGATTATGTCAATTGTGACATCACTGATGATGTCATAATTGATTTTAACCATCTTTTCAAAACTGTAAAATTGACGCTTCTGAACTCACGGATGGCACGGACATCATCTACGACAGTAATTTTAAAACCGATAAAGTCAATTGTGACATCACTGTTGATGTCATAATTGATTTTAACCATCTTTTCAAAACTGTAAATTTGACGATTCTGAACTCACGGATGGCACGGACATCATCTACGACAGTAATTTTAAAACCGATTATGTCAATTGTGACATCACTGATGATGTCATAATTGATTTTGACCATCTTTTCAAAACTGTGAAATTGATACTTGTGAACTCACGAATGGCACGGACATCATCTACGACAGTAATTTTAAAACCGATAATGTCAATTGTGACATCACTGATGATGTCATAATTGATTTTAACCATCTTTTCAAAACTGTAAAATTGATGCTTCTGAACTCACGGATGGCACGGACATCATCTACGACAGTAATTTTAAAACCGATAATGTCAATTGTGACATCACTGATGATGTCATAATTGATTTTAACCATCTTTTCAAAACTGTAAATTTGACGATTCTGAACTCACGGATGGCACGGACATCATCTACGACAGTAATTTTAAAACCGATTATGTCAATTGTGACATCACTGATGATGTCATAATTGATTTTGACCAACTTTTCAAAACTGTAAAATTGACGCTTCTGAACTCACGGATGGCACAGACATCATCTACGACAGTAATTTTAAAACCGATTATGTCAATTGTGACATCACTGATGATGTCATAATTGATTTTAACCATCTTTTCAAAACTGTAAAATTGACGCTTCTGAACTCACGGATGGCACGGACATCATCTACGACAGTAATTTTAAAACCGATAAAGTCAATTGTGACATCACTGATGATGTCATAATTGATTTTAACCATCTTTTCAAAACTGTAAATTTGACGATTCTGAACTCACGGATGGCACGGACATCATCTACGACAGTAATTTTAAAACCGATTATGTCAATTGTGACATCACTGATGATGTCATAATTGATTTTGACCATCTTTTCAAAACTGTGAAATTGATGCTTCTGAACTCACGAATGGCACGGACATCATCTACGACAGTAATTTTAAAACCGATAATGTCAATTGTGACATCACTGATGATGTCATAATTGATTTTAACCATCTTTTCAAAACTGTAAAATTGATGCTTCTGAACTCACGGATGGCACGGACATCATCTACGACAGTAATTTTAAAACCGATAATGTCAATTGTGACATCACTGATGATGTCATAATTGATTTTAACCATCTTTTCAAAACTGTAAATTTGACGATTCTGAACTCACGGATGGCACGGACATCATCTACGACAGTAATTTTAAAACCGATTATGTCAATTGTGACATCACTGATGATGTCATAATTGATTTTGACCATCTTTTCAAAACTGTAAAATTGACGATTCTGAACTCACGGATGGCACGGACATCATCTACGACAGTAATTTTAAAACCGATTATGTCAATTGTGACATCATTGATGATGTCATAATTGATTTTAACCATCTTTTCAAAACTGTAAATTTGACGATTCTGAACTCACGGATGGCACGGACATCATCTACGACAGTAATTTTAAAACCGATTATGTCAATTGTGACATCACTGATGATGTCATAATTGATTTTGACCATCTTTTCAAAACTGTAAAATTGACGCTTCTGAACTCACGGATGGCACGGACATCATCTACGACAGTAATTTTAAAACCGATAAAGTCAATTGTGACATCACTGATGATGTCATAATTGATTTTAACCATCTTTTTAAAACTGTAAATTTGACGATTCTGAACTCACGGATGGCACGGACATCATCTACGACAGTAATTTTAAAACCGATTATGTCAATTGTGACATCACTGATGATGTCATAATTGATTTTGACCATCTTTTCAAAACTGTGAAATTGATGCTTCTGAACTCACGAATGGCACGGACATCATCTACGACAGTAATTTTAAAACCGATAATGTCAATTGTGACATCACTGATGATGTCATAATTGATTTTAACCATCTTTTCAAAACTGTAAAATTGATGCTTCTGAACTCACGGATGGCACGGACATCATCTACGACAGTAATTTTAAAACCGATAATGTCAATTGTGACATCACTGATGATGTCATAATTGATTTTAACCATCTTTTCAAAACTGTAAATTTGACGATTCTGAACTCACGGATGGCACGGACATCATCTACGACAGTAATTTTAAAACCGATTATGTCAATTGTGACATCACTGATGATGTCATAATTGATTTTGACCATCTTTTCAAAACTGTAAAATTGACGATTCTGAACTCACGGATGGCACGGACATCATCTACGACAGTAATTTTAAAACCGATTATGTCAATTGTGACATCATTGATGATGTCATAATTGATTTTAACCATCTTTTCAAAACTGTAAATTTGACGATTCTGAACTCACGGATGGCACGGACATCATCTACGACAGTAATTTTAAAACCGATTATGTCAATTGTGACATCACTGATGATGTCATAATTGATTTTGACCATCTTTTCAAAACTGTAAAATTGACGCTTCTGAACTCACGGATGGCACAGACATCATCTACGACAGTAATTTTAAAACCGATTATGTCAATTGTGACATCACTGATGATGTCATAATTGATTTTAACCATCTTTTCAAAACTGTAAAATTGACGCTTCTGAACTCACGGATGGCACGGACATCATCTACGACAGTAATTTTAAAACCGATAAAGTCAATTGTGACATCACTGATGATGTCATAATTGATTTTAACCATCTTTTCAAAACTGTAAATTTGACGATTCTGAACTCACGGATGGCACGGACATCATCTACGACAGTAATTTTAAAACCGATTATGTCAATTGTGACATCACTGATGATGTCATAATTGATTTTGACCAACTTTTCAAAACTGTAAAATTGACGCTTCTGAACTCACGGATGGCACAGACATCATCTACGACAGTAATTTTAAAACCGATTATGTCAATTGTGACATCACTGATGATGTCATAATTGATTTTGACCATCTTTTCAAAACTGTAAAATTGACGCTTCTGAACTCACGGATGGCACAGACATCATCTACGACAGTAATTTTAAAACCGATTATGTCAATTGTGACATCACTGATGATGTCATAATTGATTTTGACCATCTTTTCAAAACTGTAAAATTGACGCTTCTGAACTCACGGATGGCACAGACATCATCTACGACAGTAATTTTAAAACCGATTATGTCAATTGTGACATCACTGATGATGTCATAATTATTTTCGACATATTTTTTTAAAACTGTGAAATTGATGCTTCTGAACTCACGAATGGCACGGACATCATCTACGACAGTAATTTTAAAACCGATAAAGTCAATTGTGACATCACTGATGATGTCATAATTGATTTTAACCATCTTTTCAAAACTGTAAATTTGACGATTCTGAACTCACGGATGGCACGGACATCATCTACGACAGTAATTTTAAAACCGATTATGTCAATTGTGACATCACTGATGATGTCATAATTGATTTTGATCAACTTTTCAAAACTGTAAAATTGACGCTTCTAAACTCACGGATGGCACAGACATCATCTACGACAGTAATTTTAAAACCGATTATGTCAATTGTGACATCACTGATGATGTCATAATTGATTTTGACCATCTTTTCAAAACTGTAAAATTGACGCTTCTGAACTCACGGATGGCACAGACATCATCTACGACAGTAATTTTAAAACCGATAATGTCAATTGTGACATCACTGATGAAGTCATAATTGATTTTAACCTTTTTTTCAAAACTGTAAATTTGACGATTCTGAACTCATGGATGGCACGGACAGCATCTACGACAGTAATTTTAAAATCGATTATGTCAATTGTGACATCACTGATGATGTCATAATTGATTTTGACCATCTTTTCAAAACTGTAAAATTGACGCTTCTGAACTCATCTACGACAGTATTTTTAAAACCGATTATGTCAATTGTGACATCACTGTTGATGTAATAATTGATTTCGACATCTTTTCAAAACTGTGAAATTGATGCTTCTGAACTCACGAATGGCACAGACATCATCTACGACAGTAATTTTAAAACCGATAATGTCAATTGTGACATCACTGATGATGTCATAAATGATTTTAACCATCTTTTCAAAACATTAAAATTGACGCTTCTGAACTCACGGATGGCACGGACATCATCTACGACAGTAATTTTAAAACCGATTATGTCAATTGTGACATCACTGATGATGTCATAATTGATTTTGACCATCTTTTCAAAACTGTAAAATTGACGCTTCTGAACTCACGGATGGCACGGACATCATCTACGACAGTAATTTTAAAACCGATAATGTCAATTGTGACATCACTGATGATGTCATAATTGATTTTAACCATCTTTTCAAAATTGTAAATTTGACGATTCTGAACTCACGGATGGCACGGACAGCATCTACGACAGTAATTTTAAAACCGATTATGTCAATTGTGACATCACTGATGATGTCATAATTGATTTTAACCATCTTTTCAAAACTGTAAAATTGACGCTTCTGAACTCACGGATGGCACAGACATCATCTACGACAGTAATTTTAAAACCGATTATGTCAATTGTGACATCACTGATGATGTAATAATTGATTTTAACCATCTTTTCAAAACTGTAAAATTGATGCTTCTGAACTCACGGATGGCACGGACATCATCTACGACAGTAATTTTAAAACCGATAATGTCAATTGTGACATCACTGATGATGTCATAATTGATTTTAACCATCTTTTCAAAACTGTAAATTTGACGATTCTGAACTCACGGATGGCACGGACATCATCTACGACAGTAATTTTAAAACCGATTATGTCAATTGTGACATCACTGATGATGTCATAATTGATTTTGACCATCTTTTCAAAACTGTAAAATTGACGCTTCTGAACTCACGGATGGCACAGACATCATCTACGACAGTAATTTTAAAACCGATTATGTCAAATGTGACATCACTGATGATGTCATAATTGATTTTAAGCATCTTTTCAAAACTGTAACTTTGACGATTCTGAACTCACGGATGGCACAGACATCATCTACGACAGTAATTTTAAAACCGATTATGTCAATTGTGACATCACTGATGATGTCATAATTGATTTTGACCATCTTTTCAAAACTAAAATTGACGCTTCTGAACTCACGGATGGCACAGACATCATCTACGACAGTAATTTTAAAACCGATTATGTCAATTGTGACATCACTGATGATGTCATAATTGATTTTAACCATCTTTTCAAAACTGTAAAATTGACGCTTCTGAACTCACGGATGGCACGGACATCATCTACGACAGTAATTTTAAAACCGATAAAGTCAATTGTGACATCACTGATGATGTCATAATTGATTTTAACCATCTTTTCAAAACTGTAAATTTGACGATTCTGAACTCACGGATGGCACGGACATCATCTACGACAGTAATTTTAAAACCGATTATGTCAATTGTGACATCACTGATGATGTCATAATTGATTTTGACCAACTTTTCAAAACTGTAAAATTGACGCTTCTGAACTCACGGATGGCACGGACATCATCTACGACAGTAATTTTAAAACCGATAAAGTCAATTGTGACATCACTGATGATGTCATAATTGATTTTAACCATCTTTTCAAAACTGTAAATTTGACGATTCTGAACTCACGGATGGCACGGACATCATCTACGACAGTAATTTTAAAACCGATTATGTCAATTGTGACATCACTGATGATGTCATAATTGATTTTGACCAACTTTTCAAAACTGTAAAATTGACGCTTCTGAACTCACGGATGGCACAGACATCATCTACGACAGTAATTTTAAAACTGATTATGTCAATTGTGACATCACTGATGATGTCATAATTGATTTTGACCATCTTTTCAAAACTGTAAAATTTATGCTTCTGAACTCACGGATAGCACAGACATCATCTACGACAGTAATTTTAAAACCGATTATGTCAATTGTGACATCACTGATGATGTCATAATTGATTTTGACCATCTTTTCAAAACTGTAAAATTGACGCTTCTGAACTCACGGATGGCACAGACATCATCTACGACAGTAATTTTAAAACCGATTATGTCAATTGTGACATCACTGATGATGTCATAATTGATTTCGACATATTTTCAAAACTGTGAAATTGATGCTTCTGAACTCACGAATGGCACGGACATCATCTACGACAGTAAATTTAAAACCGATAATGTCAATTGTGACATCACTGATGATGTCATAATTGATTTTAACCATCTTTTCAAAACTGTAAAATTGACGCTTCTGAACTCAAGGATGGCACGGACATCATCTACGACAGTAATTTTAAAACCGATAATGTCAATTGTGACATCACTGATGATGTCATAATTGATTTTAACCTTTTTTTCAAAACTGTAAATTTGACGATTCTGAACTCACGGATGGCACGGACAGCATCTACGACAGTAATTTTAAAACCGATTATGTCAATTGTGACATCACTGATGATGTCATAATTGATTTTGACCATCTTTTCAAAACTGTAAAATTGACGCTTCTGAACTCACGGATGGCACAGACATCATCTACGACAGTAATTTTAAAACCGATTATGTCAATTGTGACATCACTGTTGATGTAATAATTGATTTCGACATCTTTTCAAAACTGTGAAATTGATGCTTCTGAACTCACGAATGGCACAGACATCATCTACGACAGTAATTTTAAAACCGATAATCTCAATTGTGACATCACTGATGATGTCATAATTGATTTTAACCATCTTTTCAAAACATTAAAATTGACGCTTCTGAACTCACGGATGGCACGGACATCATCTACGACAGTAATTTTAAAACCGATTATGTCAATTGTGACATCACTGATGATGTCATAATTGATTTTAACCATCTTTTCAAAACTGTAAAATTGACGCTTCTGAACTCACGGATGGCACAGACATCATCTACGACAGTAATTTTAAAACCGATTATGTCAATTGTGACATCACTGATGATGTCATAATTGATTTTGACCATCTTTTCAAAACTGTAAAATTGACACTTCTGAACTCACGGATGGCACAGACATCATCTACGACAGTAATTTTAAAACCGATTATGTCAATTGTGACATCACTGATGATGTCATAATTGATTTTGACCATCTTTTCAAAACTGTGAAATTGATGCTTCTGAACTCACGAATGGCACAGACATCATCTACGACAGTAATTTTAAAACCGATAATCTCAATTGTGACATCACTGATGATGTCATAATTGATTTTAACCATCTTTTCAAAACATTAAAATTGACGCTTCTGAACTCACGGATGGCACGGACATCATCTACGACAGTAATTTTAAAACCGATTATGTCAATTGTGACATCACTGATGATGTCATAATTGATTTTGACCATCTTTTCAAAACTGTAAAATTGACGCTTCTGAACTCACGGATGGCACAGACATCATCTACGACAGTAATTTTAAAACCGATTATGTCAATTGTGACATCACTGATGATGTCATAATTGATTTTGACCATCTTTTCAAAACTGTAAAATTGACACTTCTGAACTCACGGATGGCACAGACATCATCTACGACAGTAATTTTAAAACCGATTATGTCAATTGTGACATCACTGATGATGTCATAATTGATTTTAACCATCTTTTCAAAACTGTAAAATTGACGCTTCTGAACTCACGGATGGCACAGACATCATCTACGACAGTAATTTTAAAACCGATTATGTCAATTGTGACATCACTGATGATGTCATAATTGATTTTGACCATCTTTTCACAACTGTAAAATTGACACTTCTGAACTCACGGATGGCACAGACATCATCAACGACAGTAATTTTAAAACCGATTATGTCAATTGTGACATCACTGATGATGTCATAATTGATTTTGACCATCTTTTCAAAACTGTGAAATTGATGCTTCTGAACTCACGAATGGCACGGACATCATCTACGACAGTAATTTTAAAACCGATAATGTCAATTGTGACATCACTGATGATGTCATAATTGATTTTAACCATCTTTTCAAAACTGTAAATTTGACGATTCTGAACTCACGGATGGCACGGACATCATCTACGACAGTAATTTTAAAACCGATTATGTCAATTGTGACATCACTGATGATGTCATAATTGATTTTGACCATCTTTTCAAAACTGTAAAATTGACGCTTCTGAACTCACGGATGGCACGGACATCATCTACGACAGTAATTTTAAAACCGATAATGTCAATTGTGACATCACTGATGATGTCATAATTGATTTTAACCATCTTTTCAAAACATTAAAATTGACGCTTCTGAACTCACGGATGGCACGGACATCATCTACGACAGTAATTTTAAAACCGATTATGTCAATTGTGACATCACTGATGATGTCATAATTGATTTTGACCAACTTTTCAAAACTGTAAAATTGACGCTTCTGAACTCACGGATGGCACAGACATCATCTACGACAGTAATTTTAAAACCGATTATGTCAATTGTGACATCACTGATGATGTCATAATTGATTTTGACCATCTTTTCAAAACTGTAAAATTTACGCTTCTGAACTCACGGATAGCACAGACATCATCTACGACAGTAATTTTAAAACCGATTATGTCAATTGTGACATCACTGATGATGTCATAATTGATTTTGACCATCTTTTCAAAACTGTAAAATTGACGCTTCTGAACTCACGGATGGCACAGACATCATCTACGACAGTAATTTTAAAACCGATTATGTCAATTGTGACATCACTGATGATGTCATAATTGATTTCGACATATTTTCAAAACTGTGAAATTGATGCTTCTGAACTCACGAATGGCACGGACATCATCTACGACAGTAAATTTAAAACCGATAATGTCAATTGTGACATCACTGATGATGTCATAATTGATTTTAACCATCTTTTCAAAACTGTAAAATTGACGCTTCTGAACTCAAGGATGGCACGGACATCATCTACGACAGTAATTTTAAAACCGATAATGTCAATTGTGACATCACTGATGATGTCATAATTGATTTTAACCTTTTTTTCAAAACTGTAAATTTGACGATTCTGAACTCACGGATGGCACGGACAGCATCTACGACAGTAATTTTAAAACCGATTATGTCAATTGTGACATCACTGATGATGTCATAATTGATTTTGACCATCTTTTCAAAACTGTAAAATTTACGCTTCTGAACTCACGGATAGCACAGACATCATCTACGACAGTAATTTTAAAACCGATTATGTCAATTGTGACATCACTGATGATGTCATAATTGATTTTGACCATCTTTTCAAAACTGTAAAATTGACGCTTCTGAACTCACGGATGGCACAGACATCATCTACGACAGTAATTTTAAAACCGATTATGTCAATTGTGACATCACTGATGATGTCATAATTGATTTCGACATATTTTCAAAACTGTGAAATTGATGCTTCTGAACTCACGAATGGCACGGACATCATCTACGACAGTAAATTTAAAACCGATAATGTCAATTGTGACATCACTGATGATGTCATAATTGATTTTAACCATCTTTTCAAAACTGTAAAATTGACGCTTCTGAACTCAAGGATGGCACGGACATCATCTACGACAGTAATTTTAAAACCGATAATGTCAATTGTGACATCACTGATGATGTCATAATTGATTTTAAACTTTTTTTCAAAACTGTAAATTTGACGATTCTGAACTCACGGATGGCACGGACAGCATCTACGACAGTAATTTTAAAACCGATTATGTCAATTGTGACATCACTGATGATGTCATAATTGATTTTGACCATCTTTTCAAAACTGTAAAATTGACGCTTCTGAACTCACGGATGGCACAGACATCATCTACGACAGTAATTTTAAAACCGATTATGTCAATTGTGACATCACTGTTGATGTAATAATTGATTTCGACATCTTTTCAAAACTGTGAAATTGATGCTTCTGAACTCACGAATGGCACAGACATCATCTACGACAGTAATTTTAAAACCGATAATGTCAATTGTGACATCACTGATGATGTCATAATTGATTTTAACCATCTTTTCAAAACATTAAAATTGACGCTTCTGAACTCACGGATGGCACGGACATCATCTACGACAGTAATTTTAAAACCGATTATGTCAATTGTGACATCACTGATGATGTCATAATTGATTTTGACCATCTTTTCAAAACTGTAAAATTGACGCTTCTGAACTCACGGATGGCACGGACATCATCTACGACAGTAATTTTAAAACCGATAATGTCAATTGTGACATCACTGATGATGTCATAATTGATTTCGACATCTTTTCAAAACTGTAAAATTGACGCTTCTGAACTCACGGATGGCACAGACATCATCTACGACAGTAATTTTAAAACCGATTATGTCAATTGTGACATCACTGATGATGTCATAATTGATTTTGACCATCTTTTCAAAACTGTAAAATTGACACTACTGAACTCACGGATGGCACAGACATCATCTACGACAGTAATTTTAAAACCGATTATGTCAATTGTGACATCACTGATGATGTCATAATTGATTTTGACCATCTTTTCAAAACTGTGAAATTGATGCTTCTGAACTCACGAATGGCACGGACATCATCTACGACAGTAATTTTAAAACCGATAATGTCAATTGTGACATCACTGATGATGTCATAATTGATTTTAACCATCTTTTCAAAACTGTAAAATTGACGCTTCTGAACTCACGGATGGCACGGACATCATCTACGACAGTAATTTTAAAACCGATAATGTCAATTGTGACATCACTGATGATGTCATAATTGATTTTAACCATCTTTTCAAAACTGTAAATTTGACGATTCTGAACTCACGGATGGCACGGACATCTTCTACGACAGTAATTTTAAAACCGATTATGTCAATTGTGACATCACTGATGATGTCATAATTGATTTTGACCATCTTTTCAAAACTGTAAAATTGACGCTTCTGAACTCACGGATGGCACAGACATCATCTACGACAGTAATTTTAAAACCGATTATGTCAATTGTGACATCACTGATGATGTCATAATTGATTTTGACCATCTTTTCACAACTGTAAAATTGACACTTCTGAACTCACGGATGGCACAGACATCATCAACGACAGTAATTTTAAAACCGATTATGTCAATTGTGACATCACTGATGATGTCATAATTGATTTTGACCATCTTTTCAAAACTGTGAAATTGATGCTTCTGAACTCACGAATGGCACGGACATCATCTACGACAGTAATTTTAAAACCGATAATGTCAATTGTGACATCACTGATGATGTCATAATTGATTTTAACCATCTTTTCAAAACTGTAAATTTGACGATTCTGAACTCACGGATGGCACGGACATCATCTACGACAGTAATTTTAAAACCGATTATGTCAATTGTGACATCACTGATGATGTCATAATTGATTTTGACCATCTTTTCAAAACTGTAAAATTGACGCTTCTGAACTCACGGATGGCACGGACATCATCTACGACAGTAATTTTAAAACCGATAATGTCAATTGTGACATCACTGATGATGTCATAATTGATTTTAACCATCTTTTCAAAACATTAAAATTGACGCTTCTGAACTCACGGATGGCACGGACATCATCTACGACAGTAATTTTAAAACCGATTATGTCAATTGTGACATCACTGATGATGTCATAATTGATTTTGACCAACTTTTCAAAACTGTAAAATTGACGCTTCTGAACTCACGGATGGCACAGACATCATCTACGACAGTAATTTTAAAACCGATTATGTCAATTGTGACATCACTGATGATGTCATAATTGATTTTGACCATCTTTTCAAAACTGTAAAATTTACGCTTCTGAACTCACGGATAGCACAGACATCATCTACGACAGTAATTTTAAAACCGATTATGTCAATTGTGACATCACTGATGATGTCATAATTGATTTTGACCATCTTTTCAAAACTGTAAAATTGACGCTTCTGAACTCACGGATGGCACAGACATCATCTACGACAGTAATTTTAAAACCGATTATGTCAATTGTGACATCACTGATGATGTCATAATTGATTTCGACATATTTTCAAAACTGTGAAATTGATGCTTCTGAACTCACGAATGGCACGGACATCATCTACGACAGTAAATTTAAAACCGATAATGTCAATTGTGACATCACTGATGATGTCATAATTGATTTTAACCATCTTTTCAAAACTGTAAAATTGACGCTTCTGAACTCAAGGATGGCACGGACATAATCTACGACAGTAATTTTAAAACCGATAATGTCAATTGTGACATCACTGATGATGTCATAATTGATTTTAACCTTTTTTTCAAAACTGTAAATTTGACGATTCTGAACTCACGGATGGCACGGACAGCATCTACGACAGTAATTTTAAAACCGATTATGTCAATTGTGACATCACTGATGATGTCATAATTGATTTTGACCATCTTTTCAAAACTGTAAAATTTACGCTTCTGAACTCACGGATAGCACAGACATCATCTACGACAGTAATTTTAAAACCGATTATGTCAATTGTGACATCACTGATGATGTCATAATTGATTTTGACCATCTTTTCAAAACTGTAAAATTGACGCTTCTGAACTCACGGAGGACACAGACATCATCTACGACAGTAATTTTAAAACCGATTATGTCAATTGTGACATCACTGATGATGTCATAATTGATTTCGACATATTTTCAAAACTGTGAAATTGATGCTTCTGAACTCACGAATGGCACGGACATCATCTACGACAGTAAATTTAAAACCGATAATGTCAATTGTGACATCACTGATGATGTCATAATTGATTTTAACCTTTTTTTCAAAACTGTAAATTTGACGATTCTGAACTCACGGATGGCACGGACATCATCTACGACAGTAATTTTAAAACCGATAATGTCAATTGTGACATCACTGATGATGTCATAATTGATTTTAACCATCTTTTCAAAACTGTAAATTTGACGATTCTGAACTCACGGATGGCACGGACATCATCTACGACAGTAATTTTAAAACCGATTATGTCAATTGTGACATCACTGATGATGTCATAATTGATTTTGACCATCTTTTCAAAACTGTAAAATTGACGCTTCTGAACTCACGGATGGCACAGACATCATCTACGACAGTAATTTTAAAACCGATTATGTCAAATGTGACATCACTGATGATGTCATAATTGATTTTAAGCATCTTTTCAAAACTGTAACTTTGACGATTCTGAACTCACGGATGGCACAGACATCATCTACGACAGTAATTTTAAAACCGATTATGTCAATTGTGACATCACTGATGATGTCATAATTGATTTTGACCATCTTTTCAAAACTAAAATTGACGCTTCTGAACTCACGGATGGCACAGACATCATCTACGACAGTAATTTTAAAACCGATTATGTCAATTGTGACATCACTGATGATGTCATAATTGATTTTAACCATCTTTTCAAAACTGTAAAATTGACGCTTCTGAACTCACGGATGGCACGGACATCATCTACGACAGTAATTTTAAAACCGATAAAGTCAATTGTGACATCACTGATGATGTCATAATTGATTTTAACCATCTTTTCAAAACTGTAAATTTGACGATTCTGAACTCACGGATGGCACGGACATCATCTACGACAGTAATTTTAAAACCGATTATGTCAATTGTGACATCACTGATGATGTCATAATTGATTTTGACCAACTTTTCAAAACTGTAAAATTGACGCTTCTGAACTCACGGATGGCACGGACATCATCTACGACAGTAATTTTAAAACCGATAAAGTCAATTGTGACATCACTGATGATGTCATAATTGATTTTAACCATCTTTTCAAAACTGTAAATTTGACGATTCTGAACTCACGGATGGCACGGACATCATCTACGACAGTAATTTTAAAACCGATTATGTCAATTGTGACATCACTGATGATGTCATAATTGATTTTGACCAACTTTTCAAAACTGTAAAATTGACGCTTCTGAACTCACGGATGGCACAGACATCATCTACGACAGTAATTTTAAAACTGATTATGTCAATTGTGACATCACTGATGATGTCATAATTGATTTTGACCATCTTTTCAAAACTGTAAAATTTATGCTTCTGAACTCACGGATAGCACAGACATCATCTACGACAGTAATTTTAAAACCGATTATGTCAATTGTGACATCACTGATGATGTCATAATTGATTTTGACCATCTTTTCAAAACTGTAAAATTGACGCTTCTGAACTCACGGATGGCACAGACATCATCTACGACAGTAATTTTAAAACCGATTATGTCAATTGTGACATCACTGATGATGTCATAATTGATTTCGACATATTTTCAAAACTGTGAAATTGATGCTTCTGAACTCACGAATGGCACGGACATCATCTACGACAGTAAATTTAAAACCGATAATGTCAATTGTGACATCACTGATGATGTCATAATTGATTTTAACCATCTTTTCAAAACTGTAAAATTGACGCTTCTGAACTCAAGGATGGCACGGACATCATCTACGACAGTAATTTTAAAACCGATAATGTCAATTGTGACATCACTGATGATGTCATAATTGATTTTAACCTTTTTTTCAAAACTGTAAATTTGACGATTCTGAACTCACGGATGGCACGGACAGCATCTACGACAGTAATTTTAAAACCGATTATGTCAATTGTGACATCACTGATGATGTCATAATTGATTTTGACCATCTTTTCAAAACTGTAAAATTGACGCTTCTGAACTCACGGATGGCACAGACATCATCTACGACAGTAATTTTAAAACCGATTATGTCAATTGTGACATCACTGTTGATGTAATAATTGATTTCGACATCTTTTCAAAACTGTGAAATTGATGCTTCTGAACTCACGAATGGCACAGACATCATCTACGACAGTAATTTTAAAACCGATAATCTCAATTGTGACATCACTGATGATGTCATAATTGATTTTAACCATCTTTTCAAAACATTAAAATTGACGCTTCTGAACTCACGGATGGCACGGACATCATCTACGACAGTAATTTTAAAACCGATTATGTCAATTGTGACATCACTGATGATGTCATAATTGATTTTAACCATCTTTTCAAAACTGTAAAATTGACGCTTCTGAACTCACGGATGGCACAGACATCATCTACGACAGTAATTTTAAAACCGATTATGTCAATTGTGACATCACTGATGATGTCATAATTGATTTTGACCATCTTTTCAAAACTGTAAAATTGACACTTCTGAACTCACGGATGGCACAGACATCATCTACGACAGTAATTTTAAAACCGATTATGTCAATTGTGACATCACTGATGATGTCATAATTGATTTTGACCATCTTTTCAAAACTGTGAAATTGATGCTTCTGAACTCACGAATGGCACAGACATCATCTACGACAGTAATTTTAAAACCGATAATCTCAATTGTGACATCACTGATGATGTCATAATTGATTTTAACCATCTTTTCAAAACATTAAAATTGACGCTTCTGAACTCACGGATGGCACGGACATCATCTACGACAGTAATTTTAAAACCGATTATGTCAATTGTGACATCACTGATGATGTCATAATTGATTTTGACCATCTTTTCAAAACTGTAAAATTGACGCTTCTGAACTCACGGATGGCACAGACATCATCTACGACAGTAATTTTAAAACCGATTATGTCAATTGTGACATCACTGATGATGTCATAATTGATTTTGACCATCTTTTCAAAACTGTAAAATTGACACTTCTGAACTCACGGATGGCACAGACATCATCTACGACAGTAATTTTAAAACCGATTATGTCAATTGTGACATCACTGATGATGTCATAATTGATTTTAACCATCTTTTCAAAACTGTAAAATTGACGCTTCTGAACTCACGGATGGCACAGACATCATCTACGACAGTAATTTTAAAACCGATTATGTCAATTGTGACATCACTGATGATGTCATAATTGATTTTGACCATCTTTTCACAACTGTAAAATTGACACTTCTGAACTCACGGATGGCACAGACATCATCAACGACAGTAATTTTAAAACCGATTATGTCAATTGTGACATCACTGATGATGTCATAATTGATTTTGACCATCTTTTCAAAACTGTGAAATTGATGCTTCTGAACTCACGAATGGCACGGACATCATCTACGACAGTAATTTTAAAACCGATAATGTCAATTGTGACATCACTGATGATGTCATAATTGATTTTAACCATCTTTTCAAAACTGTAAATTTGACGATTCTGAACTCACGGATGGCACGGACATCATCTACGACAGTAATTTTAAAACCGATTATGTCAATTGTGACATCACTGATGATGTCATAATTGATTTTGACCATCTTTTCAAAACTGTAAAATTGACGCTTCTGAACTCACGGATGGCACGGACATCATCTACGACAGTAATTTTAAAACCGATAATGTCAATTGTGACATCACTGATGATGTCATAATTGATTTTAACCATCTTTTCAAAACATTAAAATTGACGCTTCTGAACTCACGGATGGCACGGACATCATCTACGACAGTAATTTTAAAACCGATTATGTCAATTGTGACATCACTGATGATGTCATAATTGATTTTGACCAACTTTTCAAAACTGTAAAATTGACGCTTCTGAACTCACGGATGGCACAGACATCATCTACGACAGTAATTTTAAAACCGATTATGTCAATTGTGACATCACTGATGATGTCATAATTGATTTTGACCATCTTTTCAAAACTGTAAAATTTACGCTTCTGAACTCACGGATAGCACAGACATCATCTACGACAGTAATTTTAAAACCGATTATGTCAATTGTGACATCACTGATGATGTCATAATTGATTTTGACCATCTTTTCAAAACTGTAAAATTGACGCTTCTGAACTCACGGATGGCACAGACATCATCTACGACAGTAATTTTAAAACCGATTATGTCAATTGTGACATCACTGATGATGTCATAATTGATTTCGACATATTTTCAAAACTGTGAAATTGATGCTTCTGAACTCACGAATGGCACGGACATCATCTACGACAGTAAATTTAAAACCGATAATGTCAATTGTGACATCACTGATGATGTCATAATTGATTTTAACCATCTTTTCAAAACTGTAAAATTGACGCTTCTGAACTCAAGGATGGCACGGACATCATCTACGACAGTAATTTTAAAACCGATTATGTCAATTGTGACATCACTGATGATGTCATAATTGATTTTGACCATCTTTTCAAAACTGTAAAATTGACACTTCTGAACTCACGGATGGCACAGACATCATCTACGACAGTAATTTTAAAACCGATTATGTCAATTGTGACATCACTGATGATGTCATAATTGATTTTGACCATCTTTTCAAAACTGTGAAATTGATGCTTCTGAACTCACGAATGGCACAGACATCATCTACGACAGTAATTTTAAAACCGATAATCTCAATTGTGACATCACTGATGATGTCATAATTGATTTTAACCATCTTTTCAAAACATTAAAATTGACGCTTCTGAACTCACGGATGGCACGGACATCATCTACGACAGTAATTTTAAAACCGATTATGTCAATTGTGACATCACTGATGATGTCATAATTGATTTTGACCATCTTTTCAAAACTGTAAAATTGACGCTTCTGAACTCACGGATGGCACAGACATCATCTACGACAGTAATTTTAAAACCGATTATGTCAATTGTGACATCACTGATGATGTCATAATTGATTTTGACCATCTTTTCAAAACTGTAAAATTGACACTTCTGAACTCACGGATGGCACAGACATCATCTACGACAGTAATTTTAAAACCGATTATGTCAATTGTGACATCACTGATGATGTCATAATTGATTTTAACCATCTTTTCAAAACTGTAAAATTGACGCTTCTGAACTCACGGATGGCACAGACATCATCTACGACAGTAATTTTAAAACCGATTATGTCAATTGTGACATCACTGATGATGTCATAATTGATTTTGACCATCTTTTCACAACTGTAAAATTGACACTTCTGAACTCACGGATGGCACAGACATCATCAACGACAGTAATTTTAAAACCGATTATGTCAATTGTGACATCACTGATGATGTCATAATTGATTTTGACCATCTTTTCAAAACTGTGAAATTGATGCTTCTGAACTCACGAATGGCACGGACATCATCTACGACAGTAATTTTAAAACCGATAATGTCAATTGTGACATCACTGATGATGTCATAATTGATTTTAACCATCTTTTCAAAACTGTAAATTTGACGATTCTGAACTCACGGATGGCACGGACATCATCTACGACAGTAATTTTAAAACCGATTATGTCAATTGTGACATCACTGATGATGTCATAATTGATTTTGACCATCTTTTCAAAACTGTAAAATTGACGCTTCTGAACTCACGGATGGCACGGACATCATCTACGACAGTAATTTTAAAACCGATAATGTCAATTGTGACATCACTGATGATGTCATAATTGATTTTAACCATCTTTTCAAAACATTAAAATTGACGCTTCTGAACTCACGGATGGCACGGACATCATCTACGACAGTAATTTTAAAACCGATTATGTCAATTGTGACATCACTGATGATGTCATAATTGATTTTGACCAACTTTTCAAAACTGTAAAATTGACGCTTCTGAACTCACGGATGGCACAGACATCATCTACGACAGTAATTTTAAAACCGATTATGTCAATTGTGACATCACTGATGATGTCATAATTGATTTTGACCATCTTTTCAAAACTGTAAAATTTACGCTTCTGAACTCACGGATAGCACAGACATCATCTACGACAGTAATTTTAAAACCGATTATGTCAATTGTGACATCACTGATGATGTCAAAATTGATTTTGACCATCTTTTCAAAACTGTAAAATTGACGCTTCTGAACTCACGGATGGCACAGACATCATCTACGACAGTAATTTTAAAACCGATTATGTCAATTGTGACATCACTGATGATGTCATAATTGATTTCGACATATTTTCAAAACTGTGAAATTGATGCTTCTGAACTCACGAATGGCACGGACATCATCTACGACAGTAAATTTAAAACCGATAATGTCAATTGTGACATCACTGATGATGTCATAATTGATTTTAACCATCTTTTCAAAACTGTAAAATTGACGCTTCTGAACTCAAGGATGGCACGGACATCATCTACGACAGTAATTTTAAAACCGATAATGTCAATTGTGACATCACTGATGATGTCATAATTGATTTTAACCTTTTTTTCAAAACTGTAAATTTGACGATTCTGAACTCACGGATGGCACGGACAGCATCTACGACAGTAATTTTAAAACCGATTATGTCAATTGTGACATCACTGATGATGTCATAATTGATTTTGACCATCTTTTCAAAACTGTAAAATTGACGCTTCTGAACTCACGGATGGCACAGACATCATCTACGACAGTAATTTTAAAACCGATTATGTCAATTGTGACATCACTGATGATGTCATAATTGATTTCGACATATTTTCAAAACTGTGAAATTGATGCTTCTGAACTCACGAATGGCACGGACATCATCTACGACAGTAAATTTAAAACCGATAATGTCAATTGTGACATCACTGATGATGTCATAATTGATTTTAACCATCTTTTCAAAACTGTAAAATTGACGCTTCTGAACTCAAGGATGGCACGGACATCATCTACGACAGTAATTTTAAAACCGATAATGTCAATTGTGACATCACTGATGATGTCATAATTGATTTTAAACTTTTTTTCAAAACTGTAAATTTGACGATTCTGAACTCACGGATGGCACGGACAGCATCTACGACAGTAATTTTAAAACCGATTATGTCAATTGTGACATCACTGATGATGTCATAATTGATTTTGACCATCTTTTCAAAACTGTAAAATTGACGCTTCTGAACTCACGGATGGCACAGACATCATCTACGACAGTAATTTTAAAACCGATTATGTCAATTGTGACATCACTGTTGATGTAATAATTGATTTCGACATCTTTTCAAAACTGTGAAATTGATGCTTCTGAACTCACGAATGGCACAGACATCATCTACGACAGTAATTTTAAAACCGATAATGTCAATTGTGACATCACTGATGATGTCATAATTGATTTTAACCATCTTTTCAAAACATTAAAATTGACGCTTCTGAACTCACGGATGGCACGGACATCATCTACGACAGTAATTTTAAAACCGATTATGTCAATTGTGACATCACTGATGATGTCATAATTGATTTTGACCATCTTTTCAAAACTGTAAAATTGACGCTTCTGAACTCACGGATGGCACGGACATCATCTACGACAGTAATTTTAAAACCGATAATGTCAATTGTGACATCACTGATGATGTCATAATTGATTTCGACATCTTTTCAAAACTGTAAAATTGACGCTTCTGAACTCACGGATGGCACAGACATCATCTACGACAGTAATTTTAAAACCGATTATGTCAATTGTGACATCACTGATGATGTCATAATTGATTTTGACCATCTTTTCAAAACTGTAAAATTGACACTACTGAACTCACGGATGGCACAGACATCATCTACGACAGTAATTTTAAAACCGATTATGTCAATTGTGACATCACTGATGATGTCATAATTGATTTTGACCATCTTTTCAAAACTGTGAAATTGATGCTTCTGAACTCACGAATGGCACGGACATCATCTACGACAGTAATTTTAAAACCGATAATGTCAATTGTGACATCACTGATGATGTCATAATTGATTTTAACCATCTTTTCAAAACTGTAAAATTGACGCTTCTGAACTCACGGATGGCACGGACATCATCTACGACAGTAATTTTAAAACCGATAATGTCAATTGTGACATCACTGATGATGTCATAATTGATTTTAACCATCTTTTCAAAACTGTAAATTTGACGATTCTGAACTCACGGATGGCACGGACATCTTCTACGACAGTAATTTTAAAACCGATTATGTCAATTGTGACATCACTGATGATGTCATAATTGATTTTGACCATCTTTTCAAAACTGTAAAATTGACGCTTCTGAACTCACGGATGGCACAGACATCATCTACGACAGTAATTTTAAAACCGATTATGTCAATTGTGACATCACTGATGATGTCATAATTGATTTTGACCATCTTTTCACAACTGTAAAATTGACACTTCTGAACTCACGGATGGCACAGACATCATCAACGACAGTAATTTTAAAACCGATTATGTCAATTGTGACATCACTGATGATGTCATAATTGATTTTGACCATCTTTTCAAAACTGTGAAATTGATGCTTCTGAACTCACGAATGGCACGGACATCATCTACGACAGTAATTTTAAAACCGATAATGTCAATTGTGACATCACTGATGATGTCATAATTGATTTTAACCATCTTTTCAAAACTGTAAATTTGACGATTCTGAACTCACGGATGGCACGGACATCATCTACGACAGTAATTTTAAAACCGATTATGTCAATTGTGACATCACTGATGATGTCATAATTGATTTTGACCATCTTTTCAAAACTGTAAAATTGACGCTTCTGAACTCACGGATGGCACGGACATCATCTACGACAGTAATTTTAAAACCGATAATGTCAATTGTGACATCACTGATGATGTCATAATTGATTTTAACCATCTTTTCAAAACATTAAAATTGACGCTTCTGAACTCACGGATGGCACGGACATCATCTACGACAGTAATTTTAAAACCGATTATGTCAATTGTGACATCACTGATGATGTCATAATTGATTTTGACCAACTTTTCAAAACTGTAAAATTGACGCTTCTGAACTCACGGATGGCACAGACATCATCTACGACAGTAATTTTAAAACCGATTATGTCAATTGTGACATCACTGATGATGTCATAATTGATTTTGACCATCTTTTCAAAACTGTAAAATTTACGCTTCTGAACTCACGGATAGCACAGACATCATCTACGACAGTAATTTTAAAACCGATTATGTCAATTGTGACATCACTGATGATGTCATAATTGATTTTGACCATCTTTTCAAAACTGTAAAATTGACGCTTCTGAACTCACGGATGGCACAGACATCATCTACGACAGTAATTTTAAAACCGATTATGTCAATTGTGACATCACTGATGATGTCATAATTGATTTCGACATATTTTCAAAACTGTGAAATTGATGCTTCTGAACTCACGAATGGCACGGACATCATCTACGACAGTAAATTTAAAACCGATAATGTCAATTGTGACATCACTGATGATGTCATAATTGATTTTAACCATCTTTTCAAAACTGTAAAATTGACGCTTCTGAACTCAAGGATGGCACGGACATAATCTACGACAGTAATTTTAAAACCGATAATGTCAATTGTGACATCACTGATGATGTCATAATTGATTTTAACCTTTTTTTCAAAACTGTAAATTTGACGATTCTGAACTCACGGATGGCACGGACAGCATCTACGACAGTAATTTTAAAACCGATTATGTCAATTGTGACATCACTGATGATGTCATAATTGATTTTGACCATCTTTTCAAAACTGTAAAATTTACGCTTCTGAACTCACGGATAGCACAGACATCATCTACGACAGTAATTTTAAAACCGATTATGTCAATTGTGACATCACTGATGATGTCATAATTGATTTTGACCATCTTTTCAAAACTGTAAAATTGACGCTTCTGAACTCACGGAGGGCACAGACATCATCTACGACAGTAATTTTAAAACCGATTATGTCAATTGTGACATCACTGATGATGTCATAATTGATTTCGACATATTTTCAAAACTGTGAAATTGATGCTTCTGAACTCACGAATGGCACGGACATCATCTACGACAGTAAATTTAAAACCGATAATGTCAATTGTGACATCACTGATGATGTCATAATTGATTTTAACCATCTTTTCAAAACTGTAAAATTGACGCTTCTGAACTCAAGGATGGCACGGACATCATCTACGACAGTAATTTTAAAACCGATAATGTCAATTGTGACATCACTGATGATGTCATAATTGATTTTAACCTTTTTTTCAAAACTGTAAATTTGACGATTCTGAACTCACGGATGGCACGGACAGCATCTACGACAGTAATTTTAAAACCGATTATGTCAATTGTGACATCACTGATGATGTCATAATTGATTTTGACCATCTTTTCAAAACTGTAAAATTGACGCTTCTGAACTCACGGATGGCACAGACATCATCTACGACAGTAATTTTAAAACCGATTATGTCAATTGTGACATCACTGTTGATGTAATAATTGATTTCGACATCTTTTCAAAACTGTGAAATTGATGCTTCTGAATTCACGAATGGCACAGACATCATCTACGACAGTAATTTTAAAACCGATAATGTCAATTGTGACATCACTGATGATGTCATAATTGATTTTAACCATCTTTTCAAAACATTAAAATTGACGCTTCTGAACTCACGGATGGCACGGACATCATCTACGACAGTAATTTTAAAACCGATTATGTCAATTGTGACATCACTGATGATGTCATAATTGATTTTGACCATCTTTTCAAAACTGTAAAATTGACGCTTCTGAACTCACGGATGGCACAGACATCATCTACGACAGTAATTTTAAAACCGATTATGTCAATTGTGACATCACTGATGATGTCATAATTGATTTTGACCATCTTTTCAAAACTGTAAAATTGACACTTCTGAACTCACGGATGGCACAGACATCATCTACGACAGTAATTTTAAAACCGATTATGTCAATTGTGACATCACTGATGATGTCATAATTGATTTTGACCATCTTTTCAAAACTGTGAAATTGATGCTTCTGAACTCACGAATGGCACGGACATCATCTACGACAGTAATTTTAAAACCGATAATGTCAATTGTGACATCACTGATGATGTCATAATTGATTTTGACCATCTTTTCAAAACTGTAAAATTGACGCTTCTGAACTCACGGATGGCACAGACATCATCTACGACAGTAATTTTAAAACCGATTATGTCAATTGTGACATCACTGATGATGTCATAATTGATTTTGACCATCTTTTCACAACTGTAAAATTGACACTTCTGAACTCACGGATGGCACAGACATCATCAACGACAGTAATTTTAAAACCGATTATGTCAATTGTGACATCACTGATGATGTCATAATTGATTTTGACCATCTTTTCAAAACTGTGAAATTGATGCTTCTGAACTCACGAATGGCACGGACATCATCTACGACAGTAATTTTAAAACCGATAATGTCAATTGTGACATCACTGATGATGTCATAATTGATTTTAACCATCTTTTCAAAACATTAAAATTGACGCTTCTGAACTCACGGATGGCACGGACATCATCTACGACAGTAATTTTAAAACCGATTATGTCAATTGTGACATCACTGATGATGTCATAATTGATTTTGACCAACTTTTCAAAACTGTAAAATTGACGCTTCTGAACTCACGGATGGCACAGACATCATCTACGACAGAAATTTTAAAACCGATTATGTCAATTGTGACATCACTGATGATGTCATAATTGATTTTGACCATCTTTTCAAAACTGTAAAATTTACGCTTCTGAACTCACGGATAGCACAGACATCATCTACGACAGTAATTTTAAAACCGATTATGTCAATTGTGACATCACTGATGATGTCATAATTGATTTTGACCATCTTTTCAAAACTGTAAAATTGACGCTTCTGAACTCACGGATGGCACAGACATCATCTACGACAGTAATTTTAAAACCGATTATGTCAATTGTGACATCACTGATGATGTCATAATTGATTTCGACATATTTTCAAAACTGTGAAATTGATGCTTCAGAACTCACGAATGGCACGGACATCATCTACGACAGTAAATTTAAAACCGATAATGTCAATTGTGACATCACTGATGATGTCATAATTGATTTTAACCATCTTTTCAAAACTGTAAAATTGACGCTTCTGAACTCAAGGATGGCACGGACATCATCTACGACAGTAATTTTAAAACCGATAATGTCAATTGTGACATCACTGATGATGTCATAATTGATTTTAACCTTTTTTTCAAAACTGTAAATTT
This sequence comes from Crinia signifera, assembly GCF_055691185.1. Classification (NCBI taxonomy): domain Eukaryota; kingdom Metazoa; phylum Chordata; class Amphibia; order Anura; family Myobatrachidae; genus Crinia; species Crinia signifera. Next base: position 46,094,697 of record NC_139225.1, on the reverse strand, counting down.
GACGATTCTGAACTCACGGATGGCACGGACAGCATCTACGACAGTAATTTTAAAACCGATTATGTCAATTGTGACATCACTGATGATGTCATAATTGATTTTGACCATCTTTTCAAAACTGTAAAATTGACGCTTCTGAACTCACGGATGGCACAGACATCATCTACGACAGTAATTTTAAAACCGATTATGTCAATTGTGACATCACTGTTGATGTAATAATTGATTTCGACATCTTTTCAAAACTGTGAAATTGATGCTTCTGAACTCACGAATGGCACAGACATCATCTACGACAGTAATTTTAAAACCGATAATGTCAATTGTGACATCACTGATGATGTCATAATTGATTTTAACCATCTTTTCAAAACATTAAAATTGACGCTTCTGAACTCACGGATGGCACGGACATCATCTACGACAGTAATTTTAAAACCAATTATGTCAATTGTGACATCACTGATGATGTCATAATTGATTTTGACCATCTTTTCAAAACTGTAAAATTGACGCTTCTGAACTCACGGATGGCACAGACATCATCTACGACAGTAATTTTAAAACCGATTATGTCAATTGTGACATCACTGATGATGTCATAATTGATTTTGACCATCTTTTCAAAACTGTAAAATTGACACTTCTGAACTCACGGATGGCACAGACATCATCTACGACAGTAATTTTAAAACCGATTATGTCAATTGTGACATCACTGATGATGTCATAATTGATTTTGACCATCTTTTCAAAACTGTGAAATTGATGCTTCTGAACTCACGAATGGCACGGACATCATCTACGACAGTAATTTTAAAACCGATAATGTCAATTGTGACATCACTGATGATGTCATAATTGATTTTAACCATCTTTTCAAAACTGTAAAATTGACGCTTCTGAACTCACGGATGGCACGGACATCATCTACGACAGTAATTTTAAAACCGATTATGTCAATTGTGACATCACTGATGATGTCATAATTGATTTTGACCATCTTTTCAAAACTGTAAAATTGACGCTTCTGAACTCACGGATGGCACAGACATCATCTACGACAGTAATTTTAAAACCGATTATGTCAAATGTGACATCACTGATGATGTCATAATTGATTTTAAGCATCTTTTCAAAACTGTAACTTTGACGATTCTGAACTCACGGATGGCACAGACATCATCTACGACAGTAATTTTAAAACCGATTATGTCAATTGTGACATCACTGATGATGTCATAATTGATTTTGAACATCTTTTCAAAACTGTAAAATTGACGCTTCTGAACTCACGGATGGCACAGACATCATCTACGACAGTAATTTTAAAACCGATTATGTCAATTGTGACATCACTGATGATGTCATAATTGATTTTGACCATCTTTTCAAAACTGTGAAATTGATGCTTCTGAACTCACGAATGGCACGGACATCATCTACGACAGTAATTTTAAAACCGATAATGTCAATTGTGACATCACTGATGATGTCATAATTGATTTTAACCATCTTTTCAAAACTGTAAAATTGACGCTTCTGAACTCACGGATGGCACGGACATCATCTACGACAGTAATTTTAAAACCGATAATGTCAATTGTGACATCACTGATGATGTCATAATTGATTTTAACCATCTTTTCAAAACTGTAAATTTGACGATTCTGAACTCACGGATGGCACGGACATCATCTACGACAGTAATTTTAAAACCGATTATGTCAATTGTGACATCACTGGTGATGTCATAATTGATTTTGACCATCTTTTCAAAACTGTAAAATTGACGCTTCTGAACTCACGGATGGCACAGACATCATCTACGACAGTAATTTTAAAACCGATTATGTCAATTGTGACATCACTGATGATGTCATAATTGATTTTGACCATCTTTTCACAACTGTAAAATTGACACTTCTGAACTCACGGATGGCACAGACATCATCAACGACAGTAATTTTAAAACCGATTATGTCAATTGTGACATCACTGATGATGTCATAATTGATTTTGACCATCTTTTCAAAACTGTGAAATTGATGCTTCTGAACTCACGAATGGCACGGACATCATCTACGACAGTAATTTTAAAACCGATAATGTCAATTGTGACATCACTGATGATGTCATAATTGATTTTGACCATCTTTTCAAAACTGTAAAATTGACGCTTCTGAACTCACGGATGGCACAGACATCATCTACGACAGTAATTTTAAAACCGATTATGTCAAATGTGACATCACTGATGATGTCATAATTGATTTTAAGCATCTTTTCAAAACTGTAACTTTGACGATTCTGAACTCACGGATGGCACAGACATCATCTACGACAGTAATTTTAAAACCGATTATGTCAATTGTGACATCACTGATGATGTCATAATTGATTTTGACCAACTTTTCAAAACTGTAAAATTGACGCTTCTGAACTCACGGATGGCACGGACATCATCTACGACAGTAATTTTAAAACCGATAAAGTCAATTGTGACATCACTGATGATGTCATAATTGATTTTAACCATCTTTTCAAAACTGTAAATTTGACGATTCTGAACTCACGGATGGCACGGACATCATCTACGACAGTAATTTTAAAACCGATTATGTCAATTGTGACATCACTGATGATGTCATAATTGATTTTGACCAACTTTTCAAAACTGTAAAATTGACGCTTCTGAACTCACGGATGGCACAGACATCATCTACGACAGTAATTTTAAAACCGATTATGTCAATTGTGACATCACTGATGATGTCATAATTGATTTTGACCATCTTTTCAAAACTGTAAAATTTACGCTTCTGAACTCACGGATAGCACAGACATCATCTACGACAGTAATTTTAAAACCGATTATGTCAATTGTGACATCACTGATGATGTCATAATTGATTTTGACCATCTTTTCAAAACTGTAAAATTGACGCTTCTGAACTCACGGATGGCACGGACATCATCTACGACAGTAATTTTAAAACCGATTATGTCAATTGTGACATCACTGATGATGTCATAATTGATTTTGACCATCTTTTCAAAACTGTAAAATTGACGCTTCTGAACTCACGGATGGCACGGACATCATCTACGACAGTAATTTTAAAACCGATTATGTCAATTGTGACATCACTGATGATGTCATAATTGATTTTGAACATCTTTTCAAAACTGTAAAATTGACACTTCGGAACTCACGGATGGCACAGACATCATCTACGACAGTAATTTTAAAACCGATTATGTCAATTGTGACATCACTGATGATGTCATAATTGATTTTGACCATCTTTTCAAAACTGTGAAATTGATGCTTCTGAACTCACGAATGGCACGGACATCATCTACGACAGTAATTTTAAAACCGATAATGTCAATTGTGACATCACTGATGATGTCATAATTGATTTTAACCATCTTTTCAAAACTGTAAAATTGACGCTTCTGAACTCACGGATGGCACGGACATCATCTACGACAGTAATTTTAAAACCGATAATGTCAATTGTGACATCACTGATGATGTCATAATTGATTTTAACCATCTTTTCAAAACTGTAAATTTGACGATTCTGAACTCACGGATGGCACGGACATCATCTACGACAGTAATTTTAAAACCGATTATGTCAATTGTGACATCACTGGTGATGTCATAATTGATTTTGACCATCTTTTCAAAACTGTAAAATTGACGCTTCTGAACTCACGGATGGCACAGACATCATCTACGACAGTAATTTTAAAACCGATTATGTCAATTGTGACATCACTGATGATGTCATAATTGATTTTGACCATCTTTTCACAACTGTAAAATTGACACTTCTGAACTCACGGATGGCACAGACATCATCAACGACAGTAATTTTAAAACCGATTATGTCAATTGTGACATCACTGATGATGTCATAATTGATTTTGACCATCTTTTCAAAACTGTGAAATTGATGCTTCTGAACTCACGAATGGCACGGACATCATCTACGACAGTAATTTTAAAACCGATAATGTCAATTGTGACATCACTGATGATGTCATAATTGATTTTGACCATCTTTTCAAAACTGTAAAATTGACGCTTCTGAACTCACGGATGGCACAGACATCATCTACGACAGTAATTTTAAAACCGATTATGTCAAATGTGACATCACTGATGATGTCATAATTGATTTTAAGCATCTTTTCAAAACTGTAACTTTGACGATTCTGAACTCACGGATGGCACAGACATCATCTACGACAGTAATTTTAAAACCGATTATGTCAATTGTGACATCACTGATGATGTCATAATTGATTTTGACCAACTTTTCAAAACTGTAAAATTGACGCTTCTGAACTCACGGATGGCACGGACATCATCTACGACAGTAATTTTAAAACCGATAAAGTCAATTGTGACATCACTGATGATGTCATAATTGATTTTAACCATCTTTTCAAAACTGTAAATTTGACGATTCTGAACTCACGGATGGCACGGACATCATCTACGACAGTAATTTTAAAACCGATTATGTCAATCGTGACATCACTGATGATGTCATAATTGATTTTGACCAACTTTTCAAAACTGTAAAATTGACGCTTCTGAACTCACGGATGGCACAGACATCATCTACGACAGTAATTTTAAAACCGATTATGTCAATTGTGACATCACTGATGATGTCATAATTGATTTTGACCATCTTTTCAAAACTGTAAAATTTACGCTTCTGAACTCACGGATAGCACAGACATCATCTACGACAGTAATTTTAAAACCGATTATGTCAATTGTGACATCACTGATGATGTCATAATTGATTTTGACCATTTTTTCAAAACTGTAAAATTGACGCTTCTGAACTCACGGATGGCACAGACATCATCTACGACAGTAATTTTAAAACCGATTATGTCAATTGTGACATCACTGATGATGTCATAATTGATTTCGACATATTTTCAAAACTGTGAAATTGATGCTTCTGAACTCACGAATGGCACGGACATCATCTACGACAGTAAATTTAAAACCGATAATGTCAATTGTGACATCACTGATGATGTCATAATTGATTTTAACCATCTTTTCAAAACTGTAAAATTGACGCTTCTGAACTCAAGGATGGCACGGACATCATCTACGACAGTAATTTTAAAACCGATAATGTCAATTGTGACATCACTGATGATGTCATAATTGATTTTAACCTTTTTTTCAAAACTGTAAATTTGACGATTCTGAACTCACGGATGGCACGGACAGCATCTACGACAGTAATTTTAAAACCGATTATGTCAATTGTGACATCACTGATGATGTCATAATTGATTTTGACCATCTTTTCAAAACTGTAAAATTGACGCTTCTGAACTCACGGATGGCACAGACATCATCTACGACAGTAATTTTAAAACCGATTATGTCAATTGTGACATCACTGTTGATGTAATAATTGATTTCGACATCTTTTCAAAACTGTGAAATTGATGCTTCTGAACTCACGAATGGCACAGACATCATCTACGACAGTAATTTTAAAACCGATAATGTCAATTGTGACATCACTGATGATGTCATAATTGATTTTAACCATCTTTTCAAAACATTAAAATTGACGCTTCTGAACTCACGGATGGCACGGACATCATCTACGACAGTAATTTTAAAACCGATTATGTCAATTGTGACATCACTGATGATGTCATAATTGATTTTGACCATCTTTTCAAAACTGTAAAATTGACGCTTCTGAACTCACGGATGGCACGGACATCATCTACGACAGTAATTTTAAAACCGATTATGTCAATTGTGACATCACTGATGATGTCATAATTGATTTTGACCATCTTTTCAAAACTGTGAAATTGATGCTTCTGAACTCACGAATGGCACGGACATCATCTACGACAGTAATTTTAAAACCGATAATGTCAATTGTGACATCACTGATGATGTCATAATTGATTTTAACCATCTTTTCAAAACTGTAAAATTGACGCTTCTGAACTCACGGATGGCACGGACATCATCTACGACAGTAATTTTAAAACCGATAATGTCAATTGTGACATCACTGATGATGTCATAATTGATTTTAACCATCTTTTCAAAACTGTAAATTTGACGATTCTGAACTCACGGATGGCACGGACATCATCTACGACAGTAATTTTAAAACCGATTATGTCAATTGTGACATCACTGATGATGTCATAATTGATTTTGACCATCTTTTCAAAACTGTAAAATTGACGCTTCTGAACTCACGGATGGCACAGACATCATCTACGACAGTAATTTTAAAACCGATTATGTCAATTGTGACATCACTGATGATGTCATAATTGATTTTGACCATCTTTTCACAACTGTAAAATTGACACTTCTGAACTCACGGATGGCACAGACATCATCAACGACAGTAATTTTAAAACCGATTATGTCAATTGTGACATCACTGATGATGTCATAATTGATTTTGACCATCTTTTCAAAACTGTGAAATTGATGCTTCTGAACTCACGAATGGCACGGACATCATCTACGACAGTAATTTTAAAACCGATAATGTCAATTGTGACATCACTGATGATGTCATAATTGATTTTAACCATCTTTTCAAAACTGTAAATTTGACGATTCTGAACTCACGGATGGCACGGACATCATCTACGACAGTAATTTTAAAACCGATTATGTCAATTGTGACATCACTGATGATGTCATAATTGATTTTGACCATCTGTTCAAAACTGTAAAATTGACGCTTCTGAACTCACGGATGGCACGGACATCATCTACGACAGTAATTTTAAAACCGATAATGTCAATTGTGACATCACTGATGATGTCATAATTGATTTTAACCATCTTTTCAAAACATTAAAATTGACGCTTCTGAACTCACGGATGGCACGGACATCATCTACGACAGTAATTTTAAAACCGATTATGTCAATTGTGACATCACTGATGATGTCATAATTGATTTTGACCAACTTTTCAAAACTGTAAAATTGACGCTTCTGAACTCACGGATGGCACAGACATCATCTACGACAGTAATTTTAAAACCGATTATGTCAATTGTGACATCACTGATGATGTCATAATTGATTTTGACCATCTTTTCAAAACTGTAAAATTGACGCTTCTGAACTCACGGATAGCACAGACATCATCTACGACAGTAATTTTAAAACCGATTATGTCAATTGTGACATCACTGATGATGTCATAATTGATTTTGACCATCTTTTCAAAACTGTAAAATTGACGCTTCTGAACTCACGGATGGCACAGACATCATCTACGACAGTAATTTTAAAACCGATTATGTCAATTGTGACATCACTGATGATGTCATAATTGATTTCGACATATTTTCAAAACTGTGAAATTGATGCTTCTGAACTCACGAATGGCACGGACATCATCTACGACAGTAAATTTAAAACCGATAATGTCAATTGTGACATCACTGATGATGTCATAATTGATTTTAACCATCTTTTCAAAACTGTAAAATTGACGCTTCTGAACTCAAGGATGGCACGGACATCATCTACGACAGTAATTTTAAAACCGATAATGTCAATTGTGACATCACTGATGATGTCATAATTGATTTTAACCTTTTTTTCAAAACTGTAAATTTGACGATTCTGAACTCACGGATGGCACGGACAGCATCTACGACAGTAATATTAAAACCGATTATGTCAATTGTGACATCACTGATGATGTCATAATTGATTTTGACCATCTTTTCAAAACTGTAAAATTTACGCTTCTGAACTCACGGATAGCACAGACATCATCTACGACAGTAATTTTAAAACCGATTATGTCAATTGTGACATCACTGATGATGTCATAATTGATTTTGACCATCTTTTCAAAACTGTAAAATTGACGCTTCTGAACTCACGGATGGCACAGACATCATCTACGACAGTAATTTTAAAACCGATTATGTCAATTGTGACATCACTGATGATGTCATAATTGATTTCGACATATTTTCAAAACTGTGAAATTGATGCTTCTGAACTCACGAATGGCACGGACATCATCTACGACAGTAAATTTAAAACCGATAATGTCAATTGTGACATCACTGATGATGTCATAATTGATTTTAACCATCTTTTCAAAACTGTATAATTGACGCTTCTGAACTCAAGGATGGCACGGACATCATCTACGACAGTAATTTTAAAACCGATAATGTCAATTGTGACATCACTGATGATGTCATAATTGATTTTAACCTTTTTTTCAAAACTGTAAATTTGACGATTCTGAACTCACGGATGGCACGGACAGCATCTACGACAGTAATTTTAAAAGCGATTATGTCAATTGTGACATCACTGATGATGTCATAATTGATTTTGACCATCTTTTCAAAACTGTAAAATTGACGCTTCTGAACTCACGGATGGCACAGACATCATCTACGACAGTAATTTTAAAACCGATAATGTCAATTGTGACATCACTGATGATGTCATAATTGATTTTAACCATCTTTTCAAAACTGTAAATTTGACGATTCTGAACTCACGGATGGCACGGACATCATCTACGACAGTAATTTTAAAACCGATTATGTCAATTGTGACATCACTGATGATGTCATAATTGATTTTGACCATCTTTTCAAAACTGTAAAATTGACGCTTCTGAACTCACGGATGGCACAGACATCATCTACGACAGTAATTTTAAAACCGATTATGTCAATTGTGACATCACTGATGATGTCATAATTGATTTTGACCATCTTTTCAAAACTGTAAAATTGACGCTTCTGAACTCACGGATGGCACAGACATCATCTACGACAGTAATTTTAAAACCGATTATGTCAATTGTGACATCACTGATGATGTCATAATTGATTTTGACCATCTTTTCACAACTGTAAAATTGACACTTCTGAACTCACGGATGGCACAGACATCATCAACGACAGTAATTTTAAAACCGATTATGTCAATTGTGACATCACTGATGATGTCATAATTGATTTCGACATATTTTCAAAACTGTGAAATTGATGCTTCTGAACTCACGAATGGCACGGACATCATCTACGACAGTAAATTTAAAACCGATAATGTCAATTGTGACATCACTGATGATGTCATAATTGATTTTAACCATCTTTTCAAAACTGTATAATTGACGCTTCTGAACTCAAGGATGGCACGGACATCATCTACGACAGTAATTTTAAAACCGATAATGTCAATTGTGACATCACTGATGATGTCATAATTGATTTTAACCTTTTTTTCAAAACTGTAAATTTGACGATTCTGAACTCACGGATGGCACGGACAGCATCTACGACAGTAATTTTAAAACCGATTATGTCAATTGTGACATCACTGATGATGTCATAATTGATTTTGACCATCTTTTCAAAACTGTAAAATTGACGCTTCTGAACTCACGGATGGCACAGACATCATCTACGACAGTAATTTTAAAACCGATAATGTCAATTGTGACATCACTGATGATGTCATAATTGATTTTAACCATCTTTTCAAAACTGTAAATTTGACGATTCTGAACTCACGGATGGCACGGACATCATCTACGACAGTAATTTTAAAACCGATTATGTCAATTGTGACATCACTGATGATGTCATAATTGATTTTGACCATCTTTTCAAAACTGTAAAATTGACGCTTCTGAACTCACGGATGGCACAGACATCATCTACGACAGTAATTTTAAAACCGATTATGTCAATTGTGACATCACTGATGATGTCATAATTGATTTTGACCATCTTTTCACAACTGTAAAATTGACACTTCTGAACTCACGGATGGCACAGACATCATCAACGACAGTAATTTTAAAACCGATTATGTCAATTGTGACATCACTGATGATGTCATAATTGATTTTGACCATCTTTTCAAAACTGTGAAATTGATGCTTCTGAACTCACGAATGGCACGGACATCATCTACGACAGTAATTTTAAAACCGATAATGTCAATTGTGACATCACTGATGATGTCATAATTGATTTTAACCATCTTTTCAAAACTGTAAATTTGACGATTCTGAACTCACGGATGGCACGGACATCATCTACGACAGTAATTTTAAAACCGATTATGTCAATTGTGACATCACTGATGATGTCATAATTGATTTTGACCATCTTTTCAAAACTGTAAAATTGACGCTTCTGAACTCACGGATGGCACGGACATCTTCTACGACAGTAATTTTAAAACCGATAATGTCAATTGTGACATCACTGATGATGTCATAATTGATTTTAACCATCTTTTCAAAACATTAAAATTGACGCTTCTGAACTCACGGATGGCACGGACATCATCTACGACAGTAATTTTAAAACCGATTATGTCAATTGTGACATCACTGATGATGTCATAATTGATTTTGACCAACTTTTCAAAACTGTAAAATTGACGCTTCTGAACTCACGGATGGCACAGACATCATCTACGACAGTAATTTTAAAACCGATTATGTCAATTGTGACATCACTGGTGATGTCATAATTGATTTTGACCATCTTTTCAAAACTGTAAAATTTACGCTTCTGAACTCACGGATAGCACAGACATCATCTACGACAGTAATTTTAAAACCGATTATGTCAATTGTGACATCACTGATGATGTCATAATTGATTTTGACCATCTTTTCAAAACTGTAAAATTGACGCTTCTGAACTCACGGATGGCACAGACATCATCTACGACAGTAATTTTAAAACCGATTATGTCAATTGTGACATCACTGATGATGTCATAATTGATTTCGACATATTTTCAAAACTGTGAAATTGATGCTTCTGAACTCACGAATGGCACGGACATCATCTACGACAGTAAATTTAAAACCGATAATGTCAATTGTGACATCACTGATGATGTCATAATTGATTTTAACCATCTTTTCAAAACTGTAAAATTGACGCTTCTGAACTCAAGGATGGCACGGACATCATCTACGACAGTAATTTTAAAACCGATAATGTCAATTGTGACATCACTGATGATGTCATAATTGATTTTAAACTTTTTTTCAAAACTGTAAATTTGACGATTCTGAACTCACGGATGGCACGGACAGCATCTACGACAGTAATTTTAAAACCGATTATGTCAATTGTGACATCACTGATGATGTCATAATTGATTTTGACCATCTTTTCAAAACTGTAAAATTGACGCTTCTGAACTCACGGATGGCACAGACATCATCTACGACAGTAATTTTAAAACCGATTATGTCAATTGTGACATCACTGTTGATGTAATAATTGATTTCGACATCTTTTCAAAACTGTGAAATTGATGCTTCTGAACTCACGAATGGCACAGACATCATCTACGACAGTAATTTTAAAACCGATAATGTCAATTGTGACATCACTGATGATGTCATAATTGATTTTAACCATCTTTTCAAAACATTAAAATTGACGCTTCTGAACTCACGGATGGCACGGACATCATCTACGACAGTAATTTTAAAACCGATTATGTCAATTGTGACATCACTGATGATGTCATAATTGATTTTGACCATCTTTTCAAAACTGTAAAATTGACGCTTCTGAACTCACGGATGGCACGGACATCATCTACGACAGTAATTTTAAAACCGATAATGTCAATTGTGACATTACTGATGATGTCATAATTGATTTCGACATCTTTTCAAAACTGTAAAATTGACGCTTCTGAACTCACGGATGGCACAGACATCATCTACGACAGTAATTTTAAAACCGATTATGTCAATTGTGACATCACTGATGATGTCATAATTGATTTTGACCATCTTTTCAAAACTGTAAAATTGACACTACTGAACTCACGGATGGCACAGACATCATCTACGACAGTAATTTTAAAACCGATTATGTCAATTGTGACATCACTGATGATGTCATAATTGATTTTGACCATCTTTTCAAAACTGTGAAATTGATGCTTCTGAACTCACGAATGGCACGGACATCATCTACGACAGTAATTTTAAAACCGATAATGTCAATTGTGACATCACTGATGATGTCATAATTGATTTTAACCATCTTTTCAAAACTGTAAAATTGACGCTTCTGAACTCACGGATGGCACGGACATCATCTACGACAGTAATTTTAAAACCGATAATGTCAATTGTGACATCACTGATGATGTCATAATTGATTTTAACCATCTTTTCAAAACTGTAAATTTGACGATTCTGAACTCACGGATGGCACGGACATCTTCTACGACAGTAATTTTAAAACCGATTATGTCAATTGTGACATCACTGATGATGTCATAATTGATTTTGACCATCTTTTCAAAACTGTAAAATTGACGCTTCTGAACTCACGGATGGCACAGACATCATCTACGACAGTAATTTTAAAACCGATTATGTCAATTGTGACATCACTGATGATGTCATAATTGATTTTGACCATCTTTTCACAACTGTAAAATTGACACTTCTGAACTCACGGATGGCACAGACATCATCAACGACAGTAATTTTAAAACCGATTATGTCAATTGTGACATCACTGATGATGTCATAATTGATTTTGACCATCTTTTCAAAACTGTGAAATTGATGCTTCTGAACTCACGAATGGCACGGACATCATCTACGACAGTAATTTTAAAACCGATAATGTCAATTGTGACATCACTGATGATGTCATAATTGATTTTAACCATCTTTTCAAAACTGTAAATTTGAATATTCTGAACTCACGGATGGCACGGACATCATCTACGACAGTAATTTTAAAACCGATTATGTCAATTGTGACATCACTGATGATGTCATAATTGATTTTGACCATCTTTTCAAAACTGTAAAATTGACGCTTCTGAACTCACGGATGGCACGGACATCATCTACGACAGTAATTTTAAAACCGATAATGTCAATTGTGACATCACTGATGATGTCATAATTGATTTTAACCATCTTTTCAAAACATTAAAATTGACGCTTCTGAACTCACGGATGGCACGGACATCATCTACGACAGTAATTTTAAAACCGATTATGTCAATTGTGACATCACTGATGATGTCATAATTGATTTTGACCAACTTTTCAAAACTGTAAAATTGACGCTTCTGAACTCACGGATGGCACAGACATCATCTACGACAGTAATTTTAAAACCGATTATGTCAATTGTGACATCACTGATGATGTCATAATTGATTTTGACCATCTTTTCAAAACTGTAAAATTTACGCTTCTGAACTCACGGATAGCACAGACATCATCTACGACAGTAATTTTAAAACCGATTATGTCAATTGTGACATCACTGATGATGTCATAATTGATTTTGACCATCTTTTCAAAACTGTAAAATTGACGCTTCTGAACTCACGGATGGCACAGACATCATCTACGACAGTAATTTTAAAACCGATTATGTCAATTGTGACATCACTGATGATGTCATAATTGATTTCGACATATTTTCAAAACTGTGAAATTGATGCTTCTGAACTCACGAATGGCACGGACATCATCTACGACAGTAAATTTAAAACCGATAATGTCAATTGTGACATCACTGATGATGTCATAATTGATTTTAACCATCTTTTCAAAACTGTAAAATTGACGCTTCTGAACTCAAGGATGGCACGGACATAATCTACGACAGTAATTTTAAAACCGATAATGTCAATTGTGACATCACTGATGATGTCATAATTGATTTTAACCTTTTTTTCAAAACTGTAAATTTGACGATTCTGAACTCACGGATGGCACGGACAGCATCTACGACAGTAATTTTAAAACCGATTATGTCAATTGTGACATCACTGATGATGTCATAATTGATTTTGACCATCTTTTCAAAACTGTAAAATTTACGCTTCTGAACTCACGGATAGCACAGACATCATCTACGACAGTAATTTTAAAACCGATTATGTCAATTGTGACATCACTGATGATGTCATAATTGATTTTGACCATCTTTTCAAAACTGTAAAATTGACGCTTCTGAACTCACGGAGGGCACAGACATCATCTACGACAGTAATTTTAAAACCGATTATGTCAATTGTGACATCACTGATGATGTCATAATTGATTTCGACATATTTTCAAAACTGTGAAATTGATGCTTCTGAACTCACGAATGGCACGGACATCATCTACGACAGTAAATTTAAAACCGATAATGTCAATTGTGACATCACTGATGATGTCATAATTGATTTTAACCATCTTTTCAAAACTGTAAAATTGACGCTTCTGAACTCAAGGATGGCACGGACATCATCTACGACAGTAATTTTAAAACCGATAATGTCAATTGTGACATCACTGATGATGTCATAATTGATTTTAACCTTTTTTTCAAAACTGTAAATTTGACGATTCTGAACTCACGGATGGCACGGACAGCATCTACGACAGTAATTTTAAAACCGATTATGTCAATTGTGACATCACTGATGATGTCATAATTGATTTTGACCATCTTTTCAAAACTGTAAAATTGACGCTTCTGAACTCACGGATGGCACAGACATCATCTACGACAGTAATTTTAAAACCGATTATGTCAATTGTGACATCACTGTTGATGTAATAATTGATTTCGACATCTTTTCAAAACTGTGAAATTGATGCTTCTGAATTCACGAATGGCACAGACATCATCTACGACAGTAATTTTAAAACCGATAATGTCAATTGTGACATCACTGATGATGTCATAATTGATTTTAACCATCTTTTCAAAACATTAAAATTGACGCTTCTGAACTCACGGATGGCACGGACATCATCTACGACAGTAATTTTAAAACCGATTATGTCAATTGTGACATCACTGATGATGTCATAATTGATTTTGACCATCTTTTCAAAACTGTAAAATTGACGCTTCTGAACTCACGGATGGCACAGACATCATCTACGACAGTAATTTTAAAACCGATTATGTCAATTGTGACATCACTGATGATGTCATAATTGATTTTGACCATCTTTTCAAAACTGTAAAATTGACACTTCTGAACTCACGGATGGCACAGACATCATCTACGACAGTAATTTTAAAACCGATTATGTCAATTGTGACATCACTGATGATGTCATAATTGATTTTGACCATCTTTTCAAAACTGTGAAATTGATGCTTCTGAACTCACGAATGGCACGGACATCATCTACGACAGTAATTTTAAAACCGATAATGTCAATTGTGACATCACTGATGATGTCATAATTGATTTTGACCATCTTTTCAAAACTGTAAAATTGACGCTTCTGAACTCACGGATGGCACAGACATCATCTACGACAGTAATTTTAAAACCGATTATGTCAATTGTGACATCACTGATGATGTCATAATTGATTTTGACCATCTTTTCACAACTGTAAAATTGACACTTCTGAACTCACGGATGGCACAGACATCATCAACGACAGTAATTTTAAAACCGATTATGTCAATTGTGACATCACTGATGATGTCATAATTGATTTTGACCATCTTTTCAAAACTGTGAAATTGATGCTTCTGAACTCACGAATGGCACGGACATCATCTACGACAGTAATTTTAAAACCGATAATGTCAATTGTGACATCACTGATGATGTCATAATTGATTTTAACCATCTTTTCAAAACATTAAAATTGACGCTTCTGAACTCACGGATGGCACGGACATCATCTACGACAGTAATTTTAAAACCGATTATGTCAATTGTGACATCACTGATGATGTCATAATTGATTTTGACCAACTTTTCAAAACTGTAAAATTGACGCTTCTGAACTCACGGATGGCACAGACATCATCTACGACAGAAATTTTAAAACCGATTATGTCAATTGTGACATCACTGATGATGTCATAATTGATTTTGACCATCTTTTCAAAACTGTAAAATTTACGCTTCTGAACTCACGGATAGCACAGACATCATCTACGACAGTAATTTTAAAACCGATTATGTCAATTGTGACATCACTGATGATGTCATAATTGATTTTGACCATCTTTTCAAAACTGTAAAATTGACGCTTCTGAACTCACGGATGGCACAGACATCATCTACGACAGTAATTTTAAAACCGATTATGTCAATTGTGACATCACTGATGATGTCATAATTGATTTCGACATATTTTCAAAACTGTGAAATTGATGCTTCAGAACTCACGAATGGCACGGACATCATCTACGACAGTAAATTTAAAACCGATAATGTCAATTGTGACATCACTGATGATGTCATAATTGATTTTAACCATCTTTTCAAAACTGTAAAATTGACGCTTCTGAACTCAAGGATGGCACGGACATCATCTACGACAGTAATTTTAAAACCGATAATGTCAATTGTGACATCACTGATGATGTCATAATTGATTTTAACCTTTTTTTCAAAACTGTAAATTTGACGATTCTGAACTCACGGATGGCACGGACAGCATCTACGACAGTAATTTTAAAACCGATTATGTCAATTGTGACATCACTGATGATGTCATAATTGATTTTGACCATCTTTTCAAAACTGTAAAATTGACGCTTCTGAACTCACGGATGGCACAGACATCATCTACGACAGTAATTTTAAAACCGATTATGTCAATTGTGACATCACTGTTGATGTAATAATTGATTTCGACATCTTTTCAAAACTGTGAAATTGATGCTTCTGAACTCACGAATGGCACAGACATCATCTACGACAGTAATTTTAAAACCGATAATGTCAATTGTGACATCACTGATGATGTCATAATTGATTTTAACCATCTTTTCAAAACATTAAAATTGACGCTTCTGAACTCACGGATGGCACGGACATCATCTACGACAGTAATTTTAAAACCGATTATGTCAATTGTGACATCACTGATGATGTCATAATTGATTTTGACCATCTTTTCAAAACTGTAAAATTGACGCTTCTGAACTCACGGATGGCACAGACATCATCTACGACAGTAATTTTAAAACCGATTATGTCAATTGTGACATCACTGATGATGTCATAATTGATTTTGACCATCTTTTCAAAACTGTAAAATTGACACTTCTGAACTCACGGATGGCACAGACATCATCTACGACAGTAATTTTAAAACCGATTATGTCAATTGTGACATCACTGATGATGTCATAATTGATTTTGACCATCTTTTCAAAACTGTGAAATTGATGCTTCTGAACTCACGAATGGCACGGACATCATCTACGACAGTAATTTTAAAACCGATAATGTCAATTGTGACATCACTGATGATGTCATAATTGATTTTAACCATCTTTTCAAAACTGTAAAATTGACGCTTCTGAACTCACGGATGGCACGGACATCATCTACGACAGTAATTTTAAAACCGATTATGTCAATTGTGACATCACTGATGATGTCATAATTGATTTTGACCATCTTTTCAAAACTGTAAAATTGACGCTTCTGAACTCACGGATGGCACAGACATCATCTACGACAGTAATTTTAAAACCGATTATGTCAAATGTGACATCACTGATGATGTCATAATTGATTTTAAGCATCTTTTCAAAACTGTAACTTTGACGATTCTGAACTCACGGATGGCACAGACATCATCTACAACAGTAATTTTAAAACCGATTATGTCAATTGTGACATCACTGATGATGTCATAATTGATTTTGACCATCTTTTCAAAACTGTAAAATTGACGCTTCTGAACTCACGGATGGCACAGACATCATCTACGACAGTAATTTTAAAACCGATTATGTCAATTGTGACATCACTGATGATGTCATAATTGATTTTAACCATCTTTTCAAAACTGTAAAATTGACGCTTCTGAACTCACGGATGGCACGGACATCATCTACGACAGTAATTTTAAAACCGATAAAGTCAATTGTGACATCACTGATGATGTCATAATTGATTTTAACCATCTTTTCAAAACTGTAAATTTGACGATTCTGAACTCACGGATGGCACGGACATCATCTACGACAGTAATTTTAAAACCGATTATGTCAATTGTGACATCACTGATGATGTCATAATTGATTTTGACCAACTTTTCAAAACTGTAAAATTGACGCTTCTGAACTCACGGATGGCACGGACATCATCTACGACAGTAATTTTAAAACCGATAAAGTCAATTGTGACATCACTGATGATGTCATAATTGATTTTAACCATCTTTTCAAAACTGTAAATTTGACGATTCTGAACTCACGGATGGCACGGACATCATCTACGACAGTAATTTTAAAACCGATTATGTCAATTGTGACATCACTGATGATGTCATAATTGATTTTGACCAACTTTTCAAAACTGTAAAATTGACGCTTCTGAACTCACGGATGGCACAGACATCATCTACGACAGTAATTTTAAAACCGATTATGTCAATTGTGACATCACTGATGATGTCATAATTGATTTTGACCATCTTTTCAAAACTGTAAAATTTACGCTTCTGAACTCACGGATAGCACAGACATCATCTACGACAGTAATTTTAAAACCGATTATGTCAATTGTGACATCACTGATGATGTCATAATTGATTTTGACCATCTTTTCAAAACTGTAAAATTGACGCTTCTGAACTCACGGATGGCACAGACATCATCTACGACAGTAATTTTAAAACCGATTATGTCAATTGTGACATCACTGATGATGTCATAATTGATTTCGACATATTTTCAAAACTGTGAAATTGATGCTTCTGAACTCACGAATGGCACGGACATCATCTACGACAGTAAATTTAAAACCGATAATGTCAATTGTGACATCACTGATGATGTCATAATTGATTTTAACCATCTTTTCAAAACTGTAAAATTGACGCTTCTGAACTCAAGGATGGCACGGACATCATCTACGACAGTAATTTTAAAACCGATAATGTCAATTGTGACATCACTGATGATGTCATAATTGATTTTAACCTTTTTTTCAAAACTGTAAATTTGACGATTCTGAACTCACGGATGGCACGGACAGCATCTACGACAGTAATTTTAAAACCGATTATGTCAATTGTGACATCACTGATGATGTCATAATTGATTTTGACCATCTTTTCAAAACTGTAAAATTGACGCTTCTGAACTCACGGATTGCACAGACATCATCTACGACAGTAATTTTAAAACCGATTATGTCAATTGTGACATCACTGTTGATGTAATAATTGATTTCAACATCTTTTCAAAACTGTGAAATTGATGCTTCTGAACTCACGAATGGCACAGACATCATCTACGACAGTAATTTTAAAACCGATAATGTCAATTGTGACATCACTGATGATGTCATAATTGATTTTAACCATCTTTTCAAAACATTAAAATTGACGCTTCTGAACTCACGGATGGCACGGACATCATCTACGACAGTAATTTTAAAACCGATTATGTCAATTGTGACATCACTGATGATGTCATAATTGATTTTGACCATCTTTTCAAAACTGTAAAATTGACGCTTCTGAACTCACGGATGGCACGGACATCATCTACGACAGTAATTTTAAAACCGATTATGTCAATTGTGACATCACTGATGATGTCATAATTGATTTTGACCATCTTTTCAAAACTGTAAAATTGACACTTCTGAACTCACGGATGGCACAGACATCATCTACGACAGTAATTTTAAAACCGATTATGTCAATTGTGACATCACTGATGATGTCATAATTGATTTTGACCATCTTTTCAAAACTGTGAAATTGATGCTTCTGAACTCACGAATGGCACGGACATCATCTACGACAGTAATTTTAAAACCGATAATGTCAATTGTGACATCACTGATGATGTCATAATTGATTTTAACCATCTTTTCAAAACTGTAAAATTGACGCTTCTGAACTCACGGATGGCACGGACATCATCTACGACAGTAATTTTAAAACCGATAATGTCAATTGTGACATCACTGATGATGTCATAATTGATTTTAACCATCTTTTCAAAACTGTAAATTTGACGATTCTGAACTCACGGATGGAACGGACATCATCTACGACAGTAATTTTAAAACCGATTATGTCAATTGTGACATCACTGGTGATGTCATAATTGATTTTGACCATCTTTTCAAAACTGTAAAATTGACGCTTCTGAACTCACGGATGGCACAGACATCATCTACGACAGTAATTTTAAAACCGATTATGTCAATTGTGACATCACTGATGATGTCATAATTGATTTTGACCATCTTTTCACAACTGTAAAATTGACACTTCTGAACTCACGGATGGCACAGACATCATCAACGACAGTAATTTTAAAACCGATTATGTCAATTGTGACATCACTGATGATGTCATAATTGATTTTGACCATCTTTTCAAAACTGTGAAATTGATGCTTCTGAACTCACGAATGGCACGGACATCATCTACGACAGTAATTTTAAAACCGATAATGTCAATTGTGACATCACTGATGATGTCATAATTGATTTTGACCATCTTTTCAAAACTGTAAAATTGACGCTTCTGAACTCACGGATGGCACAGACATCATCTACGACAGTAATTTTAAAACCGATTATGTCAAATGTGACATCACTGATGATGTCATAATTGATTTTAAGCATCTTTTCAAAACTGTAACTTTGACGATTCTGAACTCACGGATGGCACAGACATCATCTACGACAGTAATTTTAAAACCGATTATGTCAATTGTGACATCACTGATGATGTCATAATTGATTTTGACCAACTTTTCAAAACTGTAAAATTGACGCTTCTGAACTCACGGATGGCACGGACATCATCTACGACAGTAATTTTAAAACCGATAAAGTCAATTGTGACATCACTGATGATGTCATAATTGATTTTAACCATCTTTTCAAAACTGTAAATTTGACGATTCTGAACTCACGGATGGCACGGACATCATCTACGACAGTAATTTTAAAACCGATTATGTCAATTGTGACATCACTGATGATGTCATAATTGATTTTGACCAACTTTTCAAAACTGTAAAATTGACGCTTCTGAACTCACGGATGGCACAGACATCATCTACGACAGTAATTTTAAAACCGATTATGTCAATTGTGACATCACTGATGATGTCATAATTGATTTTGACCATCTTTTCAAAACTGTAAAATTTACGCTTCTGAACTCACGGATAGCACAGACATCATCTACGACAGTAATTTTAAAACCGATTATGTCAATTGTGACATCACTGATGATGTCATAATTGATTTTGACCATCTTTTCAAAACTGTAAAATTGACGCTTCTGAACTCACGGATGGCACAGACATCATCTACGACAGTAATTTTAAAACCGATTATGTCAATTGTGACATCACTGATGATGTCATAATTGATTTCGACATATTTTCAAAACTGTGAAATTGATGCTTCTGAACTCACGAATGGCACGGACATCATCTACGACAGTAAATTTAAAACCGATAATGTCAATTGTGACATCACTGATGATGTCATAATTGATTTTAACCATCTTTTCAAAACTGTAAAATTGACGCTTCTGAACTCAAGGATGGCACGGACATCATCTACGACAGTAATTTTAAAACCGATAATGTCAATTGTGACATCACTGATGATGTCATAATTGATTTTAACCTTTTTTTCAAAACTGTAAATTTGACGATTCTGAACTCACGGATGGCACGGACAGCATCTACGACAGTAATTTTAAAACCGATTATGTCAATTGTGACATCACTGATGATGTCATAATTGATTTTGACCATCTTTTCAAAACTGTAAAATTGACGCTTCTGAACTCACGGATGGCACAGACATCATCTACGACAGTAATTTTAAAACCGATTATGTCAATTGTGACATCACTGTTGATGTAATAATTGATTTCGACATCTTTTCAAAACTGTGAAATTGATGCTTCTGAACTCACGAATGGCACAGACATCATCTACGACAGTAATTTTAAAACCGATAATGTCAATTGTGACATCACTGATGATGTCATAATTGATTTTAACCATCTTTTCAAAACATTAAAATTGACGCTTCTGAACTCACGGATGGCACGGACATCATCTACGACAGTAATTTTAAAACCGATTATGTCAATTGTGACATCACTGATGATGTCATAATTGATTTTGACCATCTTTTCAAAACTGTAAAATTGACGCTTCTGAACTCACGGATGGCACGGACATCATCTACGACAGTAATTTTAAAACCGATTATGTCAATTGTGACATCACTGATGATGTCATAATTGATTTTGACCATCTTTTCAAAACTGTGAAATTGATGCTTCTGAACTCACGAATGGCACGGACATCATCTACGACAGTAATTTTAAAACCGATAATGTCAATTGTGACATCACTGATGATGTCATAATTGATTTTAACCATCTTTTCAAAACTGTAAAATTGACGCTTCTGAACTCACGGATGGCACGGACATCATCTACGACAGTAATTTTAAAACCGATAATGTCAATTGTGACATCACTGATGATGTCATAATTGATTTTAACCATCTTTTCAAAACTGTAAATTTGACGATTCTGAACTCACGGATGGCACGGACATCATCTACGACAGTAATTTTAAAACCGATTATGTCAATTGTGACATCACTGATGATGTCATAATTGATTTTGACCATCTTTTCAAAACTGTAAAATTGACGCTTCTGAACTCACGGATGGCACAGACATCATCTACGACAGTAATTTTAAAACCGATTATGTCAATTGTGACATCACTGATGATGTCATAATTGATTTTGACCATCTTTTCACAACTGTAAAATTGACACTTCTGAACTCACGGATGGCACAGACATCATCAACGACAGTAATTTTAAAACCGATTATGTCAATTGTGACATCACTGATGATGTCATAATTGATTTTGACCATCTTTTCAAAACTGTGAAATTGATGCTTCTGAACTCACGAATGGCACGGACATCATCTACGACAGTAATTTTAAAACCGATAATGTCAATTGTGACATCACTGATGATGTCATAATTGATTTTAACCATCTTTTCAAAACTGTAAATTTGACGATTCTGAACTCACGGATGGCACGGACATCATCTACGACAGTAATTTTAAAACCGATTATGTCAATTGTGACATCACTGATGATGTCATAATTGATTTTGACCATCTGTTCAAAACTGTAAAATTGACGCTTCTGAACTCACGGATGGCACGGACATCATCTACGACAGTAATTTTAAAACCGATAATGTCAATTGTGACATCACTGATGATGTCATAATTGATTTTAACCATCTTTTCAAAACATTAAAATTGACGCTTCTGAACTCACGGATGGCACGGACATCATCTACGACAGTAATTTTAAAACCGATTATGTCAATTGTGACATCACTGATGATGTCATAATTGATTTTGACCAACTTTTCAAAACTGTAAAATTGACGCTTCTGAACTCACGGATGGCACAGACATCATCTACGACAGTAATTTTAAAACCGATTATGTCAATTGTGACATCACTGATGATGTCATAATTGATTTTGACCATCTTTTCAGAACTGTAAAATTGACGCTTCTGAACTCACGGATAGCACAGACATCATCTACGACAGTAATTTTAAAACCGATTATGTCAATTGTGACATCACTGATGATGTCATAATTGATTTTGACCATCTTTTCAAAACTGTAAAATTGACGCTTCTGAACTCACGGATGGCACAGACATCATCTACGACAGTAATTTTAAAACCGATTATGTCAATTGTGACATCACTGATGATGTCATAATTGATTTCGACATATTTTCAAAACTGTGAAATTGATGCTTCTGAACTCACGAATGGCACGGACATCATCTACGACAGTAAATTTAAAACCGATAATGTCAATTGTGACATCACTGATGATGTCATAATTGATTTTAACCATCTTTTCAAAACTGTAAAATTGACGCTTCTGAACTCAAGGATGGCACGGACATCATCTACGACAGTAATTTTAAAACCGATAATGTCAATTGTGACATCACTGATGATGTCATAATTGATTTTAACCTTTTTTTCAAAACTGTAAATTTGACGATTCTGAACTCACGGATGGCACGGACAGCATCTACGACAGTAATATTAAAACCGATTATGTCAATTGTGACATCACTGATGATGTCATAATTGATTTTGACCATCTTTTCAAAACTGTAAAATTTACGCTTCTGAACTCACGGATAGCACAGACATCATCTACGACAGTAATTTTAAAACCGATTATGTCAATTGTGACATCACTGATGATGTCATAATTGATTTTGACCATCTTTTCAAAACTGTAAAATTGACGCTTCTGAACTCACGGATGGCACAGACATCATCTACGACAGTAATTTTAAAACCGATTATGTCAATTGTGACATCACTGATGATGTCATAATTGATTTCGACATATTTTCAAAACTGTGAAATTGATGCTTCTGAACTCACGAATGGCACGGACATCATCTACGACAGTAAATTTAAAACCGATAATGTCAATTGTGACATCACTGATGATGTCATAATTGATTTTAACCATCTTTTCAAAACTGTATAATTGACGCTTCTGAACTCAAGGATGGCACGGACATCATCTACGACAGTAATTTTAAAACCGATAATGTCAATTGTGACATCACTGATGATGTCATAATTGATTTTAACCTTTTTTTCAAAACTGTAAATTTGACGATTCTGAACTCACGGATGGCACGGACAGCATCTACGACAGTAATTTTAAAAGCGATTATGTCAATTGTGACATCACTGATGATGTCATAATTGATTTTGACCATCTTTTCAAAACTGTAAAATTGACGCTTCTGAACTCACGGATGGCACAGACATCATCTACGACAGTAATTTTAAAACCGATAATGTCAATTGTGACATCACTGATGATGTCATAATTGATTTTAACCATCTTTTCAAAACTGTAAATTTGACGATTCTGAACTCACGGATGGCACGGACATCATCTACGACAGTAATTTTAAAACCGATTATGTCAATTGTGACATCACTGATGATGTCATAATTGATTTTGACCATCTTTTCAAAACTGTAAAATTGACGCTTCTGAACTCACGGATGGCACAGACATCATCTACGACAGTAATTTTAAAACCGATTATGTCAATTGTGACATCACTGATGATGTCATAATTGATTTTGACCATCTTTTCAAAACTGTAAAATTGACGCTTCTGAACTCACGGATGGCACAGACATCATCTACGACAGTAATTTTAAAACCGATTATGTCAATTGTGACATCACTGATGATGTCATAATTGATTTTGACCATCTTTTCACAACTGTAAAATTGACACTTCTGAACTCACGGATGGCACAGACATCATCAACGACAGTAATTTTAAAACCGATTATGTCAATTGTGACATCACTGATGATGTCATAATTGATTTCGACATATTTTCAAAACTGTGAAATTGATGCTTCTGAACTCACGAATGGCACGGACATCATCTACGACAGTAAATTTAAAACCGATAATGTCAATTGTGACATCACTGATGATGTCATAATTGATTTTAACCATCTTTTCAAAACTGTATAATTGACGCTTCTGAACTCAAGGATGGCACGGACATCATCTACGACAGTAATTTTAAAACCGATAATGTCAATTGTGACATCACTGATGATGTCATAATTGATTTTAACCTTTTTTTCAAAACTGTAAATTTGACGATTCTGAACTCACGGATGGCACGGACAGCATCTACGACAGTAATTTTAAAACCGATTATGTCAATTGTGACATCACTGATGATGTCATAATTGATTTTGACCATCTTTTCAAAACTGTAAAATTGACGCTTCTGAACTCACGGATGGCACAGACATCATCTACGACAGTAATTTTAAAACCGATAATGTCAATTGTGACATCACTGATGATGTCATAATTGATTTTAACCATCTTTTCAAAACTGTAAATTTGACGATTCTGAACTCACGGATGGCACGGACATCATCTACGACAGTAATTTTAAAACCGATTATGTCAATTGTGACATCACTGATGATGTCATAATTGATTTTGACCATCTTTTCAAAACTGTAAAATTGACGCTTCTGAACTCACGGATGGCACAGACATCATCTACGACAGTAATTTTAAAACCGATTATGTCAATTGTGACATCACTGATGATGTCATAATTGATTTTGACCATCTTTTCACAACTGTAAAATTGACACTTCTGAACTCACGGATGGCACAGACATCATCAACGACAGTAATTTTAAAACCGATTATGTCAATTGTGACATCACTGATGATGTCATAATTGATTTTGACCATCTTTTCAAAACTGTGAAATTGATGCTTCTGAACTCACGAATGGCACGGACATCATCTACGACAGTAATTTTAAAACCGATAATGTCAATTGTGACATCACTGATGATGTCATAATTGATTTTAACCATCTTTTCAAAACTGTAAATTTGACGATTCTGAACTCACGGATGGCACGGACATCATCTACGACAGTAATTTTAAAACCGATTATGTCAATTGTGACATCACTGATGATGTCATAATTGATTTTGACCATCTTTTCAAAACTGTAAAATTGACGCTTCTGAACTCACGGATGGCACGGACATCTTCTACGACAGTAATTTTAAAACCGATAATGTCAATTGTGACATCACTGATGATGTCATAATTGATTTTAACCATCTTTTCAAAACATTAAAATTGACGCTTCTGAACTCACGGATGGCACGGACATCATCTACGACAGTAATTTTAAAACCGATTATGTCAATTGTGACATCACTGATGATGTCATAATTGATTTTGACCAACTTTTCAAAACTGTAAAATTGACGCTTCTGAACTCACGGATGGCACAGACATCATCTACGACAGTAATTTTAAAACCGATTATGTCAATTGTGACATCACTGGTGATGTCATAATTGATTTTGACCATCTTTTCAAAACTGTAAAATTTACGCTTCTGAACTCACGGATAGCACAGACATCATCTACGACAGTAATTTTAAAACCGATTATGTCAATTGTGACATCACTGATGATGTCATAATTGATTTTGACCATCTTTTCAAAACTGTAAAATTGACGCTTCTGAACTCACGGATGGCACAGACATCATCTACGACAGTAATTTTAAAACCGATTATGTCAATTGTGACATCACTGATGATGTCATAATTGATTTCGACATATTTTCAAAACTGTGAAATTGATGCTTCTGAACTCACGAATGGCATGGACATCATCTACGACAGTAAATTTAAAACCGATAATGTCAATTGTGACATCACTGATGATGTCATAATTGATTTTAACCATCTTTTCAAAACTGTAAAATTGACGCTTCTGAACTCAGTGATGGCACGGACATCATCTACGACAGTAATTTTAAAACCGATAATGTCAATTGTGACATCACTGATGATGTCATAATTGATTTTAACCTTTTTTTCAAAACTGTAAATTTGACGATTCTGAACTCACGGATGGCACGGACAGCATCTACGACAGTAATTTTAAAACCGATTATGTCAATTGTGACATCACTGATGATGTCATAATTGATTTTGACCATCTTTTCAAAACTGTAAAATTGACGCTTCTGAACTCACGGATGGCACAGACATCATCTACGACAGTAATTTTAAAACCGATTATGTCAATTGTGACATCACTGTTGATGTAATAATTGATTTCGACATCTTTTCAAAACTGTGAAATTGATGCTTCTGAACTCACGAATGGCACAGATATCATCTACGACAGTAATTTTAAAACCGATAATGTCAATTGTGACATCACTGATGATGTCATAATTGATTTTAACCATCTTTTCAAAACATTAAAATTGACGCTTCTGAACTCACGGATGGCACGGACATCATCTACGACAGTAATTTTAAAACCGATTATGTCAATTGTGACATCACTGATGATGTCATAATTGATTTTGACCATCTTTTCAAAACTGTAAAATTGACGCTTCTGAACTCACGGATGGCACGGACATCATCTACGACAGTAATTTTAAAACCGATTATGTCAATTGTGACATCATTGATGATGTCATAATTGATTTTGACCATCTTTTCAAAACTGTGAAATTGATGCTTCTGAACTCACGAATGGCACGGACATCATCTACGACAGTAATTTTAAAACCGATAATGTCAATTGTGACATCACTGATGATGTCATAATTGATTTTAACCATCTTTTCAAAACTGTAAAATTGACGCTTCTGAACTCACGGATGGCACGGACATCATCTACGACAGTAATTTTAAAACCGATTATGTCAATTGTGACATCACTGATGATGTCATAATTGATTTTGACCATCTTTTCAAAACTGTAAAATTGACGCTTCTGAACTCACGGATGGCACAGACATCATCTACGACAGTAATTTTAAAACCGATTATGTCAAATGTGACATCACTGATGATGTCATAATTGATTTTAAGCATCTTTTCAAAACTGTAACTTTGACGATTCTGAACTCACGGATGGCACAGACATCATCTACGACAGTAATTTTAAAACCGATTATGTCAATTGTGACATCACTGATGATGTCATAATTGATTTTGACCATCTTTTCAAAACTGTAAAATTGACGCTTCTGAACTCACGGATGGCACAGACATCATCTACGACAGTAATTTTAAAACCGATTATGTCAATTGTGACATCACTGATGATGTCATAATTGATTTTAACCATCTTTTCAAAACTGTAAAATTGACGCTTCTGAACTCACGGATAGCACGGACATCATCTACGACAGTAATTTTAAAACCGATTATGTCAATTGTGACATCACTGATGATGTCATAATTGATTTTGACCATCTTTTCAAAACTGTAAAATTGACGCTTCTGAACTCACGGATGGCACAGACATCATCTACGACAGTAATTTTAAAACCGATTATGTCAATTGTGACATCACTGATGATGTCATAATTGATTTCGACATATTTTCAAAACTGTGAAATTGATGCTTCTGAACTCACGAATGGCACGGACATCATCTACGACAGTAAATTTAAAACCGATAATGTCAATTGTGACATCACTGATGATGTCATAATTGATTTTAACCATCTTTTCAAAACTGTAAAATTGACGCTTCTGAACTCAAGGATGGCACGGACATCATCTACGACAGTAATTTTAAAACCGATAATGTCAATTGTGACATCACTGATGATGTCATAATTGATTTTAACCTTTTTTTCAAAACTGTAAATTTGACGATTCTGAACTCACGGATGGCACGGACAGCATCTACGACAGTAATTTTAAAACCGATTATGTCAATTGTGACATCACTGATGATGTCATAATTGATTTTGACCATCTTTTCAAAACTGTAAAATTGACGCTTCTGAACTCACGGATGGCACAGACATCATCTACGACAGTAATTTTAAAACCGATTATGTCAATTGTGACATCACTGTTGATGTAATAATTGATTTCGACATCTTTTCAAAACTGTGAAATTGATGCTTCTGAACTCACGAATGGCACAGACATCATCTACGACAGTAATTTTAAAACCGATAATGTCAATTGTGACATCACTGATGATGACATAATTGATTTTAACCATCTTTTCAAAACATTAAAATTGACGCTTCTGAACTCACGGATGGCACGGACATCATCTACGACAGTAATTTTAAAACCGATTATGTCAATTGTGACATCACTGATGATGTCATAATTGATTTTGACCATCTTTTCAAAACTGTAAAATTGACGCTTCTGAACTCACGGATGGCACGGACATCATCTACGACAGTAATTTTAAAACCGATTATGTCAATTGTGACATCACTGATGATGTCATAATTGATTTTGACCATCTTTTCAAAACTGTAAAATTGACACTTCTGAACTCACGGATGGCACAGACATCATCTACGACAGTAATTTTAAAACCGATTATGTCAATTGTGACATCACTGATGATGTCATAATTGATTTTGACCATCTTTTCAAAACTGTGAAATTGATGCTTCTGAACTCACGAATGGCACGGACATCATCTACGACAGTAATTTTAAAACCGATAATGTCAATTGTGACATCACTGATGATGTCATAATTGATTTTAACCATCTTTTCAAAACTGTAAAATTGACGCTTCTGAACTCACGGATGGCACGGACATCATCTACGACAGTAATTTTAAAACCGATAATGTCAATTGTGACATCACTGATGATGTCATAATTGATTTTAACCATCTTTTCAAAACTGTAAATTTGAAGATTCTGAACTCACGGATGGCACGGACATCATCTACGACAGTAATTTTAAAACCGATTATGTCAATTGTGACATCACTGATGATGTCATAATTGATTTTGACCATCTTTTCAAAACTGTAAAATTGACGCTTCTGAACTCACGGATGGCACAGACATCATCTACGACAGTAATTTTAAAACCGATTATGTCAATTGTGACATCACTGATGATGTCATAATTGATTTTGACCATCTTTTCACAACTGTAAAATTGACACTTCTGAACTCACGGATGGCACAGACATCATCAACGACAGTAATTTTAAAACCGATTATGTCAATTGTGACATCACTGATGATGTCATAATTGATTTTGACCATCTTTTCAAAACTGTGAAATTGATGCTTCTGAACTCACGAATGGCACGGACATCATCTACGACAGTAATTTTAAAACCGATAATGTCAATTGTGACATCACTGATGATGTCATAATTGATTTTGACCATCTTTTCAAAACTGTAAAATTGACGCTTCTGAACTCACGGATGGCACAGACATCATCTACGACAGTAATTTTAAAACCGATTATGTCAAATGTGACATCACTGATGATGTCATAATTGATTTTAAGCATTTTTTCAAAACTGTAACTTTGACGATTCTGAACTCACGGATGGCACAGACATCATCTACGACAGTAATTTTAAAACCGATTATGTCAATTGTGACATCACTGATGATGTCATAATTGATTTTGACCAACTTTTCAAAACTGTAAAATTGACGCTTCTGAACTCACGGATGGCACGGACATCATCTACGACAGTAATTTTAAAACCGATAAAGTCAATTGTGACATCACTGATGATGTCATAATTGATTTTAACCATCTTTTCAAAACTGTAAATTTGACGATTCTGAACTCACGGATGGCACGGACATCATCTACGACAGTAATTTTAAAACCGATTATGTCAATTGTGACATCACTGATGATGTCATAATTGATTTTGACCAACTTTTCAAAACTGTAAAATTGACGCTTCTGAACTCACGGATGGCACAGACATCATCTACGACAGTAATTTTAAAACCGATTATGTCAATTGTGACATCACTGATGATGTCATAATTGATTTTGACCATCTTTTCAAAACTGTAAAATTTACGCTTCTGAACTCACGGATAGCACAGACATCATCTACGACAGTAATTTTAAAACCGATTATGTCAATTGTGACATCACTGATGATGTCATAATTGATTTTGACCATCTTTTCAAAACTGTAAAATTGACGCTTCTGAACTCACGGATGGCACAGACATCATCTACGACAGTAATTTTAAAACCGATTATGTCAATTGTGACATCACTGATGATGTCATAATTGATTTCGACATATTTTCAAAACTGTGAAATTGATGCTTCTGAACTCACGAATGGCACGGACATCATCTACGACAGTAAATTTAAAACCGATAATGTCAATTGTGACATCACTGATGATGTCATAATTGATTTTAACCATCTTTTCAAAACTGTAAAATTGACGCTTCTGAACTCAAGGATGGCACGGACATCATCTACGACAGTAATTTTAAAACCGATAATGTCAATTGTGACATCACTGATGATGTCATAATTGATTTTAACCTTTTTTTCAAAACTGTAAATTTGACGATTCTGAACTCACGGATGGCACGGACAGCATCTACGACAGTAATTTTAAAACCGATTATGTCAATTGTGACATCACTGATGATGTCATAATTGATTTTGACCATCTTTTCAAAACTGTAAAATTGACGCTTCTGAACTCACGGATGGCACAGACATCATCTACGACAGTAATTTTAAAACCGATTATGTCAATTGTGACATCACTGTTGATGTAATAATTGATTTCGACATCTTTTCAAAACTGTGAAATTGTTGCTTCTGAACTCACGAATGGCACAGACATCATCTACGACAGTAATTTTAAAACCGATAATGTCAATTGTGACATCACTGATGATGTCATAATTGATTTTAACCATCTTTTCAAAACATTAAAATTGACGCTTCTGAACTCACGGATGGCACGGACATCATCTACGACAGTAATTTTAAAACCGATTATGTCAATTGTGACATCACTGATGATGTCATAATTGATTTTGACCATCTTTTCAAAACTGTAAAATTGACGCTTCTGAACTCACGGATGGCACGGACATCATCTACGACAGTAATTTTAAAACCGATTATGTCAATTGTGACATCACTGATGATGTCATAATTGATTTTGACCATCTTTTCAAAACTGTAAAATTGACACTTCTGAACTCACGGATGGCACAGACATCATCTACGACAGTAATTTTAAAACCGATTATGTCAATTGTGACATCACTGATGATGTCATAATTGATTTTGACCATCTTTTCAAAACTGTGAAATTGATGCTTCTGAACTCACGAATGGCACGGACATCATCTACGACAGTAATTTTAAAACCGATAATGTCAATTGTGACATCACTGATGATGTCATAATTGATTTTAACCATCTTTTCAAAACTGTAAAATTGACGCTTCTGAACTCACGGATGGCACGGACATCATCTACGAC
The DNA here is from genome assembly GCF_055691185.1 of Crinia signifera. Classification (NCBI taxonomy): domain Eukaryota; kingdom Metazoa; phylum Chordata; class Amphibia; order Anura; family Myobatrachidae; genus Crinia; species Crinia signifera. The sequence continues at coordinate 46,061,658 of NC_139225.1, read as the reverse complement.
AGTAATTTTAAAACCGATAATGTCAATTGTGACATCACTGATGATGTCATAATTGATTTTAACCATCTTTTCAAAACTGTAAATTTGACGATTCTGAACTCACGGATGGCACGGACATCATCTACGACAGTAATTTTAAAACCGATTATGTCAATTGTGACATCACTGATGATGTCATAATTGATTTTGACCATCTTTTCAAAACTGTAAAATTGACGCTTCTGAACTCACGGATGGCACAGACATCATCTACGACAGTAATTTTAAAACCGATTATGTCAATTGTGACATCACTGATGATGTCATAATTGATTTTGACCATCTTTTCACAACTGTAAAATTGACACTTCTGAACTCACGGATGGCACAGACATCATCAACGACAGTAATTTTAAAACCGATTATGTCAATTGTGACATCACTGATGATGTCATAATTGATTTTGACCATCTTTTCAAAACTGTGAAATTGATGCTTCTGAACTCACGAATGGCACGGACATCATCTACGACAGTAATTTTAAAACCGATAATGTCAATTGTGACATCACTGATGATGTCATAATTGATTTTAACCATCTTTTCAAAACTGTAAATTTGACGATTCTGAACTCACGGATGGCACGGACATCATCTACGACAGTAATTTTAAAACCGATTATGTCAATTGTGACATCACTGATGATGTCATAATTGATTTTGACCATCTGTTCAAAACTGTAAAATTGACGCTTCTGAACTCACGGATGGCACGGACATCATCTACGACAGTAATTTTAAAACCGATAATGTCAATTGTGACATCACTGATGATGTCATAATTGATTTTAACCATCTTTTCAAAACATTAAAATTGACGCTTCTGAACTCACGGATGGCACGGACATCATCTACGACAGTAATTTTAAAACCGATTATGTCAATTGTGACATCACTGATGATGTCATAATTGATTTTGACCAACTTTTCAAAACTGTAAAATTGACGCTTCTGAACTCACGGATGGCACAGACATCATCTACGACAGTAATTTTAAAACCGATTATGTCAATTGTGACATCACTGATGATGTCATAATTGATTTTGACCATCTTTTCAAAACTGTAAAATTGACGCTTCTGAACTCACGGATAGCACAGACATCATCTACGACAGTAATTTTAAAACCGATTATGTCAATTGTGACATCACTGATGATGTCATAATTGATTTTGACCATCTTTTCAAAACTGTAAAATTGACGCTTCTGAACTCACGGATGGCACAGACATCATCTACGACAGTAATTTTAAAACCGATTATGTCAATTGTGACATCACTGATGATGTCATAATTGATTTCGACATATTTTCAAAACTGTGAAATTGATGCTTCTGAACTCACGAATGGCACGGACATCATCTACGACAGTAAATTTAAAACCGATAATGTCAATTGTGACATCACTGATGATGTCATAATTGATTTTAACCATCTTTTCAAAACTGTAAAATTGACGCTTCTGAACTCAAGGATGGCACGGACATCATCTACGACAGTAATTTTAAAACCGATAATGTCAATTGTGACATCACTGATGATGTCATAATTGATTTTAACCTTTTTTTCAAAACTGTAAATTTGACGATTCTGAACTCACGGATGGCACGGACAGCATCTACGACAGTAATATTAAAACCGATTATGTCAATTGTGACATCACTGATGATGTCATAATTGATTTTGACCATCTTTTCAAAACTGTAAAATTTACGCTTCTGAACTCACGGATAGCACAGACATCATCTACGACAGTAATTTTAAAACCGATTATGTCAATTGTGACATCACTGATGATGTCATAATTGATTTTGACCATCTTTTCAAAACTGTAAAATTGACGCTTCTGAACTCACGGATGGCACAGACATCATCTACGACAGTAATTTTAAAACCGATTATGTCAATTGTGACATCACTGATGATGTCATAATTGATTTCGACATATTTTCAAAACTGTGAAATTGATGCTTCTGAACTCACGAATGGCACGGACATCATCTACGACAGTAAATTTAAAACCGATAATGTCAATTGTGACATCACTGATGATGTCATAATTGATTTAAACCATCTTTTCAAAACTGTATAATTGACGCTTCTGAACTCAAGGATGGCACGGACATCATCTACGACAGTAATTTTAAAACCGATAATGTCAATTGTGACATCACTGATGATGTCATAATTGATTTTAACCTTTTTTTCAAAACTGTAAATTTGACGATTCTGAACTCACGGATGGCACGGACAGCATCTACGACAGTAATTTTAAAAGCGATTATGTCAATTGTGACATCACTGATGATGTCATAATTGATTTTGACCATCTTTTCAAAACTGTAAAATTGACGCTTCTGAACTCACGGATGGCACAGACATCATCTACGACAGTAATTTTAAAACCGATAATGTCAATTGTGACATCACTGATGATGTCATAATTGATTTTAACCATCTTTTCAAAACTGTAAATTTGACGATTCTGAACTCACGGATGGCACGGACATCATCTACGACAGTAATTTTAAAACCGATTATGTCAATTGTGACATCACTGATGATGTCATAATTGATTTTGACCATCTTTTCAAAACTGTAAAATTGACGCTTCTGAACTCACGGATGGCACAGACATCATCTACGACAGTAATTTTAAAACCGATTATGTCAATTGTGACATCACTGATGATGTCATAATTGATTTTGACCATCTTTTCAAAACTGTAAAATTGACGCTTCTGAACTCACGGATGGCACAGACATCATCTACGACAGTAATTTTAAAACCGATTATGTCAATTGTGACATCACTGATGATGTCATAATTGATTTTGACCATCTTTTCACAACTGTAAAATTGACACTTCTGAACTCACGGATGGCACAGACATCATCAACGACAGTAATTTTAAAACCGATTATGTCAATTGTGACATCACTGATGATGTCATAATTGATTTCGACATATTTTCAAAACTGTGAAATTGATGCTTCTGAACTCACGAATGGCACGGACATCATCTACGACAGTAAATTTAAAACCGATAATGTCAATTGTGACATCACTGATGATGTCATAATTGATTTTAACCATCTTTTCAAAACTGTATAATTGACGCTTCTGAACTCAAGGATGGCACGGACATCATCTACGACAGTAATTTTAAAACCGATAATGTCAATTGTGACATCACTGATGATGTCATAATTGATTTTAACCTTTTTTTCAAAACTGTAAATTTGACGATTCTGAACTCACGGATGGCACGGACAGCATCTACGACAGTAATTTTAAAACCGATTATGTCAATTGTGACATCACTGATGATGTCATAATTGATTTTGACCATCTTTTCAAAACTGTAAAATTGACGCTTCTGAACTCACGGATGGCACAGACATCATCTACGACAGTAATTTTAAAACCGATAATGTCAATTGTGACATCACTGATGATGTCATAATTGATTTTAACCATCTTTTCAAAACTGTAAATTTGACGATTCTGAACTCACGGATGGCACGGACATCATCTACGACAGTAATTTTAAAACCGATTATGTCAATTGTGACATCACTGATGATGTCATAATTGATTTTGACCATCTTTTCAAAACTGTAAAATTGACGCTTCTGAACTCACGGATGGCACAGACATCATCTACGACAGTAATTTTAAAACCGATTATGTCAATTGTGACATCACTGATGATGTCATAATTGATTTTGACCATCTTTTCACAACTGTAAAATTGACACTTCTGAACTCACGGATGGCACAGACATCATCTACGACAGTAATTTTAAAACCGATTATGTCAATTGTGACATCACTGATGATGTCATAATTGATTTTGACCATCTTTTCAAAACTGTGAAATTGATGCTTCTGAACTCACGAATGGCACGGACATCATCTACGACAGTAATTTTAAAACCGATAATGTCAATTGTGACATCACTGATGATGTCATAATTGATTTTAACCATCTTTTCAAAAATGTAAATTTGACGATTCTGAACTCACGGATGGCACGGACATCATCTACGACAGTAATTTTAAAACCGATTATGTCAATTGTGACATCACTGATGATGTCATAATTGATTTTGACCATCTTTTCAAAACTGTAAAATTGACGCTTCTGAACTCACGGATGGCACGGACATCTTCTACGACAGTAATTTTAAAACCGATAATGTCAATTGTGACATCACTGATGATGTCATAATTGATTTTAACCATCTTTTCAAAACATTAAAATTGACGCTTCTGAACTCACGGATGGCACGGACATCATCTACGACAGTAATTTTAAAACCGATTATGTCAATTGTGACATCACTGATGATGTCATAATTGATTTTGACCAACTTTTCAAAACTGTAAAATTGACGCTTCTGAACTCACGGATGGCACAGACATCATCTACGACAGTAATTTTAAAACCGATTATGTCAATTGTGACATCACTGATGATGTCATAATTGATTTTGACCATCTTTTCAAAACTGTAAAATTTACGCTTCTGAACTCACGGATAGCACAGACATCATCTACGACAGTAATTTTAAAACCGATTATGTCAATTGTGACATCACTGATGATGTCATAATTGATTTTGACCATCTTTTCAAAACTGTAAAATTGACGCTTCTGAACTCACGGATGGCACAGACATCATCTACGACAGTAATTTTAAAACCGATTATGTCAATTGTGACATCACTGATGATGTCATAATTGATTTCGACATATTTTCAAAACTGTGAAATTGATGCTTCTGAACTCACGAATGGCACGGACATCATCTACGACAGTAAATTTAAAACCGATAATGTCAATTGTGACATCACTGATGATGTCATAATTGATTTTAACCATCTTTTCAAAACTGTAAAATTGACGCTTCTGAACTCAAGGATGGCACGGACATCATCTACGACAGTAATTTTAAAACCGATAATGTCAATTGTGACATCACTGATGATGTCATAATTGATTTTAACCTTTTTTTCAAAACTGTAAATTTGACGATTCTGAACTCACGGATGGCACGGACAGCATCTACGACAGTAATTTTAAAACCGATTATGTCAATTGTGACATCACTGATGATGTCATAATTGATTTTGACCATCTTTTCACAACTGTAAAATTGACACTTCTGAACTCACGGATGGCACAGACATCATCAACGACAGTAATTTTAAAACCGATTATGTCAATTGTGACATCACTGATGATGTCATAATTGATTTTGACCATCTTTTCAAAACTGTAAAATTGACGCTTCTGAACTCACGGATGGCACAGACATCATCTACGACAGTAATTTTAAAACCGATAATGTCAATTGTGACATCACTGATGATGTCATAATTGATTTTAACCATCTTTTCAAAACTGTAAATTTGACGATTCTGAACTCACGGATGGCACGGACATCATCTACGACAGTAATTTTAAAACCGATTATGTCAATTGTGACATCACTGATGATGTCATAATTGATTTTGACCATCTTTTCAAAACTGTAAAATTGACGCTTCTGAACTCACGGATGGCACAGACATCATCTACGACAGTAATTTTAAAACCGATTATGTCAATTGTGACATCACTGATGATGTCATAATTGATTTTGACCATCTTTTCACAACTGTAAAATTGACACTTCTGAACTCACGGATGGCACAGACATCATCAACGACAGTAATTTTAAAACCGATTATGTCAATTGTGACATCACTGATGATGTCATAATTGATTTTGACCATCTTTTCAAAACTGTGAAATTGATGCTTCTGAACTCACGAATGGCACGGACATCATCTACGACAGTAATTTTAAAACCGATAATGTCAATTGTGACATCACTGATGATGTCATAATTGATTTTAACCATCTTTTCAAAACTGTAAATTTGACGATTCTGAACTCACGGATGGCACGGACATCATCTACGACAGTAATTTTAAAACCGATTATGTCAATTGTGACATCACTGATGATGTCATAATTGATTTTGACCATCTTTTCAAAACTGTAAAATTGACGCTTCTGAACTCACGGATGGCACGGACATCTTCTACGACAGTAATTTTAAAACTGATAATGTCAATTGTGACATCACTGATGATGTCATAATTGATTTTAACCATCTTTTCAAAACATTAAAATTGACGCTTCTGAACTCACGGATGGCACGGACATCATCTACGACAGTAATTTTAAAACCGATTATGTCAATTGTGACATCACTGATGATGTCATAATTGATTTTGACCAACTTTTCAAAACTGTAAAATTGACGCTTCTGAACTCACGGATGGCACAGACATCATCTACGACAGTAATTTTAAAACCGATTATGTCAATTGTGACATCACTGATGATGTCATAATTGATTTTGACCATCTTTTCAAAACTGTAAAATTTACGCTTCTGAACTCACGGATAGCACAGACATCATCTACGACAGTAATTTTAAAACCGATTATGTCAATTGTGACATCACTGATGATGTCATAATTGATTTTGACCATCTTTTCAAAACTGTAAAATTGACGCTTCTGAACTCACGGATGGCACAGACATCATCTACGACAGTAATTTTAAAACCGATTATGTCAATTGTGACATCACTGATGATGTCATAATTGATTTCGACATATTTTCAAAACTGTGAAATTGATGCTTCTGAACTCACGAATGGCACGGACATCATCTACGACAGTAAATTTAAAACCGATAATGTCAATTGTGACATCACTGATGATGTCATAATTGATTTTAACCATCTTTTCAAAACTGTAAAATTGACGCTTCTGAACTCAAGGATGGCACGGACATCATCTACGACAGTAATTTTAAAACCGATTATGTCAATTGTGACATCACTGATGATGTCATAATTGATTTTGACCATCTTTTCAAAACTGTAAAATTGACGCTTCTGAACTCACGGATGGCACAGACATCATCTACGACAGTAATTATAAAACCGATTATGTCAATTGTGACATCACTGATGATGTCATAATTGATTTCGACATATTTTCAAAACTGTGAAATTGATGCTTCTGAACTCACGAATGGCACGGACATCATCTACGACAGTAAATTTAAAACCGATAATGTCAATTGTGACATCACTGATGATGTCATAATTGATTTTAACCATCTTTTCAAAACTGTAAAATTGACGCTTCTGAACTCAAGGATGGCACGGACATCATCTACGACAGTAATTTTAAAACCGATAATGTCAATTGTGACATCACTGATGATGTCATAATTGATTTTGACCATCTTTTCAAAACTGTAAAATTTACGCTTCTGAACTCACGGATAGCACAGACATCATCTACGACAGTAATTTTAAAACCGATTATGTCAATTGTGACATCAATGATGATGTCATAATTGATTTTGACCATCTTTTCAAAACTGTAAAATTGACGCTTCTGAACTCACGGATGGCACAGACATCATCTACGACAGTAATTTTAAAACCGATTATGTCAATTGTGACATCACTGATGATGTCATAATTGATTTCGACATATTTTCAAAACTGTGAAATTGATGCTTCTGAACTCACGAATGGCACGGACATCATCTACGACAGTAAATTTAAAACCGATAATGTCAATTGTGACATCACTGATGATGTCATAATTGATTTTAACCATCTTTTCAAAACTGTAAAATTGACGCTTCTGAACTCAAGGATGGCACGGACATCATCTACGACAGTAATTTTAAAACCGATTATGTCAATTGTGACATCACTGATGATGTCATAATTGATTTTGACCATCTTTTCAAAACTGTAAAATTGACGCTTCTGAACTCACGGATGGCACAGACATCATCTACGACAGTAATTATAAAACCGATTATGTCAATTGTGACATCACTGATGATGTCATAATTGATTTCGACATATTTTCAAAACTGTGAAATTGATGCTTCTGAACTCACGAATGGCACGGACATCATCTACGACAGTAAATTTAAAACCGATAATGTCAATTGTGACATCACTGATGATGTCATAATTGATTTTAACCATCTTTTCAAAACTGTAAAATTGACGCTTCTGAACTCAAGGATGGCACGGACATCATCTACGACAGTAATTTTAAAACCGATAATGTCAATTGTGACATCACTGATGATGTCATAATTGATTTTAACCTTTTTTTCAAAACTGTAAATTTGACGATTCTGAACTCACGGATGGCACGGACAGCATCTACGACAGTAATTTTAAAACCGATTATGTCAATTGTGACATCACTGATGATGTCATAATTGATTTTAACCATCTTTTCAAAACTGTAAATTTGACGATTCTGAACTCACGGATGGCACGGACATCATCTACGACAGTAATTTTAAAACCGATTATGTCAATTGTGACATCACTGATGATGTCATAATTGATGTTGACCATCTTTTCAAAACTGTAAAATTGACGCTTCTGAACTCACGGATGGCACAGACATCATCTACGACAGTAATTTTAAAACCGATTATGTCAATTGTGACATCACTGATGATGTCATAATTGATTTTGACCATCTTTTCAAAACTGTAAAATTGACACTTCTGAACTCACGGATGGCACAGACATCATCTACGACAGTAATTTTAAAACCGATTATGTCAATTGTGACATCACTGATGATGTCATAATTGATTTTGACCATCTTTTCAAAACTGTGAAATTGATGCTTCTGAACTCACGAATGGCACGGACATCATCTACGACAGTAATTTTAAAACCGATAATGTCAATTGTGACATCACTGATGATGTCATAATTGATTTTAACCATCTTTTCAAAACTGTAAATTTGACGATTCTGAACTCACGGATGGCACGGACATCATCTACGACAGTAATTTTAAAACCGATTATGTCAATTGTGACATCACTGATGATGTCATAATTGATTTTGACCATCTTTTCAAAACTGTAAAATTGACGCTTCTGAACTCACGGATGGCACGGACATCATCTACGACAGTAATTTTAAAACCGATAATGTCAATAGTGACATCACTGATGATGTCATAATTGATTTTAACCATCTTTTCAAAACATTAAAATTGACGCTTCTGAACTCACGGATGGCACGGACATCATCTACGACAGTAATTTTAAAACCGATAATGTCAATTGTGACATCACTGATGATGTCATAATTGATTTTAACCATCTTTTCAAAACTGTAAATTTGACGATTCTGAACTCACGGATGGCACGGACATCATCTACGACAGTAATTTTAAAACCGATTATGTCAATTGTGACATCACTGATGATGTCCTAATTGATTTTGACCATCTTTTCAAAACTGTAAAATTGACGCTTCTAAACTCACGGATGGCACAGACATCATCTACGACAGTAATTTTAAAACCGATTATGTCAATTGTGACATCACTGATGATGTCATAATTGATTTTGACCATCTTTTCAAAACTGTAAAATTGACACTTCTGAACTCACGGATGGCACAGACATCATCTACGACAGTAATTTTAAAACCGATTATGTCAATTGTGACATCACTGATGATGTCATAATTGATTTTGACCATCTTTTCAAAACTGTGAAATTGATGCTTCTGAACTCACGAATGGCACGGACATCATCTACGACAGTAATTTTAAAACCGATAATGTCAATTGTGACATCACTGATGATGTCATAATTGATTTTAACCATCTTTTCAAAACTGTAAAATTGACACTTCTGAACTCACAGATGGCACGGACATCATCTACGACAGTAATTTTAAAACCGATAATGTCAATTGTGACATCACTGATGATGTCATAATTGATTTTAACCATCTTTTCAAAACTGTAAATTTGACGATTCTGAACTCACGGATGGCACGGACATCATCTACGACAGTAATTTTAAAACCGATTATGTCAATTGTGACATCACTGATGATGTCATAATTGATTTTGACCATCTTTTCAAAACTGTAAAATTGACGCTTCTGAACTCACGGATGGCACGGACATCATCTACGACAGTAATTTTAAAACCGATAATGTCAATTGTGACATCACTGATGATGTCATAATTGATTTTAACCATCTTTTCAAAACATTAAAATTGACGCTTCTGAACTCACGGATGGCACGGACATCATCTACGACAGTAATTTTAAAACCGATAATGTCAATTGTGACATCACTGATGATGTCATAATTGATTTTAACCATCTTTTCAAAACTGTAAATTTGACGATTCTGAACTCACGGATGGCACGGACATCATCTACGACAGTAATTTTAAAACCGATTATGTCAATTGTGACATCACTGATGATGTCCTAATTGATTTTGACCATCTTTTCAAAACTGTAAAATTGACGCTTCTAAACTCACGGATGGCACAGACATCATCTACGACAGTAATTTTAAAACCGATTATGTCAATTGTGACATCACTGATGATGTCATAATTGATTTTGACCATCTTTTCAAAACTGTAAAATTGACACTTCTGAACTCACGGATGGCACAGACATCATCTACGACAGTAATTTTAAAACCGATTATGTCAATTGTGACATCACTGATGATGTCATAATTGATTTTGACCATCTTTTCAAAACTGTGAAATTGATGCTTCTGAACTCACGAATGGCACGGACATCATCTACGACAGTAATTTTAAAACCGATAATGTCAATTGTGACATCACTGATGATGTCATAATTGATTTTAACCATCTTTTCAAAACTGTAAAATTGACACTTCTGAACTCACAGATGGCACGGACATCATCTACGACAGTAATTTTAAAACCGATAATGTCAATTGTGACATCACTGATGATGTCATAATTGATTTTAACCATCTTTTCAAAACTGTAAATTTGACGATTCTGAACTCACGGATGGCACGGACATCATCTACGACAGTAATTTTAAAACCGATTATGTCAATTGTGACATCACTGATGATGTCATAATTGATTTTGACCATCTTTTCAAAACTGTAAAATTGACGCTTCTGAACTCACGGATGGCACGGACATCATCTACGACAGTAATTTTAAAACCGATAATGTCAATTGTGACATCACTGATGATGTCATAATTGATTTTAACCATCTTTTCAAAACTGTAAATTTGACGATTCTGAACTCACGGATGGCACGGACATCATCTACGACAGTAATTTTAAAACCGATTATGTCAATTGTGACATCACTGATGATGTCATTATTGATTTTGACCATCTTTTCAAAACTGTAAAATTGACGCTTCTGAACTCACTGATGGCACGGACTTCATCTACGACAGTAATTTTAAAACCGATTATGTCAATTGTGACATCACTGATGATGTCATAATTGATTTTGACATCTTTTCAAAACTGTGAAATTGATGCTTCTGAACTCACGAATGGCACAGACATCATCTACGACAGTAATTTTAAAACCGATAATGTCAATTGTGACATCACTGATGATGTCATAATTGATTTTAACCATCTTTTCAAAACTGTAAAATTGACGCTTCTGAACTCACGGATGGCACGGACATCATCTACGACAGTAATTTTAAAACCGATAATGTCAATTGTGACATCACTGATGATGTCATAATTGATTTTAACCATCTTTTCAAAACTGTAAATTTGACGATTCTGAACTCACGGATGGCACAGACATCATCTATGACAGTAATTTTAAAACCGATTATGTCAATTGTGACATCACTGATGATGTCATATTTGATTTCGACATCTTTTCAAAACTGTGAAATTGATGCTTCTGAACTCACGAATGGCACGGACATCATCTACGACAGTAATTTTAAAACCGATAATGTCAATTGTGACATCACTGATGATGTCATAATTGATTTTAACCATCTTTTCAAAACTGTAAAATTGACGCTTCTGAACTCAAGGATGGCACGGACATCATCTACGACAGTAATTTTAAAACCGATAATGTCAATTGTGACATCACTGATGATGTCATAATTGATTTTAACCTTTTTTTCAAAACTGTAAATTTGACGATTCTGAACTCACGGATGGCACGGACATCATCTACGACAGTAATTTTTAAACCGATTATGTCAATTGTGACATCACTGATGATTTCATAATTGATTTTGACCATCTTTTCAAAACTGTGAAATTGATGCTTCTGAACTCACGAATGGCACGGACATCATCTACGACAGTAATTTTAAAACCGATAATGTCAATTGTGACATCACTGATGATGTCATAATTGATTTTAACCATCTTTTCAAAACTGTAAAATTGACACTTCTGAACTCACAGATGGCACGGACATCATCTACGACAGTAATTTTAAAACCGATAATGTCAATTGTGACATCACTGATGATGTCATAATTGATTTTAACCATCTTTTCAAAACTGTAAATTTGACGATTCTGAACTCACGGATGGCACGGACATCATCTACGACAGTAATTTTAAAACCGATTATGTCAATTGTGACATCACTAATGATGTCATAATTGATTTTGACCATCTTTTCAAAACTGTAAAATTGACGCTTCTGAACTCACGGATGGCACGGACATCATCTACGACAGTAATTTTAAAACCGATAATGTCAATTGTGACATCACTGATGATGTCATAATTGATTTTAACCATCTTTTCAAAACTGTAAATTTGACGATTCTGAACTCACGGATGGCACGGACATCATCTACGACAGTAATTTTAAAACCGATTATGTCAATTGTGACATCACTGATGATGTCATTATTGATTTTGACCATCTTTTCAAAACTGTAAAATTGACGCTTCTGAACTCACTGATGGCACGGACTTCATCTACGACAGTAATTTTAAAACCGATTATGTCAATTGTGACATCACTGATGATGTCATAATTGATTTTGACATCTTTTCAAAACTGTGAAATTGATGCTTCTGAACTCACGAATGGCACAGACATCATCTACGACAGTAATTTTAAAACCGATAATGTCAATTGTGACATCACTGATGATGTCATAATTGATTTTAACCATCTTTTCAAAACTGTAAAATTGACGCTTCTGAACTCACGGATGGCACGGACATCATCTACGACAGTAATTTTAAAACCGATAATGTCAATTGTGACATCACTGATGATGTCATAATTGATTTTAACCATCTTTTCAAAACTGTAAATTTGACGATTCTGAACTCACGGATGGCACAGACATCATCTATGACAGTAATTTTAAAACCGATTATGTCAATTGTGACATCACTGATGATGTCATATTTGATTTCGACATCTTTTCAAAACTGTGAAATTGATGCTTCTGAACTCACGAATGGCACGGACATCATCTACGACAGTAATTTTAAAACCGATAATGTCAATTGTGACATCACTGATGATGTCATAATTGATTTTAACCATCTTTTCAAAACTGTAAAATTGACGCTTCTGAACTCAAGGATGGCACGGACATCATCTACGACAGTAATTTTAAAACCGATAATGTCAATTGTGACATCACTGATGATGTCATAATTGATTTTAACCTTTTTTTCAAAACTGTAAATTTGACGATTCTGAACTCACGGATGGCACGGACATCATCTACGACAGTAATTTTTAAACCGATTATGTCAATTGTGACATCACTGATGATGTCATAATTGATTTTGACCATCTTTTCAAAACTGTGAAATTGATGCTTCTGAACTCACGAATGGCACGGACATCATCTACGACAGTAATTTTAAAACCGATAATGTCAATTGTGACATCACTGATGATGTCATAATTGATTTTAACCATCTTTTCAAAACTGTAAAATTGACGCTTCTGAACTCACGGATGGCACGGACATCATCTACGACAGTAATTTTAAAACCGATAATGTCAATTGTGACATCACTGATGATGTCATAATTGATTTTAACCATCTTTTCAAAACTGTAAATTTGACGATTCTGAACTCACGGATGGCACGGACATCATCTACGACAGTAATTTTAAAACCGATTATGTCAATTGTGACATCACTGATGATGTCATAATTGATTTTGACCATCTTTTCAAAACTGTAAAATTGACGCTTCTGAACTCACTGATGGCACGGACATCATCTACGACAGTAATTTTAAAACCGATAATGTCAATTGTGACATCACTGATGATGTCATAATTGATTTTAACCATCTTTTCAAAACTGTAAATTTGACGATTCTGAACTCACTGATGGCACGGACTTCATCTACGACAGTAATTTTAAAACCGATTATGTCAATTGTGACATCACTGATGATGTCATAATTGATTTCGACATCTTTTCAAAACTGTGAAATTGATGCTTCTGAACTCACGAATGGCACAGACATCATCTACGACAGTAATTTTAAAACCGATAATGTCAATTGTGACATCACTGATGATGTCATAATTGATTTTAACCATCTTTTCAAAACTGTAAAATTGACGCTTCTGAACTCAAGGATGGCACGGACATCATCTACGACAGTAATTTTAAAACCGATAATGTCAATTGTGACATCACTGATGATGTCATAATTGATTTTAACCATCTTTTCAAAACTGTAAATTTGACGATTCTGAACTCACGGATGGCACAGACATCTATGACAGTAATTTTAAAACCGATTATGTCAATTGTGACATCACTGATGATGTCATAATTGATTTCGACATCTTTTCAAAACTGTGAAATTGATGCTTCTGAACTCACGAATGGCACGGACATCATCTACGACAGTAATTTTAAAACCGATAATGTCAATTGTGACATCACTGATGATGTCATAATTGATTTTAACCATCTTTTCAAAACTGTAAAATTGACGCTTCTGAACTCAAGGATGGCACGGACATCATCTACGACAGTAATTTTAAAACCGATAATGTCAATTGTGACATCACTGATGATGTCATAATTGATTTTAACCTTTTTTTCAAAACTGTAAATTTGACGATTCTGAACTCACGGATGGCACGGACATCATCTATGACAGTAATTTAAAAACCGATTATGTCAATTGTGACATCACTGATGATGTCATAATTGATTTTGACCATCTTTTCAAAACTGTAAAATTGACGCTTCTGAACTCACGGATGGCACAGACATCATCTACGACAGTAATTTTAAAACTGATTATGTCAATTGTGACATCACTGATGATGTCATAATTGATTTTGACCATCTTTTCAAAACTGTAAAATTGACACTTCTGAACTCACGGATGGCACAGACATCATCTACGACAGTAATTTTAAAACCGATTATGTCAATTGTGACATCACTGATGATGTCATAATTGATTTTGACCATCTTTTCAAAACTGTGAAATTGATGCTTCTGAACTCACGAATGGCACGGACATCATCTATGACAGTAATTTTAAAACCGATAATGTCAATTGTGACATCACTGATGATGTCATAATTGATTTTAACCATCTTTTCAAAACTGTAAAATTGAAGCTACTGAACTCACGGATGGCACGGACATCATCTACGACAGTAATTTTAAAACCGATAATGTCAATTGTGACATCACTGATGATGTCATAATTGATTTTAACCATCTTTTCAAAACTGTAAATTTGACGATTCTGAACTCACGGATGGCACGGACATCATCTACGACAGTAATTTTAAAACCGATTATGTCAATTGTGACATCACTGATGATGTCATAATTGATTTTGACCATCTTTTCAAAACTGTAAAATTGACGCTTCTGAACTCACTGATGGCACGGACTTCATCTACGACAGTAATTTTAAAACCGATTATGTCAATTGTGACATCACTGATGATGTCATAATTGATTTCGACATCTTTTCAAAACTGTGAAATTGATGCTTCTGAACTCACGAATGGCACAGACATCATCTACAACAGTAATTTTAAAACCGATAATGTCAATTGTGACATCACTGATGATGTCATAATTGATTTTAACCATCTTTTCAAAACTGTAAAATTGACGCTTTTGAACTCACGGATGGCACGGACATCATCTACGACAGTAATTTTAAAACCGATAATGTCAATTGTGACATCACTGATGATGTCATAATTGATTTTAACCATCTTTTCAAAACTGTAAATTTGACGATTCTGAACTCACGGATGGCACGGACATCATCTACGACAGTAATTTTAAAACCGATTATGTCAATTGTGACATCACTGATGATGTCATAATTGATTTTGACCATCTTTTCAAAACTGTAAAATTGACGCTTCTGAACTCACGGATGGCACAGACATCATCTACGACAGTAATTTTAAAACCGATAATGTCAATTGTGACATCACTGATGATGTCATAATTGATTTTAAGCATCTTTTCAAAACTGTAAATTTGACGATTCTGAACTCACGGATGGCACGGACATCATCTACGACAGTAATTTTAAAACCGATTATGTCAATTGTGACATCATTGATGATGTCATAATTGATTTTAACCATCTTTTCAAAACTGTAAAATTGACGATTCTGAACTCACGGATGGCACGGACACCATCTACGACAGTAATTTTAAAACCGATTATGACAATTGTGACATCACTGATGATGTCATAATTGATTTTGACCATCTTTTCAAAACTGTAAAATTGACGCTTCTGAACTCACGGATGGCACAGACATCATCTACGACAGTAATTTTAAAACCGATTATGTCAATTGTGACATCACTGATGATGTCATAATTGATTTTAACCATTTTTTCAAAACTGTAAAATTGACGCTTCTGAACTCACGGATGGCACGGACATCATCTACGACAGTAATTTTAAAACCGATAATGTCAATTGTGACATCACTGATGATGTCATAATTGATTTTAACAATCTTTTCAAAACTGTAAAATTGAAGCTTCTGAACTCACGGATGGCACGGACATCATCTACGACAGTAATTTTAAAACCGATAATGTCAATTGTGACATCACTGATGATGTCATAATTGATTTTAACCTTTTTTTCAAAACTGTAAATTTGACGATTCTGAACTCACGGATGGCACGGACATCATCTATGACAGTAATTTAAAAACCGATTATGTCAATTGTGACATCACTGATGATGTCATAATTGATTTTGACCATCTTTTCAAAACTGTAAAATTGACGCTTCTGAACTCACGGATGGCACAGACATCATCTACGACAGTAATTTTAAAACTGATTATGTCAATTGTGACATCACTGATGATGTCATAATTGATTTTGACCATCTTTTCAAAACTGTAAAATTGACACTTCTGAACTCACGGATGGCACAGACATCATCTACGACAGTAATTTTAAAACCGATTATGTCAATTGTGACATCACTGATGATGTCATAATTGATTTTGACCATCTTTTCAAAACTGTGAAATTGATGCTTCTGAACTCACGAATGGCACGGACATCATCTATGACAGTAATTTTAAAACCGATAATGTCAATTGTGACATCACTGATGATGTCATAATTGATTTTAACCATCTTTTCAAAACTGTAAAATTGAAGCTTCTGAACTCACGGATGGCACGGACATCATCTACGACAGTAATTTTAAAACCGATAATGTCAATTGTGACATCACTGATGATGTCATAATTGATTTTAACCATCTTTTCAAAACTGTAAATTTGACGATTCTGAACTCACGGATGGCACGGACATCATCTACGACAGTAATTTTAAAACCGATTATGTCAATTGTGACATCACTGATGATGTCATAATTGATTTTGACCATCTTTTCAAAACTGTAAAATTGACGCTTCTGAACTCACTGATGGCACGGACTTCATCTACGACAGTAATTTTAAAACCGATTATGTCAATTGTGACATCACTGATGATGTCATAATTGATTTCGACATCTTTTCAAAACTGTGAAATTGATGCTTCTGAACTCACGAATGGCACAGACATCATCTACAACAGTAATTTTAAAACCGATAATGTCAATTGTGACATCACTGATGATGTCATAATTGATTTTAACCATCTTTTCAAAACTGTAAAATTGACGCTTTTGAACTCACGGATGGCACGGACATCATCTACGACAGTAATTTTAAAACCGATAATGTCAATTGTGACATCACTGATGATGTCATAATTGATTTTAACCATCTTTTCAAAACTGTAAATTTGACGATTCTGAACTCACGGATGGCACGGACATCATCTACGACAGTAATTTTAAAACCGATTATGTCAATTGTGACATCACTGATGATGTCATAATTGATTTTGACCATCTTTTCAAAACTGTAAAATTGACGCTTCTGAACTCACGGATGGCACAGACATCATCTACGACAGTAATTTTAAAACCGATAATGTCAATTGTGACATCACTGATGATGTCATAATTGATTTTAAGCATCTTTTCAAAACTGTAAATTTGACGATTCTGAACTCACGGATGGCACGGACATCATCTACGACAGTAATTTTAAAACCGATTATGTCAATTGTGACATCATTGATGATGTCATAATTGATTTTAACCATCTTTTCAAAACTGTAAAATTGACGATTCTGAACTCACGGATGGCACGGACACCATCTACGACAGTAATTTTAAAACCGATTATGACAATTGTGACATCACTGATGATGTCATAATTGATTTTGACCATCTTTTCAAAACTGTAAAATTGACGCTTCTGAACTCACGGATGGCACAGACATCATCTACGACAGTAATTTTAAAACCGATTATGTCAATTGTGACATCACTGATGATGTCATAATTGATTTTAACCATTTTTTCAAAACTGTAAAATTGACGCTTCTGAACTCACGGATGGCACGGACATCATCTACGACAGTAATTTTAAAACCGATAATGTCAATTGTGACATCACTGATGATGTCATAATTGATTTTAACAATCTTTTCAAAACTGTAAAATTGAAGCTTCTGAACTCACGGATGGCACGGACATCATCTACGACAGTAATTTTAAAACCGATAATGTCAATTGTGACATCAATGATGATGTCATAATTGATTTTAACCATCTTTTGAAAACTGAAAATTTGACGATCCTGAACTCACGGATGGCACGGACATCATCTACGACAGTAATTTTAAAACCGATTATGTCAATTGTGACATCACTGATGATGTCATAATTGATTTTGACCATCTTTTCAAAACTGTAAAATTGACGCTTCTGAACTCACTGATGGCACGGACTTCATCTACGACAGTAATTTTAAAACCAATTATGTCAATTGTGACATCACTGATGATGTCATAATTGATTTCGACATCTTTTCAAAACTGTGAAATTGATGCTTCTGAACTCACGAATGGCACAGACATCATCTACGACAGTAATTTTAAAACCGATAATGTCAATTGTGACATCACTGATGATGTCATAATTGATTTTAACCATCTTTTCAAAACTGTAAAATTGACGCTTCTGAACTCAAGGATGGCACGGACATCATCTACGACAGTAATTTTAAAACCGATAATGTCAATTGTGACATCACTGATGATGTCATAATTGATTTTAACCATCTTTTCAAAACTGTAAATTTGCCGATTCTGAACTCACGGATGGCACGGACATCATCTACGACAGTAATTTTTAAACCGATTATGTCAATTGTGACATCACTGATGATGTCATAATTGATTTTGACCATCTTTTCAAAACTGTGAAATTGATGCTTCTGAACTCACGAATGGCACGGACATCATCTACGACAGTAATTTTAAAACCGATAATGTCAATTGTGACATCACTGATGATGTCATAATTGATTTTAACCATCTTTTCAAAACTGTAAAATTGACGATTCTGAACTCACGGATGGCACGGACATCATCTACGACAGTAATTTTAAAACCGATAATGTCAATTGTGACATCACTGATGATGTCATAATTGATTTTAACCATCTTTTCAAAACTGTAAATTTGACGATTCTGAACTCACGGATGGCACGGACATCATCTACGACAGTAATTTTAAAACCGATTATGTCAATTGTGACATCACTGATGATGTCATAATTGATTTTGACCATCTTTTCAAAACTGTAAAATTGACGCTTCTGAACTCACTGATGGCACGGACATCATCTACGACAGTAATTTTAAAACCGATAATGTCAATTGTGACATCACTGATGATGTCATAATTGATTTTAACCATCTTTTCAAAACTGTAAATTTGACGATTCTGAACTCACTGATGGCACGGACTTCATCTACGACAGTAATTTTAAAACCGATTATGTCAATTGTGACATCACTGATGATGTCATAATTGATTTCGACATCTTTTCAAAACTGTGAAATTGATGCTTCTGAACTCACGAATGGCACAGACATCATCTACGACAGTAATTTTAAAACCGATAATGTCAATTGTGACATCACTGATGATGTCATAATTGATTTTAACCATCCTTTCAAAACTGTAAAATTGACGCTTCTGAACTCACGGATGGCACGGACATCATCTACGACAGTAATTTTAAAACCGATAAAGTCAATTGTGACATCACTGATGATGTCATAATTGATTTTAACCATCTTTTCAAAACTGTAAATTTGACGATTCTGAACTCACGGATGGCACGGACATCATCTACGACAGTAATTTGAAAACCGATTATGTCAATTGTGACATCACTGATGATGTCATAAATTGATTTTGATCAACTTTTCAAAACTGTAAAATTGACGCTTCTGAACTCACGGATGGCACAGACATCATCTACGACAGTAATTTTAAAACCGATTATGTCAATTGTGACATCACTGATGATGTCATAATTGATTTTGACCATCTTTTCAAAACTGTAAAATTGACGCTTCTGAACTCACGGATGGCACAGACATCATCTACGACAGTAATTTTAAAACCGATAATGTCAATTGTGACATCACTGATGAAGTCATAATTGATTTTAACCTTTTTTTCAAAACTGTAAATTTGACGATTCTGAACTCATGGATGGCACGGACAGCATCTACGACAGTAATTTTAAAACCGATTATGTCAATTGTGACATCACTGATGATGTCATAATTGATTTTGACCATCTTTTCAAAACTGTGAAATTGATGCTTCTGAACTCACGAATGGCACGGACATCATCTACGACAGTAATTTTAAAACCGATAATGTCAATTGTGACATCACTGATGATGTCATAATTGATTTTAACCATCTTTTCAAAACTGTAAAATTGATGCTTCTGAACTCACGGATGGCACGGACATCATCTACGACAGTAATTTTAAAACCGATAATGTCAATTGTGACATCACTGATGATGTCATAATTGATTTTAACCATCTTTTCAAAACTGTAAAATTGACGCTTCTGAACACAAGGATGGCACGGACATCATCTACGACAGTAATTTTAAAACCGATAATGTCAATTGTGACATCACTGATGATGTCATAATTGATTTGAACCTTTTTTTCAAAACTGTAAATTTGACGATTCTGAACTCACGGATTCCACGGACAGCATCTACGACAGTAATTTTAAAACCGATTATGTCAATTGTGACATCACTGATGATGTCATAATTGATTTTGACCATCTTTTCAAAACTGTAAAATTGACGCTTCTGAACTCACGGATGGCACAGACATCATCTACGACAGTAATTTTAAAACTGATTATGTCAATTGTGACATCACTGATGATGTAATAATTGATTTCGACATCTTTTCAAAACTGTGAAATTGATGCTTCTGAACTCACGAATGGCACAGACATCATCTACGACAGTAATTTTAAAACCGATTATGTCAATTGTGACATCACTGATGATGTCATAATTGATTTTGACCATCTTTTCAAAACTGTGAAATTGATGCTTCTGAACTCACGAATGGCACGGACATCATCTACGACAGTCATTTTAAAACCGATAATGTCAATTGTGACATCACTGATGATGTCATAATTGATTTTAACCATCTTTTCAAAACTGTAAAATTGACGCTTCTGAACTCACGGATGGCACGGACATCATCTACGACAGTAATTTTAAAACCGATAATGTCAATTGTGACATCACTGATGATGTCATAATTGATTTTAACCATCTTTTCAAAACTGTAAATTTGACGATTCTGAACTCACGGATGGCACGGACATCATCTACGACAGTAATTTTAAAACCGATTATGTCAATTGTGACATCACTGATGATGTCATAATTGATTTTGACCATCTTTTCAAAACTGTAAAATTGACGCTTCTGAACTCACGGATGGCACGGACATCATCTACGACAGTAATTTTAAAACCGATAATGTCAATTGTGACATCACTGATGATGTCATAATTAATTTTAACCATCTTTTCAAAACTGTAAATTTGACGATTCTGAACTCACGGATGGCACGGACATCATCTACGACAGTAATTTTAAAACCGATTATGTCAATTGTGACATCACTGATGATGTCATAATTGATTTTGACCATCTTTTCAAAACTGTAAAATTGACG
Source organism: Crinia signifera (assembly GCF_055691185.1). Lineage (NCBI taxonomy): Eukaryota > Metazoa > Chordata > Amphibia > Anura > Myobatrachidae > Crinia > Crinia signifera. The sequence continues at coordinate 46,039,061 of NC_139225.1, read as the reverse complement.
CTTCTGAACTCACTGATGGCACGGACTTCATCCACGACAGTAATTTTAAAACCGATTATGTCAATTGTGACATCACTGATGATGTCATAATTGATTTCGACATCTTTTCAAAACTGTGAAATTGATGCTTCTGAACTCACGAATGGCACAGACATCATCTACGACAGTAATTTTAAAACTGATAATGTCAATTGTGATATCACTGATGATGTCATAATTGATTTTAACCATCTTTTTAAAACTGTAAAATTTACGCTTCTGAACTCACGGATGGCACGGACATCATCTACGACAGTAATTTTAAAACCGATAATGTCAATTGTGACATCACTGATGATGTCATAATTGATTTTAACCATCTTTTCAAAACTGTAAAATTGATGCTTCTGAACTCACGGATGGCACGGACATCATCTACGACAGTAATTTTAAAACCGATAATGTCAATTGTGACATCACTGATGATGTCATAATTGATTTTAACCATCTTTTCAAAACTGTAAATTTGACGATTCTGAACTCACGGATGGCACGGACATTATTTACGACAGTAATTTTAAAACCGATTATGTCAATTGTGACATCACTGATGATGTCATAATTGATTTTGACCATCTTTTCAAAACTGTAAAATTGACGCTTCTGAACTCACGGATGGCACAGACATCATCTACGACAGTAATTTTAAAACCGATTATGTCAATTGTGACATCACTGATGATGTCATAATTGATTTTAAGCATCTTTTCAAAACTGTAAATTTGACGCTTCTGAACTCACGGATGGCACGGACATCATCTACGACAGTAATTTTAAAACCGATAATGTCAATTGTGACATCACTGATGATGTCATAATTGATTTTAACCATCTCTTCAAAACTGTAAATTTGACGATTCTGAACTCACGGATGGCACGGACATCATCTACGACAGTAATTTTAAAACCGATTATGTCAATTGTGACATCACTGATGATGTCATAATTGATTTTGACCATCTTTTCAAAACTGTAAAATTGACGCTTCTGAACTCACTGATGGCACGGACATCATCTACGACAGTAATTTTAAAACCGATAATGTCAATTGTGACATCACTGATGATGTCATAATTGATTTTAACCATCTTTTCAAAACTGTAAATTTGACGATTCTGAACTCACTGATGGCACGGACTTCATCTACGACAGTAATTTTAAAACCGATTATGTCAATTGTGACATCACTGATGATGTCATAATTGATTTCGACATCTTTTCAAAACTGTGAAATTGATGCTTCTGAACTCACGAATGGCACAGACATCATCTACGACAGTAATTTTAAAACCGATAATGTCAATTGTGACATCACTGATGATGTCATAATTGATTTTGACCATCTTTTCAAAACTGTAAAATTGACGCTTCTGAACTCACGGATGGCACAGACATCATCTACGACAGTAATTTTAAAACCGATAATGTCAATTGTGACATCACTGATGATGTCATAATTGATTTTAACCATCTTTTCAAAACTGTAAATTTGACGATTCTGAACTCACGGATGGCACGGACATCATCTACGACAGTAATTTTAAAACCGATTATGTCAATTGTGACATCACTGATGATGTCATAATTGATTTTGACCATCTTTTCAAAACTGTAAAATTGACGCTTCTGAACTCACTGATGGCACGGACATCATCTACGACAGTAATTTTAAAACCGATAATGTCAATTGTGACATCACTGATGATGTCATAATTGATTTTAACCATCTTTTCAAAACTGTAAATTTGATGATTCTGAACTCACTGATGGCACGGACTTCATCTACGACAGTAATTTTAAAACCGATTATGTCAATTGTGACATCACTGATGATGTCATAATTGATTTCGACATCTTTTCAAAACTGTGAAATTGATGCTTCTGAACTCACGAATGGCACAGACATCATCTACGACAGTAATTTTAAAACCGATAATGTCAATTGTGACATCACTGATGATGTCATAATTGATTTTAACCATCCTTTCAAAACTGTAAAATTGACGCTTCTGAACTCACGGATGGCACGGACATCATCTACGACAGTAATTTTAAAACCGATAATGTCAATTGTGACATCACTGATGATGTCATAATTGATTTTAACCATCTTTTCAAAACTGTAAATTTGACGATTCTGAACTCACGGATGGCACAGACATCTATGACAGTAATTTTAAAACCGATTATGTCAATTGTGACATCACTGATGATGTCATAATTGATTTCGACATCTTTTCAAAACTGTGAAATTGATGCTTCTGAACTCACGAATGGCACGGACATCATCTACGACAGTAATTTTAAAACCGATAATGTCAATTGTGACATCACTGATGATGTCATAATTGATTTTAACCATCTTTTCAAAACTGTAAAATTGACGCTTCTGAACTCAAGGATGGCACGGACATCATCTACGACAGTAATTTTAAAACCGATAATGTCAATTGTGACATCACTGATGATGTCATAATTGATTTTAACCTTTTTTTCAAAACTGTAAATTTGACGATTCTGAACTCACGGATGGCACGGACATCATCTATGACAGTAATTTAAAAACCGATTATGTCAATTGTGACATCACTGATGATGTCATAATTGATTTTGACCATCTTTTCAAAACTGTAAAATTGACGCTTCTGAACTCACGGATGGCACAGACATCATCTACGACAGTAATTTTAAAACTGATTATGTCAATTGTGACATCACTGATGATGTCATAATTGATTTTGACCATCTTTTCAAAACTGTAAAATTGACACTTCTGAACTCACGGATGGCACAGACATCATCTACGACAGTAATTTTAAAACCGATTATGTCAATTGTGACATCACTGATGATGTCATAATTGATTTTGACCATCTTTTCAAAACTGTGAAATTGATGCTTCTGAACTCACGAATGGCACGGACATCATCTATGACAGTAATTTTAAAACCGATAATGTCAATTGTGACATCACTGATGATGTCATAATTGATTTCGACATCTTTTCAAAACTGTGAAATTGATGCTTCTGAACTCACGAATGGCACAGACATCATCTACGACAGTAATTTTAAAACCGATAATGTCAATTGTGACATCACTGATGATGTCATAATTGATTTTAACCATCTTTTCAAAACTGTAAAATTGACGCTTTTGAACTCACGGATGGCACGGACATCATCTACGACAGTAATTTTAAAACCGATAATGTCAATTGTGACATCACTGATGATGTCATAATTGATTTTAACCATCTTTTCAAAACTGTAAATTTGACGATTCTGAACTCACGGATGGCACGGACATCATCTACGACAGTAATTTTAAAACCGATAATGTCAATTGTGACATCACTGATGATGTCATAATTGATTTTAACCATCTTTTCAAAACTGTAAATTTGACGATTCTGAACTCACGGATGGCACGGACATCATCTACGACAGTAATTTTAAAACCGATTATGTCAATTGTGACATCACTGATGATGTCATAATTGATTTTGACCATCTTTTCAAAACTGTAAAATTGACGCTTCTGAACTCACTGATGGCACGGACATCATCTACGACAGTAATTTTAAAACCGATAATGTCAATTGTGACATCACTGATGATGTCATAATTGATTTTAACCATCTTTTCAAAACTGTAAATTTGATGATTCTGAACTCACTGATGGCACGGACTTCATCTACGACAGTAATTTTAAAACCGATTATGTCAATTGTGACATCACTGATGATGTCATAATTGATTTCGACATCTTTTCAAAACTGTGAAATTGATGCTTCTGAACTCACGAATGGCACAGACATCATCTACGACAGTAATTTTAAAACCGATAATGTCAATTGTGACATCACTGATGATGTCATAATTGATTTTAACCATCCTTTCAAAACTGTAAAATTGACGCTTCTGAACTCACGGATGGCACGGACATCATCTACGACAGTAATTTTAAAACCGATAATGTCAATTGTGACATCACTGATGATGTCATAATTGATTTTAACCATCTTTTCAAAACTGTAAATTTGACGATTCTGAACTCACGGATGGCACAGACATCTATGACAGTAATTTTAAAACCGATTATGTCAATTGTGACATCACTGATGATGTCATAATTGATTTCGACATCTTTTCAAAACTGTGAAATTGATGCTTCTGAACTCACGAATGGCACGGACATCATCTACGACAGTAATTTTAAAACCGATAATGTCAATTGTGACATCACTGATGATGTCATAATTGATTTTAACCATCTTTTCAAAACTGTAAAATTGACGCTTCTGAACTCAAGGATGGCACGGACATCATCTACGACAGTAATTTTAAAACCGATAATGTCAATTGTGACATCACTGATGATGTCATAATTGATTTTAACCTTTTTTTCAAAACTGTAAATTTGACGATTCTGAACTCACGGATGGCACGGACATCATCTATGACAGTAATTTAAAAACCGATTATGTCAATTGTGACATCACTGATGATGTCATAATTGATTTTGACCATCTTTTCAAAACTGTAAAATTGACGCTTCTGAACTCACGGATGGCACAGACATCATCTACGACAGTAATTTTAAAACTGATTATGTCAATTGTGACATCACTGATGATGTCATAATTGATTTTGACCATCTTTTCAAAACTGTAAAATTGACACTTCTGAACTCACGGATGGCACAGACATCATCTACGACAGTAATTTTAAAACCGATTATGTCAATTGTGACATCACTGATGATGTCATAATTGATTTTGACCATCTTTTCAAAACTGTGAAATTGATGCTTCTGAACTCACGAATGGCACGGACATCATCTATGACAGTAATTTTAAAACCGATAATGTCAATTGTGACATCACTGATGATGTCATAATTGATTTTAACCATCTTTTCAAAACTGTAAAATTGAAGCTTCTGAACTCACGGATGGCACGGACATCATCTACGACAGTAATTTTAAAACCGATAATGTCAATTGTGACATCACTGATGATGTCATAATTGATTTTAACCATCTTTTCAAAACTGTAAATTTGACGATTCTGAACTCACGGATGGCACGGACATCATCTATGACAGTAATTTTAAAACCGATTATGTCAATTGTGACATCACTGATGATGTCATAATTGATTTTGACCATCTTTTCAAAACTGTAAAATTGACGCTTCTGAACTCACTGATGGCACGGACTTCATCTACGACAGTAATTTTAAAACCGATTATGTCAATTGTGACATCACTGATGATGTCATAATTGATTTCGACATCTTTTCAAAACTGTGAAATTGATGCTTCTGAACTCACGAATGGCACAGACATCATCTACGACAGTAATTTTAAAACCGATAATGTCAATTGTGACATCACTGATGATGTCATAATTGATTTTAACCATCTTTTCAAAACTGTAAATTTGACGATTCTGAACTCACGGATGGCACGGACATCATCTACGACATTAATTTTAAAACCGATTATGTCAATTGTGACATCACTGATGATGTCATAATTGATTTTGACCATCTTTTCAAAACTGTAAAATTGACGCTTCTGAACTCACGGATGGCACAGACATCATCTACGACAGTAATTTTAAAACCGATAATGTCAATTGTGACATCACTGATGATGTCATAATTGATTTTAAGCATCTTTTCAAAACTGTAAATTTGACGATTCTGAACTCACGGATGGCACGGACATCATCTACGACAGTAATTTTAAAACCGATTATGTCAATTGTGACATCATTGATGATGTCATAATTGATTTTAACCATCTTTTCAAAACTGTAAATTTGACGATTCTGAACTCACGGATGGCACGGACACCATCTACGACAGTAATTTTAAAACCGATTATGACAATTGTGACATCACTGATGATGTCATAATTGATTTTGACCATCTTTTCAAAACTGTAAAATTGACGCTTCTGAACTCACGGATGGCACAGACATCATCTACGACAGTAATTTTAAAACCGATTATGTCAATTGTGACATCACTGATGATGTCATAATTGATTTTAACCATTTTTTCAAAACTGTAAAATTGACGCTTCTGAACTCACGGATGGCACGGACATCATCTACGACAGTAATTTTAAAACCGATAATGTCAATTGTGACATCACTGATGATGTCATAATTGATTTTAACAATCTTTTCAAAACTGTAAAATTGAAGCTTCTGAACTCACGGATGGCACGGACATCATCTACGACAGTAATTTTAAAACCGATAATGTCAATTGTGACATCAATGATGATGTCATAATTGATTTTAACCATCTTTTGAAAACTGAAAATTTGACGATTCTGAACTTACGGATGGCACGGACATCATCTACGACAGTAATTTTAAAACCGATTATGTCAATTGTGACATCACTGATGATGTCATAATTGATTTTGACCATCTTTTCAAAACTGTAAAATTGACGCTTCTGAACTCACTGATGGCACGGACTTCATCTACGACAGTAATTTTAAAACCAATTATGTCAATTGTGACATCACTGATGATGTCATAATTGATTTCGACATCTTTTCAAAACTGTGAAATTGATGCTTCTGAACTCACGAATGGCACAGACATCATCTACGACAGTAATTTTAAAACTGATAATGTCAATTGTGATATCACTGATGATGTCATAATTGATTTTAACCATCTTTTTAAAACTGTAAAATTGACGCTTCTGAACTCACGGATGGCACAGACATCATCTACGACAGTAATTTTAAAACCGATTATGTCAATTGTGACATCACTGATGATGTCATAATTGATTTCGACATATTTTCAAAACTGTGAAATTGATGCTTCTGAACTCACGAATGGCACGGACATCATCTACGACAGTAAATTTAAAACCGATAATGTCAATTGTGACATCACTGATGATGTCATAATTGATTTTAACCATCTTTTCAAAACTGTAAAATTGACGCTTCTGAACTCAAGGATGGCACGGACATCATCTACGACAGTAATTTTAAAACCGATAATGTCAATTGTGACATCACTGATGATGTCATAATTGATTTTAACCTTTTTTTCAAAACTGTAAATTTGACTATTCTGAACTCACGGATGGCACGGACAGCATCTACGACAGTAATTTTAAAACCGATTATGTCAATTGTGACATCACTGATGATGTCATAATTGATTTTGACCATCTTTTCAAAACTGTAAAATTGACGCTTCTGAACTCACGGATGGCACAGACATCATCTACGACAGTAATTTTAAAACCGATTATGTCAATTGTGACATCACTGTTGATGTAATAATTGATTTCGACATCTTTTCAAAACTGTGAAATTGATGCTTCTGAACTCACGAATGGCACAGACATCATCTACGACAGTAATTTTAAAACCGATAATGTCAATTGTGACATCACTGATGATGTCATAATTGATTTTAACCATCTTTTCAAAACATTAAAATTGACGCTTCTGAACTCACGGATGGCACGGACATCATCTACGACAGTAATTTTAAAACCGATTATGTCAATTGTGACATCACTGATGATGTCATAATTGATTTTGACCATCTTTTCAAAACTGTAAAATTGACGCTTCTGAACTCACGGATGGCACAGACATCATCTACGACAGTAATTTTAAAACCGATTATGTCAATTGTGACATCACTGATGATGTCATAATTGATTTTGACCATCTTTTCAAAACTGTAAAATTGACACTTCTGAACTCACGGATGGCACAGACATCATCTACGACAGTAATTTTAAAACCGATTATGTCAATTGTGACATCACTGATGATGTCATAATTGATTTTGACCATCTTTTCAAAACTGTGAAATTGATGCTTCTAAACTCACGAATGGCACGGACATGATCTACGACAGTAATTTTAAAACCGATAATGTCAATTGTGACATCACTGATGATGTCATAATTGATTTTAACCATCTTTTCAAAACTGTAAAATTGAAGCTTCTGAACTCACGGATGGCACGGACATCATCTACGACAGTAATTTTAAAACCGATAATGTCAATTGTGACATCAATGATGATGTCATAATTGATTTTAACCATCTTTTGAAAACTGAAAATTTGACGATTCTGAACTCACGGATGGCACGGACATCATCTACGACAGTAATTTTAAAACCGATTATGTCAATTGTGACATCACTGATGATGTCATAATTGATTTTGACCATCTTTTCAAAACTGTAAAATTGACGCTTCTGAACTCACTGATGGCACGGACTTCATCTACGACAGTAATTTTAAAACCAATTATGTCAATTGTGACATCACTGATGATGTCATAATTGATTTCGACATCTTTTCAAAACTGTGAAATTGATGCTTCTGAACTCACGAATGGCACAGACATCATCTACGACAGTAATTTTAAAACTGATAATGTCAATTGTGATATCACTGATGATGTCATAATTGATTTTAACCATCTTTTTAAAACTGTAAAATTGACGCTTCTGAACTCACGGATGGCACAGACATCATCTACGACAGTAATTTTAAAACCGATTATGTCAATTGTGACATCACTGATGATGTCATGATTGATTTCGACATATTTTCAAAACTGTGAAATTGATGCTTCTGAACTCACGAATGGCACGGACATCATCTACGACAGTAAATTTAAAACCGATAATGTCAATTGTGACATCACTGATGATGTCATAATTGATTTTAACCATCTTTTCAAAACTGTAAAATTGACGCTTCTGAACTCAAGGATGGCACGGACATCATCTACGACAGTAATTTTAAAACCGATAATGTCAATTGTGACATCACTGATGATGTCATAATTGATTTTAACCTTTTTTTCAAAACTGTAAATTTGACGATTCTGAACTCACGGATGGCACGGACAGCATCTACGACAGTAATTTTAAAACCGATTATGTCAATTGTGACATCACTGATGATGTCATAATTGATTTTGACCATCTTTTCAAAACTGTAAAATTGACGCTTCTGAACTCACGGATGGCACAGACATCATCTACGACAGTAATTTTAAAACCGATTATGTCAATTGTGACATCACTGTTGATGTAATAATTGATTTCGACATCTTTTCAAAACTGTGAAATTGATGCTTCTGAACTCACGAATGGCACAGACATCATCTACGACAGTAATTTTAAAACCGATAATGTCAATTGTGACATCACTGATGATGTCATAATTGATTTTAACCATCTTTTCAAAACATTAAAATTGACGCTTCTGAACTCACGGATGGCACGGACATCATCTACGACAGTAATTTTAAAACCGATTATGTCAATTGTGACATCACTGATGATGTCATAATTGATTTTAACCATCTTTTCAAAACTGTAAAATTGACGCTTCTGAACTCACGGATGGCACGGACATCATCTACGACAGTAATTTTAAAACCGATTATGTCAATTGTGACATCACTGATGATGTCATAATTGATTTTGACCATCTTTTCAAAACTGTAAAATTGACGCTTCTGAACTCACGGATGGCACGGACATCATCTACGACAGTAATTTTAAAACCGATTATGTCAATTGTGACATCACTGATGATGTCATAATTGATTTTAACCATCTTTTCAAAACTGTAAAATTGACGCTTCTGAACTCACGGATGGCACGGACATCATCTACGACAGTAATTTTAAAACCGATAAAGTCAATTGTGACATTACTGATGATGTCATAATTGATTTTAACCATCTTTTCAAAACTGTAAATTTGACGATTCTGAACTCACGGATGGCACGGACATCATCTACGACAGTAATTTTAAAACCGATTATGTCAATTGTGACATCACTGATGATGTCATAATTGATTTTGACCAACTTTTCAAAACTGTAAAATTGACGCTTCTGAACTCACGGATGGCACGGACATCATCTACGACAGTAATTTTAAAACCGATAAAGTCAATTGTGACATCACTGATGATGTCATAATTGATTTTAACCATCTTTTCAAAACTGTAAATTTGACGATTCTGAACTCACGGATGGCACGGACATCATCTACGACAGTAATTTTAAAACCGATTATGTCAATTGTGACATCACTGATGATGTCATAATTGATTTTGACCAACTTTTCAAAACTGTAAAATTGACGCTTCTGAACTCACGGATGGCACAGACATCATCTACGACAGTAATTTTAAAACCGATTATGTCAATTGTGACATCACTGATGATGTCATAATTGATTTTGACCATCTTTTCAAAACTGTAAAATTTACGCTTCTGAACTCACGGATAGCACAGACATCATCTACGACAGTAATTTTAAAACCGATTATGTCAATTGTGACATCACTGATGATGTCATAATTGATTTTGACCATCTTTTCAAAACTGTAAAATTGACGCTTCTGAACTCACGGATGGCACAGACATCATCTACGACAGTAATTTTAAAACCGATTATGTCAATTGTGACATCACTGATGATGTCATAATTGATTTCGACATATTTTCAAAACTGTGAAATTGATGCTTCTGAACTCACGAATGGCACGGACATCATCTACGACAGTAAATTTAAAACCGATAATGTCAATTGTGACATCACTGATGATGTCATAATTGATTTTAACCATCTTTTCAAAACTGTAAAATTGACGCTTCTGAACTCAAGGATGGCACGGACATCATCTACGACAGTAATTTTAAAACCGATAATGTCAATTGTGACATCACTGATGATGTCATAATTGATTTTAACCTTTTTTTCAAAACTGTAAATTTGACGATTCTGAACTCACGGATGGCACGGACAGCATCTACGACAGTAATTTTAAAACCGATTATGTCAATTGTGACATCACTGATGATGTCATAATTGATTTTAACCATCTTTTCAAAACTGTAAATTTGACGATTCTGAACTCACGGATGGCACGGACATCATCTACGACAGTAATTTTAAAACCGATTATGTCAATTGTGACATCACTGATGATGTCATAATTGATTTTGACCATCTTTTCAAAACTGTAAAATTGACGCTTCTGAACTCACGGATGGCACAGACATCATCTACGACAGTAATTTTAAAACCGATTATGTCAATTGTGACATCACTGATGATGTCATAATTGATTTTGACCATCTTTTCAAAACTGTAAAATTGACACTTCTGAACTCACGGATGGCACAGACATCATCTACGACAGTAATTTTAAAACCGATTATGTCAATTGTGACATCACTGATGATGTCATAATTGATTTTAACCATCTTTTCAAAACTGTAAATTTGACGATTCTGAACTCACGGATGGCACGGACATCATCTACGACAGTAATTTTAAAACCGATTATGTCAATTGTGACATCACTGATGATGTCATAATTGATTTTGACCAACTTTTCAAAACTGTAAAATTGACGCTTCTGAACTCACGGATGGCACAGACATCATATACGACAGTAATTTTAAAACCGATTATGTCAATTGTGACATCACTGATGATGTCATAATTGATTTTGACCATCTTTTCAAAACTGTAAAATTTACGCTTCTGAACTCACGGATAGCACAGACATCATCTACGACAGTAATTTTAAAACCGATTATGTCAATTGTGACATCACTGATGATGTCATAATTGATTTTGACCATCTTTTCAAAACTGTAAAATTGACGCTTCTGAACTCACGGATGGCACAGACATCATCTACGACAGTAATTTTAAAACCGATTATGTCAATTGTGACATCACTGATGATGTCATAATTGATTTCGACATATTTTCAAAACTGTGAAATTGATGCTTCTGAACTCACGAATGGCACGGACATCATCTACGACAGTAAATTTAAAACCGATAATGTCAATTGTGACATCACTGATGATGTCATAATTGATTTTAACCATCTTTTCAAAACTGTAAAATTGACGCTTCTGAACTCAAGGATGGCACGGACATCATCTACGACAGTAATTTTAAAACCGATAATGTCAATTGTGACATCACTGATGATGTCATAATTGATTTTAACCTTTTTTTCAAAACTGTAAATTTGACGATTCTGAACTCACGGATGGCACGGACAGCATCTACGACAGTAATTTTAAAACCGATTATGTCAATTGTGACATCACTGATGATGTCATAATTGATTTTAACCATCTTTTCAAAACTGTAAATTTGACGATTCTGAACTCACGGATGGCACGGACATCATCTACGACAGTAATTTTAAAA